>NC_091442.1:58719842-59319842 GCF_964237555.1 Oryctolagus cuniculus
CCCACAACCCGTATGGAAGTGCCTGGATCCCTGCTGTGGCTCTTCCACTTCCCATTCAGCTTCCTGCTAATGCACAATCTTGGAAGTGATAGATGATGGCTCAAACACCGGTCCCTGGTCCCTGCCACGTGGAAGATCTGGATTGAGTCCCCAGCTCCTGGGTGTTGCAGGTGTTTGGGGAGTAGGGGAGTGGGGGAGTGGGGGAGAGTGCACCAGCAGAAAAGAGCATCTTGTCTGTCTTTCTTCCTTTCAAATAAATACAATTTAATTAATTTTTGAAGCCTAGCATCCCGTCCTGTTATAAATGATAAGAGGTGAGAGTGTGGGATCAAGCTTGTAAACCTAGTAGGGTGCAGTGGTGTTGACTGCAGAGACGGGAGGAGTGGTGTCTGCAGCTTCCAGATGGTCCCACAAGGGGCAACCCTAAGGTGGACTGCTTGCCACCACACCCAAGCCCCGCTTCTGCGCCCCCAGATATCCTGTCCTCGCTCTGGAGCTGACAGGAAGTGAAACTTGATAGTCTGCTTAGCAGACCAGCCTGGGACCCAGCCCTGGGCCCCGGATGTGGCCCCCCCACCCTGAGGAGGAAGAGAGGAGAGAAGGGGCCCGGGGAGAAGACGCTGCTGTTTTTTCCTTTCCCTTTGTTCATTGCGGTTTCTTTCTTTCTGACTTCTGTGATGTGGCTGATGAAAGCAATGAGCACCTGGAGCCCTAGGCAACAGACGCTTCTTCCTCCCTAGATGTTTCTTGGCCTTTCTTCCACCACCCCTACCAGTAACTGACTTAGGCTGTAATCCAGCTCAGAGCCTAAGAAGACACCAGGCGAGACTGTGATGGCTTCACTTTATTCTTTATTAGACAGATAAATGCAAACCCTACCTTGAAGTCCCAAAAAATGTCTTAAAGGAAGAATTTTTTAACTGTCTTTTAACTTCGTGTATTTCCGAAAATGAAGGAGTGAAATAAAACACAGACTACAGAGCTGGTGTTATGGGGTAGTGAGTAAAGCCACTGCCTGCAATGCCAGCATCCCATTTGGGCGCCGGTTCATATCCTGGCTGCTCCTCTTCTGATCCAGCTCTGCTGTGGTTTGGGAAAGCAGTGGAGCATGGCTCTGGTGCTTGGGCCCCTGCATTCATATGGGGTACCCAGAGGAGGCTCTGCTTTGGATTGGCCCAGCTCCGGCTGTTGCGACCATTTGGGGAGTGAACCAGTAGTTGGAATACTTTTCTCTCTGTCTCTCCCTCTCTGTCTGTGAATCTGCCAATCAAATAAATAAATAAAATCTTAAAAAAAAAAAAAAAACCCACAGTGGAAGATGGCCCAAGTGCTTAGGCCCCTGCACTCATGCGGGAGATCCAGATGGGCCAGTGCTAGCCATTGTGGCCATCTGGGGAGTGAACCAGCAGATAGAAGATCTGTGTGTGTGTGTGTGTGTGTGTGTGTGTGTCCCCCTCTCTATAACTCTTTCAAATAAATAAATCCATCTTTTTGAAAAAGCAGGCTATACATAAGGTGTCACTGCAAGTGTTTATAAAGAAAACTGCAAAAGATCCATATCATTCCAGGATTTCTAGAGAGGCCCAGGGGCAAGAAACTAATTGGAAGAGGGTTTGGAGATCTATGTTTGCTTACATCGTGTGTCTTTATTGGGTGGATCAGAGCAGGAAGGCTTTACACACATCAAAGGACTCTGGTGCCCAGTCTGAACTGGGCTGTGTCTTGGCCTGCCCTGCAGAATGCAGTGCGGAACCTGGTGTGGAGCAGGCCTGCAGCAGTGTCTGTTGACTATGACTAAGAGGCCTAAGAGGCCGTAAAGGGAGGGGAGACAACGCTTTGAGAACAGTGGAGAAAACATCCTATGGATGAAGGCTAAGGAGTGGCAGGGCCATTGTCTCTAAAGCTGGGAGTGACAGGGTGAG
The DNA here is from genome assembly GCF_964237555.1 of Oryctolagus cuniculus. Taxonomy (NCBI): domain Eukaryota; kingdom Metazoa; phylum Chordata; class Mammalia; order Lagomorpha; family Leporidae; genus Oryctolagus; species Oryctolagus cuniculus. The sequence continues at coordinate 58,721,765 of NC_091442.1, forward strand.
ACCTGGAGGGGGCACAGGAGCAGGGGGACAGATCCTCTGCAGTCGCTACCCAGATCTCCAGCTTAGATTCAGCAGCAACACTCCCAAACCCTATTACTCAGCATCTCTATTTCTGATGAAAGTGGGGGAATCTCTCCCAGTAAGCCTATTTTGAAACCATCAGTAACTGCTTAGATCCCTCTGTTTCCACCAGAGGGCATCATGCATTCATTCCCTTTCTTCTCCAACACCCCCACCATATGTGTGTGTGTGTGTGTGTGTGTGTGTGTATAGCTCACAAACACACCCTTCCCCTTTGCACCTCCAGGTGTAAAAGAGAGTGTTCCAGGAACCCAAGTCTTCACTACTCTGCCCTACTTCAATGAAGGGTAGGAGGGAGTTAGACAGGGTTTGGGGTGGGGCCAGGGAGCAGGCTGCCTAGGTCTATCAGTAAGTTCCAAGGCTTCTGTGTGTCTCTCTGCTTGCTCTACCACCATCCATGCTGCCCAAGAACCTCGAAAACGCCTGAGTAGATGCCAGGCAGGAGAAAGTGAAAATATACCCTTTCCTCTCGCTCTACTCTGGCCCAGGGCCTCTGCAACACCACCAAGGTCAGCAGGTACAGTGGGTGGGTCAGGACCTGCAGAAGGTCTGGAAGCAGACCAGAGAACTTTGCACTCAGAGTCTACCCTAGAAGTGAGAGGCGGATGAGTGCTGAGATAAGCTGTCCTTAGAAAAAGGAAGAAAACAGGCCTGAAAGGGAGGTGAGGAACCTGGAGGGGAAGGTGGGTGGGTGGGCTCAAGCAGTGGGGGGGTGGGGGGAGTCTGTACCTCGGGCCTCCCACTGTGGGACCTCCTGAGCATAGAGTCAACTTGGGTGGAAAGGGGTTGGCGGGGGAAGTCTAGGGTGGCAGCTGTTTAGACGTTGGCGGGGTATCAGCGGCCAGGCACCCCCATCTTGGCCTTTCAGGTTTGGGATGAGGAGAGAAGCTGTGAGTGATTAGAAATAATAAGGGAAAATAGAAGCAGAGCCTGCCCAGGCGCGGGAAGAAAACACGAGCGCAGGAAGTGGAGAGAAGTGGCACGGACCGAGTCCTGCAGACATTCCGGGGAGGAGGGAGCAGGTTACGGGCAACTGGAAGCCTGGACGCCGAGGTCCTCTCCAGCCTCGAGGTGCTGGGAGCCGGGGACGCCGGGCGCGGGCGCGGGCGGGCCGGCTGGGGTGGGGGGCGGGCAGCTGTGTCGTCAGGAGCGGGGCGGCCCCGCGGCGGCCGCGTCTGCCTGGCCCGTCCCCTCCAGCCTGGCTCGGGCTCCAGCTCCAGCGCCGGCGCTTCAGCTCCCACCACACGCCCTCCCCCAGGCAAGGTAGAGACCCCGCGAGCCCCGCCGCCTCCCAGCGCTGCCTTCGGGGCAAGAGGGGGCCGCGGAAGGGGCCACCCCGCGGGCTGGGTGCGGGCTGCTGGGGCGGGACAGCTGGAGCGGTACTGGCAGGGTTTGAGCTGGGGCGCAGGGGCAGAGGAGGGCTGGGCCAGGGCCGGGAGGCAGCGTTTCTCCCTCCATCCCTGGGGCCACCTCGCAGGGAGGGTGAAGCGCCGCCGCTCCTAGGGACCCGACCCGGAGGAAAGTCCCTTCTGGAACCTGTACAGCGCCGCACGGGTGGGGATGGGTTCTTGTTTGGCCTCCTGAACCCTAACTTACCATCCCCATCCTTTCCACACCTGTCACCGGGAAGTTTCTGAAAATGGGAGTCTGAATCTCACTTTCCACCTTGTACCAGGAGAATGAGCTGTAGGAGACAGAAATGCAAATGTTTTGGGGCATCTCAGAATGTACAAGCCCACATCCCCCCACCATGCCAACACTGTAACTTCCTCCTGAACTATGCAAGGTCACCCTGCACACACGGGCGGGCACACGTGCCACCCCCGACCCAGGCAGCACATGTCCTGCACACTGGTGGATGCTGGCTGAATTCTGAACCCTTCTCAGGGACCACCAGCTTGTAGCAGTGGTGGACCGGGGTGGGGGGAACACAGACATCCCCCAGGTTCCCAGTGTGAGTAAAGGGATCGGCAGGCAGTCCAGGTAATCAAGTCTGGGCCCTCAAGCTAGGAGTGCCTGCCCCGTGGGGTGTCTTGCTGGGACCGCTTGGATGTCCTGGGGGCATGGGTATATCCTTGAGGGATGGTCAGTTTTTGTGACTTAGGATGCAAGCATAAAAGGAAACTTTTAATGTTGGCACTGGCTTTGGAGAGGACATTGATCTCTTGGCTACCTGCAATTTTAGTATTTGATGTTTAAGATTAGATCTAGAGAATGAGAGGCACTACCATTCGGCGTAACGGACTAAGTGACACAAGTCGCTTTCTCTGGGCCTCAGTTTCCTCCTCTGAAAAATGGGAGGGTTGGTGACCCTCAGTTCTGAAGATGTTCTAGGATTCTCTGCCTTCAAGTGAACTTCCTTTCTCACCCCACGTCGAGGCGGGTAGGGAAACCAGGAGGGAAGGGAAGGGTGAGTCACAATAGCTGGCAGGCGGGCAGCAGACCCCACCCTGCCAGGCCTGGCATTGGCCTGGACTAGCCCAGGTTGTAGCTCCAAGGTTGGGATGCAGCTGGAAGACAAAATGAGACGCGGGCCAGGTCTTTAAGATCACAGGGTCCTGCAGCTTGCTGCACTTCTGCTCCACAGCCACGCTTTCAGCGGGAGAAGTCGAGAGGACAGATGAATAGATCCCAGGTCCCAACCCAGGGATGCCCTTGGACCCTGACTGTCTAGTTTCCAACCACCTCATCACCCTCCCAGAGGCCGAGTTCAGGATCCTGATACTATTGCACCTGACGTACATGGAAAGGAGGGAAGTGTGCAACTAGGCTGCTGGGAGATCTTAGGATTTGTGTTTTCCCGGATCAAAGGTATCATTTTTTTCTGACCCCTAGATATGTGTTTCTCTAGGTATCGCCTTGTATAGTAATAAGAATAAGAATGGCTAATGCTTATTGAATTCTTGTTCTGTGCTATGCAGTTTGCTAAGTACATTGCATGTGTTTTCTTACTTAAACCCCACGTCGTGACTGACGTCTCCAGGTACCCTTTTACCACTGACAAAATTGAGGTTATGAGTCATTTAACTGACTCATCCAAGACCTAGGAGTCTAATCCCATGCCTAATTGAAAAGTTCATATTCTTCACCTCTACTGTAAGTGTATACAACGGCTCCAGGTTCAAAATCTGGAGAGACAGAAAGGGCAAGAAAGTGTTGAATCATGGTGACCACAGAAGGGAGGAATGTCTTGCCCGCTCTCCTTTTCATCGGCTCTTGTTTGTGCGCACTCGCTCTGTCACTTTTCCCCTCAGATTCCATTTCCTAGAACTTTGGAGTCATCTAAGAATCCCCAGGGGTAATTAGAGAAGCTAATTAAGCCATGCAGGCCCTATTTGCTGTAAGACTGTTATGCACTCATTAGATCTGTCGGCAGCAGACATTAGATTATAGTCATTGAAAACAGCCAGATCCTTTCTCCAGGATGTTGATGTCTTCGAACCTCCTTCCAAGTGCTCCCGGGGAGAGCAGGAATGGGGCGCCGTGCAGAGGTGGACAGCAGAGATGTCCCAAGGGCAGGGGTTGCAGAGAAGGTTCTGGGCTAACTGCCTTCCTGAGCCTGACCCAGCAGGTCCTAAATGAGTGGGTGGGAAGAATGTTAGCATCACCTACTCATTGAAGAGGTCTTCATTTAGCACCTACTGTTTTGTCTTCTGGGATTTGATTGTAATTATTAATGAAATAATAACGACTGTTTCTTGTGTTGGGCGCCTACATGACAGGCGTTATACGAGGGACTTTTCATGTTTCCTGTCACTTAAACCTCCCAGCTGGGAAAGAGACTCATTCTCCCCAGTCTACAGATGTCACTTGCTGGGTCACACAGTGCTATCACAGCTAAGGATGGAACCCAGATGTGACTGGCCCTGGTTCTTTATGACCCCAAGTCCTTGCAAAGCCAGAATTATAATGTAAGATATTTTGTTGTTGCTGCTGCTACTATGAGAGCCTCCACACAAGTCACCCCCACCCCCACCCTGAGACGTGGTCGGGCCCCGGCCCGTTGGTGGTCTGCAGGATCCTCCTCCTCCATCCCTCGGTCTGACAACCCAAGGCCAGGGCTCTCGAAATACCTTCGGTGGAAGGAAGCCCCCGGCATCCGAGCCTCCAGCCAGAGGCCCAGAGCCTTCCCCCCACCCCTACCCTGACCTCCTCCCAGCCCTGAGCTCTCTCATGGGGGTCCCCGCCCTTCCCCAGCGGAGCTCAGCGGGACGCTGGCGAGGCGGGGCCCAGCTAGGGACCCAGCCGGAGATGGTTCTGTGTCGCGCGTCAGAAGCGCTAGAGGTCGTTGCAGGGCGTGGGTGGCCCGTGTAGTGGGCTGGGGGGCGGGGGCGGGCTGGAGGCGGAGCGAGATGGGGTCGTGGCCCGGGCACCGTGCCAACGCTGTAAGAGCCCCCTGCAGGCCCGCAGCTGCTGGGGGAACTGCAGAGCCTGGGGCGGCAGAAGATCGGTCTGGACCCGCTGCCAAAACATAGACAGACTGGGGACAGCGCGGGCGGAGGGCGGGGAGGTGACGGTGGTCAAGAGGAATCAAGACAGACTGGGCAGAAGGATCCAGAAATGGAGGAGAGAAAGCCAGAGATGAGTCAGAGACACAGAGACAGAGGACTGACGCTGTCATGGCGAGCGCAGACCTGGGGGCGAGCAGATTCCGAGAGCAGGAAAGAGCAGCGTGATCGTGGGAGTGGAGGCTGCATGGAGCAGACTGCTGGCCCTTATCCCATGCGGGGCCTGTCCTCCTCTTCCTCAGACCTACCCTCTGAAGAGGACCAAGCGCCAGAGGTACTACTACGAAGCTGCCTTTCTGGCCATCCTCAAGAAAAACAGAAAGATGGCCAAGGAGCGGGGCCTAATAAGCCCCGAAGATTTTGCCCAGCTGCAAAAGTACATGGAATGTGAGTCGTCCTCCCAGCTGTCGGGTCCTAGAGATCCCACCCCGTCCCAACCCTCCTCCCTCATTATATTCTCCCCTCCCAGCACCCACTGTATTTGTGCCCCCCCCCCCCAAGCCCTTGCCTAGGAACGGCAGGGAGGAGACCACCCTCCCTGTACCTGGGCTGCTCACTGCAGGTCTCAGAGAAGAGGAGTAGAGACCAGTGCCATGTTGGAGCCTCGGAAATGCTTTTCCCTCAGTCTTTCCATGCATCTCCTTGGGATTTCTTCTTTCTTCATCTCATCTGATTTTTTTTTTTTTTTCCACCTGGTGGACGTCGGGGTGGGGGGTCTTGGCAGAAGGCAGGATGGCTGGGGCTGTGCTAATGCCCTTCTTTCACTTCCTTCCCACCTAGACTCCACCAAAAAGGTCAGCGACGTTCTAAAGCTCTTCGAGGAAGACAAGATGGCTCAGTACGTCCAGGGAGATGTGAGTGGCCGCCGGGCCATGGGACGTCCTCTCCAAGACCAGCTCCTCCCATCAACTTTTAAGGATTACTGTGGGCCTGCCCTTCTCCCTAGATGCCCTGGTGTCCATCGTCACAGCAGACATTGTATAGGACAAAACAAGAGATTCTGCCAACTCAGAACTTGGCTCCATCTTTCTGCCGCAGATGCTGCTCTGCCCTGTGCTTCCTGTCTCTGTCTCCACTGCTCCCCCCGTCTCCCAACCCCCAGCTCCCACCCTGCACACTCCCCAGGGTGATGCTCACTCTCATCCTAGGCCATCGGATACGAAGGATTCCAGCAATTTCTGAAAGTCTATCTGGACGTGGATGAAGTTCCCGGCCCCCTAAGTCTGGCACTGTTTCAATCCTTCCAGACTGGCGACTCCGTAAACAGTACTGTGACAAAAGGTATGGTCAGCAGGGAGGACTGGACTGGGCCTCTGGAAGAGAAGTCAAAGCAGTGTGGGCTTGGGCATGAGAGTTCTTGACCTGTGGCCAGGTCAGGAGAGAGAGGTGGACGGTGGTAGGGCCGGGCTAAGAGCCAGAGGGAGGGAAGTTAACGGGGAGAGTTGGAACAAAAGAGAAGAGAGGAACCAAAGCAGGGGGACCCCTGACCGCAGAGCCGCTGTGCCTTTTTGTAAGCAGATGTGGTGTGTCTCAGCGATGTCTCCTGCTACTTTTCCCTTCTGGAGGGTGGCCGGCCGGAAGACAAGCTAGAATGTGAGTTGCCTTGCTGGACCGGGAGAGGAGGAGAAGGGTGAAGGGAGACAGAAGTGATCCCCAGCCTCTCTTCCCTCATCCTTCCAGGATTCCTATAGGCTGACAGGGCCAGACAAAGGTGGGGCCGGAGAATGGGCCCATTCCCTCTGTCCGCCCCCCCCCCCACTACTTATCCCTAACCCGCCCACCATGGTCACCGCAGCTCCCGTGTCTTATATGAGCATCCTTCAAAAGGTTCATGGAAAATGGGATGGAGAGAGATGTTTAGGGTTGGGACGCTGGTATTCCATGTCAGAGCGCCTAGGTTCAAGTTTTTGCTGTGCTCCTCATGCTGCCTCCTGGGAATTGCTCTCTGGGAAGTAGCAGGTGATGGCTCAAGTGAGTGGGTTCCTGCCATCCTTGTGGGAGACTTGGAGTGAGTTCCCAGCTCTCCGGTATGCCCTGGCACAGCCCTAGCCATTGCAAGCATTTGGAGAGTGGACCCCAAAAATTATATATATATATAAATGCAAAAAAACTTTGAAGTCCATGCAAATGAAGGGGTCTTTTAAAAAAAAGTTTATGGGAAATACATATCATAAAAAAAACTATGCTTGGATTTCAAACATTTATTTGCACCACAGTAAACTCATCTTTTAATTTCACCTCATTTGCTATGAACTTTTTGCAATGCCCTAGTCTGTTCTCAGGTAGGCGGCCTGGGGTGTTGTTGGGGTATGGGAGTGTGTGCTGTCTCCCCGCTCAGAGCTTCGGCATGCCTGCTTCCTGTTTTCCCTCCCTTTTGGTCTCCTTTGGTCCCACCCCAATCTCCATGTTCTTCACCCAAAAGCTCTCCCCATCTCTGTTTTCCCTGTATGAATCCTCTGCGTATCTCTCACAAAATGACCTTGGCACCCCTAAAACACCCCCACAGTCACCTTCAAGCTGTACGACACGGACAGAAATGGGATCCTGGACAGCTCAGTGAGTTGGGGGACCTGGATGCGGGGCAAGGGAGTGTGTGTCTGTTTGTCTGTGCCCTCCTGCATCAACTCTCCCAGGGTCTTAGGAAGCAGAAGAGGCTGGGAGGAGACATCGAGTCCTCCAGGACCAAATTAGGGAATAGGTTCCAAACTCTTGACCCCTCAGAGAGGGGGCTGCCTCACAAGCATACAATGGGGGGGTGGATCCAGGAGCCCTGATTTCTGGAGGAGAGTGGATGCTGGCAGTGAGGGGGCTCTTGCTGTTACTCTTACCCTCTTTGCCACAGGAAGTGGAAAAAATCATCCTACAGATGATGCGAATGGCTGAGTATCTGGACTGGGATGTGTCTGAGCTGAGGCCGGTAAGGCGGTCCCTCCTTCACGGCCTCTCTCGTACCTTCTGCCCCAGGGAGTCCTGCAGCTGCCTCGCCCCATCTCAGACAGGCAGCCCGCCTCCCCAGGCTGGGTTGTCCTCAGAGGCGGTGGAGAGGTATGAGGTCAGAGTGGCACCCAAAAGTCCATTCGCACTTTCAGATTCTTCAGGACATGATGAAGGAGATTGACTACGACGGCAGTGGCTCTGTCTCCCTGGCCGAGTGGGTCCGGGCCGGAGCCACCACGGTACCACTGCTGGTGCTGCTGGGTCTGGAGATGGTAAGCGGGCCAGATCTGGGAGGATGGGTCACACAGCTGCCTTGGGGAGCACGCGCCGGAGGTTGGCCCTCGGAGGGCTCACACACTCCTGGCGTCTGTCTGTGCCCTCCCAGACTCTGAAAGATGACGGCCAACATATGTGGAGACCCAAGAGGTTCCCCAGACCGGTCTACTGCAACCTGTGCGAGTCATGCATTGGTCTAGGCAAACAGGGGCTGAGCTGTAACCGTGAGTGACGGGACCGGGAAGCCTGGCACAGGAAGAGAGCCCAGCCCTCTGGGGTTGGAGAGATCTGGGTGTGAATCTTGGCTTGCAGCTCAGCTCCTGCCTGACACATGGACAGGGGACAGGCAGGGGAGAGCAGTTGCTCTCTTAGGAGGAAGGTTGAGACAAAGGCACAGGTCTTGGAGATGAGACACTCACACCTTTAATTCTCTGCCACACTCTAAAAGCAAGCGTTTACGTGTCCTCTTCCAGTTAACGATCTTCTCTCACCCCCAAGTAAGCAGGAAGGAGGGAGAGGGGCTGCAGCTAGGGCTCTGACCTTCTCCCCTCTCCTCAGTGTGCAAGTACACTGTCCACGACCATTGCACCATGAAGGCCCTGCCGTGCGAAGTCAGCACCTATGCCAAGTCCCGGAAAGACATTGGTGTGAGTGGTCCTAGACTCACCACCGCCATCGTGGCCCTGGCCCTTGACCCCTTGCTACCTTCAGCCCCTCTCTCCCCCAGCCCCAGTCTCTGCTTAGACCCTCCCAGACAAGGAGCTGCCTTTCTCCCCAAGGTCCAAGCACACGTGTGGGTGCGAGGAGGCTGCGAGTCCGGCCGCTGTGACCGCTGTCAGAAAAAGATCCGCATCTACCACAGTCTAACGGGGCTGCATTGTGTGTGGTGCCACCTAGAGGTCAGTTTGGGAGTTAGCTTTGCAGGCTCTGCCTAGGGCCAGGAACACTCCGCAGGCAGTCCTCTTCTCGCACTGTCCCTCTCACCTTTTTTTTTTTTTTTTTTTTTTTTAAGATTTATTTCACTGAGGCCGGCGCTATGGTATAGTAGGTTAAGCCTCCAACTGCAGCACCAGCAACCTATATGGGTGCTGGTTCAAGTCCTAGCTACTCACACTTTCAATAGAGCTTTCTTCTGATGTGCCTGGGAAAGCAGTAGAAGATGGCCTAAGAGCTTGGGCCCCTGAACCTATTTGGGAGACCCAGAAAAAGCTCCTGGCTCCTGGCTTTCATCTGGGCCAGCTCTGGTCATTGCAGCCATTTGGGGAGTAGACTGGCAGATGGAAGACCTTTCTCTCCGTCTCTCAGATCATCATTTGCTAGTTCATCCCCATATGATTGCAATAGTTAGAGCTGGGCCAGACCAAAACCAGGAGCCAGGAACCTCTTCTGGGTCTCCCACATAGGGGCAGGGGCCCGAGCACTTAGGCCATCTTCCACTGCTTTCCTAGGCACATTATCAGGGAGCTGGATTGGAGGTGGAGCAGCCAGGGCTTGACCCAGAGCCCATATCCGGAATACTTGCTACTGCTCAAAGCAGGCCCCTTCATGTCCTCTTTAGGGCCATAGTGGCCCTATTCCCAAAGGTTCTCTTTCCAGTCCACACTTACAAGTTGAGAGGTGGCAGGGTACCCTCTGATCTGTCTGTATCTTGTCTTTCAGATCCATGATGACTGCCTGCAAGCAGTGGGCCAGGAATGTGACTGTGGGCTGCTCCGAGATCACATTCTCCCTCCATCTTCCATCTATCCTAGTGTGCTGGTAAGACCCTCAGGCAGCAGCCGGGAGGGGACAGGAGTGCCACCCCTTTCTCTCTCTCTCTCTCTCTCTCTCTCTCTCTCTCTCACACACACACACACACACACACACGATGCCATCTAGAACACAGAGCCCATCTGTTGCAGGATTCATGTGCAATCCCACTCTAACTTCCTTTCCTTGCCTTTCTTCCCACTCCCAGGTCTCTGGACAGGATCGGAAACAAAGCAAAGTCAGCCAGAAGAACGCGGATGATTTAAATTTGAGCACCTCTGAGGCTTTGCGGGTACAGGGCTGAGAACTTGGGCTTCACAGCAGGGGTGTTTTGCGCCTGGAGGGGATGCTGAAATGGAAAAGCCTGCGGTGGTGGGGGGGTGCCTCCTCCCTGGGATCACCACTGTGGTGAGGGAGAGGAGGGGAGGGAGGGGACGCATCTTGGGGGAACCCCGTCCACCTTCACTCTGACAAAATCCTACTGTCTTTGTCCCTATGCTCTTCCCCTAATGCAGATCGACCCTGTTTCTAACACCCACCCACTCCTAGTCTTCGTCAATCCCAAGAGTGGCGGGAAGCAGGGGCAGAGGTGAGGACAGACGCGCTGGGTCTTCTGAGATGGGCAGGAGGGAGTGTGTGGGAATGGAGGGGGCGCACCTCGAGGAGCTCAAGAGAGGGTGTACGTCACGTCCACACCCCCGGCGCCCTGTACCTGCCACCAGCTTTCCTTTTTCCCTCACACAGGGTGTTTTGGAAGTTCCAGTACATACTAAACCCTCGACAAGTATTCAACCTTGTAAAGGATGGTCCTGAGGCAGGGTGAGTATAGGACAGGGACTGTGGATTGTGTCTTAAGACTTAGCTATTTATTTGAGGGAGATAGAGAGAGAGGGACAGAGATCTTCCCTCTGCTGGTTCATTCCCCAAATGCCGGCAATAGCCAGGGCTGGGCTAGGCTGAAGCCGGGAGCCCAGAACTCAATCGGAGACTCCCACCTGGGTAGCAGAAACCCAGGCACTGGTGCCATCATCTGCCGCCCCCGGGCGGATTAGCAGGAGGCTGGATGGGAAGTGGAGGAGCTGGGACTCACATTGGCACTCTGCTACGGGACGTGGGGTGTCCCAAGCAGCAGCTTCAATGGCTATCTCACAACACCAGCCCCTATCACAGTGTGCCCTCGGGGCTGCGGCACTGCGCATGTGCGGGAGGAGCAGGACACAGTGCATGCCGGGAAAAGAGGGCACCCCAGGAAATCAGTCTGCATCTAGGGGCCCTGGTCGCCCTGTCCTCTGAGCACTCGAGGCTGTCTCTGTCCTGCTTTCAGTGCATGAGAGCAGTTTCCCCCAACCACTGCACAGCGACTACAACTTTCCCCAATATCCTAATAGGATATTACTACCCTTAATAAAAATGCAGGTTTCCTGACGCCGGAGAGACAAGAGCAAATCTCCTGCCCGGGAGTTGGGAAGCCTCAGGGCTCCTGCCTCTCTTCATCTCCTACCCCATCTTTTGTCTTAGGCTCCGATTCTTCAAGGACGTTCCCGACTTCCGGATTTTGGTGTGCGGTGGAGACGGCACCGTAGGCTGGATTCTAGACACCATTGGTCAGTGCAGGAGAGGCCCCGGGTGGGCGACTGGAGCCTTCTGGAGCTAACACCCTCCCTCTGTCCCTTCACCTGCCCCCTCAGATAAAGCCAACTTGCCCGTTGCCCCTCCGGTCGCTGTGCTGCCCCTGGGCACTGGAAATGACCTGGCTCGTTGCTTACGATGGGGAGGAGGTAAGGGGTTGCCGGTGGCTGGGGGAAATTGAGCAGGAAGGGAAAGGCAGCCAGGGAAGAGCCTGGGCATCTGATAGAGAGAGGGCTGGGGAGGAAGAGAGGCACAAATGTCCAAATATAAGAGCGCAGGGACTGCAGTCAGAACCCAGGAGGGCCGGGGGTGACAGTCTTCTTCCCTCTAGACCTGAACATGTTTATCTGTCTCCTAACTAACCCGTGGGGCTAGGGGTGGTGGCAATGTGGTTCTGTGAGAGCCAAGCGAGGTGCTGAGTGACAAAACTAACAGGGAGCCTTGGCTGTGATGCATTCATTTATTCTGACAGTTAACCATCCATCCATTCATTCATTATCATTTCTTTCCTTCTTTTTTTTTTAAGATTTTATTTATTTATTTCAGAGGTAGATACTCTGGTTTCTCTTCAGATCATATAAATTTTTCGCCTATTTCAGAGGTAGAGTTACAGACAGAGACAGGAAGAGACAGAGAAAGGTCTATCCACTGGTTCACTCCACAAATGGCTGCAATGCCCAGAGCTGGACTGATCCCGAGCGAGGAACCAAGAGCTTTCTCGTGGTCTCCCATGAGTGCAGGGGCCCAAGCACTTAGGCCATCTTCTACTGCTTTCCCAGGCCATAGCAGAGAGCTGGATCCGAAGTGGAGCAGCCGGGACTCAGACTGGTGCCCATGTGGGATGTCGGCACTGCAGGTGGCAGCTTTACCTGCTGTGCCACAGTGTTGCCTCCTCACTTTTTTTTTATTTATTTATTTTTATTTTTGACAGGCAGAGTGGACAGTGAGAGAGAGAGACAGAGAGAGAAAGGTTTTTCCTTTGCCGTTGGTTCACCCTCCAATGGCCGCCGCTGCAGCCGGCGCACCGCGCTGATCCGATGGCAGGAGCCAGGAGCCAGGTGCTTTTCCTGGTCTCCCATGGGGTGCAGGGCCCAAGCACCTGGGCCATCCTCCACTGCACTCCCTGGCCATAGCAGAGAGCTGGCCTGGAAGAGGGGCAACCGGGACAGAATCCGGCGCCCCGACCGGGACTAGAACCCAGTGTGCCGGCGCCGCAAGGTGGAGGATTAGCCTATTGAGCCACGGCGCTGGCTGCCTCCTCACTTGACTCTTTAACTACTGAAGCATTTGTGTGTGTAATCCTTGATCCATGGGAGAACTTTTTCTTCAAATTTTTTATTTGAGAGAGAAAAACAGACAGCTCTCATCCAGTTTACTTCCCAAACGCCCACAACAGCCAAAACTGGGCTGAGGTCAAAGGGAGGAGCCAGGAAATCAGTCCAGGTCTCTCATGTGGGTAGCAGGAACTCAATTACTTGAGTCATCACCACTGCCTCCCAGGGTCAGCATTAGCAGAAAGCTGGAGGCAGGAGCCAGGACCAGGCATCGAACCTTGGTACTCCGGTGTGGGACACCACGCTAGGCCAAGCGCCCACTCCACATAGAGGAACTCTTGATGCAACTAAAGATGTAACTTGAAGAACAAATAGGAAAAAGTGTCTCTGGATGTATGTTATAACTTAAGTCTAACACATGGACATGGACATAGGAGCAATTTTTGGACCAGGTTTCAAATGTCTTTTTCATTTATAGAATTAGAAACTGAAATTATGTATTTCAGGCCTTTGCTTTTTATTCTGCAAACAAGACTCTCCAAGACTCTCACAGTACTTTCCTTCCTTCTTCCTTCCTTCCTTCCTTCCTTCCTTCCTTTCTTTCTTTCTTTTCTTTTTTTTTTTTTTTTTTTAGATTTATTTATTTGAAAGGCAGAGTTACAGAGAGGCAGGGAGAAAGAGAGAGAAGTCTTCCATCTGCTGATTCACTCTCTAAATGGCCACAATGGCCATAGTGGAGCTGATCCAAAGCCAGGAGCCAGGAGCTTCTTCTGGGTCTCCCACGGGGGTGCAGGGGCCCAAGGACTTGGGCCATCTTCCACTGTTTTCCCAGGCCATAGCAAAGAGCTGAATCAGAAGTATAACAGCCTGGACTTGAACCAGTGCCCTTATGGGATGCCGGCACCGCAGGTGGCAGCTTTACCCACTATACCACAGTGCCAGCCCCTCCCACAGTACTTCCCTGCCCACTCAGCCTGAATTGTGATAATAAGGACAAATACAACATTAATAAAAGTTTGACACTGAAAGAAAGTCCTAAGATTTGAAGAGGGAAAATGAGAGGCCTATCACTAATATCACTCTGGGAGCTCTGTGGAGGAGGGGTCGGAGTAAGCAGACAGCTAAGAAACCACTGAGGAGACGGAGGGACATACAAGCAAGGAGAGCAGCACTGGAGTTAATGAGGTAGAAATCACAGCACTTGATACTGACTGATAGGCTGTGGTGGAGGAGACAGACAGCAAGTTAGGACGCTTTCTAATATTATGGACTGAATAGATGGGGGTGCCAGTTATTAAAATGAGGAGTGCCGGGGCAGATGTCTGGCTTAGCAGTTAAGACACCGGTTAAAATTTAGGGTTCAGGGGCCAGTGCTGTGGTATAGCGGGTGAAGCCACTGCCTGCAGTGCCAACATCCCTTATGGGTGCTGGTTCGTGTCCTGGCTGCTCCACTTCCGATCCAGCTCTCTGCTATGGCCTGGGAAAGCAGTAGAAGATGGCACAAGTCTTTGGGCCCCTACAACCATGTGGGAGACTGGGAATAATCTCCTGGCTCCTGGCTTCAGATAGGTGCAGCTCTGGCTATTGCGACCATCTGGAGAGTGAACCAGCGAATGGAAGACTCTCTCTCTCTCTCTCTCTCTCTGCCTTTCCTTCTCTCTCTGTGTAATTCTTTCAAGTAAATAAATAAATCTTAAAAAAAAAAAATCTAGGCCGGCGCCGCGGCTCAGTAGGCTAATCCTCCGCCTGCGCGCCAGCACCCCAGGTTCTAGCCCCAGTCGGGGCGCCGGATTCTGTCCCCATTGCTCCTCTTCCAGTCCAGCTCTCTGCTGTGGCCTGGGAGTACAGTGGAGGATGGCCCAAGTGCTTGGGCCCTGCACCCGCATGGGAGACCAGGAGAAGCACCTGGCTCCTGGCTTCGGATCAGCACAGTGCACTGGCCTCAGTGGCCATTGGGGAGTGAACCAACGGCAAAGGAAGACCTTTCTCTCTGTCTCTCTCTCTCACTGTCCACTCTGCCTGTCAAAAAAAAAAAAAAAAAATCTAGGGTCTAGGGCTGGCACTGTGGCACAGAACGTTAAGTCACAGCCTGCAGTGCTACCAGCCCATATGGCTGCCAGTTCCTGCCCCAGCTGCTCCACTTCCCATCCAGCTCCCTTCTAACGCACTTGGGAAAGCAGCAGCAGATGGCCCAAGTCCTCAGGCCCCTGTAACCATGTGGGAGACCCAGAAGAAGCTCCTGGCTCCTGGCTTCAGCCTGCCACAGCCCGGCTATTACGGTCATTTGGGGAGTGAACCAGTGGATGGAAGATCTCTGTCTCTCTTTCTCTCTCTGTAACTCTGCCTTTCAAATAAATAAATAAATCTTAAAAAAAAAAAAAAAAAAAACAACCTCCATTTCAATGCTCAGCTCCAGCTCCTAATTCCAGCTTCCTGCTAATGTAGACCCTGTGATGTAGTGGTGATGGCTAAAGTAACTGGGTCCCCACCACCTACATGGGAGAACTGGATTGAGTTCTGACTCTCTACATTGGCCAGCCCGCCCTCAGCTGTTGTGGGCATCTGGGGGATGAACTGTGGGTGGGAGAGAGCTCTGTATGTCTTGTCTAATTCTCTCTGGCTTTTTGCCTCTGAAATAAATTTTTAAAAGGTTTATTTGTTTTTAAGAACATATATATCCTTATGAGAGAGAGAGAGAGATCGTCCGTCTGCTGATTCAGTACCCAAATGGCCACAACTAGGACTGGGCCAGGCCAAAGCCAGGAGCCAAGAACTTCATCTGGGTCTTCCATATGTGTGGTCCAAGCACTTGGACCATCTTCTGCTGCTTTCCCAGCTCGTTAGCAGGGAATTAGATTGAAGTGGAACATCTGGGATGTGACTAATGCCACATGAGATACTGGCCTTGCAGGCAGTGGCTTAACCTGCTGCACCACAACGCTGGCCCCTGAAATACATTTTTTTAAAGATTGATTCATTTGAAAGGAGAGTTAACAGAGAAAGAGGGAGAGATGAAGATCTTCCATCCACTGGTTCATTCTCCAAGTGGCTGCAACCATGGGGGCTGGGCCTATCTGAAGCCAGGAGCCAATAACTTTTTCCCAGTCTCCCCGTGGGTGCAGGGACCCAAGCACTTGGGCCATCCTCTGCTGGCTTCCCAAGCACATTAGTAGGGAGCTGAATAGGAAGTAGAGTAACCAGGACATGAACTGGCACCCATACAGGATGCTGGCGCCACAAGTGGTGGCTTTACCTGCTACACCACAGCGCCAGCCCCTTGAAACACATTTTTTAAAAAGATACTTGAGTAATACAGAAGGAAAACTACTTTAAAGAAGAACAGCTAAGCCGGCGCCGCGGCTCACTAGGCTAATCCTCCGCCTAGCGGCGCCGGCACACCGGTTCTAGTCCCGGTCGGGGCGCCGGATTCTGTCCCGGTTGCCCCTCTTCCAGGCCAGCTCTCTGCTGTGGCCAGGGAGTGCAGTGGAGGATGGCCCAGGTGCTTGGGCCCTGCACCCCATGGGAGACCAGGAAAAGCACCTGGTTCCTGGCTCCTGCCATCGGATCAGCGCGGTGCACCGGCCGCAGCGCGCCGGCCGCGGCGGCCATTGGAGGGTGAACCAACGGCAAAAGGAAGACCTTTCTCTCTGTCTCTCTCTCACTGTCCACTCTGCCTGTCAAAAAAATTAAAAAAAAAAAAATTAAAAAAAAAAAAAAAAAGAAGAACAGCTGATTCAGGTTTGAACATGTTGAACTGTCAGTAGAGCAACCAGGTTGACATGTTGTGGTGAGATGTTAGAAATAGGCATTAGGGGCCGGCGCCGCGGCTCACTAGGCTAATCCTCCGCCTAGTGGCGCCGGCACACTGGGTTCTAGTCCCGGTCGGGGCGCCGGATTCTGTCCCGGTTGCCCCTCTTCCAGGCCAGCTCTCTGCTATGGCCAGGGAGTGCAGTGGAGGATGGCCCAGGTGCTTGGGCCCTGCACCCCATGGGAGACCAGGAAAAGCACCTGGCTCCTGGCTCCTGCCATCGGATCAGTGCAGTGCGCCGGTTGCAGTGCACCGGCCGCGGCGGCCATTGGAGGGTGAACCAACGGCAAAAGGAAGACCTTTCTCTCTGTCTCTCTCTCTCACTGTCCACTCTGCCTGTCAAAAAAAAAAAAAAAAAAAGAAAGAAAAAAAAAAAAGAAAAAAAGAAATAGGCATTAGGAATTTAGAAGAAAAATCAGAGCTGGAAACATATGTTGGAGAGTCATCTACTCCTAGGTGGCAGCTGACATCCCGAGAGTAGACGAGATTGCCTGGGGGAAGAGGCAGGAGTAGGTGCCCAGGCACAGCAAGACCCTGGTAAGCACCATGTGTGAGTGCTGAGTAGGGACAGAGGGGTTACTAAGGGTGCCTGCATTATTGCTGACGGCTGGCTGCCGTAACGAATCACCAGGGACTATGGCTTTAACACAGTGCGAGTTTGTTGTCTTGGGGTTCTGGAGGTCAGAAGTCCAAAATGGGGCCGGCGCCGAGCTCAATAGGCTAATCCTCCACCTAGCGGCGCCGGCACACCGGGTTCTAGTCCCAGTTGGGGCACCGGATTCTGTCCCGGTTGCCCCTCTTCCAGGCCAGCTCTCTGCTGTGGCCAGGGAGTGCAGTGGAGGATGGCCCAAGTACTTGGGCCTTGCACCCCATGGGAGAGCAGGAGAAGCACCTGGCTCCTGGCTTCAGATCAGCACATCTCTGTCTCTCTCTCTCACTATCCACTCTGCCTGTCAAAAAAAAAAAGTCCAAAATGGGTCTTGCTGAGCTTTTAAAGTCAAGGTGTTGCTGGGCTGGGTGATCGAAGGTTCCAAGGGAGGAGGCTGGCACTTGGCTCTCCCGGTTTCCAGAGGCCACCTGCTTTCTATGGCTCGCGGCCTCCCTTCTCACAGGTAGTGTCCTCCCTTCAGACTCTGCTTGCCTCGTGGCATCTCCTTCCGTGGCTCTTTGCTCCTCCCTCCCTTTTCTGCTTGTGTGGGTGGCAGCGTGCTCACACCGGGACCGAGCCGGTGGCCAGGGTAATCCCCCACTTCAGACGCTTTCATTTCGTCTCTTCTGCCACGGAGGGCAACGTTCTCGCAGGTTCTTGAGAGTAGGGTGTGGGTAGCATGGGAGGGGGTGAATTGTTCTGCTTACCACAAGAAAACAAGAAGGAACAGTGAGCCAGGGTCCTCTGTAGCCGGGAGAGTGAGACGGCAGAGGCTAAGTGACGAGTTTTAGGAGCTGAAAGAGAACTAAAAACAAACTGGGTGTTGGCAGGAAGCACTGGCGATCCTTGCCAATGGTTTCAGCAGGGTGGAATCAGTGAAAGCAAATGACAGTGGGTTGAGCCATCAGTGGAATGTGGGAAGTGGAGACTTATTTTTTTAACCTTTTTTCCTCCTGATGACGAAAATAATACGTGGTTGTTGTAAAAAATAATTCAAATACTTCAGATATACATGCCAAGAAAGTGAAAGTTCCCTGTAATCTCCTCTCAAAAGTTTTGAGGCCTTTTCCTCCATGGTTTTTTTTTTTTTTTTTATTTAAAATTTTTGGCACCAGAAATAAATGTTTTTTTAATCCCATTTTCCATGAACTTGGAAATAGTTATTTTATTTGAAAGTCAGAGAGAGGCAGAGAGACAAATATCTCCCACCCACTGGTTCACACTCCAGATGCCTGACACAGCAGGGCTGCACCAAGCAGCAATCAGGAGCCAGAGACTCATTCTGGATCTTCCATGTGGGTGAATGGCAGAGGCCCAGTTCCTTTTTTTTTTTTTTTTTTTTTAGGATTTATTTTATTTGTGTAAAAAGCAGAGTTAGAGAGAAAGGGAGAGGCCGGCGCCGCGGCTCACTAGGCTAATCCTCCGCCTAGCGGCGCCGGCACACCGGGTTCTAGTCCCGGTCGGGGCACCGGATTCTGTCCCGGTTGCCCCTCTTCCAGGCCAGCCCTCTGCTGTGGCCAGGGAGTGCAGTGGAGGATGGCCCAGGTGCTTGGGCCCTGCACCCCATGGGAGACCAGGAGAAGCACCTGGCTCCTGGCTCCTGCCACCGTATCGGCGCGGTGCGCCGGCCGCAGCGCGCCGGCCGCGGCGGCCATTGGAGGGTGAACCAACGGCAAAGGAAGACCTTTCTCTCTGTCTCTCTCTCTCACTGTCCACTCTGCCTGTCAAAAAAAAAAAAAAAAAAAAAAAAAAAAAAAAAAAAAAGAAAGGGAGAGACATAAAAGCAAACAGAGATCTTCCATTGCAATGGCTGGGCCTGGGCTAGGCCCCCATGGGTGGCAGGGGCCTAGGCACTGCTTTTCCAGGCATGTGCAGGGAGCTGGATTGGAAGCAGAGCAGCCAGGATCTGAAGTGGTGCCTGTATGGGCTGCCAGCATCCCAGGCAGCCCATCTCAGCCCCTGGGCCTAGGTACTAGAGCCATCAGCCGCTCCTCCCAGGGTTCACATTAGCAGGAAGCTGGAATTGGGAGCAGAGCAGGGTTTTGAAACCAGGCCCTCCAATATAGAATACAGGTATCCAAAGTGGCTTTTTAACAGTTAGGCCAGATACCTCCATGAACTTTTCAAAGTACCCTCATATGTAGTTAAACAACAATGTGATTATTTAATAAATGCTTTTCTTATTTTTTTAACTGAACAATGCATATTGGTTATCAATGTATTTCCATACGAATGGGCTTGCTTCACTCTTTTTGGGACTGACAGCATTGTGTTGTGTGATTGTGTAGTAATTTACTTAACCAGGCCCCTGTTGATGGACATTTATGTAGTGTTCAGTTTGGTGCAATTAAAACCCACGTCTATCTCTGCACACAACATGAACATTTCTCTAGAGATGTTTCTAGACTTGCTGCCCCCAAAGGAATGGACATTTTACTAGTTATTTTCTTTTATAAAATCACACAAATAATGCATCAGTACATCACCTAGGTAAAAGATTTAAAGACTCTTCACATAGAGATGGCCTCTTCCCTGCCCCCACCAAATTTTCCGTGTTCTTCCTCAGAGAAAACTGGTTTCCTGTGTACACTCATTTTTCAGATTTTGCACGCACATGTGCATGTGCACACAGGCACACACAACATTTTAGCCAGTATAAATGGGAATGTACTAGACAGATTTTTCTGGGACTTCTGTTTTTTTCATTGAAAAAATGCTCTGTATCCAAGAGCTGTAATTAAGAGTTTTCATGAGCCGGCACCGTGGCTCAATTAGCCTGCGGTGCCGGCACACCGGGTTCTAGTCCCAGTCGGGGCACCGAATTCTGTCCCGGTTGCTCTTCTTCCAGTCCAGCTCTCTTATGTGGCCCAGGAGTGCAGTGGAGGATGGTCCAGGTCCTTGGACCCTGCACCCACATGGGAGACCAGGAGAAGCACCTGGCTCCTGGCTTCGGATCAGCGCTGATGCGCCGGCCGCAGTGCGCCGGCCGCGGCGACCATTGGAAGGTGAACCAATGGCAAAGGAAGACCTTTCTGTCTGTCTGTCTCTCTCACTGTCCACTCTGCCTGTCCAAAAAAAAAAAAAAAAAAAAAAAAAAAAGAGAAAAGAGTTCATGGCTTGGATTTTCTGTACCTCATAGAATCTTCCCCTGTTGCTGGACATATAGATCATTTCCAGTTTTGTTTTGTTTTGTTTTATTGTTTCAGAATACTTTAATAAATATCCTTCTACATCCATCTCTGTGTACACAACTTGTGTTAGCTTCTGTAAGGGAAATTCCTAAAAGTGGAATTGCTGCGTCAAAGGATATGTTTTGACAAAGTTTGGCAACAGTTTGATAAAAATTGTAAACTGCCTTCCAAAAATGAGTTATCTATGTATGCTCCAACTAACAGCAAACCAGAGTGCCAGTTTATCCATAAGCTCATTAACACTTTGTTTTCTCCAACTTGTGCTTTCTCACTCTGTTAGGCAACAAAAGGTTAACTAATAGTTTTTTTTGTTTGTTTGTTTGTTTGTTTAAGATTTATTTACTTATTTGAATGGTAGAGTTCCAGAGAGGCAGAGGCAGAGAGAGAGAGAGAGGTCTTTCATCCACTGGTTCACTACCCAGATGACCACAACGGCCGAAGTGGGGCCAATCTGAAGTCAGGAGCCAGGAGCTTCTTCCCAGTCTCCCACGTGGTTGCGGGGCTCAAGGACTTGGGCCATCTTCTACTGCTTTCCCAGGCCATAGCAGAGAGCTGGGTTGGAAATAGAGCAGCCGGGACCTGAACTGGTGCCCATATGGGATGCCAGCACTACAGACCGTGGCTTTACCGGCTATGCCACAGCACTGGCCCCTAGTTTTTCATTCTTTTAGTTTTTAACAATATTGAACATCTTTCATATGCCATCTTGGTCATTTGTTTTGCTTCTTTTGTGACAGGCTTGTTTGTATCATTTGCCCTTTTTTTTTTTTTTTTTTTTTTTTTTTTTTTTTTTTTTTTACAGGCAGAGTGGACAGTGAGAGAGAGAGACAGAGAGAAAGGTCTTCCTTTTGCCGTTGGTTCACCCTCCAATGGCTGCCGCGGCCGGTGCGCTGCGGCCGGCGCACCGCGCTGATCCGATGGCAGGAGCCAGGAGCCAGGTGCTTTTCCTGGTCTCCCATGGGGTGCAGGGCCCAAGCACCTGGGCCATCCTCCACTGCACTCCCTGGCCACAGCAGAGAGCTGGCCTGGAAGAGGGGCAACCGGGACAGAATCTGGCGCCCCGACCGGGACTAGAACCGGTGTGCCGGCGCCACTAGGCGGAGGATTAGCCTAGTGAGCCGCGGCGCCGGCCGTATCATTTGCCCATTGTTCTATTGATGTTTTAAATAGTGATCTGAAATCTTTTTTCTTTTTTAAGATTTATTTGTTTTATTTGAGAGGCCAAGTTACAGAGAGGTCTTCCATCTGCTGATTCACTCCCCACATAGCTGTAAAAGCCAGAGCTGGGCTGATCTGAAACCAGGAGCTAGGAGCTCCCTCCAGCTCTTCCCACATGGGTACAGGAGCCCAAGGACTTGGGCCATCTTCTACTGTTTTCCCAGCCATAACAGAGAGCTGGATCACAAGTGGAGCAGCCAGGACTCAAACCAGCGTCCATATGGGATGCCAGGACTGCAGGCCGTGGCTTTACCCGATATACCACAGCACCGGCAATATGTGCATTTTTAAATACTTATTTTATTTATTTGAAAGGCAGAGGGAGAGAGAGAGAGAAAATATCTTCTGTCCACGGGTTTACTTCCCAAATGGCCTCGGTGACAGGGGCTGGGCAAGGCTGAAGCCTGGAGCCTGGAACACCATCCACATGGGTGGCAGGGGTCCAAGAATTTGGGCCATCTTCTGTTGCTTTCCCATGTCCATTATCAGGGAGCTGGATTGGAAGTGGAGCCACTGGGGTTCAAACTGGTACTCTGACATGGGATGCAGGCATTGCAGACAATGGTCTAACTTGTCACAAGACCAACACCTATATGAGTATTTTTTTCTATTTTTAAAAATTTTTAAGGTGTATGTTTATTTATATAACCATACAGAATTTTAAAATTTTCATATAATCCTATATATTCCTCTTTGTGGCTCCTACCTCTATATTTTGCTCTAGAAAGGTCTTTTCCACCCAAAGACTCTGAAAGTATTCACTTATGTTTTTGTCTTATGCAAATTCCACTTAATATTTTTCATTTAAATTCTTTGCTCCATCTTGAATTGGTCCCAGTATAAGTAGTGATATTTACACCTGGTGTCATTCATAGACTAATCCACTTTTGCCCACTTATTTGAAATGTCATCATATGCTGAATTTGCATGCGTGCTTGAGTCTATTTTGGGGCACTCTGTTTCTTTGCTCTTGAACTTTTTGCTCTATTCACTGTGTCAGCGTCACACTACGTAGGCATGATTGCTTTATCCTGCGTCTATCCCATGGAGTGGAGTGAGACAGCATCAGGGGTGGGGACGAGAGACAGATGATCCCTGCTTTGTCACACATCTCTGTCAGCGCTTTCCCTGCCATTCTCTCCAACATTCCAGATGCACCTGGGAGTCGTTTTCAGATGTGCACACACAGTTGGGAGCATTTCACCTTCTGCCGTAGAGCGGAGCAGAGACTCAGCAAGAGGCTGCCCCTGAGAGAGGCTGTGGGAGCCTTGACTGAGCGCCCTGCCCTTTCGCTGGCAAAGCTGGGAGGTTCTCCCGAACCAGACATGTGTGGTGGTGGGACCCAGGGCTCAGGGCTAACCTGACTTCTCCTCCACCTCCAGGGTACGAGGGACAGAACTTGGCGAAGATCCTCAAGGATTTAGAGATGAGTAAGGTGGTGCATATAGATCGATGGTCCATAGAGGTGATACCTCAACAGACGGAAGAAAAGAGCGACCCAGTCCCCTTCCAGATCATCAATAACTACTTCTCCATCGGTGTGGTCAGTGGATGGGCGAACGGGGAAGGGAGGGCCTGGGGTGAAGCTTGCAGAGGTTGGAGGAGGGCAGAAGGGGAAGGCAGAAACTAAGAGAACTGTGGAGCTGGGACATGGGGCATGCAGTACACTGGTGTGGATGGTGAAAAGAAGACCTTGGGACGTGCTGCACCCATCCTGGGGAGGGGGGGGCGGAAGCTCTGAGCTGAGGCAGAAGGCAGGCCTCTGGTCCAACACACCTCGAACTCCCCAGGATGCCTCCATTGCTCACCGATTCCACACCATGCGAGAGAAATATCCTGAGAAGTTCAACAGCAGGTAAGCACAAGGACGGGGGCTGCAGGCTCACCCAGCACCAGGGATCAGATTGTGACCACCTGTGACTCGGGATTCTTAGTTGGGCAGTGACACTGCCAGGAAGGGCCCCCAAGCGAAGCCACCCTTGTCTCCTGTGGAGTTGGGGTCGACACCCTTCCCTGTCACCTACCCGTGTCTGCCTTCGATGTGTGACCTGTGCCCCCTCCCCTTCCCTGCTGGGCCTTGTATGGGGGCTGACCCAGAATGAAGAACAAGCTGTGGTACTTCGAATTCGCCACCTCTGAATCCATCTTCTCAACGTGCAAAAAGCTGGAGGAGTCTCTGACCGTGGAGGTGTGTGTAATGAGACCCAAGCTGACTTCGTTCGCAGCTTCCTGTAGCCGAGTTTCTCCCTTGGCAGGCGCCCTCACGAGCCTCCCATGTTCTTGAACCTGTCCTTCTCTGACCTCCCAGCTCTCCAACCTTGGTTCCCACATCCTCAAGATACACTAGTCCCTATTTCCCTTGCTCTTGCAAACCTCCAAATCCTGGCCTTCCCAGTCTGCCATCTGGTGGAGGGAGCGGTCACAGCTGTGACTATGCCGTGAGGTGAGGATCTGTGCTCTCCCCTCCTGGGGCTGTGCCCCTCCCCTCAGATCTGTGGGAAACCGCTGGATCTGAGCAGCCTGTCCCTAGAAGGCATCGCAGTGCTCAACATTCCTAGCATGCACGGTGGCTCCAACCTCTGGGGTGATACCAGGAGACCTCATGGAGATCTCTATGGGATCAACCAGGCCTTAGGCAATACAGCTAAAGTCATCACTGACCCTGATATCCTGAAAACCTGTGTACCAGGTGAGAGGGACAGCCCTCGGAGCTGGCTGGGTGGGACCAGGATGAAGCTGTGACTCCCTCTGGGGGCAACCAGCTGCTACTCTACTCTTCACCCCCAGACCTCAGCGACAAGCGACTGGAAGTCGTGGGGCTGGAGGGTGCCATTGAGATGGGCCAGATCTACACCAAACTCAAGAGTGCTGGACATCGGCTAGCCAAGTGCTCTGAGATCACTTTTCGGTAAGGGCCCTGAGGGAAGGAGCGGGCCGCCTGAGAAGCAGAGGTTGTGGTGTGCGGGTGGTAAGGACAGCTCCACTAACACCCCTTGGCCTCCCCGCAGCACCACAAAAACCCTCCCCATGCAAATCGACGGGGAGCCCTGGATGCAGACGCCCTGCACAGTGAGTGCCGCCTGTGCCTGCCAGACACGGAGCCCTCGGGCTCCGCGGGTCATAAAGCTCCATTCCACAGCTTCCTTGCTTTCTCCCGAAGCCCAAAACTTCCCCCTGCACACCATTCCTCCCATACCCTGAATTCTCAGCCTCTGGCCTCAGCGTCGTGGCCTCTCCCTGTAGATTCACCCCCAAATCCCGGATGCTTTAGAACCAAGGTGCCAGGAGCTGCCTCTGAACGTGTGCCCCCTCTTCCCTTGCAGATCAAGATCACGCACAAGAACCAGATGCCCATGCTCATGGGCCCACCCCCCCGCTCCTCCAATTTCTTTGGCTTCTTGAGCTGAGGGGGACACCTGCAGCCCCCAAGCCAGTCTTGAGCCCGCCTCCCAGGGTTTGGACTCCACCCCCAAAGCTCTGTACATTGCTGCCACACCCTCCTGCCCGCTCAGGAGCGTGTTCCTTCATCCTCACAGTATTTATTGTCCTGCCCCACCTCACTGTTACACACACACACACACACACACACCCCACATACGTTGAAAGTGCCTCATCAGAATAAAATGACTTTTTCTCCCCACCGGGATATACTGCTAAGTAAGTGGTACGCCTTCTTTGATACCTTCACCCCTTAAAAGACAGATTTCTCCCAAGAAGCAAAGGAACCGTAGCACCAGGTTCTCGGTATTTATTTCGGGTCATGGCTGCCTCTGAAGGAAGACTGCAGAACCCACAGGCATTGCTGTCAACCCCAGAGAGATCAAGGCGTCACGTGGGGGGATATACTGCTAAGTAAGTGGTACGCCTTCTTTGATACCTTCACCCCTTAAAAGACAGATTTCTCCCAAGAAGCAAAGGAACCGTAGCACCAGGTTCTCGGTATTTATTTCGGGTCATGGCTGCCTCTGAAGGAAGACTGCAGAACCCACAGGCATTGCTGTCAACCCCAGAGAGATCAAGGCGTCACGTGGGGGCGCTCAGACCTGCTGTCCACCGAGGAGGGGGCTGTTCTCACCAGCAGGGCAAGCACGGAAGACCCGCGGCAGACGCAGCCAGTGGGTGCCGCGGGGTGGCAGCTGGGGAGTGGGGAGAGCCGAGCCCTGCTTCATTAGTCTGCGCCTGACATTGGGCAAAGAAGGGAGCAACTGGTCAGCAGTGGACAAAGACAGTCCAAAGAAGGGGACACACCCATGTCCCCGGTCACTCACTCCAGGGCCCATGCCTCTGTTCATGTGCCGATATCTCTCCATTTCCCTGTTTTTTAGACCTTGGCCCTCCAGATCAGGGGTTCTGCTCAGTTCACCCAAACTGCCTCATTATTAATATATATTTTTTTCTTTAAGTTTTATTTATATGAGAGACAGAGAGCTCCCATCTGCTGGTTCACTCCCCAGAAGCCCTCAGCGGTGGGCCAGGCCCAAGCTGGAAACCAGGAACTCGATCTTGGTCTCCCATGTGATTGGCAGGGGCCCAACTACTTGAGCCATAACCTGCTGACATTAGCAGGAAGCTGGGATCGGGGGATGCAGCTGGGACTGAACCCAGGCATTCTGATGTGGAAAGTGGGCATCCACCCCTCCCCCGCAGGGACTTAGAGGCTGCCCAGCTGCCCAGCCCGCTCTTGAGATTGTTGAGAACCAGTCAGCGCCACCGTCAGTGACTGCATTCTTGCTTCATAGTCAGCTGATTACCCACAGTCTAAGGCTTGCAACAGCCCCTCTGGGCAGACACTCGCTCGCCTTCTCAGAGGCTCACAAAGCTTAATCTGCTTCCCCAAGGTCCCGCAGGCAAGACTTAAGCCCAAGCCTGTCTGGACTCGTGCCCGGTCATCCGAGCAAGAGTACATAGTGTCGTTGAGGAGCACACGGGTCTGAACAGGATGGTGGGGGTACTCACCTGTATATCAGACAGGCAAGCCCCACGGCCATCAACCCCAGCAAGATCCCGACAAACAGAGGAGCCTGTCCCAGGCCTGCCTCTTGACCTGTAAGCAGAATCCCAGGTGCTGCTTCAGTGCCTGCCCCCAGCCTGCTGGTCTCTGCCCACTCCCCCTTTTCATCCCAGCTCTGGTCCAGGTACCTACCAGGCATGACAAGCTGGGTGCTGACCACTGCCAGGCTGTTGGCGTCAGCCAAGGACACATTGAGGCAGTAGGTCCCTGAGCCGCCATTCAGTACCTGGTGCAGAACCAGCTGGCAGGCTGGGCTGGGCGGCACAGGCTGGCACAGCCGCTGGGCAGGGGGCTGGCACCCTGGTGATGAGATGTCCATACAAGCTTCCTGGGGCAGCCTGGAGGAGGTGTCAGTTCACATCAGGGGATCCAGGAAGGGATGGAACACCAGAGGGGAGGGCAGGAGTGGGACACTCACCCGCCTTGGCAGGAGACAGTCAGCTCAAATGCATCCCCCTCACTGGATGGCACAGCCTGCAGGATCTCAGCATTCTCAATGCCCTCTGCAGAGGTGCAAGGTTAAAGACTGGGGTTCCCCTACCAGGTCTCCCCAAAAGCACACGGACAGGAATGCCCTTAGGCTGCTCCACAGTCCCCACCCGCATGTTTTCAAACGAGGATCTTGGCACTCGGGGATTCCTCCTGTCCAGCTCAGTAATTCCTCCCCAGGTATGCTCCCACTGGCCAGCCCTAGGCAGCACATGCCTCCCTCCGTCGGCCCCCAAAGTAGGCGAGACTCACGGACAATGTCGAGGGTGAGGGAGTAAGAACCGTATCGATAGAGCACACAGTCCAGAGGCACTTGTCTCTTCACCAGCGTTAACGAGGCTGTGCCATCCAGCAGGGGGCTGCCCAGGGAGCCTGGCAGAGGAGTATTGAGGAGGTGGGGTGAAAAACAGATGACTCATCTGGAGGCAGAGGCCAAGCAGGTATTTTTCCAGGTAGACCCAGAGCTAGTGGATCCTCAAGTCACTGGCTTAGAAATCAGACAAGACCTGGGAAATCTCCCTTTATACTCATAGAAAAGGGAACTGATTCTCCAAAGAAGAAAATTACTGCTACCATCACAGAGTTACAGGCAGAGTTGGAGTTTTTCAAGAATCCCAAATGTTTATCACACCCCACCCTGTGCCAGGTCCTGGGCTAGACACTCAGCATATGTTAACTCACTTAAGCACCACTATCTCATTCCTCCCTTTTGGCTCTGGGATAAGAATCCAGGGATCAGAGACTTGGAACCTGGGGAAGATTTCTCTGCATTTATGCTTAAAGAGAAAATGAGATATACATATCATGTAAATGATCACTTGCATTCCCTGGCCTCCCTGGCAGTTCTCCTCTGGGGCAGAGAAGCAACAAGCTCTCTTTTCATGGCCTTGGGGACTAACTGATCTATCCCTTGTCATCAAGAGAGACTTGAGGGCTTTATAGCCAGTAAGAGTTTTGGGTGGGCGATGGTGCTATGTAAAGGTATCGTCTGGGTCCTGGGTAAGGTGTTCAGAGGAGGGTGGTAACAAATTCTCCACCTCAATGAACCTCATTCACCCTGAACTTCTTACCTGTAATGACTTCTGTAGGCATGAATGGGCTGGCATCTGGAGCCTCAGGCTCAGGGGTGGGTAATTCTCCAGCTGGCGTGTCTACCAGCTCTGTAGCTGTGACCTGCGCAAGTGTGGCTCCAGAGAGCTCTCCAGTGAACACCTCTGCAGGAGTCGTACCCATAGCCTCAGTAGTTGACATGTCTGCAGATGTGGTGACTGTGCCCTGGGAGGTTGACAGCTGCTTGGGTGTGGTATCTGTGCCCTGTGTAGTTGGCACCTGCACAGGTGCAGTACTTATGGCTGCTGTGGTTCCAGAGGGCTCTGTAGTTGACACCTGACCAGGTGTGGTACTTAGGACTTCTGAAGTAGGCCCTTGCCCAGCTGTGGTGCCAGGGGCACCTGACGTTGGCAAGTACCCATCTGTGGTGCCTGGAACTGGGGAGGAGCCACAGGAGATGAGAGGGATGGCCGCCTGCAGCACCACCTGGGCAGTGACGGGGCCAGGCTCCAGGTAAGTGTGAGTGACCACAAGAGCCCGAGAGATCAGGGTTCCAGTCCCGTCTCCGAAGTCCCAGGTGTAGGAGAGGTCAGCCCCATCCAGATAGCCACTGGGGTCATGGAGCTGGATGGCAAAAGTCAGAGGCTGGTTTCTCAGGAAGCGCTTGTTCCCTCCATCCAAGGCCTGCAGCTGGGACACACTCACAGAGAAGGGCACCTGGTCTGGGATTGGAGCCAGAAAAGGTGAGAGCCCGGCCCAAGCCACAGCGTCCCCTTTCACAGGTGCACCCTGTAGCCCCAAGCCGACTTACATTCCTCTGCCCAGATCTCCCCAGCCCTGCACACCATTACCCCTCCCCCTTTTTCTGGTCCTGCCAAGCCTCCCGCTTCTCCTAGCCCTGTGACTGGCCTTGTCCCTTCCAAATCCTTACCAGTCACTGTGAAGGCTGAGCTGGAGTGAGCAAGGGGCACATAGCTCTGGGGCCCCCGGCGGTGGTAGACAGTCACCTCCATGGTGTGTGTGCCCAGCATCGCCTGGGCTGTCCCAATGCTCAGCCTGGACACTGGGCCCCCTAGAACTTGCCAGTATTGGCCTGAGGTTTTTGGAAAGAAAGCAGGGAGGAGAAGGTTACTGGCCGTAAGGGACTGAGGGGTAGAGTTAGAAATGGGGCAGCAGAGAAGTGTGGTCAGGAGTGATGTTGAAAATGACTACTTCAGGGGGATTCGGAAGTCTGGGGCCAGGGAAGGGATCCTAGTGGAGGGTCCCTGGGGGTGGGATTGAACTTGAGGATGGGAGCCCAGAAAACACTATGGCACAGTTGAAGGGGGATAGGTGCTACGGGAGAGGAAGGAGCCAAGAGGGGAACAAAGAATAGAGAAAATCAAGAACGGGCCCAAAAGGAAAGGAGAGCGGTGAGAAGCAGTGAGTACAAGTGAGGATGACAGGTGAGGGAAGGGAGTCCCTCACCCCAGGTCTTCCAGACGTAAACGAAGCTCCTCCTCTGAGACAAAGGGCCAAGTGGGCAGGGGCCACCATCAGGGAAGACACAGCCATCATCAGGCTCCTGGGGATACACTGGCTGTCCTCCCCACACCTGGCTCCCTGAAAGGCAAACACAGAGGCACCCTCAAAACCTGGCTTCCTTTTCTATGTAAAACTGGTCCCTAGGGGATCAGGGAGTACAGTGTCCAAGGTACAACCCACTGGGAATGGTAGTTGGGGGCAAGGGGGTATGGAAACCACAACCAAGATTCATGTATGTATATAATATGTATAACATACATGAATATAAGATTCATATATATACATAAGAAAGAGATTGGAGGGCCATATATCAGAATGTTTAAAGTGGTTTGCTCTAGTTAGTGATATTAGAAAAAATAATAGCCCGAGAGAACATTTGTTGAGACTTAACTGTAAGCGAGAGCAGATACTGCGCTAACTGCTTTACTTATTATCACACTTTAATCTTTACAGCACCTCTCAAAGAAGGCACCATCCTCATTTTACAGATCAGGAGAGGGCACACAAAGCAGTCAAGTAACTTGCCCACAGCCACATACTAATGCCAAATTCAAATCTAGGTCTGTCTAACTTCTAGGTCCACTGGATTCTAGTCTCCCATTTTAGGGATTCTGACTTTCTTTTCTTTTTGCTTTATCTGCATTTTCAAATTTTATTTCTTTTTTTAAGATTTATTTATTTATTTGAAAGTCAGAGCTACACAGAGAGAGGAGAGGCAGAGAGAGACAGAGGTCTTCCATCCGTTGGTTCACTCCCCAATTGGTCACAACAGCTGGAGCTGCACCGATCTGAAGCCAGGAGCCAGGAGCTTCTTCCAGGTCTCTCACATGGGAGCAGGGGCCCAAGTCCTTGGGCCATCTTCTACTGCTTTCCCAGACCATAGCAGAGAGCTGGATTGGAGTGGAGCAGTGGGGACTTGAACCAGCGTCCATATGGGATGCAGGCACTGCAGGCCAGGGCATTAACCCGCTGCACTACAGCACCAGCCCCTCTAATTTTTTATTTTATTTTATTTTATTTTATTTTATTTTATTTTTTTGACAGGCAGAGTGGACAGTGAGAGACAGAGAGAAAGGTCTTCCTTTGCCGTTGGTTCACCCTCCAATGGCCGCAGCGGCTGGCGGGCTGTGGCCGGCGCACCGCGCTGATCCAAAACCAGGAGCCAGGTGCAGGGCCCAAGCACCTGGGCCATCCTCCTCTGCCTTCCCGGGCCACAGCAGAGAGCTGGACTGGAAGAGGAGCGACCGGGACAGAATCTGGCGCCCCGACCGGGACTAGAACCTGGTGTGCTGGCGCCGCAGGCGGAGGATTAGCCTATTGAGCCACGGCGCCGGCCCTAATTTTATTTCAATGTGTGTGTGTGTGTGTGTGTTACATATATAACATTTGTTACAAAGAGAGGGGGAAGGGGGCTTTCCCTGAGCTCCCTGGGAATAACCAGGAAATCTGAGCTGGAGGCAGAGGGACCTGGAGTAGACAGGCACTCACCATTGAGAGTGGTGTTGTTGGCCCAGACAATTTGCCCATCTGGCAGTACCTTTTGGCTTTCAGGAAAGTGCAGGGCGATGGAGAAGGACGCGTTTGCACCAATCAGTGTAGGCCCATCATTGCTGACCTTCAGGGACACCTGGCCACCTGGGAGGGGACGTCACATCAGCTGGGAGTCCTCAGCTTCTCTCCCCATTCACCTTTCCCGTTCTATCTTCTCAAGTTACATACAACCCAGTTCTTTTTTTTTTTTTTAAATGGTTTATTGATTTGAAAGGCAGAGAGAGAGATGGAGAGAGAGAGAGAGAGATCTTCCATCTGCTGGTTCACTCCCCAAATGGCCACAAAGGTCAGGGCCGGGCCAGGCAAAGTCAGGAGCCTGAACTCCATCCAAGTCTCCCATATGGAAGTCAGGGGCCCGAGGATTTGAGCCATCTTCTGCTGCTTTCCCAGATGCAGGGAGCTGGATCACAGGCAGAGCAACTGGGACTCCAGCTGGTACTCCAATATGGTATGATAGCATTGGAAGCAGTGGCTTAATCCACTGAGCCACAATGCCGGCATGCCTGACCCCCACCCCACCTTTTTTTAAATTAATTAATTAATTAATTTTAAGGGCAGATAGATGGGGGTAGGGTGAGGGAAAGAGAAAGAGAGAGATCCCATCTGCTGGTTCATTTCCCAAATGTTTGCAACATTTGGAAGGCCAAGCCAAGGACTCCATCCAGGACTCCTACATGGGTGGCGGGGAACCAAGAACTCAGGCCATTATCTGCTGCGTTAGTAGGAAAGTGGATCAGAAGCAGAGGAGCCCAGACTCAAAGCGGCACTCAGTGCTCACCCCCAACATCTCAGTTTTTGTTCTTCTTCCATCCCAGTCCCATCAGGTTCCCTCCTACCTCTCCAACAGTCAGACCTCTGGGCTTCTGTCCACTCTGGGTACAGCTGCCTGTTCCACGCTTTAGCTCTGAGCTTCCTTGAGGCACCAAGCCAGTCCCGGTCTGTGGATCCTAAAGGGAATTCACCATGAATCCTCACCCGTTCCTTCTCTCTCTTTTTTTAGAGTGGACAGTGAGAGAGAGAGAGACAGAGAGAAAGGTCTTCCTTTGCCATTGGTTCACCCTCCAATGGCCGCCGCAGTCAACGCTGTGGCAGGCGCACTGCGCTGATCCAAAACCAGGAGCCAGGTGCTTCTCCTGGTCTCCCATGGGGTGCAGACCCCAAGCACTTGGGCCATCCTCCACTGCACTCCCGGGCCACAGCAGAGAGCTGGCCTGGAAGAGGGGCAACCGGGACAGAATCCGGCGCCCTGACCGGGACTAGAACCCGGTGTGCCAGCGCTGCAAGGCAGAGGATTAGCCTATTGAGCCACGGTGCCGGCTACCCATTCCTTCTCAGAGATAGCACTTTATTCCATGTCACCCCAGTCATTCTCACATTCAAATTGCATTTTCATTGGCACCATGTACTAGACACTGTTCTAGGCACAAAGATTTATTTACTTATTTGAAAGGGAGAGTGACAGAGGAGACAGAAAGAAACAGATCTTCCATCTGCGGGTTCACCCCCAGAGGGCAGCAACAGCCAGAGCTTTGGGCCAGGAAGAAGCCAGGAGCCAGGAACTCCATCCTGGTCTCCCACATAGGTGGTGGGGACTCAAGTACTTGAGCCACTATCCGCTGCTTCCCATGCACGCCAGCGGGGAGCTGGATGTGAGCATGGGATACCATTATTCCAACCGGCACTCCCACATGGGAGCAGGTGTCCGAAATAGCGGCTTAACCTGCTCTACCACAATAGCTTCCCCAGAGGCACAAAGAACTTAAGAAACGAATAAGATACGGCTCTGAAAGAATTTAGAGTGAAATGTAGGAATGGACACATACATAAATTACTGTAATGGCAAGCTTTATTTATTTATTTATTTATTTTGTTTATTTATTTATTTTTGAGCAGCAGAGAAACAGAGCAAGAGCCACCATCTGCTGATTCACGACCCAACAGTTCCCAGCTGGGGCCAAAGTTAGGCGCTGGGAAATCGACCCAGATCTTTCATGTGGGTAACAGAAACCTAATCACTGGAGCCATCTCTGTTGCTTCCCAGGGTCTGCTTCCCAGGTGGGAAGCTGGAGGCGGGAGCAGATCTGGTGTCAAACCCAGGCCCTTTGATGCCGACAGCAGGCATTGCAACCACGAGGCCCAATGCCCACCCCGGTGGTACTGTTCAGTATGTGCCACAACAGACACAAAGGTCGTACAGAAGGATGCCATACCGAACAAATGAATTCCACGCTAGTGCTGGGGTGTTGGGAAAGGCTTCAACGAGGTGCTGCCCTAGGACCACAAGCAAGGGTGCACTCCCATGGGCTGAGGGGATGTGTGGGGCCGTGGGGTACCAGGCTGAGGGGTTTGGTCTTTATCCTATAGTCATGGCCACTTTTGAAGGTTTGTCTTTTTTTTTTTTTTTACTTTGTTTTGTTTCACATTGAAACATAAGTCACTTAACATAAAATTTATCCTTCAGAAGCTGTTTGAATGTAATCAAAAATGTGTGATTTAGAAAGATCACTAGGGCAAGAAATGAGGAGGAGGGGTTAGGGGCTGGCAGAGATTGGAGGTGGGGACAGAGCAATCAAATCTGTACCTGACCAAGAAAGTGTCTGAGTGGAAACAAGCATGGGATGGACCTCCATATTCCCTCACCCAGATCCAACAACTACCAACATTCTGCTGCGTTGGCTTTAGTTACCTTACCTGGCTGCTGTTCTTGCATTTGGCTAACATATCTCAAAAAAAAAAATGTTTTGTTATTTAACTCTACAAATTCAATACGTATATGGAAAAAAATTTTCTTTCATAAATGCAATGTCATTTGACACTGGACAAAATGATCAAGCCCAGGCCATGTAAAATTCCAAGAATATTTACGAAAAAAAAAAAGTCTTCTCATGATTTTCAAAAGCAAGATCCAAGATGTTAGCACCATCTCCCAAGAGCCTCAGGTGTGTGGGTGAGTAGAATGTTTCCAGCATACATAAAGGAACATAGTGAAAGGAGAGGACTAAAACTGCAGCAGGAAAGAGGGAAGTCGGATTCAGGAGAACTTCCGAGAAGCAGTGAGCCCAGGGATGGAGAGAGGGAAAGCAAGTGGTCGGGATATGAGGGGCTTATTTCAGCACAGTAGAAAGCATTCTCACCCCATTTCTGGGGTGCTGGGGGAAGATCTGGAGTTATCTCTTGAGCATCATGCCACCAGACAAAGAAAAGTCATAAGATGCTCTGTTCTTTCTCGAACTCCAACCCCCCCTCCTCGGAGCAGCACGGGACATTCCAGACCCTCTCACCCTCCCTCTCTTGCTCCCGTCACGAGGTCCCAATCCCCCAGAGCCCTTGCATGTGATGTTCAGCTGAGACCCCTCTGCCAGAACAAAAGGTCTGGGCTGTGTTCACTCATCCCCATCCAAAAGGGGACGGTGGTGCCCATTGAGCCTTCTGATCCAACGCTACACTCTCTTACTTCCCACTTTAAATCCCCTACCCCAAAGTGTCTGAGACATTACCTACAAGAGTCCCCCCCCCACCAATTTCACCCCTTAGAGTCCTTGCTGCAGTTCACCACCCAAGGGGTGTCTGAATTTGTGCTGCAAAGACCCACTATCCTCTGTCCCTCCAAGGAGATGGATTATTTTCATACTCAATCCCAAATCTCCTTGGAGGGAGGGGGCTCAGGTACTCTCATGTCCTCACCAAACCAAATACATGGGAGAAGTATGAAGTGTTGCTGGCATCTCCCACCAGGAGGCGGGGAAACCAGAGAAGGTGTGCGTCCTCAAATTCACACCTGCTCCTGTCCTTGCACCCACACTCACCTTCTGCGCCCCCTGCAGCCAGCAGGACACTCATCCCAGCCAAGTGGAGAAGGCACCCTCTCAGCACCAGGTCCATCCTGTTCTTCTCTCCAGCAACCAAAGGCGCTGGGGGGCCGGCCCAAGCCCCTATATAAGAAAGGGGTGCACATTTGCATAGCCCTTCCTCTTTCTCTCCAGGGGAGGCCTGGGAGGGGCAGGAGGACTGGAGGGGGGGTGGGCAGAACCGGCTAGGGACCCCGGTCCCTGGCTGGACCTTCCTTCCCCACCCTGCTACACAAAGACAGTTTCTGGTTTCACTGGGTCTCTGTCATCTCTATCCTCCATCCCCTGGGGAAGAGTTGGCTGCAAAGCAGCTACAGAGCACACATGCGACACACACCATTCATCGTGGAAGAGCTAATGCACCGGTTCTATCAGACTAGGAACCCCGGCGTCCAAAAACAAAGGGAGACACTATCTGGGCAGGCTGAGGGGCGCGGGCAACGACACCTCCGAGGCCCAGAAATCCTCTACGGCGAGAATCCGAAGCTTCCTTGCTTTTCAAAGGAGTCTCCCTAGACCAGTTGGAATTTTTAATCCACACATTTTCCCAAGGGGCGAGGTGAAAATAGTGAGAGGTCAGAGAATCCCTACTACCGCCTGGAGACGGGACTACAGCCAGGTGCTTGGGAACAGGGGCTCAACCATGCCACGGAGACAGACACCAGTCTCCGCCCTTGGAACCAAACTTGCACGGGGCGGGGTCCTCGGCGGCGCGGAGAGCGGGCCAGGCCCCGCCCCTTCTTACGCCCGCCAATCGGAAGGGGAGGGGGCGGGGCCAGGGAAACGCGGGAAGGAGAGGCGGGGCCTCTGGTGGCGGTCGGGAACGGGGGGGGTGGAGGCGGCAACATTGTTTCAAGTTGGACAAATTGACAAGAGCGAGGGATACACAGCGTTCCATCGCGCCCTGGGGCCTCGGTGCTGGGTCCTGTTTCCCGCCCCTCCGCCCACGAGAGCCCGGGCCCGCTTTCTGCAGGGTTCCCAGGCCCCCCGGCTCCAGGGCCGGGCGGACCCGGCTCGCTGGCGCTTCATGGAGAACTTCCAAAAGGTGGAAAAGATCGGAGAGGGCACGTACGGAGTGGTGTACAAAGCCAAAAACAAGCTGACGGGAGAAGTGGTGGCGCTCAAGAAAATCCGCCTGGACACGTGAGTGGCCTCCGTAGCCGCGACCCTTAGCCGGGGCGCGCCGGGACGCCCCCCGCCCCCACCGCGCGCCCCCACAGGCGTGGAGCCGTCCAGGGACCGGAAGGTAGCAGGGTGGGCCGCCTTTTGAAGTGAGACAGCGTACGGAGTTTCGCCAGGGAGAGTGTAGGGTGGCGTAGAGTCTGTGGAAAGCCTCCTCCCGACACTCAGCCGGAGGTGTGGGGGGTGGATGCCCCCAAAATGTGCAACCAGAAAGACTCCGGGGGCAAGAAAGGAGGCCCCCGGGATTGGGGAGGGCGGGTGTCTAGGAGCCCCCTTGGCGCAGGGTTATGCGGGACCTAATGAGCACTTTTCAGAGTTACTAGCCCTCCGCGCTGCCTCAGCTCCACTCTCACTTTAGAATTCTCTCCCTCCAAAGAATGGCAGTTGAGCCCCACTGGCCCCTCTGGGGAGGCTGGGTGCCACTGCTACGTATTTTGTTCTGTCACCTCCCTGGCTCACCTTCACCAGGGAGGCTTTACTTATATAGCCCTGGGAAAGGAGGAACTAAGGATCTGAATGGATCTGAAAGCCACACCCTGACTACCCAGAAATTATCTTTACTTTTCTTAGGGGGGGCCTTTTGGGGCTGGGGGGATGGGAGCGGTATTTGTAACCATATTCGAGTCTGCTTTCTCAACCTTTCCAAGTGAGACTGAAGGTGTACCCAGCACTGCCATCCGGGAGATCTCTCTGCTTAAGGAGCTTAACCACCCCAATATTGTCAAGTAAGTGTGCGTCTGGGAGGTGATCACAGCAAAGGAGGTTGAACCTCTCTGTGGTCTGGGTGGTCTCTGCTGCCCTTCCACTTCCTGGGTCTTCCTTTCCCTAGGCTACTGGATGTCATCCACACCGAAAACAAACTTTACCTCGTTTTTGAATTCCTGCACCAAGATCTCAAGAAATTCATGGATGCCTCTGCTCTCACTGGCATTCCTCTTCCCCTCATCAAGGTGATCCTTCTGAGTGATTGTTATCTTGGCCTTCTGCAGAGCCCTCATCACCCTCCCCCACCAACCCCCACACTCCTAGTACTTTTTGTCTCTTTCCCTGCTCATTATACTCATTAACCCTAGGGCTGGGCTGGAGAATCAAAGTTGAAACTTAGTGACTCAACCCCGTGGCTCAGGTGGGAGGTCAGATGAAACTCAGATAAATGGGATTTGTGAGCTCTTGGTAGATCCCTTCAAAAAGCCCTTTTGTCTTTTTAGTGGGAGAAATAGTCAAGGAATCTCTGTTGTCTGTTGTAGAACTGGATTCTTCACTCCCAGAGTGACTTTCCATCTATCAACAAGTGTTTCTTTTTTTTTTTTTTTTAAAGATTTATTTATCTATCTGAAAGAGTTAGAGAAGGGGAGGGGGGGGTCTTCCATCCGATTTCCCACTCCCCAGTTGGCTGCAACGGCTGGAGCTGTGCCAATCCGAAGCCAGGAGCCAGGAGCTTCTTCCAGGTCTCCCACATGGGAGCAGGGGCCCAAGTCCTTGGGCCATCTTCTACTGCTTTCCCAGGCCATAACAGAGAGCTGGATTGGAAGAGGAGCAGCCGGGACTAGAACCGGTGCCCATATGGGATGCTGGTGCTTCAGGCCAGAGCGTTAACCCGCTGTGCCACCGTGCCAGCTCCGAGATTTATTTATTTATCTAAAAGAGTTACACAGAGAAGGAGAGGCAGAGACAGTAAGGTCTTCCATCCCCTGGTTTACTCCCCAGTTGACTGCAACGGCCAGAGCTGGGCCAATCTGAAGCCAGGAACCAGGAGCCGGGAGCTTCTTCCTGGTCTCCCATGTGGTTGCAGGGGCCCAAGGACTTGGGCCATCTTCTACTGCTTTCCCAGGCCATAGCAGAGTGCTGGATCGGAAGTGGTGCAGCTGGGACTCAAACTGGCATTCATACAGGATGCTGGCACTGCTGCAGCAGCTTTACCTGCTACGCCACAGCGCTGGCCCCCAACTAGTGTTTCTTGAATGCATGTGTATTAAACCTTCAACCTGTAGCTACAGGGCATGAAAGAGATACAAATCTGCTTAAGACCTGGTCCTGATCTTCCTGGGACTGGGAGTCCTACCAGCAAAAATAGCTTGTAACTACAAAATAACATAGTAAAGACTTTAGTGGAGCTCTGTGGGCAAAGAGCAAACTGATGTGCTTGTTGTGATTGAACAACAATCCCCTCTCTTCCCCCTGTCAGAGCTATCTGTTCCAGCTGCTCCAAGGCCTAGCGTTCTGCCATTCTCATCGGGTCCTGCACCGAGATCTAAAACCTCAGAATCTACTTATCAATGCAGAGGGCTCCATCAAGTTAGCCGACTTTGGACTAGCCAGAGCCTTTGGAGTGCCTGTTCGTACTTACACCCACGAGGTGAGTCCACAAACCCCTCCACCCCCCGCCTTGCTTTTCTTCTCTGAGCTCCCCAGGAGGGGTTAACAAGGGCATTCACAAAGTTACTAGAAATATTTGGCCAACAGTTTCTCTTACTATATGAAAAGAATCTCTGAGACCCTAAGGGGTCTTAGGGTATGCACACAGTTCCTTCTGTGGTGCTAACTGGGATTTTTCTTTTTAAAGGTTAATTCTACTTATTTGAAAGGTGGAGAGACAGAGAAAGAGAGATCTTGCACCTCTTGGTTCACTCCCCAAATGGACACAACAGCCAGAGCTGGGTCAGGCTCCTGCGTGGGTGGGCCATCATTCACTGCTTTTCTAGGCACATTAACAGACAGCTGGATCAGAAGTGGAGCAGCTAAGACTTGAACCAGCACTCCCATGTGAGATGCAGTTGTCGCTGGCAATGGGCTTTTCCTAAGCCAGGACAGCTGGATGGGACACCACTAAAATTAGGACCATTTGTCGCAAGTTTTCCAGGAAAGTCCCAGCTTGGAGGTTCAGAAGATATGGCCCCTATGTGGACTAGGCTAACTCTGAGCTAAGAAGTTGTGTGTAATCGCTTCTCACAGGGAGATCAGAGGAGGGGGAGGATGGAGGAGAGAAACATCTTGTTTTAAGGCTAAGAGTTAGCAGAGTGGAGCTGAGAGGTGAGGGCCCTGGAAGCCAGCTCTCATTCCTCTTCTTGTCTCCCAGGTGGTGACCCTGTGGTACCGAGCCCCTGAGATCCTCCTGGGCTGCAAATACTACTCCACAGCCGTGGACATCTGGAGCCTGGGCTGCATCTTTGCCGAGATGGTACGGAGGCTTGTCCCAAGTTCCACCCAGCCCGTTCCTCCCCACGTCTAAGAACAACAGGACTGTTTCTTGGCCTGGGCCCGTGGCCCTTCTTTCAAAGGGTTCTCTCCAGCAGCATCAAGGCGGGTGTGGGGAAAGGATAGGACGTGGCCCCCGAGCAGGCTTAGTGTCCCTCTTCACCCTGAAATGGGTAAATCATTTGTGCAGCTGTTTTACTGTTGGTCTGCGTATATTAGAGGGAATGCCTTCCAGGGAGCCGCTCCTTCATTTGGCCGGTAGACTTCATTTGCCAGGAATGGAGTAAGCCAACCGGGATCCCTTTACCCACACCCTTCACACAATCTGCAGGCTTCAATCACGTCCCCTCCCCCCTATCTCCCCATAACGGAACCGTGGAGTAGGCCGAATCTTCCAATCCAGCAGCAATAAGTTTTATGGTCCTTTAC
Organism: Oryctolagus cuniculus; assembly: GCF_964237555.1. Lineage (NCBI taxonomy): Eukaryota > Metazoa > Chordata > Mammalia > Lagomorpha > Leporidae > Oryctolagus > Oryctolagus cuniculus. Next base: position 58,761,364 of record NC_091442.1, read on the forward strand.
GTGGGTTGCCACTGGGGACTAGGAGACAATAGCCTATACATCGTCCCCAGTGCATTACCTTGCAGTTGCCCATATTCTGCTCTCAATTCATTAAAAAATATCTGTTAAGCACCTAGTGTGTGCCCAGCACCATGCTGGGTGCTGTGGGGAACACAGAAGAAATGGAAGACACAGTCTCTGCCCGCTGTGCTCCTATCTAGAAGTGGCCGCATCCCAAGGAGGGGGGATGACCGCAGTGTCTACCCCACATCCCGTGAGTGGCTTGGGATCCCTTTGCTACGTGTCAGCGGCACCCCAGACATTCAGCCCCTCCCAGCCCCACCCAGCCTTGGGGGTCTGTAAAGCCATGGATGGGGGAAGGAAGGAGGGGTGAGGAGCCAGATGAAGGGACTTCATTGTCTCAGGCTGTGTGTGACTGACCCCATGGCAGGCCCTGGGGAGGGAGTCATGGGGCCCTGCTGACCTTCCACTGCCTGTGGGAACCTCTTCTGTGCGGGGGACAGCTGTGACTGACGTCAGTGTGGGTCTTTGCCTCCCCTCCCCCTTTTCAGGTGACCCGCCGGGCCCTGTTCCCTGGTGATTCTGAGATTGACCAGCTCTTCCGGATCTTCCGGACTCTGGGGACCCCAGATGAGGTGGTTTGGCCAGGAGTTACTTCAATGCCCGATTACAAGCCGAGTTTCCCCAAGTGGGCCCGGCAGGATTTTAGCAAAGTCGTGCCTCCCCTGGATGAAGATGGACGGAGCTTGTTATCGGTGAGAGTGGGCATCTGTTTCCCCTTGCTCGTGCCCTGTCCGCGGGAAGGGCTTGCCTACGATGGAGGAAGATGAGCCCCTGACCCGGGGGTCTCCGCCTTTGCACTTCTCTCCCCGTCGGCTGGCTCAGAGAGGGGAGGGGGGCAGTGAGAACTCTGTCTTGGGAACCAGGAGTCCTGGTTTCCTGATTTCACTGAAGTCCGCATCCGTCTCTCCCTCCAGCAAATGTTGCACTATGACCCCAACAAGCGGATTTCGGCAAAGGCAGCTCTGGCTCACCCCTTCTTCCAGGATGTGACCAAGCCAGTACCCCATCTCCGACTCTGACATCGTGGCCCAAGTTCCTCGCCCCCCCCCCCCCGCCCCGGGTGTCACCCACTCCTCCCAGTATGGGCTTGATCCGGCGTGGCCCTCCCCGCTGTTTGGGCGCAGGTGGAGGCCCTCTGATCCTGTCCGGCAACTGTGACACTCCCCTGCCCCTGCTGGCCTGCCGACGCTGGGCACAGAAGGGTTGAGGGAGGAATGGGTGAGAATGAGAGGAAGTTGCAGTGTTCCGTGCACTTACGTCAGTGTCCACCACCCGCTCCCCTCCTCATAGTCCTTGCTGAGAAGGGCTCGTCTTGGAAAATACCAGAGCTGACTGTTCTCTCCCAGACTCTGAATGCCCCATAATTATTATCCCATGTGTTTGGGCCCCCAAGCCTCCTGTGGCCACTAGTTTTGTAAAGGTCAACTACTAACAGGGTTGGCTAAGCTGGAACTTTGGAGAAAGGAGCAGGAAGAACACCACAGGGAGGAAGTGTTCTTAAAGAATTCAGTTAAAACCACTCGTGGGTTGCTGTTTCACCTCACCTGACAAGTGGGCAGACCCAAGACTAGGCCCCGGGGGGGCCTGCAGGAGAAATGGCAGCCCCTAGCCCCTCTGTCTGCCCCGGCTGTGGGCCAGAGGACTTGAAGGCTCTTAACACAGGCACTGTGCCTCCCTCCCATCCATTCTCCACGGCCTTAGAGGCAGGTGAGAGAGTTTGGATTTTTCTCTGCCCTCGGGATTCTTAGTTGTTCAGCTACCATGGATCCCTGCTCCTGTCTTTTCTGAGGGCCACCCCTGCCCCCTAGGAGAGGAAGTTAGGGTTTAGACATCCTTTTGAGAATGCTGACACTTCCAGGGATGACATTGGGAAAATATATTTCTTTAAAAGAAGGATGAACAATTATATTTATATTTCAGGTTATGGTTTTTAAACAGGAGCGGGTGGATTTTTTGCCATGTGCACCTTGGGGTTTTGTAATGGAAATGTTAAAAATGTTTTCCTTTTTTTATCATTCTGGCTCTTTTTCTTCCACCTCTTGAACTTGAGTGCCCTTACTATTAACGTTATTTGTAATTTAGTTTGTAATTCATTAAAAAAAAAAAGTTCCTAGTTTTGTAGTTATTTTGTTCCTCCTATTATTCACGGGAAGAATGGTGTGAGAGAGACCAGGCAGGCGAAATTGTGGTGACTGGTTTTAGGCCTCTCTAGGCAGGGATACCCTCTCACTCTGTTTTGGTCTCTAAGATGCACTTGGAATTGGGATAGGACCCAGGGTGAGTAACGTGGGTATTAGACCCATTTTACAGCCAGGGAAGCTGAGGCCCTGTCATTTCCTCCTTCACTTTCCCCACACAGCAAGTCCTACCTCCCCCCACCCCACCACCCCCACACACACAGCGACCATTCCAGAATCTGCAGTAGGGTTGGAAGTAGGTTCCAGAAGAATCCATCCACCTGTACACCGCCTTTCCCAGTAAGCCGCGTTGATTTTCCTTTCTGTTGCTTATCACACACGGCAGAGTTTCTGAAGATTATCTTATTCACATTTACATACAATTCAAAAAATACCCACTGAGTATAGAAAATTACTACCACGGCGTCTCCAGCTACTGCTTTTTGTAGTTGCCATTGTCTCCATCAAAAAAACATCTCAGATCGCCCGCAGGCCACGCCGAAAACGCACGTCCTCTGAACCCTCGCTAAAAGGAAGAGCGCTGAGGCGCGTCTCTCAAATTCCCAGGCGCCGGGTCCCCTCAGAGGTATTTCCCTTTACGCCCGCGAATTTGTCATAGAGGGCGGGGCCCCGAGTCAGCCCCCGCCAAATCCAGGGGGAGGAGCGAAGGTCAGTAACGGCCTCCCTCAGGCTTCCTTCAACCCCGCCTTGCCTGCCAGTCAAGTCCCGAATTTCCGCAGCACTGGCTAAAGTCTCACTTGGACCCGCCTCCATCACTCACCTGATTAGATGTTTATGAGTCAAAAGGCGGGGGTCATGGGGTGTCGAGGTTTTATTGGCTGGTACGCACGTCTATCAACGACGTACCGCCCCCTGTCTCCGGGAGCTCGCTCTTTAACGGCCCATCACCTCGTCCGTCTTCCAGGTTTCTCTCCCTGTATTGGCTTATGACCCTGCCTGTCCAGTCCCTTGCTCGTACTCGTTGGCGACAACACCCCAAGAGTCCCGCCTTTCTCCAGAGGATTGGCGGATGAGTGCACATACAGCCCACCCTCGATGGTAGGCGGGTAATCATGCTATTGGCTGGGGCCCCCGCCCCAGGGCGAGGAGGAGGAGGAGGGGCAGGAGGTTTGGTTGAGTTGCAGCTGTTTGTCTGTTCGACACAGGCTTGGGCCCGACGGGGGAGACGGAGCCCCAGGTACCGAGCTGATGGAGCCCACAAGGGCAGAGGCAGAGGCGCCGGGAGATGAGAGCGGCCTGGCCTGAGAGCGCAGTCGGGTCTGGGCCTAGGCGAGGGGTTAGAGAGTGGCCCAGTGGAGAGGGGAGAAGGGGGCCGGGCCCCGGCAGGCCTAGTGGGGGCGCTGAGGAGGGGACCGGGCGGGCTGGGAGGCTGAAGTTGGGGAGGCGGCTGGATCCCGGCGGCCGGGAGCCGGAGGCCGTGCGAGGGTAGGGGAAGGCCTCATTACTCATGGAGAGGGAGGAGCTGGGGAAAGGGACGGGGCAGCGGGTGAGGTAAGCCCATTTGCCTGGCGGTGAGAAGGGGTCAGAGCTGACGCCCGGGCCCCGGGGGTAGCCGGGGCCGGGTCTCTTGGAGGGCTGTCTTAACTGGGAGGGCCCGAGAAGGGCTCTTAGGTTGGCTAAGAGGCATTCTTTTTGAGGGGAAGTGGCTGCCGTGAAGAGACTGGGGGTGCTGTGATGTGAAGCCGAGAGGATTTCTGTTCAGGGAGACGAGGGCAGCTCTGCTCGTCTGGAAGACTGAGGTAGTTGAGGGCACGGAAGCAGGGCCTGGTGTCCCTTGCCGGGGCTTCTGGGGCTGTGCTGCAGGGTGGGCTGGACGCTGAGCCTCGGGAGAACCCGTTCTTTTGTTCCCCTTAGCGTCTCGCTGGGGCAGTGGGAAGGTTTTTGATAGTCCCAGGGTAGGGAACGGAGAAAGAAGTGAGTTTACTTTTTTCCCCATGACTGTTGACTGCTCCTGGTTCAGCCCCTGCACTTTCTCTCTGGGTCTGGTCTTAGACTGCAGTTCTTCTCTTCCCTACCACGGATTCCTGTCTGGCGAAAGAAGTTGGTAACTTGGCGATGTTTTGTTCAGTTCTTTCCCACTTAATAATGTGGTCTTCAGCCTAGAAATGGGCAATGATCTCATTATTTACCCAGAAAGGAACTTAGGGATCCCTGGCCATCAAGAGATAGTCTGAGGGTAGTTGGTGGAAACTTTTGTGGGACTTAGACTTGGGGCGTTCCTGGTCAGGTACTGAAGTTAACCAGGCCTGGAATTAAGAGGTGATACCAGTGAGGAAGAGATTTGGAGAAGGAGAAATTCCATTGCAGAAGGTTGGCATCACCACCTTGTTCTTTGTCCACTTCCTCAGGAGCCCAGGTTTCTGTGCTATTAGGAAGTTGAGTCGAACCATCAGGTATTTGAGGAATGGAGGAATAGAGAAAAAAGAAGGCAGAGGATTGGAATCCTGTTCTCTCCATTTTTAATGGTCTGCTGACCTAGTCCCTGATAAATGGGAGCCTATTTGATTTTCCCTGGCTGTACTTCCTCCTTTTTCCCTTCTATACTGATGTATTTTATCAATGCATTCCTGAGTTACAAAATATCCACATGTTTTTAAGTACTTTTACTTGTGCTGTACAGAAGTACACAGTGCAAGTCCTCCTTCACATACCTCCTGTTTGACTCAGGGAGGTCGAGACCAGACTGATCTAACTGGGGGATGTGCCATCAAAAGCAATTCTGTTTTTGTGTTATCAGACTGTCATCTGTCATTTCTTTACCTTTTCGGTGTTAGTCTGTTATTCTTTCACTGGCCATTTTATTTTCCACCAAATTCAGACAACCAAGGGAGGGGTGTGTTTTAGGTTATCGTTTGTTTCCTGCAGTACACACACACATCCCAGTTGTGCACTAGAGACCCTAAGAAATGTTCAGGTAGAGGGAGAAAATTTTTTTCTGTTTTATCGGCAAGAAAGAAACATTAAGGTGAATCAGACCATTTTGTCTAGGATAATTATTGGCATGTCTGAAAGTGAAGAATTTAAGACTTCTGTCTTCTGGTTCATGGTCTCTGCATATTCACATCACTTAACCATCCATTCCTTATCCTGGAAAATGAGAATGATTTTCCTAAGAGGCCCCTTGTATCTCTCTTTCTAAAGGGATCTGAGAAGCTTCCAAGTTTCTCTAGACTTGAAATTGGTTTTCTTCTAAATCGGAGTTGAGTGTATGGCTAGGGCATTTCTTCCTCTCTTCTCCCCTCCCCTCCTATGTCTTTAATGTCTGTTTATTTTCCTCTGCTTGACAGAGCAACAGAGAAAAAGAAATTGATCTGCTGGTTTACTCCCCCAAATGCACATAACAGGCAGAGCTAGGCCAGGCTGCCTGGAGCCTGGAACTCCATCCTGGCCTCCCACCTGGGTGGCAGAGCCCCCAAGCACTTGGGCCGTCATCTTCTGCCTCTCAGGATACAGTAGCAGGAAGTTGGGTAAGAAATTGAATAGCAGAGCTTGAATGGGGGACTCTGATATGGGATGCAGGTGTTCCAAGTGCAGCTTAACCTGCTGTGCCCCAAAGCCACCCCATAGCTAGAGCATTTCATACTACTACCCTGTTACTTTAATTTGTCCTTACTGGCTTTATAGAATCCTTCTAATATGTCCTGCCTTTACATTGCCCATCAGAAATGATGCTTATTGTTCCCTATTTAAAGAACTTTTCTCACCTGCCAAGCCAGTTCTTGAGAAAATTGTATAGCGGAATGTATGTTTTAACCCTGTCCATTCTGCCATTTTCTGAACCCTCATCATATCCCATCTCCTCATCATATCCTGTTTCTGCTCTATGTTCCTTTGTGTTTTTTTTTATCTACTTTACCCTTCATCAAAACTTACCTTCATAGAAGAATCTGGAATTGTTCCGTATTAAAGTGTAAGTAACACACAGTCATTTAAAGTATTGAGTCTTTCAAGGACTTGTGCACCTTAAGAGGGAGCTACGGAGTGGAATTATCAATGTGAATTTCAAACATGGACCTGGAGTTGCAAGACTATATTTGGAGAAGAGGGCTCTTCTGTTGTCCCATGTCATCATAACCTTGTATCATCTAATTCTTTGCCTAGCAGCAAGGGTTGCTCTTCTCTGTTTTGCTTGTGTGCACTGACGTGAAGTAGACTGCTGAAAACAAGGCTCAAAGTAGGAGGAGCAGTTATATAGCCCACTCCCTAATCCTAAAGCGTTTCCGATGAGAAAGTAGCCAAAGTGTGAAACAGTGAGCTTGAAATAAGGAAATATAGCAGCCCTCTGAGAGGAAGGGCACCATAAACTCCCTGCACGTTATACTCCTACTTCCCAGGAGTGTTCTAGGAAACAGTTAGCATTCACTGAACAGCAACTGAGCTGAATAAGGGAGGTGCTCAGAGGGGCAGCTTGTGTGCAGACTTCTGGGCTACATTGTAGCTTTAGGAGCAATGGGGACCTCTGGAGTGGTAGGAATTACTTTTTAAACTTTGTTTCTCAAGTTCATGAATTTAGTAGATAATGACCCCAGACTTTTTTGTTTTTAAACTATTTAACATCAAGGGCAAATTCAGGGAACTTTGTTTTTAGCCACAGTTGCTTCAGTGTTGGGGTGGGAGGGCTGCATATAGAGTGTGATTAGGCCATCTAAGGCACAGTCACGGGTGACAGGAAAAGCAGTTAGCCCATGTGAGTTGCAACAGTACCTTGTGGGCTGAGTCCCGGGGGCCCTCCATCCAAGGGAGATCACAAAGGGACCAGGTAGTGAATTGGTTTTTCAGGCCTATTAAAAATGTGCCCAAACGGAACTGAGTAAGATCTACCCAGATGACACAGAAGTGGAGAGTTGATTGGGGAAGGGAAGCAGAATTACTTTGGTCATAATTAATTTAGGGAACATTCAGTGAGCACCTACCAGGGGCCAGTCATTGTGCCCTGCTGTGCAGATTTACAGTGACATGAAAAATGGTCTCGCTTTTTCAGAAGTTCAGGTTTTAGCAGAGCAAACAGACACAACTCTTACAACGTGGTAAATACTGTGACAGAAACACAATCTTAACACTGAGAGACCCAGTGGGACAACAGTGGTAGCAATGATGAATTCTACTTGGGAGCTAATTAAGCAGTCTCACAGAGAAGGTGACATTCGAGCTTTGCCTTATAAGATACATTAGGATTTTGCTAGGCAGAGTGAGGAAGGGCATTACAGTCTTTCCTAGGTCAATAATAGGCAGTTAGTACTACCATGCTGATACAAAATAAGTATACTTTCTACCTCTTAGAGAAATATAAGGGAAAAGGTGGGGGAAGTAAAAGGGCTTTCATTTTAGTCAGTGACTCATTGAATAACATTGGATTAACACAATGAAAGAGCTGAACCAAGTAGTGTATAAAACTCTCAGTTCAAGATTTTGGTGATTTGAGTCCAAATAAAGTTGGAAAGGAGAGGAAAGTATTTACTGGCTTCTGCTAAAACTTAGTAAAATTTTTTTTTTGAGACTACTTATTTGCCACATGGCAAAGTTAGAGAGGGAGAAACAGAGAGAGATGTTCCACCTGCTGGTGCAATCCCCACATGGCTGCAACTGCCAGGCTAGACCAGCCTGAAGCCAGGAGCCAGGAACACCAACCATTCTGGGTCTCCCACATGGATGGCAGAGGCCCAAGTATTTGGGCCATCTTCCACTGTTTTTCCAGGTGCATTAGCAAGGAGCTGTATCAGAAGTGGAACAGCCAGAACTCAAACTCATGCTCACATGAGATGCTGGCATTGCAAGTGGTGGCTTAACCCACTGCACCACAATGATGGCTGCTACTTAGTAAATTTCCAGTATTAATCCCAATTCCATTGAGTCTTGTAAAAGTTATGTTTGTTTTCTTTTTGCTTCCCGTTGAATTTCTTTTATTCTAACTCTCCTGGCAAGAATTGATCAGGACCTTACAGAAAGGAGTAGTGACAAATCAGTCCTCTGTCAGAAGGGTACAGAACTGGACCCCATGTTAGGAAAGGCCTTGGTCTTCCTAGCTTGTTTTAAATTCCAATGCAAATACTTACCTGAATGGAATACAGACAGAAACCTTATCCCATCTAAGCTCTTATTCCTGTTCTGGAGCCTTCAGAGTTCAGCATTTCCTACTTCCTTAAGAGGTATCATGCATGTGCTGGCATCCCACATGGGCAGCACTTTGAACCCCAGCTGCTCCACTTCCAATCCAGCTCCCTGCTAATGTGCCTGGGAAAACAGCGGAGGGTGGCCCAAGTATTTGGGTCCCTGCCACCACTGTGGGAGACCTGGGTGGAGTTCCTGGCTCCTGGTTGTTGCAGCCATTTGGGGTATGAACCAGGGTGTGGAAGATCCCCCCTCCTTTTTGTGACTCTACCTTCCAAATAAATAAATCAAAAAAAGAGAGAGACAGGAGTACCTGACTAGAAGTCCTACATTTGTTACTCAGCAGTTGTTTGATAGCTGACCATAGTAACAGCAAACAAGTTGTCTTGTGTGTACCTCAGTTTCCTCACCTACGCAGACTGAACTAGTGACCTCCAGACTGGCTTTTACCTGGCTGATGGACCTTATAGGTCTGATTTTGGATTGAACTAGATTCCTGTAGTTGTATACTAGCTCTGTCTCTTTTGGTAAGTGATAAGTTTCTAGAGCCTTCATATATATTTAATAGAGGAACTTGAAGCCAGCAAGTAGAAGGATGCCTGAAAAATAGTCTTTTTTTTTTTTCTTCAAAATTATTTATTTGGAAGAGTTACACAGAGAGAGAAGGAGAGGTCTTCCATCCGCTGGTTCACTCCCCAATTGGCCACAATGGCTGCGCCAATGTGAAGCCAGGAGCCAGGAGCTTCCTCTGGGTCTTCCCAAGCAGGTGCAGGGGCCCAAACACTTGGGCCATCTTCTGCTGCTTTCCCAGGCCACAGCAGAGAGCTGGATCGGAAGCGGATAAGCTGGGACTCAACTAGTGCCCATATGGGATGCCGGCACTGCAGGCAGTGGCTTTATCTGCTATGCCACAGCACCGGCCATGAGAAATGGAGTCTTATTGTAGCTAGTATCGGCAAGTTAGAAACCTTTCCTGTTATGCCTACTTTCTTATGTAGCTTGGAGAGCTGCCCACACTAAAGAACATCCTCCACTCCCACCCCTCCAGTGCTGTCCTTGGTGGGCTGGCCGATGGTTAATCTCAGTCCTCCCTACTTAAGGATTCATTTGGTAAACTGTTCCTATGGAGTGGCACTAAGAAATGTTAAATCTGATTTATTTTGTTATGAGCTGTAAACATTGAAGGGAAGAATAACCTGCTCCTTCAGCCCCCTTCTTTTTTGGCACCTCAAATTTGGAGGTAATAATCATAACAGCATTGGCTAGTTTTCTTTGGTTTATTTTTTTGCCTTTGAGTGTATCATTTGTTCATTGTCAACTTTTTTTTTTTTTTTTTTTTTTTTTTTTTGGACAGGCAGAGTGGACAGTGAGAGAGAGAAAAAGAAAGAGGGTGCTGTTGGTTCACCCTCCAATGGCTGCCACGGCTGGTGCGCTGCAGCCAGCGTACCACGCTGATCCGAAGGCAAGAGCCAGGTGCTTCTCCTGGTCTCCCATGGGGTGCAGGGCCCAAGCACTTGGGCCATCCTCCACTGCCTTCCCGGGCCACAGCACAGAGCTGGCCTGGAAGAGGAGCAACCGGGACAGAACCCGGTGTGCCGGCGCTGCAAGGCAGAGGATTAGTCTATTGAGCCGCGGCGCTGGCCAACTTTTTTTTTTTTTTTAAGATTTATTTGTTTATTCGAAAGGCAGGAATAGAGAGAGATGGATCTTCCATCTGCTGGTTCACTCTCCAAAAGGCCGCAATAGCCCAGGCTGGGCCAGGCCAAAGCTAGGAGCCAGGAGCTTCTTTTGGGTCTCCCACATGAGTTTAGGTTCCCAAGAACTTGAACCACCTTCCGCTTCTTTCTCATGTGCATTAACAGGGAACTGGATTGGAAGTGGAGCAGCCAGAACTCAAACCAGTGCTCATGAGATGCCAGTGTCACAGGCAGCTGTGTAACCTGCTGTACTACAATACCAGCCCCTCAACTGAATCTTAATTGTATTATTTCTAGTTCTCTGGTCTTTTTTTTTTTAAGATTTATTTATTTGAAAGTCAAAAGTTACACAGAGAGATAAGGAGAGGCAGAAAGAGAGAGAATGAGATCTTCCATCTGCTGGTTCACTCTCCAACTGGCCACAATGGCTAGAGCTGCACCCATCCGAAGCCAGGAGCTTCTAGGTCTCCCATGCAGATGCAGGGCCCCAAGCACTTGGGCCATCTTCCACTGCTTTCCCAGGCCATAGCAGAGAGCTGGATCAGAAGTGGAGCAGCCGGGACTCAAACCGGCGCCCATGTGGGATGCCAGCACCACAGGCAGCGGCTTTACCAACTATGCCTCTGTGCCGGCCCTTGTCTCAGTCTTTCAAGAAGAAGGAAATACCCTCCTCCCCAAAATGTTGCTAACCAATTCTTGGACTTGAGGAAGCCCACAACAGTGGGGGGTTAGAAGGTTAAAAGAGTTTGCTTCTTTTTTGTTTTTTAAAATTTATTTTATTTATTTGAAAGAGTTACAGAGCGAGGTAGAACCAGAGAGAGAGGTCTTTCATCCGCTGGTTTACTCTCCAAATGGCTGCAATGGCCAGAGCTGAGTTTATCCAAAGCCAGGAGCCAACAGCTTCTTCCAAGTCTCCCATGTGGGTGCAGGGGCCCAAGCACTTGGGCCATCTTCCACTGCTTTCCTAGGCCATAGCAGAGAGCTGGATTGGAAGTGGAGCAGCCAGGACTCGAACCAGTGCCCATATGAGATGCCGGCACTGTGGGCCAGGGCTCTGACTTGCTGCACCACAACGCCAGCCCCAAAAGAGTTTTTAAAAAATGTAATACCTTCACCAATAAGACTAAAGATCAAAATTTATTGTGAACAGGGAAGGGATGACATGTCCTTGAGGTTACATTTTGGAGTAGAAGGTAATCTTTTCTAACCCAGTAGTTATTAATCTGTGACAATCCAAGGCTGTGCTTACTAGAAAGAAGGCTTGCTGACCCTATCTGGGATCTGACTTGATTCCTGTCTACAGGGGTTACTGACAAGGACTTTGAAACCCTCATGTGCCTGTGACTCCTTCCTATCTTCACACTCCCCCATTCCTCTGCTGTTTTCCCAGGCCTAGAGTGATATGTCTGGCCGTGAGAATTCAGTCCATTCTAACTCCCATTTTTTCATATTGTGGAGTAGTAACATTGAGTCTTAATGTTCCTTGCCTTGGATCACATGCTTTGAAATAGATAAAAATGTGAAGAATCACAGAAACTAGTAACTTTTCCTTTCTTGAGAATCTGTGTGTACACCTGAAGGAAGCTTGATCAGTTTATCATTTGTATCTTTCTTTTTTTTCCATATTGTGCCATCGGTTTTGTTTTAAAGTTTAGGGTTATGGTGGCCTATTCTCTTTTTCCATGAGACAATGTATGCGAAGTTCTATATAAATTTAAGATATTTTGGAAATAATTCATCTACACAATTAGCTTAAGAATAGCCAGTTTCTTCAATATATACAGTAATTTGAAAGTGAATTCAAATTCTGCCTTTTGCTACTTTTACCAATCCCCTTCTCTCCTGAAGATCCTTATAGATAAGAAAGCTGAGGTTCAGAGAGGTGAAAGGAATGAGTAGCCTAAGATGCAATGTGATGCAGCACATTGAAGCAGAGAACAGAACTCAGGCTTGCCTGATATCAAAGCCCTTGCTGCTACCCAGGACTTCCTTGGTCTAGGTTGGCACACCCCACTGCCATGAAAGTTCTGCAACTTCTTTTTTTCTTTTAAGATTTATTTCTTTTTTTGAAAGGTAGAGTGGGGGCCAGTGCTGTCACATAGCAGGTAAAGCTGCAGCCAGTAGTGCCGGCATCCCATATAGGTGCTAGTTCGAGTCCTGGCTGCTCCACTTCCAATCCAGCTCTCTGCTGTGGCCTGGGAAAGCAGTAGAAGATGGCCCAAGTCCTGAGCCCCTGCACCCACGTGGGAGACCTGGAAGAAGCTCCTGGCTCCTGGCTTCAGATCGGCGCATCTCTGGCCTTTGTGGCCATCTGGGGAGTGAACCAGCGGATGGAAGACCTCTCTCTCTCTGCCCCTCCTTCTCTCTGTGTAACTCTTTCAAATAAGTAAATAAATCTTTAAAAAAAAAAAAATAAAAAGGTAGAGTGACAGAGGTGTCTTTCATCTGCTGGTTCACTGCCCAAGTGCCCACAAAATCCAGGGGTTTGGTGGGTCAAAGCCAGAACCAGAAATTCTATCCTAGTCTCCCCCATGGGTGACAGGAACCCAAGCACTTAGGTTATTATCCAGTGCTTCCCAGGTGCAGTAGAGAAAAGCTGAATCAGAAATGCAGAGTAGTAGAGACTTGAACCAAGTACTCTGATATGGGATGCCAGTGTCTTAAGCAGTGGCTTAACCTGCTGTGCCACAGTGTCTGCCTCTGCTTTGCTGCCTTAGTAGAGGGGTTTGGAATCCTCTGATAGAGCTGTGTATTCAGCTTCATCATAATTTCATGTAGATATGTGTTAGTAGTAGCCATAGTTATCAGCTATCCAGAGACTAAATTTCCTTGCATCCCTACTTAACCAGTTTGTCAGTGTCAGGCTTCTCCAAAGGAGTGTTTGTAAAACATTTTTTATCATGATTCATTGTAAACAGACCAATTTTACATTAAATTCACTGTGTATAAAATACATATACACAAAGGAAAATATTTTCACAAAATTATGTAATTTTTATGGTATACATGATATTTCTTGTTTTGTATATTTTTATTCTAAGATTTATTTATCTGAAAGGCAGAGTGTTGGAGAGGGAGAGACAGAATCCAGTGACTGATTCATTCCAACTTCCAGGGCTGAGCCAGGCCATAGCCAGGAGCCAGGAACTTATCCATCCTGGTCTCTTCATATGGGTAGCAGAATCCAGGTACTTGGGCCATCATCCATTGCCTCTCAGGCATATTAGCAGAAAATTGGATCAGAAGTGAATTAGCTGGAACTTGAACCAGCATCCTGATACTGGGATGTGGGAAGTTTCCAAGCATCAACTTAACCAACTGTACCACAATACCCACTCGCTCCCTTTTTTTTTTTTTTTTTAAATAACTGATCATCCAGCAAGTTCCTGCTTGCTTTCAAGATTTATTTATTTATTGGAAAGGTAGAGTTACAGTGAGACAGAAGGAGAGACAGAGAGATCTTCCATCCACTGGTTTACACCTCAAATGGCCAATGCCAGGAGCTTCTGGTTCTCCCCATATGGACACAGGGACCCAAGGACTTGACCCATCTATTGATTTTCCAGGCATATTAGGGACCTGGATCGGAGGTGGAGCAGCCAGGACATGAATTAGTGCTTTTATGGGATGGTGGCGCTGCAGGTCACATCTTAACCTGCTATGCCACAGCACTGGCCCCAAGTGATTTCTTTTTTAAAAAGTACTTATTGGGATTGGTGTTGTGGCAGAGAAGGTTAAGCCTCTGCCTGCGATGCTGGCATCCCATATGGATGCTGGCTTGAGCCCCTTGTGTTCCACTTCCGATCCAGCTCCCTGATAAAGCGCCTGGGAAAGTAGTGGAGGATGGCCCAAGCCCTTGGGCTCCTGCACCCATGTGAGAGACCCAGAAGAAGCTCTGGGCTCCTGGCTTCCACCTGGCCATTGTGACAATTTGGAGAGTGAACCAGTGGGTGGAAGATCTATGTGTCTCCTCCTCTTTCTGTAACTCTACCTTTCAAATAAAAGTAAAAAATATTTTTAAAAATATATTTACTTATTTATTTGAAAAGCAGAGTGACAAATAAAAAGTAGAGACAGAGATCTTTCATCGGCTTATTTACTCTCCAAATGGCCACAATAGCCATGGCTGAGCCAGGTCCAAATGACGAGCTAGGAATTCCATCCTGGTCTCCCACATGAGTGATGGGTATGAATACTTGGGCCATCATCCACTGCTTTCCTAAGTACATTAGCAGGGAGCTTGATTGCAAATGGAACAGCCATTACTCAAGCATATAGAATGTATGATACAGGATGCCAGCATCGCAAACAGGAAGTTAACCCATTGCACCACCACACTGACCCCACAGCAGGTGATTTCAAGATCAACATTAGCTTACAGCCTACATTTCTAAAAGTAATTGTTTCTTATTCTGAGACTTATTCATTTGAAAGGTAGAGCAACAGGGAGGAATAGAGAAAGATAGGTCTTCAATCTGCTGGTTCACTACCCAAAATAGCTGCAACAGCCAGGGCTGGGCCATGCCAAAGCCAGGACCTCCATCCTGATCTCCCCCACATGAGTGGCAGGGCCCCAAGAACTTGGACCATCCTCTGCTGCTTTCTCAAGGCACGTTAGCAGAAAGCTGGATCAGAAGAGGAGTGCCATGATTCCAGCCAGCACTCTAATACAGGATGCCAGTGTCACAAGTGGCATTTTAACCTGCTGTGCCACAATGCTTGTCCCTACAGCCCACAGATTAAGAAACACTGCCTTAAAGGTTTGAGGATAAAAACAGCAACTATGACCAAGGGTTGAGAAGGTAATTAGACTGATTCTTGTAATAGTTCACGGAATTTTGGATGGGCCAGTTAATTTAAATTTGGGATTTTTTTATTTTTCCTTTAGAAAAATATATCAACTGTTTAAAAAGAGGTAGGCAAAGAGGGGTTAAGATGTGACTTGAGATGCTCTGCATCCATATTGGACTGGGTTTGAGTCCCTGCTCCACTTCCAATTCTAGCTTCGTGCTAATGCACACCCTGGGAAGCAGCAGTGATAGCTCAAGTAATTAAGTCCATGCTGCCCACATGGGAGACTTGGCTTGAGTTCCTGGCTCTTTGGATTTGGTCTCACCCAGCCCTGGCTGTGATGAATAGTTGACGAGTCAGCCAGAGGATGGGAGAAATCTGTCTCTCTCTGCCTTTCAAAAACTAAAATTAAAGAAAGAAATTGTGGGGCCAGTGTTGTGGTACAACAGGTTAAGACATTGCTGGCATCCCATATGAACGCCAGTTCAAGTCCCAGCTGTTCCCCTTCCAATCCATCTCCCTTTTAATGTGCCTGGGAAGGTAGTGGAAGATAGCCCAAGTACTTGGGCCCCTGCCACCCGTGTTAGAGACCTGGATGGAGTTCCAAGGTCTTGGCTTTGGTTGGCCCAGGCCCAGCTGTTGGGGCCATTTGGGGAGTGAACTTTTGGATGGAAGACTTTCCTCTCTTCTCCTCTCCCCTCCCCTCCCCTCCCCTCCCCTCCCTTCCCCTCCCCTCCCCTCCTCTCTCTCTCTCTCTCTCTACCTTTCAAATAAATAAGTAGATCTTAAAAAAGAAAAAAATCTGTTTAGAATGAAAAGAATCCCTCACATACTGCCTACCTCAATCTCACTTTCCTCAAAGGTAGTTGTACTCTCCATGCCTTTCTCTGTGGAATTTTGTTTTGTTTCATAGAAACAGGATCCAACCATGGGTTTTGTCCTGTTCTTCCAGAGAAAAATGTTAATAATAAGGCAAGAAGGGCCAGTGCTGTGGCCTAGCGGGTTAAGCCTCCACCTGCGATGCCAGCATCCCTCATGGGCACTGGTTTGAGATCCGGCTGCTCCACTTCTGATCTACCTCCCTGCTAATACACCTGGGAAAGCAGTGGAAGATGGCCCAGGTGCCTAGGCCATTGCACCCATATGGGAAACCTGGAAGAACTTCTGGGCTTCTGGCTTAGGCATTGCATAGTTGGGACATCGCAGCCATTTGGGGAGTGAACCAGCAAATGGAAGATCTCCTCCCCTCCCCTCTCCCCTCCCCTCCCCTCCCCTCTCCTCTCCCCTCCCCTCCTCTCCTCTCCCCTCTCCTCTCCCCTCCCCTCCCCTTCCCTCCCCTCCCCTTCCCTCCCCTCCCCTCCCCTCTCCTCCTCCTCCTCCCCTCCCCTCCCTTCTCCTCTCCTCTCCCCTCCCCTCCCCTCCCCTCTCCCCTCCTCCCCTCTCCTCTCCTCTCCTCCCACCTCCACTCCCCTGTCTTCTCTCTCTTCTTTCTTTCTCTGTCTCCCTCTTCCTCCCTCCTGCCCTGTAACTCTGCCTTTCAAATAAACAAAAATAAATTTAAAAAAATAATAATTGTGTCCTAGGAGGTAGGATCTGAGTAATCTAGTCTACTTTGGGACTTGAGGTTCTCACCAGTGTCTCAGTCCTCTACTGAATTCCTCTTACCCTTTTGTTTTTTCTCTTTCTCTACATGTTTTGTACTATGGTTGCTTTTTAGGAATGTGTTGATAACAACTAATAGTGACATATACTTTTAATATATTAACCTTTTCTGGGTCACCAAAAGCAGGGCCACTATAGCGGTGGAAGGTAAGACAGAGAACTAGGGAAATTTACTTGATGTCATTTTGATAATGATTAGTATAAAGCTTAATATTTATTGAGCTCTTAGTTTATGTCAGATACTTATGTAAGTTCTTTGTATGTATTAGCTCATTTAAGCCTTACTACAATCTTATGAAGTAGGTGCATATAAGGCCTATTATTCTGTTTTACAGAAATGAATGCATACATCTGCAAGGGTACTTCAGAATTAAAAATGGAATTAAAAGATAGGTTTCTTTTGGTGCAAAAAAAAAAAATCTTGAAATTCATGCATATAAGTCTTCAGTCACTTGCCCCAAGGTTGACAGCTAATAAGTAGAAGTGGAAAACAAACCCCGAGAATCACATTCCAGAGCCTCTGTTCTGTTGCCTCCTGTATGATTTTCTGTCTACTATCTAGTAAGTAGGATGTTTAAGATTTTTTTTTTATCCTAGTTGAACTTCAAAAACCCCAAATGGGGCCTGCTCCGCAGCTCAATAGGCTAATCCTCCGCCTGTGGCGCTGGCATACCGGGTTCTAGTCCTGGTCGGGGCACCAGATTCTGTCCTGGTTGCCCCTCTTCCAGGCCAGCTCTCTGCTATGGCCCGGGAGTGCAGTGGAGGATGGCCCAAGTCCTTGGACCCTGCACCCACATGGGAGACCAGGAGAAGCACCTGGCTCCTGGCTTCGGATCAGCGCGGTGCGCCGGTCGCAGCACACTGGCTGTGGCGGCCATTGGAGGGTGAACCAACGGCAAATGGAAGACCTTTCTCTCTGTCTCTCTCTCTCTCTCACTGTCCACTCTTCCTGTCAAAAAAAAAAAAAAAAAGAATATTAAAAAAAAATGAACTTCAAAACCATTCACTATAGTGACAAAATAACGTCTTCTCACATCTGCCACAGAGTATGATGTCTGTCTACCTAGGATCTACCTATGGCATCTCTACCTAGGCCACAAGGAGTAGAAGATATATTTGAACAAGTGAAGTACCACTCAGTTCTTAGGTTTTTGGAGCGAGTTTTCGCCTGCTCTGCCCATGCTACCTCCTTTTCAGATTTTGTAGTCCCTTCCTTTCCCTTCAAGTCAGGATGATGAAATAAACTCAGGATTAGATGATTAGAATCTCAAAGTGCCAACTTTTCTCTTTCTGTCCCCTCCCCTCTACCAGCTCTCTTAGCCCTTTTAGATGGCAGTAAAGTTGATTCAATGTATTCTTTCATCAAATATTGATTGCTTGAAGACTTACCCCTATACCTCCTCTGGAGACTCCTGCGGGTGTTTAGAAGGTGTATCTCTGTCTGCCGCTAACTGGAGGGCTACAGTGATCAGGCCCCTTTGGTGGAGAGGGTTATCTAACCCCAGGCACCAGCAGGACAGCTGCCAAGTGGGGTGTACTGACTCCCAGACTTGCCAGACTCTCAGACTTGGAGAAGGGGCAGAGACAAAGTGAGGGTAAAGTGATCTGTTGGTTGTGTTTCCTCAACTTGGATCAAAAAGGAGAAAGGAAGATTTTCTAACATTAGGACCCCAACTAGATATTCAGAAAGACTTCTTGTTATCAAGAAGACTGGTCAGATACGCAGGAAGTTACTTCTTGCCCTTAGGAGAGGCAACTACCCCACACCCTTAGAGTAAATCTCTTACTTTGAGAGCCAGGAGAATGAAAAGTAAGAAGAAAAGCATCTTCATGCCGGCGCCGCAGCTCACTAGGCTAATACTCCACCTAGCGGCGCCAGCACACCGGGTTCTAGTCCCGGTTGGGGCGCCGGATTCTGTCCTGGTTGCCCCTCTTCCAGGCCAGCTCTCTGCTGTGGCCAGGGTGTGCAGTGGAGGATGGCCCAGGTGCTTGGGCCCTGCACCCCATGGGAGACCAGGAAAAGCACCTGGCTCCTGGCTCCTGCCATTGGATCAGCGCGGTGCGCCGGCCGCAGCGCACCGGCCGCGGTGGCCATTGGAGGGTGAACCAACGGCAAAGGAAGACCTTTCTCTCTGTCTCTCTCTCTCACTGTCCACTCTGCCTGTCAAAAAATTAAAAAAAAAAAAAAGAAAAGCATCTTCATGATACCAAGGAGATAGTAGGGGTCTAGGGTGCCTGTTAGTGGATCAATTTAAGGTTAACCAATTAGCTGTGACTCCAAAAAACCCTGATGACCTGGTGGGGAATTAATGGATGATTAAGAACTTCTCTCAGTTTTCAGTCTCTCCATTTGTGCTCCCTTGGCAGTTGGAGATTTTGTGATAGGGCAAATTGCTTCAGAAGCAGTTCTTATTTACCGTTCCCCAGTCTTTTTTACTACTGAGTATCAATGCCTGGGACCTTCTCAGAGGTGGAAACTTCCAATGGTGAATGATTGCAAGAGCTAAGGCGTCATAGGAGTAAAGAAATCAAGAGATTCTGTCTTTAAAAAGTGATTAGGGTTACAGTGCACCCATGTCTAATTTTACTCCCTTTTTTTCTTTACAGGACTGTTGAAGTCTGGAAGTCCCTTCCCCTCCCCCCTCCCCCCTTTGCCGCTTTGTGGCATCCCCCTCCCTCTACCCTTTCCCACTCTGATAATCTGGCCATGACTAGCAGAAGCACAGCCAGGCCCAATGGGCAGCCTCAAGCCAGCAAAATATGCCAATTCAAATTGGTCCTGCTGGGGGAATCTGCGGTGGGAAAATCTAGTCTGGTATTACGATTTGTCAAAGGGCAATTCCACGAATATCAGGAGAGTACCATTGGAGGTGAGTATCTGAGGGAAAGAAGAAATTGAATGTCTAGTGAGGCTTTTGAAGGAAAGGCTACGACCTGATTATGGAGCTGGCCCTCTTAATCACATTCTTTCCCCAGAACTGGAAAACCTTTATACAGACAGAAAAATAATTGTTATAGTACCAGAAATGGATCGTCTTCTTGCTTTCTAGAAGCACACCAAGAAAATGACTAATTTTTATGTTTTCCTTCTCCTACTCTGTCTTAATCCTGTGAGCTTGCATCAGTGATTCATAATCAAAGATGTACATCAGATTTATCTAGGGTGCATTTTCAACCTATGCATTGCATGCCTGGGCTGAGACCTCCATTTTATTCTCCTTTTCACTAGTCACCTTAGAAATATGGTATTCTTGGGAGAGGCATTGGCTCAACCACTAAGATGCCAGCATTCCATACTGGAGTGCGGGGTTTTACTTCTGGCTCTTGCTCTGCCTCCTGATTCCAGCTCCCTACTATTGCAGATCCTGAGAGGCAGTAGTGACAGTTCAAGCAGGTGTGTCCCTGCCACCCACATAGGAGACCTGGCTTGAGTTTTAGGCTCCTAACTTCTGCCTAACCCAGCCTTGGCTGTTGTAGGCATTTGGGAAGTAACCCAACACATGGTAAAATCTCTATATGTCTCTCTCTGCCTTTAAGATAAATGAAAATTAAGAAAAGTTTTTAAAATATGAATAAAATTATTAAATTTGAAAGGATTAAACTTTGAAATTTGATGGCAAGTCCCACCATCATTAGCATTATTTGGCTGTTACTTTTTCATATAACCTCTGCAGATCCAGGAACACCACATTTCTTTTCCTTCATTTTATTTGAGAGGCACAGAAACAGAAAGATACATGAGATACAGGTGTCCCAAGTGGCAGCTTAACTGTTGAACACAATTCTTTTGATTTTTTTAAACATTCACTTAATTTATCTGGAAGGCAGAGTTAGAGAGAGAGAGGTCTTCCATCTACTGGTTCACTCCCCAAATGGCCACAACAGCCGAAGTCAGGCAGGAGCTTCTTCTGGGTCTTCCACATGGGTGCATGGGCCCAAGCACTTGGGCCATCTTCCTCTGCTTTCCCAGGTGCATCAGCAGGGAGCTGGATCAGAAGCAGAACAGCTGGAACTCAACCAGGTGCCCATATAGGATGCCAGCATTGCAGATGGTGGCTTTACCCGCTGTGCCACTATGCCAACCCCAGTTCTTTTGATTTTTATTTTCATTTTTATTTGAATAACAGAGACATACAGTCACAGATCTTCCATCCACTAGTTCACTCTCCAAATGCTTACAACATCTGGGGCTGGGCCAAGCCAAAACCAGGAGCCTGAAATCCAATCTGGGGTCTCCCACTGGGTGGCAGGGACCCAAATTGGGCTGTCATCTGCTGTTTCCCAGGGACTCAAACCCAAGCACTCAGATATGAGATGCAGGCATTCCAAGTGGTGTTTTAACCACTGCTCCTATGTCCATCCTTCTAATTAATTCTTGATGAGACTTTTATCTGAAACTTGATGTCTCCATCATTATTTGTTATTCCAGTTTTGATTAGTAGAGGCACAACTGGTATAAGTACTAGTTCTCTTTTCCTTATAGTTTATGATGTGCCCCTGTTCATCAGCCAGAGAAACTTCTGACTAGAAGGACTTAAGCAAAGGCAGCAGTCTGGTTTTTTTTGGTTTTTTTGTTTTTTTTTTTTTTTAAGCAAGATTTATTTACGTCAGAGACCTCCTGGCAGAGTTGCCAGTAGGTGGGCTCCAAGAGAGGCAAAACCCGGAGGGTTAGTGGTTTTTAAGCACAATTTTGGGGGAAAACAAAACAAAACAACAAACCCTTGACAGTCAGTAACATGGTGGGAACAAAACCCATCAAAAGATCTGATCTGTAGTCCTATTTGCCTTCTCTGGCCTGTGCATGATAAAGCAAAAAATGGCAAAGGCAGTCTTAATCCGGCTCTAGGAGAAAGCCAGGCCTTTTCCTGTAGCTGAGTAGCTTCAGTGGTCTTAGGGTAGAGATATTTTGAAGGGGGCTTGTGTGTTTCCATTCGTCCTCCCACTTACAACTGTTTTCCTTGTGTTCTCTCATCTGTAGCGGCCTTCCTCACCCAGTCTGTTTGTCTAGATGATACAACAGTCAAGTTTGAGATCTGGGACACAGCTGGGCAAGAGCGATACCACAGCTTAGCTCCCATGTACTACAGGGGTGCCCAAGCTGCGATTGTTGTTTATGACATTACTAATCAGGTAAGTGGGCTGAGAACACTTAGGTGGGCGAGACAAAAGAGCTTCCTGATATAGCAAAATACGAGTACAAATTATGCTTCCAAGCGCCAAAAACGTTGGAAGGAATGACTTAGCAGAGACCCATACTTTTAGTGAGAGAAGGTTCCTAGAAGAGGTGACTTTTGAGACTGTTTTAAAGGTTATGGATGTGGACTGGCAGTCATTCCAGCACACTCATTCTCTTCTTGTTTTCCTAGGAAACATTTGCCCGAGCAAAGACATGGGTAAAGGAACTACAGAGGCAGGCCAGTCCTAGCATCGTTATTGCCCTGGCGGGGAACAAAGCTGACCTGGCCAACAAGCGCATGGTGGAGTATGAAGTAAGATGGCCTGCAGAGTCCCCTCTAACACACTTGCTGTATACCTGGGGCCTCTCCTTCCCAAGCCAGCTCTCTCTGAAAACCTTATCTAAGGACATTCATTGTCTCATTCCTCTGTTCCTCATTAAGTTACATACAACAACACTATAACACTGATGACAACCAGGGGATTGTAAGAGTCAGAAGAAAATTCCAGAGCACAGTGTGTTAGGGAAGTAACAAGCTGTGGGGGTACCAGTGTGAAAACAGGAAAGAGGGAGCCACTGAATTTTATGTAAAGGACTGTTCAAGTGTCAGAATCCAAAAATCCCCAACCAAATTATCCTCTCCCCTGTAATTAAGCTTCCTGGCATCTGTTTGTTGAACTGAGTGGACATGGGTTTATCTTGAGGGAGTCACCACCAAATTATGGGTCCAGGGCCAGTTGGTACAAAGGGGCATTAATTAAGGGGAGGGAACCTAGAATATTGCCTAACTCTGGTGCTACAAGAGAGCAGAAGGGCAACACTTGTTCCCACCTTACATTCTGAGCACCAATACACCCCACCCCTTGCAGGAGGCCCAGGCATATGCAGATGACAACAGCTTATTGTTTATGGAGACTTCAGCCAAGACGGCTATGAACGTGAACGATCTCTTCCTGGCAATAGGTAAGGTCAGAGCAGCCTCAGGCCCTCCTGTCTTTTCCCCTTCTCTGTAGGTAAAATCATCACTAGTTCAAAACAAGGATAGGTGGGAATGTCTCCTCTTACAAAAATCCTGGGTATGGAAATACCTTAGCTTTCTGTTATGACCTCTATCTTCTGGCTGCAGATTTAGCCCCTTGTCTTTAATGTAGTTTGCAAACAGTGAGCCCTTCCTCTTCAAAACATTCCTTTAATCTCTAGAATTCCCCCTTTCCCACCCAGTAGCCTTTTGGGGTGGGGTGGGGGTGGGGTTTGAGTAAAATCTACCATACTTTGTTCCCTTCTCTTTTTATCTCTAGCTAAGAAGTTGCCAAAGAGTGAACCCCAGAATCTGGGGGGTGCAGCAGGCCGAAGCCGGGGCGTGGATCTTCATGAGCAGTCCCAGCAGAACAAGAGCCAGTGTTGTAGCAACTGAGGGGGTGGCTAGCAGCAAAGAAGTATGGAGCTAGCACGAGAGCTAAGAAATAACCTCCATCCCCACCCCTCAGCACACAGCCCCTACGGTAACAGCACACTGAGCCCTGGCTCCCAAGGGCTGCCTCCTGACAGCTCCGTCATGGCACTTTTTAACGCTTCAGCAACCAACACCAGGCAGCTGTTGCCACTGGCCTCCTACCCCTCACTGTGGGGGTCAGAGGTCAAATCCCCCAGGACTTACCTTCCAAAACAAACTTTCTTCACTTTGTATTATAGGTGCAAGACAGAGACCTACTTATCTTTCCTTCTCCTCCCCAGTGTTCTTTCCCATCTTTTCAGAAAACACTTTTGTCTCCTGCCCTTCCCCCTTTTGCTTTTGAGAATCCCTGTTCTTAATCCTGTTTTTCTCCTCTGCCCAAGATGGAGAAGGTGGTTAACCCAGGAACTGAGGAAGAAGGTTTCTATTTAAGTCACATCAAGGGCCCTGGGGGAGAACAAGGCCCAGAACAGAAGGGAGTAAGGAAACACTTCCTTTTTGTTTCAGTTTGGTTGGAGTTTCATATTTGAACGCAGAGCAGTATCCACGGGCTGGCCTTGTGGAGATGGTCCTGGGGAGAGATGAGAATGGGAGATAAACTCTTAGGTTTTGGAGGGAGTCAGGTTGTTAACTGGACAGAGGAGGAGGTGCAAGGTTGTCTCTGGCTCTGGGCTCTTCCAGGCCCAGGTTGCCCTCACCAAGTCTCCTGGGTAGCATCTCTCTAACAATGGGGATCAAAACCCAGAGTCCTCCAAAGAATCTTCACTGGTTGCCTGCATCTTTGACTCTGCTGTCATTTAATTGGGGGGGAGGGGTGGCCACCAGTTCTGACACCCATCCTCTGACTGATACATCAGCATTTTCCCCTCCCTTTGGCCTTTGGATGGCCTCAGCCCCAACGACCACAACCCCCTGCCGTTTGCACTTTAATTGGTGGTAGTTCAGTGGATACTTGTTTTGTGGGGGGAGTTACTGATCACCTGTCCTTCTACCTTTTTGTTTTTAGTGAGGTTCAATTTTATTCATCATAAAATACTTGCACCTCTTCTTCCAGGAGGGGCTCCTCAGGTTCTTAGGTAAGACAAGTAACTGAATTGCCATTATAGACATTGAGGGCCTGAGAAACCTTTGCAACTGTCTGATAAAGCAAGTCCTGGGAGGCATCGCGGAGAACTCCTTTCAGCTTGAAGGACCAGTCTGTCTGCTGGTTACTGACAAGTCTCCAAGGGTTGGTCTTTTTCAAGTGAATATCAATGTTTTTGTCATCTCCATATTTGATCATTTCACGAGTGGAGTCATCAGTGGGGTTGACATGGACAAGTGTATGACATTGCTTGTTACCAGTCGTAGACCACTTCATTTGAGTAGGTTTCAGCTCCCAAATTAAATTACAAGCTGCTTGTGGGCAATGACTGTGCCTTTTATCTCTCTGGAATCCCCTTCCATACAATATCCAGAACAGTGCCCCTTACAGAACAGGTACTCAAGAAATGGCGTGTGGTGGTGGATGGTCATGGCTTGAAGTCAGAAGGTGGCTGAATCTCCTTATGTGGGTCTGTCTGCGGTCACACGCAAGGCAGTGACTGTAACTGAAGCAACACACACCTGGCACATGACCTGAGTGTCCCAGGCCCAGTCACTGGGCTGTGTGGCTATTTACATGGTCCTACCTTTTTAATTAAATGGAATCTGCAGAGTATATGTGGTTTTGGAAGGAGGTGTAGAGAACAGTACCAGTGGCAGCTACTCAAGCCCAGCCTCCACTGCTAGCTTCCTCCAACTCATTAACAACCTGTCTTGCAAACCTAGCTCAGGAGTGTGTGTGTGTGTGTGTGTACATACATATATACGTACATACTCTTGAAAACATATATATCTTTTCCCTGGAGAATTAATTAAGCAACTGGGGAATGGTGTCAGGATAGCATAGATCAAGGTAAGGGAGAAAAGAGGGGTCCGACAAAAGGGAGGAGTTTTCTGTCCTTTCCAAGGGTTCACATTCAATTTGATTTCCATTACCATGTCTTTTCTACTTTTCTGTAAATAGGTCTGATCTTTATTCCCACTGTATAGTCTGTTCAGTCTCCTGCCTCTCATCTGGCCCTGTTTTTCTCCTTTGTTTCTATCTTGAGTTCAGTTCCTCTGTCCTTATCCCCAGTCCCTCTTCCTAACAGGTGGTTTAATTTGTGAGCCACTAGGGACTGATACCACAGCAGCCTACTTGTGGTCCCTTCGTGTACCACCTGTTCCTGTGGACAGGGAATGACTAGTACTGAAGGCACCTCACAGCTGTCTCACATCATCAGAGGACACTGGTCCTTTCTAAATATCCAGCCTCTCGTCAGGTGTTTTAGGACATCGGGGGGAAGCCATTACAGCAAGAAAAAACTCCCAAGTTCCTTCTTGTTCTAGCCCAGAGTTTTGGGAAAATTAGGGGAAGAAAGATAGGAAAAGCTGTTTTCACCTAGAATTGGAAATTTTCTGGCCCATCTGGCTTGCAGACTGCCTTGTATCCCAGAGCAGCTGAGAAATCCATGAAGCTGAGGCCTACATTCTCTTCCTCTTCCGGGGGCAGCCTTAGTTCTCATGGCCCTGAAACATGTGTCCATTTCTCCCTTCCTTTCCCAGGACCCACTAGCCTCTCAACGCACCCAGTACATTCTTTTTACATGTGGAAGAACTGGGATGGCTCTCTTGAGTCTCTCAGAAATGAAATTCTTTGTGCAGCTTTCCCCAAGGAGCAAGAGTGAAGATGTTTTATTGCCTTGGGGCTGGGAGACCGTCTCCTTGGGCCGCTTCTCCCTGCTCCGCCCCTTAGGAACAGTATTGGCCTTAGCTTCTGGGCCTATTTGCTGCCGTCCCTCTACTCCCACCAGCTCTTCTGCCTTCCTTTAAGCTCTGTTGAGCTTGGGGGTCTTAGTTTTTTATTTCCCACCTCTTCATTTTTTTTTCTTATCAGTTTTTTAGAGGAGGAGGGTGTCTTCCCCTTCTTCTAAGAAAGCATTTGCCTTTCTTTCCTTTTCTTCCTCTCCCAACATAACAATCGTGGTAACAGAATGCGACTGCTGATTTACCGATGTATTTAATGTAAGTAAAAAAGGAAAAAAAAAGTGCATTGGAGTGTTGCTTCATTTTTTGCTATTTTGTCTGGCACTAGAAATTTGGAAGAAGGTATACCCAATAATCTTTTATTGATTCAGAAATATACGTTGCCTGCATCTTGGTGTATCTCTTTATTCCCTTTAATCTTTCATAAACTAAAAGAATCCGATTTGGAAAGTAGCTCTTTTATTGCTAACTAATCACCCCCATTCTCAGAACCAGATAGCTCATCAAATATGACCCCTATTTTATGTTTTTAGAATCTCTGAAACCATGGAAATAGTCGAGGGAGGGATGCTATTTGTGAATCCCTTATATAATATGCAAAAAGTTCATGTGCCTTTTTCTAGAATCTCTTGCTAAATTACTTTCTCAAAGGGGGCCATTACCCAAAGGTTAAACAAATAAATCCCTGAATTAGCTTTTTTTTGATTGGTCATGCGCCTTCCATCCCAAGAAGAAAATCTCCATAGACCTACTGCTCTCCACTGCTGCTGCACTCAAGTCCTTCAGTCCCCGGGGGAGAGTGAAGCAGGGAAGATTAGGTGTGACTGCAGCAGTAGTGTTAAATTCCAAAGATTCTGAAGGAGAACAGGAGAGGATGGTGGTGCCAGTCCTGGCCGTTGCCTTGGTCAAGCTAGCTAGACCCAGCATCAGGCCTCTCCAATGACTTCATTGTACACCAGCTGGAAACTTCTCCAAAAATTTAAGAACCAAGCTGAACTTTTCACTGTCGGCCCTTTTGCCGTCTCTCTCTGTAGCACTCTGCGCAGGCTCCTTGGTAACCTGGTAAAATCTCTGGAAAGCAGGAAGGGAGGGAAATGATCGAGCAATTTAAGGGTGAAGACCTTCCCCCGAACCGACTGGCGCTGTAGCTCCGCTTTCCGGCCTCTAGGGGGCAGTGTACAGATAGGTTTGCGCCAGGATCCGGGATCAGGTTTGGCAAATTTTTGGTCTCGCGCCAAATGATAAGCGGGTAACGGCGAATTTATTCTATTAGTGTTATTTGCTTTGAGATAAGTTATAAACTGCATATTTTTAAAGGGCGTTTTTTTTAAAGAACTGACTAAAAAGACGGCTCTTCAGTGTTGGTTCCATAATTTAGGGAGAAATTCAGCTATCCAGAAAATCTCGAAGTCTGAGAACTATATTTTAGGCTTCATTTCTCTCATTCCTGGACCTTGCTTTCCTTGAAGAAAAACAGGGCTGTTGGAGTTGCAGGCCAGAAACTTGTCAAAAACAGGGTCGGGGCGGAGCTCGCGGCCGGGAGGTACCCGGCTGGGTCCCCGGCCTCGGGTGAACTCCGCTCCGCACCCCGGGTTGTAGGGCGGCCCGGGGACATCTCCCTTCTCCCACCTCTCAGCCAGACCTTCTAAGACCGCCGGGTTCTGAACAGCTCTGGACATCAGGGCCCACTCCCTCGCCCACCAAGGCCACAGTCGACTCAAATCAAAGGCTGTCAAGCGCCGAGTGGAGACAAAAACTCAGCTGCTCGGCTCCGAACCCTTCGCCGCCGCCCCCAGGTGGGAGGCCCCCGGCGGGCCCATAGCCCGGGGGCCAGCGGAGGGGCGTGAGCGAGCCTCTCCTCCGGCCACACGTCACGGCGCCGGCTCCGCCCCTCCTCGAGCGCTCGCGGGCGCCGGGCGGGTAAAACTGCCGCGGCGCGGACGGCGGACAGGGTAAGGGGGCTGCCGCGGGCAGCGGGAGGAAGGGAGGGCGGGCGGAGGCGGGGGCCATGGCAGCCAGCGGCGTTCCACACTTCAAGGATAACCAGACTGCCGCTATTCGCCTCTGCGTTCACTGCCCGGGAGCTCTTGGGACCGTGGGGTATTGCTGCGAGACCCTCTTGGGCCAACAGCTAGGCAGGGGCATATGGCCTGCTACTTGTGCCCGGATAGGGGACATACCCACCTACCTAAAGTGCTCCCCCGGGGGCATGAGAGCCCACTACCCGCACCGGGGCGGCATTTCTGTATTGCAGCAAAAGGCCGCCCCTCCCAAACCTGGGAGTCTGGGTTCTGCCAACAACCCTGCGTCCATCTCTCTTGGTTCAAGCAGGCTTCTGGGATAGAGAGTAGGCGGTAGGGGAATGCAGGCGCCCTTCCTGTTCCCATGGCACTGGCAGTTTCTCTGCCTCCCCTCCCGCGGGTCCCCAGCATCTCCTCAGCAGTGGGGACACTTCTCATTCCTCCCCACCCCAGCCCTCTGGGGTCAGTACTTTGCCCAGTGGGATGAGCAGGAAACTGCTGCAGGACAGAGAGCAGAAAAATGAACTTCCTTCTCCAACCCATCCCCTGACACCCCGGCCATTGACTCCTCAATTTGCTGAGCTCACTAGTCCTGCATGGACAAGGTGAGGGTGAAACCGCAGGTTGGGGACCCAGTTTCTGGCTGTGTTCAGTTTTGAGGGGTGGCGGGGAAGGAGGGTGCTGAGAGGCCTTCAGAGACAGTGTTGTTTGCTGTTCATCTCAGCTCTGCTAGGTAGATCTCATTTCAGATTTGAAGGCAGGTTCCGAGAGGCTTGGAATCCTGCCCGGGGTGCAGGACTCGGTTTCACAAGCCCAGTGCAGTTGGCCTCCAGCCTCTGAGTTCCCTCACCTCATTAGGTTACCACTACCCTTTTCACATTTTTGTCCTTTTTTAAGTTGTCCTCTTGCTGACTTAAGTAATAAGTTGGCATGTAGCTCCTGCCCTTTGGGCTGCTAGCTTCAGTCATTGTCTGTAATATAGAGACTGGGTAGACAGGAGGTGGGCGATTCTAGAAGCTCTGAATTCTTCCCCCTAGTGAGGTCCTCCAAGTTTTCTCTGGGGGCCCATGTGAACTCCTCATGTGCCCAGAGAGCTCCTGGCCGACCTTCCTCATCGTCTTCCTCCTCCCACCCATTCCCTCAGATCTCCCTAACATACCCTCCCAGGGGGCTCCCTGTTTTCACCTCAGAATTCTCCTGCAGGTCTGCCACAATGCTACTGCTGCACAGAGCCATGGTCCCAGGACTCCGACAGGCCTGCAGGTAGGCCATGCCCTCCCAGGATTGCCTCCCAGATAACAACTGTCTTATCTACCAGATAAGAGTTGAAAGGGTGGAGTGGGTGGAAAGGGAAAGCTGGATCCCACCTGCACCCACCCATTGCTGGAGAAACTAAGTTGCAAGGGAAGGGACAACTGGTCAACTAGGAAGAGGTAGCCCCCTGGACCAAACCAGCACTTCCACGGGACCTTACGTGCCACTAAGATTTCTCTCTCTTCCAGACTCAGGTCAGCCCCCTCCAGGCTCTGCACTCAGGCCTGCTCTACAAATGATTCCTTTCAACCCCAGTGTCCCAGCCTCACCGTTTCCAGTGAGAATTCCAGCACTAAGGGATGGAGAGTCACGGGGGCCCTTCTAGGCCTTGGTGCGGTGTTGGCCTATCATCACCATCGGTGTAGGGTAAGTGGGGAACAGGGTGAGCTCCCGTGTGACCTGTGTCCTTGCTGTTATCACACAGCCCAGGGTAGAGAGATGGTATCTGCCACCCTCAGATCCTTGGCTAAGGCTGTGGGTTGGGTTGGAGTAAGCTAGAGTGATTTCTTCGTAATACCTTCTTCCCTTTGGCTTCACCCCTTTCCTGCCAGCAGGCTGCCCAGGAGTCACCACACATATACTCTAAGGAAGAAGTACGTTCCCACAGCAGGCCTGAGACTGGGATCTGGGTAACTCTTGGCAGTGAGGTCTTCGACGTCACAGAATTTGTGGACCTCCACCCGGGGGGGGCATCAAAGCTGATGCTAGCAGCCGGGGGTCCCCTAGAGCCCTTCTGGGCCCTCTATGCTGTTCACAACCAGCCCCACGTGCGTGAGTTACTGGCTCAGTACAAGATTGGGGAGCTGCACCCCGAAGACACCACACCCTCCACCTTAGAGACTTCGAACCCTTATGCTGACGATCCTGTCCGTCACCCAGCTCTGAAGGTAAACAGCCAGCGTCCCTTTAATGCAGAACCACCCCCTGAGCTGCTAACAGAAAACTATATCACACCCAACCCTCTCTTCTTCACCCGGAACCATCTGCCTGTTCCAAACTTGGACCCAGACACCTATCGCTTGCACGTTGTCGGGGCCCCTGGGGGTCAGTCACTGTGTCTGTCCCTGGATGACCTGCGCAAGTTTCCCAAACACGAGGTCACAGTCACACTGCAGTGTGCCGGTAACCGCCGCTCTGAGATGTCTCAGGTCAAGGAAGTGAAAGGTCTGGAGTGGAATACTGGGGCCATCAGCACTGCACGCTGGGCTGGGGCGCGCCTCTGTGATGTGCTGGTCCAGGCCGGCCACCAGCTCTCTGAAGCTGAGGCCCACGTCTGCTTTGAAGGCCTGGACTCAGACCCCACTGGGACCGCCTACGGAGCATCCATCCCTCTGGCTCGGGCCTTGGACCCTGCAGCTGATGTCCTGTTGGCATATGAGATGAATGGAGAGCCCCTGCCTCGTGACCACGGCTTCCCCGTGCGAGTGGTGGTTCCCGGTGTGGTGGGCGCCCGCCACGTCAAGTGGCTGGGCAGAGTGAGCGTGCAGCCAGAGGAGAGTGGCAGCCATTGGCAGCGGCGGGATTACAAAGGCTTCTCTCCGTCTGTGGACTGGGACACTGTGGATTTTGACTCAGCTCCGTCTATTCAGGAACTTCCCGTGCAGTCGGCCATCACGGAGCCGCGGGACGGGGAGACTGTGGAGTCGGGAGAAGTGACCGTCAAGGGCTATGCGTGGAGTGGCGGTGGCAGGGCTGTGATCCGAGTGGACGTGTCGCTGGATGGGGGCCTGACCTGGCAGGCCGCTGAGCTGTATGGAGAGGAACAGTGCCCCAGGAAGGCTTGGGCCTGGCGTCTGTGGCAGCTGCAAGCACCTGTGCCAGCTGGGCAGAAAGAACTGCACATTGTCTGTAAGGCTGTGGATGAGAGCTACAACGTGCAGCCGGACACTGTGGCCCCAATCTGGAACCTCCGCGGTGTGCTCAGCAACGCCTGGCACCGTGTCCACGTCCGAGTCGCCCCATGACGTCACAGAATCACCAAAACCCTTTCCCCATCCATCCTTTGGCCTCGCTACCACAGGAAAACCTTTCCCTCACCTTCCACTTCTTGGACCATAGCCCTGTACTGTGCCTTCCTACGCCTTCTCCAGGTACAGGCACATACACTGCACATTTCGGCCCAGGCACCCCCCCAACATTGTGTTACACACTCCTGGCTCGACCCCCTGCTAGGAGGTCAGAGCTGTTGGTGCAAGGGGCCAATGTGTGAAAGTAATTCTGGAGATGAGCAACTTTCTATTTTCCCTTCCTACCCCACCCCTACTTCTGATCCCCATTTCTCCTGGACTCTTCAGGGAACGGGTAAGACGCCTAAGAAAAGGTTTTGTGCTGTCTCTACTACCTCTCTGGGATACGAGGCTTCTGAGAAGAGCCAGGCGCATGGTTCTCTCCCTTTTTAATTCTACTTTTCTAAACTCATCAATAAAGTGGTATCTGTTTAAGATTGTGAGTCTGGGGCCCCCGATCCTGAGATGTTCTGGAGTAACGAGTCTAGCCCCGAGCCAGCCGCCAAAGGTCAGCAGAGGAGAGAAAGGGAGCTGGCGCCGGGGAGGCCGGGAGCGGGGCTGGCTTCTCCGATGTCCGATGTCCGGGTAACTGACCTCAGGATAGCCAGGGAGAGAGAAGACATGAAAAACTGGGCGCCTTCCAACCCGGATTCCCGCACACTTAGCACAGAACGCTAAGTTCAAATCAATACTGTCTTAGGGACACGGACAAAACTTGACACTAGGGGCAGCCGTTCCAGGGCACGGGGTGCGCCCAATACGCGCCTAGTTTCCAAATTAGATGCAGACGAAGTGGTAGCGGTTGAGTCACCCTCTGCGCGCGCGACAGCTTTTTCTCGGACTGGAGTCGTTCGACGCTCGGCTACTCTCCCCTAGCTCCTCTCCCTTTTTTCTCCAGCAGTCTCCCCGGCTCGGGGGCGCTCGGTGTTCGGCCACGCCGCCTGTCGCTTGGTAGTGGGACCGGAAGTTGCTCTGGGGAGGGGGGGGAAGGCAGGAATGGGGGGGGCGTCTGGGGGGGGTCAGTCCCTCCTCAGGTGAAGCCGCTGATGAAGATGGAGCCGCCGCCGCCGCTGAGCGACCGGGTCCCGGCGCCGGCCCGGCTGCCGCCGCCTCAGTGACCCTGCTACCCCCGCGCTGGGCCACCCGGGCCAGAGTGGGGGACCCCAGCCGCCCCGCCCCCCTCTTCCCAAACACCGTCCCCTCTCCCCCACCCCCAACAGCCTGCGCGCGCGCGGAGACGCCTCAGGTGAGTGAGGGGCGGGGCTTAGGCGAGGCAGGGGAGGGGCCTCGGGGTAGGGGCGGGGCCTGATGGGGCTAGGGTTTGAAGAGAGGGGAGACGTGGACGCCGGGTAGGTTAGGGCTGGAGAGGCGCAAGCTGGCCTAAGGGAGTTGACCCGAGGGCCCCCGTATTGAAAGGAGGTAGCAGGGGCCTGGGGGGGTCTTGAAAATTCGAGAGGTGGGTCAAGGCAGTGGGCAGAGAAGAGGTAGGAAGTGGTGTGCGCGGGGGCTCCTCTGTGGGGGACGACTGGGGGAGAACCGAGGGACAGGGCAGAGGAGGAAAAAGCAGGACAAAACGAAACGAGGGACCCCGGGGTTTGGTCAGAAGGCTGGAGAGGAAGACGTAGGCCGAGGTGGGACTGTCTGGAGGCAATGAGCAGGAGAGAAAAAACTTGGGGTGGAATGAGCGGCGCTGTCAGGGCTGAGAAGTGTAGGGAATTGGGGAGGAGAGAGGTTTAGGGCAAAAGAGCCCTAAGAAAGGAATGGGACCGAGGAAGCCCCCGGGGCAGACATCCGGATCGGGATGGGAACTATAGACTTGGGGAGCAGGCTGCCAGCTTCCAGAATACTCAGCCCTCCGTGTACCCCCTCACGCAGACCCATTCCCCAGTTATTTTCTTACTCCTGCTCTGCTAGGAGTTGTAGATTCTCACTTTTTAAATGTTCTAGGACCGATTGGCGACCTTGCAGTGTTTAATGGAATGTGGTCCTTTAGATGATGCGATGGTTAGTAATAGATATCCATCTCCCCTCCGAGGTCAAGAATGTACTCTGTTTCCAGGAAGATTTGATGTAATACCAACCTACCAACCCCAGTTTGTGTAGAGTTTTGCATACCTTCTCTTTCCCACTCCCTCAGAAGCAGAACTGTCTGCTGTTCTATCAGCTCTCCTATGTGTGGTACCTCCTGCTATGTCCATCTTTTTATTCCCCCAGCCTGAGGCCTCAGAGGATCAGTGGTGGGCTTGATTTTATTCCTGGCAGGCTCACATTTCAGCCCTAAGACTTGCAGTTGACCTTCCATCATGATGGCCACCAGATGACCATTGAGGCATGGCCATCTCCCCTTACTGCTGCTTGCTTACTTGGCCTGGGTGAAGGTAAACACCCACATCCTTAGGAAGTGAGAAAAACAGGTGTCTGACTACCTAGACTATTTCCACTAACGGCAACTCAGATTCTGAGAACGAAGAACAAATCAGCCTTAGCACAGTGTCGTGTCTGGCAGGAATGGATAACGTATTTAACTGATGATCCGCCATCTCTCCATGAGCCTGCCAGCAGGTCAGTAAATCTCGCCTCGTGGGGTAGGTAGCCTTCCCAACAGCCCCGAACCAGGGAACCAGAGAGTCCCCTGGGTCATGAGAACAGTCAGAGGGACTCCTGAGGTAAAAATAGGCTGCAGGAGAGATTTCGCTGGCCTGTTCTGGGTGGGCCTCGTGGTGGGCGCTGCCCTCGTTCTGGCAGCCTCACACCTGTAGCTCATCCTCGTCGGGAGCTGCTGCTGTCTCCACACGGCATTAAAGTCTTTGCTGCCCGCCGCCTGCAGTCAGTTCAGTGGCAGCTGCCGGGTAGTTCACTAGCTCTCAGCAGGTTGAGGGAAAGTCAGATTTCAGGACTTGGCTCAGAAATAAGGCCTGACCTTTCTCCAGTGAAAACGCAGCTGAAAGTTTCTTTATTTCCTCTTAGTTTGAAAACTACAGCTTGTACTTCCCAGCATGGGAGAAACTTATCCCACTTTTCACCCTGCCCACCTTCCCCCGGTATACACTGGCTCTCGCTCTCGCTCGCTCTCTCTCTCTCCATTCACACACACACACAGAGAAAAAAGAAAAGTGACTGTTGGGCAGGTATTTCTAGCCTCCTTTTATTGTGTAGGAAAACATAAGAATATGGGATCCTGTGGGTGTAGACACTGACACGGGCAGAGGAACTCCCTTTCTTTATTGGTTTCTTGACTCTGCTGGAGAAGGCTTTGAATTTCAGGCTGTTTGATTTTTCTTCTCTTCTTAGAAGAGTTATGGGCTCTGTTCTGGAAACAGAGAGCCAGGGTCAAGGTTTATCAGAGGAAAACATCTAAGTAAGGGCCGTGCTGATATTAATGACCTGGTCTCCTGGGGTAGGATCTACTTTAAGCCTCTGATGCTGCACATGTGCTGGGGGGGTAGTCCTCCATCTAAGGGACACCCTACCTTAAAGAACATTTAGTTTGGTATTTCCCTCAGGCCCATAATTTCTTTATTTAGATAGACAGATATAGATAGATTTATTTATTTGAAAGGCAAAGTCACAGAAAGAAAGAGAATCTTCCATGTGCTATTTCACTCCCCAAATGGTCTCATCGACCAGAGCTGTGCCAGGCCAAAGCCAGGAGCCAGGAGCTTCTTCTGGTCTCCCGTGTGGGTGCAGCATCCCAAGTACTTGGGCCATCCTTTGCTGCTTTCCAAGGTGCATTAACAGGGAGCTAGATTGGAAATGGAGCAGCCAGCTCTCAAAAAGGTGCCCATATGGGATGCTGGCACTGCAGGCAGTGATTTAACCAGCTATACCACAACGTTGGCCTCCTCTTCCCCTCTTTCTTTCTTTCTTTCTTTCTTTCTTTCTTTCTTTCTTTCTTTCTTTCCTTCCTTCCTTCCTTCCTTCCTTCCTTCCTTCCTTCCTTCCTTCCTTCCTTCTTTCCTTCCTTCTTTCTTTTTTAAGATTTATTTATTTATTTGAAAGAGTTATACAGAGAGAAGAAGAGACAGAGAGATTTTCCATCCACTGGTTCATTCCCCAAGTGTCCCACAATGGCTGGGGCTGGGCTAAGCCAAAAGCTAGGAAGTCAGGAGCTTCTTCCAGGTCTCCCATGTGGGTGCAGGGACCCAAGCACTTGGGCCATCTTCCATTGCTTTCCCAAACACATTAGCAGGGAGCTGGATCAGAAGCAGAGCAGCCAGGTCTTGAACTGGCACCTGTATGGGATGCCAGCATCGCAGGCAGTGGCTTTACCCACAACTCCAGCCCCACTCCGGCCCCATTCCAAAATTTTGGAAAAGAAATGTGGGGAGAGAGGATTATTTCTTCTCCCGTTGATAAGCCTGTGTCTACAGTCCAGTGATTTAAGTCACCAAGATGCAGAGCCCAAAACTTCATCTAATTAACCCAAGAAAGAAGGCAAGCAGGTGGCCCAAACCTTCCAGCTGGGTCAGAATTAAACTTTGTGTTTCAGTGGAGAACCCTCTACTGGTAACCTAGGTTCTAGTTCTCCTGCTTGTGTTGCTAACTGGATAGGTGATTCTGGGCTTAGTTTCTCCTGCTACAAATTAAGATGTTCTGGTGTAGCAGGTAAAGCTGCTGCTTGTGGTCACTGGTACAAGTCCAGGCTGCTCCACTTCTGATTCAGCTATCGACTAATGCACCTGAGAAAGTAGCAGAAGATAGTCCAAGTGCTTGGGCCCCAGTACCCACATGGGAGAGGCTCCTGGCTTTGGTCTGGCCCAGCCCTGGCTGTCGCGGCCTTTTGGGGAGTGAACCAGTAAATGGAAGATCAATCTCTCTCTTGATCTCTGTTTCTCTCTGTTTCTCACCCTCTCTCTCTGTAACTTTGCCTTTCATATAAATAAAATAAATCTTTTTTTAAAAAAAATGAATCGAGATTGGAGACCATTTCTCAACTCCATCTCAGCTCCAGGATTCCCCAGGTCCCTGGGGCATCATTTCCAAACCCTGCAGAAGAGAAGCTTACCAGATTAGCTTAGAGCAAGATCCTTAGCAGACAAGCCCAAAGCTATCATCTTTCTGGTCCAAACAACAGTGAGATCTTAGTTTGAAAGGCAGAGAGAGACAGATGGAGAGAGAGAGAGATCTTCCATTTGGTGGTTCACTCCCCAGATGCCTGCACTAGCCAGGTCTGAGCTGGGCTAAGACAAAGTCTGCACCTCAGTCTGGGCCTTGCACCTGGGGCGAGGACCAAAGTTCTGGAGCCACCACCTGCTGCCTCCTGGGCTGCACATTAACGACACGAGTCAGAAGCAGAGTCAGGACTCCTAACCAGGCGCTGCAGAAAGGGATGGGGTGCCCCAAGAGGCATCTTAACTGCCCCCCAACAGTGAGTTCTTGTGATCAGCATGTGTTAGGGACTCCTGGCTAGTGTTACGCATGTTCCTGTCTTGCCCATGTTTTTTTTGTTTTTTTTTTTTTTTTTTTTTTTTTGACAGGCAGAGTGGACAGTGAGAGAGAGAGAGACAGAGAGAGAAAGGTCTTCCTTTTGCCGTTGGTTCACCCTCCAATGGCCGCCGCTGCAGCCGGCGCACCGCGCTGATCCTGGCAGGAGCCAGGAGCCAGGTGCTTTTCCTGGTCTCCCATGGGGTGCAGGGCCCAAGCACCTGGGCCATCCTCCACTGCACTCCCTGGCCATAGCAGAGAGCTGGCCTGGAAGAGGGGCAACCGGGACAGAATCCGGCGCCCCAACCGGGACTAGAACCCGGTGTGCCGGCGCCGCAAGGTGGAGGATTAGCCTATTGAGCCACGGCGCCGGCTTTTGCCCATGTTTTTGCCACTGTACCCTAATAAGAGTAGTCAACTGAGACTCGCATGCCATTTAAAACACTTGAGAGAGCTAACCCTGTTATCTTCAGCTTCAAAACTGAAGCAAATCGAACTCCCTTGCTCTGCTTTCTGCACTGCTGTGCTAACAGAACTGAACAGCAGTTCAACTTCCGGGCGCCTTGAGGGGCCTTTCCATAAACACAGAGCTTGTATACTCAGGGGTATACCCAAAAAATACAGAAAGTATCATCCCTTGTGTACCACATCTGGTGATGTAAAGTGTTCAGCTTGGCCCTTCTCCTTAGTTTCTTAAGTTCTGAAGTGAGACAAGGGAAGGATGGAATTGTTTCTCCTCCCACCCACAAACCTCAGCCTTCTCACTCTTCCACAGTCCACCTGGTGAGGACAGGGAAGCACAAAGCACAAAAGAAAAGATGCATGTGAGACCTGAAAGGAGACAATGAGGCAATAGCTTCCCGCTGCCCAGGTGTTGTGTTTCCAGCTCGTCCCTCTTATGTTAGAGACTGGCCACTTCTAGGGCGACCTGGGGATTCATCCCCTCTTCCCTGCTCGCCAGGCACTTGGATAATGAAGCTGAGCCGTCTTCATCTGTATTTCCCACAGACAGAAGGTCAGTGTCTACAGCCTGGTGAAAAACGAGGCAGACTTTTCCGCTGTAAAGACAGACACATGGGCTGAGCACCTGTTGGTGGGCTCCCTTCAGAGGGCTCTAGGCTGACCCTGAAGATGGTTGCAGTGCTGCAGATGGCTGAGTGCCTAGGTCTGCTTCCTGGAATGCGATGTGCAGTGTCTGGTTCTGCATTCTCTCCTCACCTTTGCCCCTTGTCCTTTCCCCAATTACGCAGGGCCAGCTA
Source organism: Oryctolagus cuniculus (assembly GCF_964237555.1). Classification (NCBI taxonomy): domain Eukaryota; kingdom Metazoa; phylum Chordata; class Mammalia; order Lagomorpha; family Leporidae; genus Oryctolagus; species Oryctolagus cuniculus. The sequence continues at coordinate 58,799,365 of NC_091442.1, forward strand.
TGTGAGTCCAACCTGGTTTTGCTCAGATTTTATTCATTCAGGAGAGCACAGAGAAGAGAGGGTGAAGCTGTGGGTTTGATCTACTTAAAGTACTTGAACTGCTCATGCCCAAGGCCTGTGGAAGGTGTCTTCATGATCACCCAGAACCCAGCTCCTGTGGGAAACTGTAGAAATTGTTTTTTCCACTTCTGTCTGTTGCAGTTTGAGACTAATAACCAAAAAGATGGCCTGGATCTTTACCACTTTCATCACCACACCTCACTCCAACAACACCCTCCTCACTACCTTTCTACCTACTAAGCTGCTATGCATATGTTTAAAATTCCAACTTTGGGGTATCAATGGATAGAACAAAGTTCTTTTTTTAAAAAAACTTTGTTTTGGCCGGCGCCGCAGCTCACTAGGCTAATCCTCCGCCTTGCGGCGCCGGCACACTGGGTTCTAGTCCTGGTCGGGGCGCTGGATTCTGTCCCAGTTGCCCCTCTTCCAGGCCAGCTCTCTGCTGTGGCCCGGGAGTGCAGTGGAGGATGACCCAAATACTTGGGCTCTGCACCCCATGGGAGACCAGGATAAGTACCTGGCTCCTGCCTTTGGATCAGTGCAGTGCACAGGCCGCAGCGCGCCGGCCATTGGAGGGTGAACTAACGGCAAAGGAAGACCTTTCTCTCTGTCTCTCTCTCTCACTATCCACTCTGCCTGTCCAAAAAAAACAAAAAAAAAAAAAAAAAAAAAAAAGTGAAAAAACTGTTTTAAAGGCAAAGTGACAGAGAAAAGCAGAGAGAGAGAGAGAGAAAGAGAGAGAGAGAGAGATCCTCCATCCACTGGTTCACTCCCCAAATAACCACAACAGCCAGAACAGGATCAGGCCAAAGTCAGGAGCCAGGAGCTTCATCTGGGTCTCCCACATAGGTACCAGGGATCTAAGTACCTGGACCATCCTCCACTGCCTTCCCAGGTGCACCAGGAAGTTGTATCGAAAGTGCAGTAGCTAGGACCTGAACTAGCACTCTGATCTGGGATGCTGGCATTGCAGATGGTGGCTTAACCCCCTGTACCACAATACCCAGCACTGGATCTGATTAACTTCTGTGGAAGATTTTAAGAGTTTTAATTTCTTGGGATGTCTATCCTATTTCAGGCATTCAGAGCCACTACCCAGAGAAAACTTGACTTCCTCACATTTTTGTTACCAATATTTAGAGCTCTAGGAAAGTCTTAGGGGAGAAGAGTGGGGCAGCTGATGTCTTACCTGCCTCTGCAAGCGAGACCCTGATTGATCCTCACCATTGCTTGTCAGGGAGTCTGACAGGAAACCTGTGTCTAGAAAGAACACCATGCCTGTTCATATGTGATAACATGTTCCAGGGCTGTGGAACACTCAGGATGCCAAGTGGACTCAAAAGAACAGGGGAGGGGCTGGCACCATGGCTCACTTGGTTAATCCTCCACCTGTGGCGCCAGTTGCTCCTCTTCCAGTCCAGCTCTCTGCTGTGGCCAGGAAGGCAGTGGAGGATGGCCCAAGTGCTTGGGCTCTGCACCCACATGGGAGACCAGGAGGAAGCACCTGGCTCCTGGCTTCGGATCGGCGTAGCGCGCCGGCCACAGCAGCCATTTGAGGGGTGAACCAATGGAAAGAAGACCTTTCTCTCTGTCTCTCTCTCTCACTGTCTATAATTCTACCTGTCAAATAATTATTAAAAAAAAAAAAAAAAAGCCGGCGCCGCGGCTCAACAGGCTAATCCTCCACCTTGCAGCGCCGGCACACCGGGTTCTAGTCCCGGTTGGGGCGCCGGATTCTGTCCCAGTTGCCCCTCTTCCAGTCCAGCCCTCTGCTGTGGCCAGGGAGTGCAGTGGAGGATGGCCCAGGTCCTTGGGCCCTGTACCCCATGGGAGACCAGGAGAAGCACCTGGCTCCTGCCTTCGGATTGGCGTGGTGTGCCGGCCACAGCGCACCAGCCGCGGTAAAAAAAAAAAAAAAAAAAAGGGAACGGGGAGAGAATCTGTGTCTCCAGAGGTTACAACATGACCTGCCGTTCCCCCTTCCTCACCAAGGCTCCTCTTCTGAATGGGGAGATTGTTTCTAGCTGCTGCGTATTTGGCTCACGGTGCTGAGTTTACACTACGTCCGCGCCTACCTCCCTGCGTGACGTTTATGCCGCTGTAAAGCCACTTTCCTCCCAAGATCTTTGAGCCAAGCCTAGCTTGTGTAACTAACTTCCTCCTGCTGCGATAAGTCCCCAGTTGCCACTGCCTAACTTGACCCAGTTCTTCTTAGTTCTGGCTGCCCAGTCAGGCAGGGATTACTCAAAGGGGTAGGAGGGGAAAGGTTGGGAGGACCTGGTGCCAGGAGATCTGAGCAGAGTAGAGCACATCCAGGAGTTTGCATCTGGCTCTCAGCCAGCCCTGGGAACGGCGGAGTCTCAGCCCTCTTACTCCCAGGGTTACCAACTTGGCATTTAGACCAGGTGGAGGCAGCTAAATACCAATTTTGCCTGAGATATGTCACAGAGCACCTGTTTTTGTTTTTGTTTTTTTGACAGGCAGAGTGGACAGTGAGAGAGAGAGACAGAGAGAAAGGTCTTCCTTTGCCGTTGGTTCACCCTCCAATGGCCGCCGCGGCCGGCGCACTGCACTGATCCGAAGGCAGGAGCCAGGTGCTTCTCCTGGTCTCCCTTGGGGTGCAGGGCCCAAGCACTTGGGCCATCCTCCACTGCACTCTTGGGCCACAGCAGAGAGCTGGACTGGAAGAGGGGCAACTGGGACAGAATCCGGCGCCCTGACCGGGACTAGAACCCGGTGTGCTGGCGCCACAGGTGGAGGATTAGCCTAGTGAGCCGCGGTGCCGGCCTACGGAGCACCTGTTAAGAGCAATTAAGATGGAGGAGATTTCAGTTTCTTGTTAGGAAGACAGCCCGACACCGAAAACAACTCCTTCAGACCCCTCTGGAAGTTATTTTGGGGCTACTTGGGCAGGAGTCCGAGAATGATGTGCACCTCCTGAGGCAGTGCTAGCTGAATGCTGTGCTTCAGCTGTTCTGCCCACCTAGTGCTGGTCTAGGCCCTGGTTCCCTCTCTCTCTCTCTCTCTCTCACTCACACGCATACAGAGAGAGAAACGCTTGCATTAGCTTCTCTCTCCCTGTGGAGCCAGCTCAACTTGTTCTTCCTTTTTAAGTAACAGACCCCACTCCCACAGGAATCACACCAAAGGAAAAGATGCCTTAATTGATGTTAGAACCAGAAAAAAAGCCAGGAGGTCCATGCAGGCCTCCAGTAACCCAGCTTTGAAAGGAAGCAGCGTGCTTTCATGAGAGCGTATGCTCAGGGAGGCAGGAGACCTGTGTTCTTGTTCTTGTTCCAGCCTTCCAGGTGCCCTCAGACAAGCAGCTTAACTGCCCTGAGCCTCAGTTTCTCCACTGCTCACCCTTGCCTCTCCTGCATGGAGAACAGGTGAGGGAAGTCACACCAGGCACTTTGAGCCTTGCAGTAGTTTTGCAGAATCCCAGAGGGCACCTGTGGGGTTGATGGTTTGGACATGAAAGGCGCCCCTGAGTGCCAGACTGCCCCCTCATCTTTGGATCTCTGACCACCTCCATTTCTGTAGCTCGTTCCAGAGGGTTTGAGCTCTGTAACCACTGTGGACTTGGGCTCTTTTAATCACTGCCCCTAAGGGAACGTTCAAGGAAGCACTTATTACTGTGGCTTGTTCTAGCGGTCTGGTCCCAAAGCTCCGTGCATCCAGGGAGGATGTCAAGAGAAGAGGAGTGGAAAATAAATGGAGAGCAGTGTTTCCCACACCCAGGCTTCCTAGGGAACCAGGCTGGAGAGTAGACTCTGATGAAATGTAAGGGAGACTTGATTGCGAAGTGCAAGGAGGCCCGGGTTTCAGGCTGGAGCCCCAGCTCCAGAAGAATGAAGGGGCAGAGAAACAGACACTCTCCCTCTGTCTGCCCTCCTGCACCCCCCACCCCTACTCCACATGGTAGTGCGGGCAAATCCAGTCTCCGCCCGTCTGTGCCGTGAGATCCTTCTGAGAGATGGCTCAGGCCCTCCTGGCCTCACTCTTGCCTGTGGGGCGTTTACTTTTCCTTAGATGAGTGGAACAAGCAATCTTGGATATATGTAAATTTCCACCACATAGACTTTTTTTTTTCTTCCCCTTCTCCCACAGGCAGATAATTCATTGCAACAATTCACAGTCAGATAATTCATCGCAACAATTATCACTTTTAATTGTTCTCAGTTCCTGATTGTTTAATACTCGACTTCCAATTACTCCTTGCCTTCCCTCAAATAGGCTAACCTGCATTTTAAATTCAGAGTGCTCCCTTTAAAAAAAAAAAAAAAAACAATACTACTACTAAGCATAGCTAGTAACTGCTAGGAGGGTCGGGAAAGCCACTGGAAGGTTTAATCTGTTTATCACACCTTCTGTAAGGGGTTTACCACTACATGCTGTGGTGGGCCACTCTCTTCTGTCTCCTGCTTTCCTGAGACCCGCCAGGGCCAACCCCTTGAAATGACTGAATCCAGCTTCTTCCTGTCATTGCTACCCCATCCTTAAGTGAGGCCTGGAGCCTCAGTGGGGGCTGCTGCGCCTGTCTCTGGCAGCATCCGCTGCATCTCCAGGGGCAGGGCCTGTGTGTGCTGGAAATCCGGAGTGCTCTGAGTTCCGAGAGCATTTCCAGCCTGGAGCTGGGGAAGCCTGCAGAGGTGGTGGGTGGGCGGAAACCTTGCACGTCGTCTCTCTCACCAGGACAAAGCGTGAGGTTTTCCTTCTTTAGGATAGTATTGGACCACACTAAAGCGATGCTTTAGGTTTCTTACTAACTCCAGAATGTTAAAGAAGAACCTACCTTCCTGGATGTGGCTCTAACGGCAGCTGTCTTCTCTCTCCACAGACTCTTTAAGATGGACATAGAAGACTGCAATGGCCGCTCCTATATGTCTGGTACGCCTCCTTGTGTGTCCCGCGTGTAGGGGCTGGGAGCAGGCATCCTCCTGTGGAGCAGGGCCGAGCGCCTTCAACCCAGGCACGCAGCCTCCAGATGCCGGCGTCCCAGAGCCGATTATGGGCTTGGTAGTACTTCGTAATGCGCAATTATTTTGGTGATTTACGTTTCCTAAGTAGTACTTCGCTCACCCCAGGCTTCCTGGGGGATAAGGACATGGGATGGGAAAACAAGTGGGCCTATTGGAGGAGCAATCTGAAGCATACACAGATGGAAGGAAGATGTTGTTCCTGCTGCTCTGATGTTACTGGCCAAACATGAAATTCCATGCCACCCCAGTAGAGGCAAGAGCAGAGTTCCAAACCTCCATGGCCTTCAGGGCCCAGGTGGGTGTGTGGATGAGGGAAGTAGCTTAGGATAAGAGCAGAAGAGACCATGGGTACTGTCCCGAACTGGAGAACACATGTCCCGCCTCCAGCAGCCTTCAGTGTCCACCAAGCACTGCCAGGTAGGAACGTGGACCTGGCATGGCCCAAACTTCTCAACCTTTCAAGAGAACTCAGAAATAAAAAGAAATCCAAATTTTCAGGGCTGGCATTGTGGTATAGTGGGTGGTATCCCATGCAGTGCCAGCATCCCATGTGGGCACCGGTTTGTGTCCTGCCTGCTCCACTTCTGATCCAACTCCCTGCTAATGGCCTGGAAAAAGTAGCAGAAGATGGCCCAAGTGTTTGAGCACTGCCACCCATGTGGGAGACCCAGAAGAAGCTCCTGGCTCCTGGCTTCTGGCTCCTGGCTCCTGGCTCCCGGCTTTGGCCTGGCCCAGCCTTGGCCATTATGGCTATCCAGGGAGTGAACCAATGAGTGCAAGATCTCTCTCTCTGTAACTCTGACTTTGAAATAAATAAATCTTTTTCTAAACGTCCAAATTTTATATGAAGTATCTCCATTTAAAAATAATGACTCAATATTTTTAAAAATACTTCTTGGGACAAGGCAAATTTATCTCTGCCCTAAATTCAGCCAGTGAGCTGTCAGTTTACAGCCTTTGAAGGCAGAGATCAAGAGCCCAATTTTCATTCACCTCCATCTTTTTCCACAGTCTTAACACATGATAGTTTTTCACACCAGGCAGATATTCTCACTGGGGCAGAAGAGGTCATTGCTTATAGTATGAGTGGCATTTTATTTATTTGTTTGTAAAGATTTATTTATTTATTTGAGAGAGTTACAGAGAGAGAGAGATCTTCCATATCTACTGGTTCACTCCCCAGATGGCTGCAGCATCCAAGACTGGGCCAGGCTGAAGCCAGGAGCTTCTTCTGGGTCTCCCACATGGAGGGCTGTCTTCTGTTGCTTTTCCCAGGCCATGAGCAGGGAGCTGGATCTGAAGTGGAGCAGCTGGGACATGAACTGGCACCCACCAGGGATGCCCACATTGCAGACAGCAGCTTTATCTGCCATGCCACAATGCCGGCCCCATGAGTGGCGTTTTAGAGACATGAAAGTAATCAGGTTTAACAAGATGAAAAGAAATTAGGGACTTTAGCGCTCTCTCTCTCTCTCTCTCTCCCTCCCCCCCCCCCCGAAAATGTAGAGAAGAGTCTGTGGCAGCTTGTCTCTAGGAGAGAAGGAATCATGTCTTGGATCATTAGAATGCCAGGGTAAGAAATGCTCATTGGAGGTAAAGGAACCCTGAACTGAGCCACGATGGTGGGAGTGTCCCCACCAGAAATCCAGGCACCGTTGTGGAAATGACCAGTAGCTTATTGTTTAACTCTGAAGTAAGACCGATGAAGGAATCATCGGCCTGGACTAAGGGAGACAGCAAGGTCAGACACATGTATGAGAGGCATTGGCAACACCTGGGGAATGCACAGCTGGATGTTGGCCATGACCTGTTTCTCGTTTACGGAGGGGAGGCGTGAAAGTAAGTGAAGGCATTTGGTCCCTGATACATGTGGGACAGAATAACAGGGAGCAGGTGGACTGACTGAAAGAGACTTTACTGGAACTAAGTCGTGGTCCTTCCGGGGAATCAGCCGATCTGCCTACCTCCTGCTCACTATCGAGCAACAGGTACACTCAGGACCCTGCTTCAGAGCTGGGGGTCGCTCAGTCCCTGCCCTGAGCTAGGCAAATGAGACGCTATGAAGGGGGCTGGGGAAAGATCCCTTGGGGTTCTTTCGGTGCTGTCTCTGGAGACTGCTGGGTACCAGTGGCAGACTCGTGAAGCTGTTTGCTTCACTGTGCCCTGAACCAAGCCTTCCTTGCTTCCAGCAGGTTGGCATTTCCTAGAAAAGAAGCGGCCTCTGCACATAACGGTGTTTGAATGAAAGTGGAGGCCAGGAGCCCTTCACCTGTGCTTGGAGGATTCTAGAGAGGGACAGGGAAAGTCATGGAAGGGCCAACATTAGCTCTGCAGAGTACCCCCCCCCCCCCGTGGGCCTGGGCATATGTGAGACAGCCCCCTTGAGGGCGTCTGAGGGCCCATCACTGGCCCATCTCTCCTGGGCTGACAGGAGCAGAGGAGGAGGTCGCAGTGTGGAACCCTCCTGAAGCACACCACGGCCCCTCCACAGGCAGTCTCAGCTCTTCTGCCTTCATGCCAGGTGGCCTTCTGTCCCCTGGCCACTGGGTGAAAGGGACAGCCCTCCTGTTCTTCAAAGAGATGTTAACACCTCACAGCACCTCATGCACAAAGCCCGTCCTGCAGGTCATTCTCTCTGGAACAGGGGAGAGGGGCAAAAATAAGCAGCAGCTCATTCATTTGCCACCCAGACTGCCCTGCGCATCCCATATTCCCCTTTCAAGGGAAACTGAGTCGCCCGCGCTTGCCTCATGCGGTTAACTGGCTGAGCAGTACCTGTCCCGTTTTCTGGGGCTGTGAAATGTTTAAGGGAACCTCAATGGAAAGGGATCCAGAGTAGGCAGCCCGAAGTTTCACGGCCCCTCCCACCCCCAAATTCTTGGAAACAGAAAAACGCAGTCTTCCAAAGTAGGTCAGCTCGTCCTAGCAGGGAAGGGAGCAGAGGCCTTGTCCTGAAAGAGGGCGGATTCCTGCAGGGCTGCCGCGGCCGGGCCCCCAGGGACCCAGGAGAGAACGGAGCGAGGAGACTGTACCAGCCTCTCTGCCTGGGATCTGGAGGGACTCAGGACCACAGCGCAGCACCAGCCTGAGACCAGACTGTGCTGGGCCTTCTTGCTGCCGGGAAGGCGGGGGAGGCTGTCGGTCCCCAGCTCAGGAGAGCGACCTCCCTGCTGGAGCAGGGGAAGAGTCTGGTGGGGGAGGGGCCCTCTGCCGAGAGCCTTGAAGCTGCCCCGTGTCCTGGGCCCCATGACCTCTGGGGCCTTGGCTTCCCCAGCTGGCAGAGGATTGGGCCTTCCCTGGGGGCCCCTCCCGTTTTCCCTCCCACCTCTGGCTCATCCATCTCTCTCTCTCCCTCTCTTTCTCTCTCTCTCTCTCCCTCTCTCTCTCTCTCTCTCTCTCTCACACACACACACACACACACACACTTGCCTCTCTCAGGCATTTGTTGTGCAGTTCCTCTTTGTCTGCTGGGCAGGAGGGCAACAGCGGGCGGCGGCATCTGTCTCCCCCTCCCTGTGCACACCCCCACCCTCCCGCCCCTTCACTGTCGTGGAAAAGGGATGCTGTAGCCCGGCGTCCCCCACCGTACACACCACACACAGACACGTTCTCTTCAGCCCCCTCCCCAAGCACATCCGAGCCTTCTCTCCCGCTCTCTCTCCCTCTCTCTCTCTCACACACACACACACTCACTCTCCACACACATCCACCCTGGGCTGAGCGGTTCTCGCTGGCTGCAGCCGTGGGCCCCTGCTCACCGTGCCGCTGCCGCTGCCTGCGAAATGACGGCGGTTCCCCTCACTTCCAGGAATCCACGCTTCCTGGAAGGTGAGTGGCTGGGCTCACCCCTGCCTGCCACCGAGACGCAGGCATGCACACACCACCCGCACTCCCTCGCCGTTTCCAAGGCGGCGGCCGCGCTCGCACCCCAGGGTCTCACCGGCAAGGGAAGGATAATGTAAGTTCAGGCAGAAGGCGGCCAGCGGAGGGGGGAAGGGGGGTGCTGGGGCTAGGGAGCCAATTCAGTAACAACTCCCAACCCGGAGGAGAGGGAGAGGATGGGGGCTGTGTGTATGGCGGGGGAGGGGGGCGTTCCTCCTTACACTCGCGGAGGATGGGAGAGGGTGTTTGGTGTTGCTAAGCAAAGACGGCGGCTTGGACAGTGGGAGCTTGTGGTGACATCTTGATTAGGCCTTGGGGACAGAGGTAGAGCTGCCCGGGGTGAAATGCCGAGACAGGCCTGGGTGGGAATGGGTGGTAAAGAGAATCGAGGTAAGGAAGAAGCCTCAGCCTGGAACAGAGCTCTGAGGGGCCTCGGCCTCCTGCCCACAATGGAGCTGGGCATGGGCGTCTCTCTGCTCCCTGCCAGCAGGCTAGCGTCCTGCCGCCCTGGAGCCCATGGTCCCGAGAGGGAAAGCGATGACGGTGAAGTCCCTTGCAGAGGAGTGTGGAGCTTCTCCCAGCTCATGGCCAGTCCCTCGAGGTAGCTGCTCCTGGCAGGGGCCAAGAAGGGGCAGCAGGAGCCAAGGGCAGGCCTCCTCCTGCATGGGGAACACTGAGCTGGTGGCCTCCTGCCTTCTGCCCTTTGCCCACCTCACAGTTCCTCTCACGTGAACCTCATGATTCGGCTTTGCCCTCTGTGGGTCGGGGGTCCACCAGCCTATGATGACTTGGACCGAGACCTGAGAGCAGCCCTCATTCTTATCTTTGACAGTCCGGGATTTCTTGGGCATCCCGGGCGTTTGAAATTCCCTCACTAGGGTTTCTGGGGCTAAGAGAGGAACCGCTGAACTTCCTAAATCTGACTCCAGGCCCCGTTACCCTCTGACTAGGAGTCTACATTCCTGGGGCCCCAGAAAGACTTTCTGATCTCCGGAACCAGGCTCATTTTTATATAGTAGTAGCCCCATGAAAATAGCCTTGAGCCTGGGTTTCCCTCTTGGCTTTATCCTGGGGAGGGTCAGAGCATCAAAGAGCCTCTCGAATTACAGCCGTGACTGGGAGAGCCACAAAGGATGCTTTCCCTTTAATGTCCCTAAGTATCCCTTTAAGGATATTTTCCCCCATATAGCAAGCCCCTGGCTCCAGGAGGCAGCCACAGCCTCCCAGTAAGCTGGGACTAGTGATGCAAGTTCACTCATCCTTTTAGGGTCAAGGCCTCAGCACCAGGGCCCAGAGCCCAAATCCCCCCCCCCCCCCCCCCCGGCCCCGGCCATTGTTAACATGAAGTAATTTAGGGCAAGTGAGAACTAACATTCAAGAAGGAATAAGAAAGTGCCATTTGCAGCCCTTTTAACCTTAGGACTCGGCAAAGCACCTGCTTAGCTGAAAGGACATACTTTACACTGAGTCTGGGTCTCGCGGTCTTCACCCTCAACCCTGGGACGCTCACTTCTTGACATATGTGTGGTTCTGGTTTCAGGTGATGTTTTTAGATAACCATGCCCCACCTGAAGAACCCGTGGGAAAATCGGGTTCACACGGCTCTTTCTGGAGATAGTGAGCAAACTCCCTTAGGCTTTGATGGGCTAGAATGGGGGAGATGGGGCTTTTAGATGAGGATATGAATGGGAAATGGTCCCAAAGTCCTGAGTGGTTGTTTTCTTCCCACTGACCAAAGCTGGAGAGGGATCCCTCAGGAGGGTGTGTTCCGGATTTCTTGCCTCAGGCCCAGGACTCCAACCATTTTATAATGGAATCTTTATTTTGTGAAAGTAAGTATGTGCATAGCTGGGCAATTGGGTAAAGTACTAATAGGTGGACTTCAGGAATAAATTTTAGGGTTTTTTCCCTCTCCCTTTCCCTTCCCCTCCGTTTCATTCACTCTCTCTCTCACCCATGTTCAGGCCTGTGTGCACACATCCATGCATGTTCATGTTAGCAGATAATGTAGGAAGTTATGGGTATGTTTATCCCAGTAGGTATGCTCTCTGTATGTGTATGTACATATGTGATATGTGTCTCTCTGTGTGTTTATCTACATGTGTTTTTATTTTACCTATGTATTTGTACAGAAGATTATGGGGAGAAGGGATTTTTTTAAAAACAGACATTCATAACTTCAGGTATGTAATTTGATTTTTAAAAACATTATGAAGCTCTCAACAGTATTTTTACAAAGCAATTTGTGAATACATTAAAATGAATATATTGAGGATAAACGTATTTTAAATGTCAAGAGAATATCAAGTAGTGAATGTGACTGGAATCTGACCAGGCAGGAGGCTTTCTAGAGAGGTCCAGTTTTCGCTGGATTTAGAAAATCAAGTGGACCCAAGTGTCCCTTACTGAAACAGTGACTCCCCGTGGGCTGTTTGGATTGTAGTTAAGGACACAGGCCCTTACTGTCTGTGATCTGATCCCACTTCTACCACCTCCTGTTATGTGACCTTAGACAAGCAGCATAGCCTCTTTTGTGCCAAGGTTCTTCCCTTGAAAAATTAAGATACTGTAGCATCTGCTTTGTAGGGTGGTTCGTGATGGTTAAAGGATAGAATCCATTTTAAGTGCCTAGACCAACACCTGGCACGTAGTAAGCACTCAGTTAATATTAGCTGCTATCATAATTACTAGCTCGCCCTCCTGCAGACCCCCAACCTACTACTGGGGGCTCCGGAGAGCAAGGATAGGAAAAAAAGTCTGTCCCGAACTGCCGCCCTCCATGGGCCCCCATTCTGCTCTGGGCTTCGGCCCGCCCAGCCCAGCCCAGCTTCCTGTGGGCGGCAAGCTGTGATGCTTGCAGCGCTTCCCCTCCGGCCTAGATAAAGGTAGAGGAGGCACAGCCTAGTCCCTGAGTTCACGGAAGTGAGCGCCGGGCACCCCGGCAGGTGGGGGTGCAAGGTAGGGTGCCTGGCATACAATACCGCCTTGGCTATGGAATAGATGTTTGTGAAATTTAACTGAATTCTTAAAAAAAAAAAAAAAACAGGCAATGGACAGTAGATGGCTCCAACTCGTTGCCCTCTTGTTCTCTCCTCCAAGGTAGCGGGGACTCATCTCTGGAGAAGGAGTTCCTCGGGGCCCCGGTGGGGCCCTCGGTGAGCACCCCCAACAGCCAGCACTCTTCTCCCAGCCGCTCACTCAGTGGTAAGTGCACTGCCTGCCTGCCCCTTCCTGCACTCGGCACCTGCATCTGCCCTTGGCCCTCGATTCACCTTCCACTGGTAACCATTTCCCCATGGTTGCCTCCCTCCGATTTCCTGCTCAGAGCCTAAAAGCTCGAGGGAGCCCAGTGCCTAGGGTTTTTCTGGCTTCTGGAAAGACAGCGAATAGTCACTGCCAGACGAGGCTAGAATTAAAAGAGGCCTGGGCAGGATTAAGGTGAAGGCTCCAACGAGCAACGCCGCAGTTGGAGGAGGTCGATGGAAACGGCCATGAAATGTAGGCAGATTGCAAACAGACCCCATTCTCCCGTCTAGACGGGGTCCCCATGACCGCCCCTCCCCAGCTGGCCCTGGAGGTGACATTCTCTAAATGGTTCAAATAGCCAGGAATGTAGGTCAGAGCCAGAGCCAAAGCCTTCTCCATGGCTCCTCCCTCCTTCATCCCCTCCTCTGCCTCAGAGTTTTACCGAGGGGACAAAGGGGTCAGCCTTACGGGGTGGGGGAATAACGTGAGCCGTATCTGTCTTTTAGTTTTGCTCTCTCTCTAGCTCGTGGTCCCTTTCAGTCTTCCTCGAACTGTTTTCCCGCCACTGTTACCCACTGGCTTCCTGCGGCCCAGCCAGACATCTTTCTTTACGACAAGGGAGTGGAGCAAAAGGCTCCTCTCAGCCACCTCCTCTCCCCAGGGACGGGAGCCATCCCATGTACTCCATCGTTTTTCTCTTAAGGCCCATTTGCCCAGTGCGTGGGAGAGAAGGAGAAGGCGGTTCGGCTTCCAGCAGGACTCTGATGTCACAATCGGGATCATATTGGCCCTGTGTAGGGCTTGAATGTCCCAGGGCCTTTAGCAGTCCTGTTCTGGCCTGTCCTGTCTCTGTTCTCAATGCCACCCTACCCTGCAGCCAACTCCATCAAGGTGGAGATGTACAGCGATGAGGAGTCGAGCAGACTGCTGGGGCCCGATGAGCGGCTCCTGGACAAGGATGACAGCGTGATTGTGGAAGACTCGTTGTCGGAGCCCCTGGGCTACTGTGATGGGAGTGGGCCCGAGCCCCACTCCCCTGGAGGCATCCGGCTGCCCAACGGCAAGCTCAAGTGTGATGTCTGCGGCATGGTCTGTATTGGACCCAACGTGCTCATGGTGCACAAGCGCAGCCACACTGGTGAGTGAGCCAGAGAGGCTCCGGGAGGGCTCCAGGGGCACGGTGGTGATGGCTGGGGGTGGGGGAGGGGAGGGCTGGCCACAGCACACTATCTGGCTGATAGAGACTCCCCTCAACACCTGTGCTCCCCTGGCACCTCCTCCCTGCCGCTACACAGAACACCTGATACCTTTCTCAGGATGTGAAGCGGGGAAAGTGCTGTATCCTCAAGGAGGATCCTGTGGTCCAACCCTGGTAGGACTCCTGGGTAGCCTTTGGGGCCTCCCATCCCATAATTTTTTTTTGAAGAAAGGAAAACAAAAGCCTTCCCTTCTCCGCCTCCTCGGGCTTCGGAGGCAGAGTGGACCCTGCGGGGGCTGGTTATGGTGCTAACCTCTCCTCCCCTCTCCCTGCCATGCACCTGTAACCCGCGCCTTCCCCGGGGAAGCCTGTCCCCTAGGGACATCTGTCAGGCAGACTTTGTGCGAAGGAGGGGGCGCATCCCTGCCTTCGGGCAGGGTAGGTGGCCAGGTTCAAGCTTCAACGTTGCTCATGCGCCGCCCTCTGGGATCTGTGCTTCCACCTGCAGGAGAAAGGCCCTTCCACTGCAACCAGTGTGGGGCCTCCTTCACGCAGAAGGGCAACCTGCTGCGCCACATCAAGCTGCACTCTGGGGAGAAGCCCTTCAAGTGCCCCTTCTGCAACTACGCCTGCCGTCGGCGTGACGCACTCACTGGCCACCTCCGCACACACTCGGGTCAGTGACGGTCCAGCAGGACAGGAAGGGGTGGGTCCCAGCACACCCAGCCAACAGCGCTGAGCCACTTCTCCTAGATCTCAGGAGGGCACAGAACGTAAACAGGCCCTGCCCCTCCAATCCCTGCTCTGGATAGCAGAGCCCCATGGGGAACTTAGGGGACTCCGTGGTGGGGTATGTCACATCCGCCACACTGTGTGTCATCCAGCAAAAGGAGCACAGGCCGTGTTCTTAGCTCTTACCAGTCACCTTCCTCGACTTGCTTTTTAAAGATTGCTATGCCGCCAGAGCCACCTGTGCCCCATCACGCCACTCGCGCCATGGGTTACCATCTTCACCTCCCCTGCAGCAGCAGGGGTCCTGATCGGCCACTGTCTGTCCTCTCCTTAACTTCCTCCTGGCTCCTGTGGACATCCAGAGACCTCCCAAACTGGACAAACAGGAGCCCAGGACCTCCAAATAGGACGAGTATCCCATTTCTGTTCCCTGTTCCAGAGGGCGCCAGTGTGTAGAGCGTGTGGGGGAACTGGATTGGCAAGGTTTTCAAGCCCGGCTGAGACTGTTTGAATCAATCTCTCCTTGAATCAGCTGGACAGATAACACACTTCTCAGGCATTTACCAAGTTTGAGACTTTTGGCTTGGCCTTGGGAAGAGGCCAGGAGCTGAGCTGGCAGGAAGGAGAGAGCTCAAGATTGGGAAGAGACAGGAAGGAAGGGAAGAGGGGAAAGAAAAGAAGGGTCTGTCCTTGGACACTTTCCTGGCTCCTTTCTCTCAAACCCTCCTGTGCCAGACTTCAAAAGAACAGTGCAATCGCTGCACCGCCCGCTACACTCCTTCCTGTCTCAGGTCACCTACCTCGTTCCAGGTTCTCCCACCTTGTCAGTGGGACCCCTTTGTGTTTGTGGAGAAACAGGCAGAAGGAGCATCGTTGATTCAGGCTTTAGAATCTGCAGAGCTTGGTAACCATGTCTCTTCGTATGACTCTCATCACAGTCCCAAGGCAGATGTGATTATCCCCATGGTGCTGACAAGAAAGCGAGCTGGGGGAGGGGCGAGCGGAGGAATGAGTTCCGGGTCACCCAGCTCTGCTGCAGGCAGGCTGGGACCCCCACCAAGGTCCAGAGTATAGGCTCCTTTTTCTCAGAAAAGGGGTGGCTCCCCCTGCTGGTTTGGAACAAGGATGGTTTGGTCCCTAGAATTCTTTCCTTCAGGTTTTTTATTTTTATTTTACTTATTTGAAAGGCAGAGTGACAGGGAGAGAGACCACTGGTTCACTCCCAAATGCCTGCAACAGCTGAGGCTGGGTCATGCCAAAGCCAGGAGCTAGAAATTCCACTGGGGTCTCCCATGTGGATAGCAGGGATCCAAGCACTTAGGTCATCTTCAGCTGCCTTCCCAAGCACATTAGAAGGGAGCTGGATGAGAAGTGGAGCTGCCAGGACCCGAACTGGCACTCTGATGTAGGATGCTGGCATGGCAAACGATGGCTTAATCTGCTGCGCCCCAACACTGGCCTGGGTCCCTCGAGTTCCTAACGACTAGCTCAGCTGGGTGGAGTTCAGATGTTGTCCTGTAGGAGATTGTTAATGACAGACACAGACAGGTGTGAGAGATCTTCCAAAACGTCCATAGAGAACGGGCATTAGGATAAAAAAAAATACATGGATTTTTCAAAAATTGTACCAAAATAAGCTTATTTTTTAAACTCCATTTTCCCACAAGCTTTCGGAAGTCCCCTCACATACCACTGAGTCCCATCTCTATGAGATTCTTTCTCTTACAACCTACTCTATGAGAAAAAAGAGATCAGAAAATCACTCCTCTCCCAGATGTTAAACCATTTCCCCAAGGGGTCTTGAGTGGATAAGAACCTGAGTGTTCTTCTCACCCCTAAAATCCAGGGCTTTCCAGAGCAAGAGCAAGCTGGAAGCTGACTGATGCGGTCAAAGCTGAGGTCAGGCCAGGCGGCGGGGCCGGGGACAGTCATTACCAGTCTTCTAAAGACAGCCTCTCGGCTCCCTGCTCAACAAAAGCAAGCAATGTAAATTATACTTTACCTTCTTTCTCCTCGCTTTTCTCTCTCCTTTCTCAAATAAGACCTCTCAAGAATTATCTTTAAACAAAGTAGGAACCTCAGTTTTCCCAATAGTTTTTCTTCAGTAAAAACAAAATCTTTGTAAACCTGGTCCTTTAAAAAAAAATCCAAACTTGGTGTTCTCTTTCTTTTCCTCTTCGTTTTTTCTCTTCTCTCCTCTTCTCAGCATTTCTCTATCAGCAGTGATCTTTCTGGGGCTCCCTTGGGATCTCAGTGTGGAGAGAGAGAAAAGAATCAGGCAAACCCCACTTGGGATGGATACAAACATACCAGTCAAAGGTCAATGAGCATTGCCCCCTCCCCACATTGGCAGACCTAAGGGCACTCATTTCTGTCACTCCAACCCACTAATTTCCCCCGAAACAAAGCAGATGGTTCGTAAGCAAAAAACCCCCTTGTCTGATAAACAGCATGAGTACCCGCCTGCTGCCTAGAAAGGTTAAACCACAGTGTGGGCCCCAGACTCTGAGATCCTGGGGTGGGGCCTGCCTGCTCTGCGAGGTCCCTGGGCCCTCGCTTCCTTTGAGCTGCAGATTGGCCATCTTGAAGCCCACCGCCCATCTGGAGCCGGGAGCCCCGGGATCCTCTCATCCCATAGCTGCACATTAGCGCTCTTCCTACGTCCGTGTTTTCAGCTGGACCCGGGGAAGAATTCAAGTGAGCCAGATACTTTCTTGCCCTTGCCAGTGCACATCTGCTCCTGGATGATTCTCAGAGTCAGGACACAGGGAGAAGTAACTGACGCCGTCTGTCCCTTCTCCTCCACAGTCTCCTCTCCCACGGTGGGCAAACCTTACAAGTGTAACTACTGTGGCCGGAGCTACAAACAGCAGAGCACCCTGGAGGAGCACAAGGAGCGCTGCCACAACTACCTGCAGAGTCTCAGCACTGAAGCCCAGGCCTTGGCTGGCCAACCAGGTGGGGCTGCTGGCTGCACCGCGGGGGCGGGAGGCCAAGGCCAGAGAGAGTGCAGGGCAAGGGTGAGCCCAGCACCACGTCCCATGCAGAAACAACGAGCTTTGTGGAACAGTAACGATTACTCCATTCAGTCTGCTAAGCGCTCTATCCCGCAGAGCCCAGTTGGTGCCGAGAAGAACCTTGTGGCATGGGTCCTATAGGGACACTTTGGGTCTATGACCTCAGACTAACGGGAGAGAGAACACAGGGAGTATAAAATCAGGAGTCAGATGTATGTAACTGTTCCAAATGCTTTTTTTTTTTTTTTTTTTTTTTTTTTTTTGACGGGCAGAGTGAACAGTGAGAGAGAGAGAGAGAGAGAAAGGTCTTCCTTTTGCCATTGGTTCACCCTCCAATGGCCGCGGCCAGCGCACCGCGCTGATCCGATGGCAGGAGCCAGGTACTTATCCTGGTCTCCCATGGGGTGCAGGGCCCAAGGACTTGGGCCATCCTCCACTGCACTCCCTGGCCACAGCAGAGAGCTGGCCTGGAAGAGGGGCAACCGGGACAGGATCCGGCGCCCCAACCGGGACTAGAACCTGGTGTGCCGGCGCCGCAAGGCGGAGGATTAGCCTAGTGAGCCATGGCACCGGCTGTTCCAAATGCTTTGAAATGTTGACTGGGACGCATGTCAGGGTGGTGGACAGAGCCCAGTTTCCCAGGCATTAGGTCTGCCCATCTTGGGTACTGACGTGTTGGTTTTCTCCAGGCCAAGGCTGCTGAGCCAGTGCTACACTTGCTTAGCAGCTGCTATCTGTCCCCACCTCCCCCCACTAGGTGACGAGATCCGTGATCTGGAAATGGTGCCAGACTCCATGCTGCACGCATCATCTGAGCGGCCAACGTTCATCGACCGTCTGGCCAACAGCCTCACCAAACGCAAGCGTTCCACCCCCCAGAAGTTTGTAGGTAAGAGTGCAGTTGGAAAGGAGACATCGGCCACATCAAGCCACAGCTCCAATCAGTCCGAGCCCTGGTTGCCACTAGACCACAGCTTTCGGTCTAGAGATTCGACTTGGGGAAAGAAAGCAGTCTGGTGCTCTGCGAGTCTATCCCTAGCGCAGGAGAGGAGGATGTCCCTCGAGAGTGGAGAGGGGTTGGTGCGGAGGTCTGTCATGATGGTTGCAAGGGGAGCTGGTAGGGCACTCAGGCTCTCCCAGTTTTGTTTTAAATATTTATTTATTTGTGGCCGGCACCGCGGCTCACTAGGCTAATCCTCCACCTAGCAGCGCCGGCACCCCGGGTTCTAGTCCTGGTCGGGGCTCCGGATTCTGTCCCGGTTGCCCCCCTTCCAGGACAGCTCTCTGCTGTGGCCCGGGAGTGCAGTGGAAGATGGCCCAAGTGCTTGGGCCCTGCACCCCATGGGAGACCAGGAGAAGCACCTGGCTCCTGCCTTTGGATCAGCGCGGTGCGCTGGCCCCAGCGCGCCAGCCGTGGCGGCCATTGGAGGGTGAACCAATGGCAAAGGAAGACCTTTCTCTCTGTCTCTCTCTCTCACTGTCCACTCTGCCTGTCAAAAAAAATTTTTTTTTTATTTATTTGAAGGGCTGAGTTACAGAGCTAGAGAGACAGACACCACATCTGCTGGTTCACCTCCCAAATAGCCGCAACGTCTGGGGCTGGGCCAGGACAAAGCCAGCAGCCAGGAGCTTCATCCAGGTCACATCTGGCACTGCGGCCATCTTCCACAGCTTTCGCAGTCACATTAGCAGGGAGCTGGATTGGCAATGGAGTAGCAGGGACTCAGAAAGGTGCTCGTGTGGGATGCTGGTGTTGCTTACGGCAGCTTAACCCACTGCAGCACGGTGCCAACCCTCCCCTCCCCCTTCTTCTCACAGTTTTTGAGAGTAACAAGGATCTCAGTCTCTGTGGGCCTCAGAGTGAGAGAGAAGGGGGTGTGATGTGGTTCCCCACCTGACACTGGGCCTTGGCCCCCAAGGACCTGCATTTTATGGAGAGGGAAGGAAATATTAACGCTAACTGGGTGGGGGCTGAGTCCTTCTCTGAGATCACATCCCACGGAGGCCCTGCTGTCAGGGGAAGGAAGCGAGGAGTGTTGACCAACACTGTGTCAGCCCCTGGGGGAGAGAACAAAGACGCAGTCCTGGGGGGAGCTCCGGAATTCTCCCCGGCTGTGCTGAGACCTCCTTTTCCCCAGGTGAAAAGCAGATGCGCTTCAGCCTCTCGGACCTCCCCTATGATGTGAACTCGGGCGGCTATGAGAAGGATGTGGAGTTGGTGGCGCACCACGGCCTGGAGCCTGGCTTTGGGGGTTCTCTGGCCTTCGTGGGTGCAGAGCATCTGCGTCCCCTCCGCCTCCCACCCACCAACTGCATCTCAGAACTCACACCAGTCATCAGCTCCGTCTACACCCAGATGCAGCCCCTTCCCGGTCGACTGGAGCTCCCAGGGTCCCGAGAAGCAGGTGAGGGACCCGAGGACCTGGCTGATGGAGGTCCCCTCCTCTACCGGGCCCGGGGCCCCCTGACTGACCCTGGCGCCTCCCCCAGCAATGGCTGCCAGGACTCCACAGACACAGAGAGCAACCATGAAGATCGGGTAGGGGGGGTGGTATCCCTTCCTCAGGGTCCCCCACCCCAGCCACCTCCCACCATCGTGGTGGGCCGGCACAGTCCTGCCTACGCCAAAGAGGACCCCAAGCCGCAGGAGGGGTTACTGCGGGGCACCCCAGGCCCCTCCAAGGAAGTGCTTCGGGTGGTGGGCGAGAGCGGTGAGCCCGTGAAGGCCTTCAAGTGTGAGCACTGCCGCATCCTCTTCCTGGACCACGTGATGTTCACCATCCACATGGGCTGCCACGGCTTCCGAGACCCCTTCGAGTGCAACATCTGTGGCTACCACAGCCAGGACCGGTACGAGTTCTCTTCCCACATTGTCCGGGGGGAGCACAAGGTGGGCTAGTGACCTCTCCCCCTCCCCGCAGCCCACCACAACACCACTGCCCCACTTACTGGTGTCTAGCCCTGTCCCCACCACATCCCAAGGAGTTTTGCTTTGTAGCCCCCAGCACTGGCTACCTGACTTCACACCTGACCCTGACCCCTGTTCACCTCACGCACCTCCCCCTGGACTCTGACCCGTGTAAGCATTGTGACGACACGGGTCTTCTGCTTGTCTCCACTTTCTCCCTCCTCTCATCCCAGCAGGAGCACTGAGTTATTTCTCGCTTAGTCGATTGCTCTTTTGCCTTTTTATTTTTGCACTTACGTCAGTCCCTTACCACGCACCCTCCTGCCCACCGCTCCCTTCCGCTTCAGGCCTATTTTCCTCCTCTTTGATCCAGCCTTCTCCAGCAGCACCACCGGTAGGAAGCTCCTCTTAGCACTGAGACGAGCTTCTTGCCGTCAGCCCTCCCTCCCTGCGTTACCGGATTCTTCCCTTAGCTCTGTGGCATTATATCTCCTCTCTGGGACCCTTCAGCCTGGTACTCCATACCTCTCGTGCCCTCTCACTGTAGGCAGCTTGCACTATCCTTGAATGAATGAAGAATTCCCTCATTTGGAAGTAGGAGAGGCTGAAGAACTTCTCCCCAGACACTGTCGGACCGCGGGTCCTCTCACTGTTCCTCTGTAGAGCCTGCACTCAGATCTCCCTCCAGGATGTGACAGACCCCCTCCCCTTACCTCAGACAAACCCTCAGTACTGCTCTTTTCTCTTCAACCTGCCAGTCTACTCAGTGGTGGCTTTTCTCTCCTTGGAGTGCCCCAAACTTATACCCTCAGGGGCCAAGGTTAGGTTTGCAACCCTCTGTCTCTGACACACGGGAGCCACAGGTGCCTAATTGGGAACCAGGGCATGGGAAGGGGGTGGGCCAAAATTCTCTTTCTCCTGCACCTCTCAAACTTCTTCAGTCTTGTGACTGTCCTAGGCTCTCAGGGACTCCTTCAGTCCCCATTCTATGAGAAACTAGTGGATTGCTGCCTGCTGACAAGGGGGTGTCTCGACCCCTCAGGTCACACTGCCTTCTTCCTTTCCCTCCTAGCAGGATTCACCCTCGCATCCCCAGGTTCCTGGGTCCTGTTCTTATCACCATAGGCAGGGAAAAGGGGGTGTCTCTCTTCTCTCCTCTGATTTTCAGTATAACCAAAAATTATCCCAGGATGAGCAAGGGCATATATCCCTCCCCCGTCCCACCCTTGTTCCAGCAAGAATGGGATGCGCACAGCTGAACCCGGGGTCATCCTTTGCTGCCGCTTCTACACGCAGTTCTCAGACTTGCGGGAGGTGCACTCTCCTCCGGGCTACTGCAGAGACCCCAGGTTATTTGGGAAACCGTGGACTGGTGAAAAGGGGCAGGAGGAGATACAACTCCACTGCAGATGGAGGCCTTTTTCTACAAGAGCCCCCTGCCCAAGGCCACAGCCGTCCCATTCTCTGCTTCCTTGAGATTAAAACCAAAGGCTGTTTTTCTATGTTTAAAGAAAAAAAAAAAAGAAAGTAAAAACCAAACACAACACCTCACAAGTTGTAACTCCTGGTCTTTCTCTTCTTCCCTTCCTTTCCCTCACTCTTTCTTTCCACGCCTCCTATCCTTATTGGCTCTTTTGCCTCCAGCTTTTCTCACTCCCTATCAGGGATATTTGTGGGAGATGGTAAAGGGTGGGCTAAGGAACAGACCCTGGAATTGGGGCTCTTAAGGGCTCGGAGAAGAGCCTACCTTACTCTTTTATGAGAAGGGAAACAAGTTTCTCGTCTCCTTCGTTTTTGTCCCCCATTCCGTGGTTTCCCAAGAGAACCAGATTGGCAGGGAGAGGCACCGTGGGGTGATCGTTCCCCCTTGCCAATGTAGCAATAAATAGATGCTGCCGAGGGCAGAGGCTGGGGGCTCAGCTGGGAGGAGAGCAGTCCCCAGAGGAGGGCAGAGTCCTCTCCGCGGTGCCCCGAGTGCTGGCTCCTTGTTTCAGGACAGCAGCAGAGCTGAGCTTAGCATCTGGGCTTCTTCTGAACTCTTCTGGTTACTGAGCCCCTTCCTGTTAGACCTGCCCCCCACCTCTTCTGTGTCTGCCGTGGATCTGGTGACACCTCATAAGGACTAACCTCTTCGGGGGTACCAGGGCCTTAGGGTGCCCCATCCCCTCCCATAGTCAGCTCTGGCACCTGCAACCTCCCGGGACATGAAGGACTATGCTCTGAGGCTATTCTCTGTGCCCATGAGAGCAGAGGCTGGAAGGGCAAGACCAGGTGCTAAGGAGGGGAGAGAGGGGCCTCCTGTCTCTCTCCAGACCATCACTGCACTTTAACCAGGGTCTTAGGTACAAAATCCTACTCTTCAGAGCCTTCCAGCTCTGGAACCTCAAACATCCTCATGCTCTCTCCCAGCTCCTTTTGCATTAAAAAAATATATATTAAAAAATTTAAGAAAAAAAAACCCACACACACACTGAAACCCACATGGAGAAAAGAGGTGTTTCCTTTTATATTGCTGTTCAAAGTCAACACCACAGAAACTGTTTCTAAATAGACACTTTTCCAGACCTTTGTGTGTGTGTGTGTGTGTGTCGGTGTCAAAGCTGCAGATGGGATTTTGTAATACTTCTGGCAGCTTCTTTCCTTATGTACATAATATATATATATTTTTAATCAGAAGTTATGAAGAACAAAAAGAGAAAAAAATAAAACACAGAAGCAAGTGCAATACCACCTCTCCTCTCTCCCAGGGTTTCCTACATAGCCTATGTTTGGTGTCTCCCTTGACCCTAACCCCTTCACCTCCTCCTTTCTTTCTGAGTCCCTCCCCTACCCTTTTTTTAAAGGGTTTTCCTCCTCTCTCAAGAGGAGTTAAACTAGCTTTTGAGACTTACTGCAAAGCGTTTTGTATATGTAATATATTGTAAGTAAATATTTGTGTAACGGAGATATACTACTGTAAGTTTTGTACTGTACTGGCTGAAGGTCTGTTATAAATAAACATGAGTAATTTAACACCCCTGCTTGTTTTTGCAGACTTCCTTTGCCTTTCTGTTGGGCTGGGGGGGGGGGGTGCGGGCAGGCTCCTTGCCACATGTTGTAATAAATTCTAAATAGTTTAGCAGATGAGCAAGTCTATGACTGAGAGGAAATCAGACAAAAGCATGCAAGTTGTTGCAAAAGAACAGAACAATTTGCAGCCTAGAATAGGAAGTAAGAGATTTTCTTGCCATGGGTGACTTTGGGACAGGAGAAAAAGACCTGTCTAGCCACCACAGAGATTCAGCAAGCACCTGCTGAGCACCTACTATGTGCAAAACACATCATTATGACCAGGGAGATGGGTTACAATAACACAATAGTGATGATAATGTTAGGGTCTACCACTTCTTTTTTTTAATATATGTTATTTACTTTTTATTTATTTAAAAGGTGGAGAGACAGAGACAGACAGCTCTCATCCACTGGTTCACTCCCCAAATGCCTACAACAGGTAGGGCTGGGCATGGCAAAGCCAGAACAGAACTCAGTCTGGTTGCAATGGCCAGAGCTGTGCCGATCAGGAGCTAGGAGTTTCCTCTGGGTCTTCCCATGTGGGGGCAGGGGCCTAAGCACTTGGGCCATCTTCCACTGCTTTCCCAGGCCATAGCAAAGAGCTGAATTGGAAGTGGAGCAGCCAGGACTAGAACTGGCGCCCATATGTGATGCCGGCACTGCAGGCGGCAGCTTTACCCGATACGCCACACCAGCCCCCAATAAATCTTTTTAAAAAGATTTTATTTGAAAGGCAGAGTGACGGGCAGGGGTGGGGGCAGGGGGAAAGAGAAAGAGACAAAGAGCTAAAGAGCTATTCCATCCACTAGTTCACTACCCAAATGCCCACTACAGCCAGTTTAGGCCAGGCTGAAGCCCGGAGCCAGGAACTTCATCCAGAACTCCCAACTGGGTGGCAGGAACCCAGCACCAGGGCCATGGTCCACTGCCTGCGTTAGAAGTATGGAGTGGCTGAGACTCAGACTGGCACTCCAGGATGGAATGTAAGTGTCCCACATGGCAGCCTAACTGGTTATGCCACAATACCCACCTCCACTTTGAACTTTTTGTTCTTGCTGCCCCTGTCATTACTATTCTTTCCTCCCTCTTTCTTTCTTTCTTTCTTTCTTCCTTCCTTCCTTCCTTTCTCTCTCTCTCTCTCTCTTTCTCTCTTTCTCTCTCTCTTTCTTTCTTTCTTTCTTTTCTGACAGGCAGAGTTAGACAGTAAGAGAGACAGAGAGAAAGGTCTTCTTTTCGTTGGTTCACCCCCGAAATGGCTGCTACGACCGGCGCGGTGCACTGATCAGAAGCCGGGAGCCAGGTGCTTGCTCCTGGTCTCCCATGCGGGTGTGGGTGCAGGGCCCAAGCACTTGGGCCATCCTCCACTGCCTTCCTGGGCCACAGCAGAGAGCTGGACTGGAAGAGGAGCAACCAGGACAGAATCTGGCACCCGACCGGGACTAGTACCCAGGGTACCGACGCCACAGGCGGAGGATTAGCCAAGTGAGCTGTGGCGCCGGCCCCGTCATTACTATTCTATACAGTATGTCTGCTTGCTGTTTTCCTTGAGACTACAACGAAGGGAAAACTGGAGACACTCCCATCTACAGTTAATTATTTTTCCTGCCCCGTTGAAATTAACACACTCAAAGTTAAGAGAGACATTGAATATACTCGTTTTGGCTTCAAAACGAAAGTTACCAGATAGATTTTAGCTCTATAAAATGGGTTAAGGATTAAGAGAAATGTGCTGGGTTTTTGGAGGGAAGGTAGATCTGTGTGTTCAGACACTGAGATGACTCATGCGTGAGCAGTTGGTTCCCCATCTGTACCATCTTGAGTCTGAATGCTGGGAGGCCCCCTTGCCATCAGAGTGTCTTCAACTTTGGAGAGTGTCTTCAACTTTGGAGACAGCAGGGTGGTTGGCTGCCCGTGGATAGCCCCTCCTCCTCAAGGCTTTCTGATGGCTCTTTAGAGTGGAGCTAACACAAGGGTACTTCAAAAAGTCCCTGCAGGGGTGGGGGCTGGTCTGGCAGTCAGGATCCTGGTTGGGGCATCTGCATCCCATATTGGAGTACCTAGGTTCAAGTCCCAGCTCCATCTTCCAATCCCAGCTTCCTGCCTCCGCACAGCTAGGAGGCTCCAGGTGCTGGCTCGAGTGGTTGGGTTCCTGCCACCTATTTGGGGACTCTGAATTGAGTTTCCAGTTCCTGACTCTGGCTCCTGGGTGCCACTGGAGGCATTTGAGGAGTGAACCAGCAAATGGAGCTCTATGTCTTTCTGTCCAATAAATATTTCTTTAAAAAATTTATTTATGGGGCCAGCGGTGTAGCATAGTAAGTAAAGCTGCTGCTTGCAGTGCTGGCATCATATGGGCACTAGTTCAAGTCCTGGCTGTCCCACTTCAGATCCAGCTCTCTGCTATGGCCTGGGAAAGCAGTAGAAGATGGCCCAAGTGTTTGGGCCCCTGCACTGCATGTGAGACCAGGAAGAAGCTCCTGCCTCCTGGATTGGCCCAGCTCTGGATGTGCAGCCAACTAGGGAGTGAACCAGCGGATGGAAGACCTCTCTCTCTCTCTCTCTCTCTCTCTCTCTCTCTCTGTAACTCTGCCTTTCAAATAAATAAATAAATCTTTAAAACAAAACAAAAAGATACAAGTCTCAGCCCACAGTGTAACTTAGTTTCCTTAAAGAAAACAATAGTAAACCTGGCAGCCATAGAGTATACTATGTGCATTTACAATAGCTATTTTGTGTATAGTAGTGTCAACATTTTTAAATTGTTTTACACTAGGAGTGGTGGGGAGTCTTGTGATTAAAGTGTGTGTAATCTGGAGTCCAGTTGGTTTTCTCCTACATCAACTGAACTTGTTTTCATAGTAGTGAATTGCTTTGTGTATTATACTTTGCATAAGCCCTCACTTTACCATGTTAACTAACCTACTAACTAATAATCCAAACACTAGCTGGGGGAATTTTATTTCTAAGAGCTCTATAATAAAATATAAGTTATTTACACCAGCATCATCTGTTACTAATATTCTGAGCTACTTAGTGCAGCTTTTCATTGTGTTGTGAGTGGTCTCAAAACTAGGTTTCTTCTCCTGCACCAAGAGGAAACAATGTGGACCTTCTTTCTTCCTTGTGGAGTTTATAACCCTTAATGTAAACTTGCTTTGAGGGAGGAGCACACAGCCCCAGCCTATCGGGCCTCTGCCCAGTTAAGATGGTGTTTGGTTAGGTTACAACTGGTTGTTGGCCTTTCCTGGGAAAATCACTTTATTTAAAAAAATTATTTATATTATTTGGAAAGCAGGGTTACAGGGAGGAGGACAGAGAGATCTTCCATCAGCTGGTTCATTCCCCAGATGGCCTCAGTGACTGGGCTGGGCCAAGCTGAAGCCAGGAGCCAGGACCCCCATCCTGGTCCCCTACATGAGCGCCAGGGACCCAAATACTTGGGCCATCTTCTGCTGCCTTCCCAGGCACATTAGCAGGGAGCTGGATTGGAAGTGGAGCAGTCAGGACTTCAACCTGCACCCATGTGGGATACTCACATCACAGGCAGCAGCTTTACCTGCTATGCCACAACAGCCTCAGGAAGATCACTTTTATAGAGATGGCCTTCCAGTTGGCTTTAAAATGTATTCTTCTTGTGAAGTTTTTAGGTCAATTGTGTATGTTGACTAAATTTAAAATTAACTTGTTTATCCAACTAAGTGTCAAAAAAAAGTTTATAAAAGTGATGGGCATTGTGGTGCAGTTGGTTAAGCTTGAACCACCTGCATCCCATATCAGCGGGTACCTAGATTAGGTACTGCACTGATTTTTTTAATATAGATTTATGTAATTTTTTTTAACAGGAAAGCATATTTATTTACAGAGAAATTGCCCTCAATAATGAGAAAATATACATTCTTTTCAAGTATAAGTAGAAATAGTCACAAAATTGACCTCTAAAAAGTCAACATCGGGGCCAGCGCTGTGGTGTAGTGGGTAAAGCTGCCGCCTGCAGTGCTGGCATCCCATATGGGCGTTTGAGTCCCAGCTGCTTCACTTCTCATCCAGCTCTCTGCTATGGATTGGGAAAGCAGTAGTAGAAGATGGCCCAAGTCCTTGGGCCTCTGCACCCGTGTGGGAAGACCCGGAAGCTCCTGGCTTCTGGCTTCAGATCGATGCAGCTCTGGCTGTTGTGGCCAGTCAGGGAGTGAACCAGCAGATGGAAGACCTTTCTCTCTCTCTCTGCCTCTCCTTCTCTCTGTGTAACTCTGACTTTCAATAAACAAATAAATCTTTAAAAAAAAAAAGTCAACATCATTTAAACCATATTATCTGACCATAATGTAATACAAGTAAAAACCAGTAACAAGCAGCAATTCAAAAAAAAAATTATATACTGGGGGTCAGCATGTGGCACAGCAGGTTAACACCCTGGCCTGTAGTGCCGGCATACTATATGGGCGCCAGTTCAAGACCCAGCTGCTCCTCTTTCGATCCAGCTCTCTGCTAAGACCTGAGAAAGAAATGGTAGATGGCCCAAGTCCTTGGGCCCCTGTACCCACGTGGGAGACCCGGAGGAAGCTCCTGGCTCCTGGCTTCAGATCAGCATAGCTCCGGCCGTTGCGGCCAATTGGGGAGTGAACCAGTGGACGAAGACCTCACTCTCTCTCTCTCTCTGCCTCTCCTTCTCTCTGTGTAACTCTTTCAAATAAACAAATCTTAAAAAAAAAAAAAAAAGAAAAAGAAAAGAAAAGTGAACAACAGCACAAACTACAGAGATAGTGCACCTCACACACCAACAGTTTTCAAACATTTGCCCTATGTCTATGTATCCCTTTGTAGTTTTAACAATTACTTAAGCTCTCAAAGAACTTACTTATGAGGATTATATTGATCAGTATTTATCATTTGAGAAATGAGAGCTGAAAACTTTTGGAAGACTAAGCAAACTTTCAATTAGCCATCTGAGTGATGTCATCACGTTAGGGAGTCTCCGGAAAACTTCATTGTACACTCAAGAGAATGAGAGAAAAAGGCAAATACCATAAAGCTATTAGGAAGTTTTGATCTCATGTACTCCCTCAAAGGATCTTGGAAACACCATATCACATTTTAAAGAGATATGTGCACAGACAACATCTTAACTTCCTCTTTCTGTCTTTGTGACATTTAATTAAATTTCAAACCCACTGAAACATATATGCATGTTTTGCAGCAATATTGATTTTGTATCAGGCACTATGCAAAACATGTTCTGCATAAACCATTTAATGTTAACTACAATCTGAGGATTATTGCTGTTTCCTCATTTCACAGATAAGGAAAGTAAGGTTCAACGAAGATAAGTGATTTCTCAAAGGTCAACTAACTTGGAACATGAGCATTAAATCCCAGATCTAATTATATAGCACACAATCTTTTTAAGATTTTTTTTTTACATTTTGGCCTTTTCCTGAAGCTATTTTTTTTAAGATTTTTATTTATTTATCTGTGAGGTAGAATTACAGACAGTGAGAGGGAGAGACAGAGAGAAAGTTTTCCTTCCGTTGGTTCACTCTCCTGATGGCCGCAAAGGTCGGAGCTGCGCGGATCTGAAGCCAGAAACCAGGAGCTTCTTCCGGGTCTTCCACGTGGATGCAGGGGCCCAAGGACTTGGGCCATCTTCTACTGCTTTCCCAGGCCATAGCAGAGAGCTGGATCAGAAGTGGAGCAGCCAAGACTAGAACTGGCGCGCCATATGGGATGCTGGCGCCGCAGGCGGAGGGTTAACCTACTGTGTCACGGAGCCGGCCCCTTTAAGATTTATCTTATTTATTCAAAAGGCAGTGTCACGGGGCCAACACTCACTTGGTTAATCCTTACTTGGCCTGCATCCCATATGGCCGCCGGGTTCTAATCCCGGTTGTCCAGCTCTCTTCTGTGGCCCAGGAAGGCAGTGGAGGATGGCCCAAGTGCTTGGGCCCCTGCACCCACATGGGAGACCAGGAGGAAGCACCTGGCTCCGGGCTTTGGATCCGCGTAGCTCTGGCCGTGGCGGCCATTTGGGGGTTGAACCAACGGAGGGAAGACCTTTCTCTCTGTCTGTCTCTTTCACTGTCTAACTCTATCTGTCAAATAAAAACAAAACAAACAAACAAAGAAACAAAAACAAAAAGCAGAGTCACAGAGAGAAAGAGATCTTCTATCTACTGGTTCACTCCCTAAATGGCAGCAACAACCAGGGCTAGACTAGGCTTCATCCAGGTCTCCCAAGTGGGTGCAGGGGCCCAAGTACTTGGGTGATCTTCCACTGCTTTCCCAGGTGCACTAGCAGGGAACTGGATCAGAGATGGAGCAGCCAACCAGGACTCCAACCAGCACTCATGGGGATACAGGCACCATAGGCAGCAGCTTTACCTGCTAAACCACAGAGCCAGCCCCAAGATTTATTTATTTTTATTTGAAAGTCAGAGTTACACAGAGAGGGGATAAGAAAGGGAGACAGAGAGAGATCCATCTTCCATCTGCTGGTTCACTCCCCAGATGGCTACAACAACCAGTACTGGGCCAGGCTGAAGCCAGCAGCCAGGAGCTACTTCTGGGTCTCCCATATGGGTGGCAGTGGTCCAAACAATTGCTGCTTTTCTCAGGCCACCAGCAGGGAGCTGGATGGGAAGTGGAACAACCACATGGGACACTGTCATTGTCACAAGCAGCAGCTTTACCCGTTATGCCACAGTGTTGACCTCGTACACAATCTTAATTGCAAAAATGTTGTTTGTGATTTTTTTTTTTTTTTTTGACAGGCAGAGTGGACAGTGAGAGAGAGAGACAGAGAGAAAGGTCTTCCTTTTGCCATTGGTTCACCCTCTAATGGCTGCCACGGCCGGCGCACTGCGCTGATCCAATGGCAGGAGCCAGGTGCTTCTCCTGGTCTCCCATGGGGTGCAGGGCCCAAGCACTGGGCCATCCTCCACTGTACTCTTGGGCCACAGCAGAGAGCTGGCCTGGAAGAGGGGCAACCGGGACAGAATCTGGTGCCCAAACTGGGACTAGAACCCGGTGTGCCGGCGCCGCAAGGCGGAGGATTAGCCTAGTGAGCCGCGGTGCCGGCCCTCTTATTTCTATGATTTGTAGATTTTCCATCTTCAAACCTGAGAGAATAGTTAATAGAAACTGAGAAGTTAGATCTATGAGGAATAGCAATTCAGACTATCATCTGAAATTAATACAATTTTCCATTATAAATGTGCCTCAAAAACATAGGTTTGACTTTCTGGTTGGAGTCTTCAGTGGTAAAATGTCCTCCTTCCCTTAGCCAAGACAGACTCCAGTTACAATAAAGCTTGGGCTCCTCAATCCTTGAAGCAAAGCACGATATAATTTGGAGTGTATTTTCACATACTTTACCTTTCTCAATGTGCAAAGGATCTGTGAATGAAGCTGGGCAGGCTCATCAGCTTCATAGTACATATGAAGAAACAGATTTAGATAGGTTGTCTTGCATTATAAAGAGCAATAGTGAAACCCAAGTCTTTCAACTTCAAATTGACATTTTTCTATTACATGCCATAAAAGGTCATCTTCACCACTCATCCCTTTCAAAAGTTCCAGGTTAACAGAAGCTTTTAGGAAGGTTCACTCGCTCTGGACTTTGCTCAAGTCAAACTTCTTTAGTGGTCCTCCAAGCCAGGAAAATGCATCAGCATTGCAGGCAAATTTATAGAAGAAATGGAAGAAGAGTAATAAGCAAAGAGAGGATATTTTCCCCTTCAGAGGAATAAATCCGATTATGCCTTTGTCTAAGGAACTGCCTGGTATTTGGAGAGGCACAATGGCACAGTAAAATGCTTTTCTTGTTTGCATTTTGGCTCTTCTGTTTGAGCGGTTTCTTTGAACACATCCACGTTGGATCCAGCAAATGCACACCCTGGGAAGCAGCAGATGATGGCTCAAGTACTTGGGTCCCTACCACCCTTACAGGAGATCCAGAGGGCGTTCTTGGCTCCTGGCTTCCGCCTTGCCCAGCCCTGGCTGTTGCAGGCTTTTGGGGAGTGAACCAGTGGACGGAAGACCTCTCTATCACTGATTTTCAAATAAATAAGTAAATCTTTTTAAAATAAAAAATAAAAGAGAACAGAACATTGCATCTTATGTTGTAAGGATAAGTTGTTTCATGAAGGTTGTGTTTCAGTTTTCTATGCGTATATGTGATTTTAAGTGTACACTGGGTTCTGTTGTAAGATGCATTTCGACTATGGGTCTGGGTCAAAAACTTTTAAGTTGCCGGTCCAAGCTACACCTCCAACGATTTGTTAGATGACAGAGAGCACAACAGAATTGAATCAGAACAACTCTTATTAGTCTGTGTGACCTTAGCCGCTTTGTTGAGGTTTAAGCGAGTATTTATAAAAGCAGTTACCAATGCCTGTAACTGTACTAACATGATTATTCAGGCATAAGAAGGAGCAATAGCCCAAGACCAGTGCATTCGTCTCGTCTTTGTGGAGTCTGATTCATACTAACCCGTTTCCTCCCAGGTCTTTCACTTCGCAATCCTACACCTAGTGACAGTGCGGTCAAATTGAGCTCAGGGCGTCCCCCGGTGGCGAACCGCCGCTGTCGGGCTGAGGACTTGGGCCAGGGGCTTTTTCGCTTCGTACTACAATTCCCAGCATGCAACTTACTCATTTTGGCCTCGAAAAGGCAAGGCTTCTTGTGGCCTAGCCCGGGGACACTTCCGCGTTTGGTGCCGCGTGAACCGGAAATTATCCCGCCGAGAATTACATCCGGGTTAGGGTGTCGCCGTGCATGTTGGGAGACCTGTAACTCTAGTCTTCTTCCGCCATCAGGTTAAATAGTCCCGAGAGTATTTGTTCCACACTTAAATACATACTAGGCACGCGCTATCACCATGTATATCAATGGGAACGCTGAATAAGAAGCAAATTTTGAGTAAAGTGGGTTGCCGTTCTTGAAGGCTGTCTTGTAATATTTCCTCCTGTGCGAGCGTAGGGATCTCGCGCTATATAAGAGGGCCCGGACGGAGGCTGGATCCTCTTTCAGGTCCTCGGTTCCAAGATGGTGAGTTCCGTCGCGTGGTCGGCGCGGGGGCTCCCCTGGAGGCGTGAGAAGAGGCGATTTTGGGGTTGTGGGGACTCGAGAGCCTCGACTGTGGCGGGAGAGCGGACAGAGTGCGTGTGTGTTCCACGCCTTGGCGCGGAGGGAGGAGGGGGCTGGGGGCACCTGGCCGGAGACGCCGCGGCCGAGCGTGGCGGAAGGGGGCTGAGGCTGCGGGAGGTAGAGCCTTCTGCTGACAGGACGTTTCGCCCGATGTAGACAAAGAAAAGAAGAAACAACGGCCGTGCGAAAAAGGGCCGCGGCCACGTGCAGCCTATTCGCTGCACTAACTGCGCTCGCTGCGTGCCCAAGGACAAGGCCATTAAGAAGTTCGTAATCCGCAACATAGTGGAGGCCGCGGCCGTCAGGGACATATCCGAAGCGAGCGTTTTCGATGGTGAGTGAGCCACCGGGGCGAGAGAGGCGAGGTTCTAGTGTCTACACCTGCTTCTCCGACAGCTTTAGTTCCTGGGTTTTGGCTAGGGCGGATGTATCAATGACACACTTCAAAGGTAGCATTAAGTGGTATCTTCATTGCTTGGCTTACATCTCTATATCCGTGTTACGTACGATAACGGGACAAAATGGGTGAGATCGTTGCCGGCAAGACAAGGGTGTCTCACTTGGCACTTCAGGCGGAGGTAACTGGGAGAGTGTAAGTTTTATGCGGTGGCTCGAGTCAGTTTGACTCGTTGGGGGAAGAGATTCCAGAATGAACTTGCAGAGTAGAAACTTGGTAAAAGGAGAAGCGCCTAAATCATGAGAGTGGTTTATACGCTTGAGACAATGGACTGGCAGTGAAAGTCTCCAGAAAACCTTCAAAATTTGTAAGAGTTTACACAGAGAGGTCTTCCATCCACTGATTCACTCCCCAGTTGGCTGCAACGGCCAGAGCTGCGCCGATCAGGAGCTTCCTCCAGACCATAGCAGAGAGCTGGATCGGAAGTGGAGCAGCTGGGACTAGAACCAGCGCCCATATGGGATGCTGGCCCTTCATGCCAGGGCGTCAACCCTTTGCGCCACAGCGCCGGCCCCATGGTGCATTTCTTTTGTTTGTGAGACTTAACAGTCACAGCTAAGCACTTAGATTTGGGGTGAGAAAGCCTCATAGAAGTGCCTGATGCTGAAGGAGGCTACTGCTGTGTGATTTTCCTGTTCCTCAGCCTATGTGCTTCCCAAGCTGTATGTGAAGCTGCATTATTGTGTGAGTTGCGCCATTCACAGCAAGGTGGTCAGAAATCGATCTCGTGAAGCCCGCAAGGACCGGACGCCACCTCCGCGATTTAGACCTGCTGTGAGTATCAAAAGGGGGATGTGGCATCCAGAGGGGTGGTGGAGGGAAAAACCGAGGTCCCCAGGGAATATCAGGTTAAGGCCTTGGCAACTAGCAGAGTGTTTTCAGGTGAAACGTGGTCTCCTTCCATAGCTGCTAGCTTTTTGAGCATTTACAGCCTGGACACACAAGGTTGAGAGAACAGTAGTGGTCAAGTTCTCTTGCTGAAAGGGTGACCTTGAATCAGTGGTTTTAATTTACTCTTCTCAATCCTTTGTGTTTCAGGGTGCTGCCCCACGGCCTCCACCAAAGCCCATGTAAGGAGTGTAATCTTTAAGGGCTGAAGAAAAGTTGTCCTCTGGAAAAATAAAGTGGAATCTATGGTTTATGTAGTATACTGCGTATCTGTGCCAGATAAGGTGGGAAGGGGGGTTGTATGTGTTTCATGACAAGTACTGAAGTGTGTGGGGGTGTGGTGCCATAGGCTTTCTGTGGCAGAGAAAGCAGATCCATGTAAGTTAAACCTTCAGTTTTGTGTGCGTTGTCTTGGCCCCCTCTTCACCCCTTGACATAGCTGTGTGGGTTGGGGGTGGGGAGTATTAGGCCTCTGAATGTTAATTCAACTTGGCAAGCCTAAGTTGTTCTGCTTTAAAAGGAAGTTAAAACTGGGTAAAGGGAAACTAAGAACAAGGATAAATGTTGGGTGAGGTACTCATGGGAAAGTGACTTAGACTGGAGGAGGCCTTAAAAAGGAAATACATGGCTTAGATACCTTAAGCTATTACACAGTCTGTTCAGAAGTTCCAAGTGTGGAGAAGGGTGTACCTTATTTCATCTGGACGGTGAGTGGTTATACGTAGGCCAGTAGTTCAGAGGTCATACCTTGTATTGAAAAAAGTCTTTGTGTCTAGTCAAAATATTTCAGGGAAGAGGCTGAGCATTTTAAAGTACGGTGGGGGCCTATTAGAAATCTCTCTAACTTGGTACTGGAAAAACAACTGACAACCTTGGGGTGAGTACTGATGGGTGTACTAGAATTAGCTGTGGCAAATCCTTAATTTGTCAAGACCATATAGGCAAACTGGATACACACTTTGGGAAGGTACATGAGATAGTTTGGTGACACTTCCTCTATATTGCAATGACTGTGTCTTACTAAATGTAAGAAAATTAGTGATGAAGGTTAAGCCTGGTGTGATGCAAATGCCCCTTGCTTGGTTAAATGCATAGGGCCCTGGGTGGGTGTATGTGACTGCTCCAAGATTCTTGGAGTGCTAAGAGGCTCAACCTACCCTTTTCTCATAGTAGGTCTTGCTAGCTCTCTCCTAGTAGTCCTTCCCCTCTGCCATATTTTAGCGATTTGCATTCTAAATGCAGAGTATGCTGTTAGATTTTGGTCTCCAGAGATCAGTACTTCGCAACCTAACATTGCTAACAATTGGTTTAAGTTTCACTATTTGGCAATCACCAAACTCAGTGATTTCTGAGTGTTAAAGGGCTTTTCATTGCAGTAGTGTGGAACCTGGAATGCCAAGGTCTGGGTCTCCCAAGTAAATGACACTCAACCATGTGACCCCCCCCTTTTTTTTTTAATATTCAAGATTTACTCATTTGAGGCAGAAAAAGATGTTCATTCCCCAGGTGGCTGCAATGGCTGGAGCTGTGCTAATCAGAAGCTTCCTCTGGGTCTCCCATGTGGGTGTGGGGGCCCAAGAAATTGGGCCATCTTCTGCTTTCCCAAGCTGTAGGAAAGGGTTGGATCAGAAGTGGAGCAGCAGGGACTTGGCCGGCCCCATCCAGCCCCACCCACCCACCGTGGGGTGTGTGTGTGTGTGTGTTTTAGAGATACAGGTCTTCCTTCTGTGCCCGCCTCCCCCCCCCAATGGCCGCTATGGCCGGAACTATGCCGATCAGGAGCCAGGTTCTTCTTCCTGGTCTTCTATGCGGGTGCAGGGACCCAAGCAACTGGGCCATCCTCCACTGCCTTCCCGGGCTACAGCAGAGAGCTGGACTGGAAGAGGAGCAACCAGGACTAGAACCTGGTGCCCATGTGGGATGCCGGCACTGCAGGTGGTGGATTAACCACGTGAGCCATGGCGCTGACCCATCAACCTCCATTTTTAAAATAGACTTTAGGGGTAGTAGTTGATTGCTGTCTTGGCCTTTAACTGCGGTGTCTTCTCAGTTTATGAAGCTGATTCAGGTCAAGTGGGTACTTCCGGGCCCTGTAGCCCTTGACCCAGTTTCTGGTGTAGCCTCTACTTCTCCATGGCAGCGTGAATGATGAAGGTAGTCACTGGCTGTAATACACACATTTAGCTTATTTAAGTAGCTTGAGTACGCAGGCTTACCTGCTTTACATGAATTAAGTTAATAAGGTTTGTTGCTGCAAGTAGAACTGGGTTAGAATCTAGATTTATTGATTCAGTAAATTTTGCCTGTGAAATGAGCAGTTTTTTGAGTGCAAGCACCCCACTATGTAAAGCCAACTGGTTAAGAGCCTAAGAGGACTGACTCTTTGTAAGTTCTACCTCTGAGTGGGGAAGTTACCTAGCCTCTCCAGTTTTCTGTTTGACAGTCACTGTATCTGTTTCATGGCAGATTTAAGTACAGAGCA
Source organism: Oryctolagus cuniculus (assembly GCF_964237555.1). Lineage (NCBI taxonomy): Eukaryota > Metazoa > Chordata > Mammalia > Lagomorpha > Leporidae > Oryctolagus > Oryctolagus cuniculus. The sequence goes on from NC_091442.1 coordinate 58,835,409, forward strand.
CATTAAGTGATCAAAACAAGACCTGATCTCAAGGAATTTCCACTTTAGTGGTGTGAAGGGTAGCTTTTTTCTAAAGATTTGAGATGCAGAGAAAAGGGGAGAGAAAGCTTCCATCCACTGGTTCACTCCCCAAATGGCTGCAGCTGAGGCCAGAATTAAGCCAGAAGCCAGGAACTGTGGATCTCCCATGTGGGTGCAGAGGCCCAAGGAGTTGGGCCATCTTTTACTGCTTTCCCAGGTGCATTTGCAGGGAGCTGGAACTTTAACTGGCACTTGTGGTTGAGTCTGTGACCTCTAGGTGAAATCTTGAATTTCTTTGGAATTTTGCTCCTCATCTGTTGTTATACTCCCTAAAGGCCTGTAACTGCTGGCTGGACGCGGCTGAAGCCAGGAGCTCAGATTCAGCCCAGTTGGTCCCACATGGAGACTCAACCACTTGGGCTGTCCCCTGCTGCCTTCTGGAAATTCTATCTTGGACAGGGAATCCAGGCATCCTGACTTGCAGCTTAACCACTAGGCCAAAAATCCCCCAAATCTGCATTTTAGTAGTGTAGTAGACCATATTTTGGGAGGTACCAAGGAATTGTACTGCAAGAAGAAATAATATGCATGGTTGGTATATTCTAGTTTGGGAACATAAAACCTTGAAAGCAGTGCTTTTTCAGTTTTGGTTGAGTGTGGGTGGAGTTCAAGCTCAAGGGAGAAGAGAAGCCAAAAGAACTGACTAGAAGAAAGGGTGACTGAAGGACAAGGCCAGGGGCCAGTGTTGGCATACTGGGTTAAGGCACTGCTCTTGATACTGCCATCCCATATCAGTGCTGGTTTGAGTCCCAGCTGCTCTGCTGATGCTCCTGGGAAAGCAACAGAAGGTGGCCCAAATGCTTGGGCCACTGCAGCCAACATGGGAGACCTAGGTCAAGTTCCTAGTCCCTGGCTAGCCCCATTGTTGGAGCCATTTGGGGAGTGAACCAGTGGATGGAAAATTGATCCCTCACCCTCTGTATGTCACAGTACCTTTCAAATATTTGAAAGGCAGAATATGACAGGGAGGGACAGAGACATCCATCTTCTGGTTCTGGCTGAAGGCAGGAACTTCAAATACTGCCCAGGTCTCCCATGTGGGTGCAGGGGCCCAAGCACTTAGGCCATCTTCCCTGCTTTCCCAGGTGTACTCGGGAGCTGGATTGGGAGTGGAGCAGCTGGGTATGGAACTGGAACATGGGATGTTGGCAGCAGGCAGTAGCTTAACCCACTGTGCTACACTGCCAACCCCAATAAATAAATTTGAATTACCGAACTTAAAAGGGTAAGTGGAAAGTATGAGGAAATGCTGTGCCCCTCTCTCAAGTAGATATAATACAAAAGGTACATAATTGAAAAGCTGTGAAACCAAATACAGTGTAAACCACTCAGTTTCCCCCAAGCAACCTACAACCTAAAAGTCAAACGTGACTTTCCTGCACAAATACATTCAAGCTTTTTTTTTTTTTTTGGAAGGCAGAGTTAAGAGGTCTTCCGTCCACTGGTTCATTCCCCAAATGACTGTAATGGCTGCAGCTGGAGCTGGGCCGATCCCAAGCCAGGATTCTGGATTTTCCTCTGGGTCTCCCATGTGGATGCAGGGGCCCAAGAACTTGGGCCATCTTTGACTGCTTCCCCAGGCACATTAGCAGAGAGCTGGATTGGAAGTGAAACAGCTGGGAACGGTGCCCATATTGCATGTTAGAACTGCAGTCGGAGGCTTTACCTGCTACACCACAGTGCCAGCCTCCTAAACAACACTACTGGGGCTGGTGCTGTGGCACCATCTGCGGTGCTGGCATCCTATATGGGCACCGATTCAAGTTCCAGTTGTTCCACTTCTATTTAGCTCCCTGCTAATGTACCTGGGGAAGCAGCTGAAGATGACCCAAGTCCTTGGGCCCCTGCACCCACATGGAAGACCCAGCCCTGGCTGTTGGCAGCCAGCTGGGGAGTAAACCAGAGGATGGAAGGTTTCTCTCTGCCTCTGTCTGTCCTCTGTAACTTGACTTTTTTTGACAGGCAGAGTGGACAGAAAGGTCTTCCTTTTGCCGTTGGTTCACCCTCCAGTGGCCATGCGGCCGGTGCATCGTGCTGATCAGGAGCCAGGTGCTTCTGGTCTCCTTTGGGGTGCAGGGCCCAAACACTTGGGCCATCCTGCACTGCACTCCCGTGCCACAGCAGAGAGCTGGCCTGGAAGAACGGCAACTGGGACTAGAACCCGGTGTGCCAGTGCTGCAGGCGGAGGATTAGCCTAGTGAGCCGCGGCGCCGGCCTCAAATATTTTTTAAAAATGTATAATGAGATACCAAAACATGGCAACAAATGGTTATGCATCCCAGCTTAGAAGAGAGAATTGAACATGCCTGTGAATCCTCCTCTGGTTGCATCACTCTACACAAGTGGTGGCCACTATCCTGAAGTCCATGTTCATGAGCATTTCTCCACATTGAGAGTGCACTTGTGGGTCCCTTCACTTTTTACACCCAAGCGGAGATAAACACAATAAAAAACTTGGGATTTGAAATTTTTGATTTTAAGGGCAGAGAAACAGCTCCCCTCTGCTAGCTCATTCCCCCCAAATGCCTGCAATAACTAAGACTGGGCTATGCTGAAGCCAGAAACTTCTGTGCGGGTAGTAGGAATTCAACTACTTTGGCCATTGTCTATCAGCTGCTTTCTAGGATGCTCCTTAGCAAGAAGCTGGAACCAGAAGCAGAGCCCAGGCACTTGCGATAAAGGGACGCACACATCCAAAGTAGTGTCAAAGCTGCTATGCCAAAAACCTGCTGCCAAGGATTTATTTGAAAGGCAGAATTGGAGGGATCTCCCATCCCCTTGTTCATTCCCCAAATGGCTGCAATACATGGAACTGGGCCAGGTGGAAGCCAGGCGCTGGGCACTCCATTCGGATCTCCCACATGGGTGGCAGGGCCATCTTTTCACCACTTCACAGAAGCATCAGAGAGCTGGACCCTTAAGTGCAGCAGCTGAGACAGGAGCCAGAGGTCGTGTGGGATGCAGGCAGCAGCTTAACCTGCTGCACAGGCCAGCACTCTAGTTTTTAATCCAGGACACAAGATCACCTGGGAAGGGAGTGTATAGATCTAAGGAAGGAGGAACAAGAAAAGGCCTAACAGAGTCCTGCAAACTTCAAGGTTTAGTGATTAGGGATTTAGGAAGAATTAGCAAAGGTGGTTGAGAAGAAAAGGCCTACGATGTGGGAGGAAAACTAGTATACTGTGAGTATTCCAGAAGTCAAATGAAGAAAACGTTGCAAAGAGGAGTGAATGAAGTCAACTGTCGTTGAACAAGATTGAGAAATTAGTCTGCTTTAGCAACATAGTCATTGATTATGTTGGTGAAAAGTTTCAGTGGAGTAATAGCAAAGAAACGATCAGCAGACTCAAAAGAGGATAAGATGGCTTGTCTCTAGCATATATTATCAAATAGGATACTCACTGTAAGAAAGGTTGGGTGGAGAGGACATAGGGGATGTCTTTTTCAAGTTTTGCTGAAAAAGGAAGGCGGGACATAGGGTAGTGGTGGAGGAAGAGGAGGGATTTTATAAAAAGAAATACCGAAGATGGCAGCAGGGGAGGAGCTGGTGGTGTGGTACAGTGGGTTAAGCTGCTGCCTATGATGCATTTTGTACAGGCACCTATTCTAATCCCGGCTAATGTGCCTGTGGAAGCAGTAGAATATGGCCCAAGTGCTTGGGTCCCTGCCATCCCTCTGGGAGACCTGGCTGGAGCTCTGGTCTCCTGGCTTTGACCTGGCCATTGCAGCCATTTGGGGAGTGAACCAGTGGATGGACGAGGTCTTTTTTCCCCCTCTATCTTTGTAGCTCTGCCTTTCAAATAAAATCTTTAAAAAGTAGATGATGTAGGAGATAGAGCCACATCCTTGAATAGTCAAGAAGGGAGAGAATCTAAAGCATAAATGGAGTGAGTGGCTGTGGATAGGAGGGGACGGTTTACACTAACAGGAAGGAAGATGGAATGTGTTGTCCAAAGGCAGCTTGCTAGGTTGGTTGCTATTCCACAGGGAAGTAGGACACACGGTCATCAGCTGAGAATGGGGATCTAGGAAGTTGAAGGCTTGAGGAGAGACGAGAATGAATACAATAGGCATCTGGGAGAGTGCAAAAGTGAGTGGGCTATGGAATGTGGTCTGATACCCCAGCACTACTTCAGGTTAGAAGTCAGAAATATGGGGAACAGCACTGTAGTACGTTGGATTAAGCCACCGCTTTCAACTCCAGCATCCCATATCAGTGCTGGTGTGAGTCCTGGCTACTCTGCTTCCAATCCAGCACTCCTACTGTTCCTGGGAAGGCAGCAGATGATGAGCCAAGTGCTTGAGCCCCACCACCCATATGTGAGATGGGTTCAACCTGACCAGCTGGGAAGGCCATTTGGGGTGTGAACCAGCAGGTGGAAGATATTCCTCTCTTGCTCTTTTTCTGTCCTTCTGCCTTTGAAATATAAATGAATAGATCTAAGAGAAAGGGAGGTCAAAGAATGAGATGTTTGCAGTTGAAAAGGTGGAAAGGGGAGGGCATTTCACACAGCAGTTAAGTTGCTACTTGGGACGTCCACATCTCTCTCTGCCTCTCCTCTCTCTGTGTAACTCTGACTTTATTTATTTATTTATTTATTTATTTATTTATTTATTTACAGGCAGAGTGGACAGTGAGGGAGACAGAAAAGTCTTCCTTTGCCGTTGGTTCACCCTCCAATGGCCGCCGCGGCCGATGCGCTGCGGCCGGTGCACTGCGCTGATCCGATGGCAGGAGCCATGTGCTTCTCCTGGTCTCCCATGCAGGTGCAGGGCCCAAGTGCTTCGGCCATCCTCCACTGCACTCCCTGGCCATAGCAGAGAGCTGGCCTGGAAGAGGGGAAACCGGGACTAGAACCCCATGTGCCGGCGCTGCTAGGCAGAGGATTAGCCTATTGAGCCGCGGCGCCGGCCGTTCTCTGACTTTCAAATAAAATAAATCTTTAAAAATAAATAATAAAAATTAAATAAATGGGGAAGAATTCAAAATGGGATCAGAAAGGCCAGCGAGAGGTAACCTGGGGTCCTGGGCTTCTTGTGGCACTGTACATGAACCAGGATAAGGGCTGGTGCAAGGAGTCCTGGCAGGCATCACACCTCACAAGCCAAGTGTGCAGTGACCCTGCAGGTCCTGGGGCCCTATTTCCTGACCTTTCTGCTCTCTTGTCAGAGTTGCACTCATCATTTACAAAACCAGAGTTAGCTGGGAGAGATCACAAGTAAGAAAGAGCAGCATTGCTGCGGCAGTGGGGCCACCAGAAGATGAAGAAAGGTAGAGTCTCCCATCCCACCAGCCTGCAGAGAAGTTCTGAGGACACATCTCCCCAGCATGGAGCCTGCCCAGACCCAGGGACTCTGGGCAGAAGTTGGAATTCTCAGACTACAGTTAGAGATGAGTCAGCGGCTGGATGCTTGGCTCACCACTGTCAGTACCGGGGTATGACCGCAGGGGCAGAACAATGCAGCAGTTAGGATTGCAGATTCTGACGTTGGTGAGTTTGAATCCTGCCTTGCATCTTTGGGGCAAGTTACTTAACCTCTGTAAACTTCTGTAACTTCACATTTTTTTTTTTTTTTTTAATATTTCAGCGTTAGAGACAGATAAGAGACAGATCTTCCATCCACTGGTTCACTCCCCAGATGGCTGCAACGTCTAGAGCGGGGTCCATCTGAAGCCAGGAGCTTCCTCTGAGTCTCCCACATAGGTGCAGGGACCCAAGGACTTGGACCTGGGCCGTCTTCTGCTTTTTTACCAGACGGGTGCATTAGCAGGGAGCTGGATCTGAAGTAGAACAGCTGGGACTTGAACTTGTGCCTGTATGGGATGCCAGTGCTGCTGGCAATGGTCTAACCCATTACACAAAAACACTGGCCCCTAATAGTATCTTGAAAGCAGAAGCTATGGGGCTGGCACTGTGGCGTAGCAGGTAAAGCCTCCACCTGCAGTGCCAGCATCCCGTATGGGTTTCGTTTTTTTGTTCCGGCTGCCCAACTTCCAATCCAGCTCCCTGCTGTGGCCTGGGAAAGCACTGCCAGGTAGCCCAAGTGGTTGGGCCCCTGCACCCATGTAGGAGACCCAGAAGAAGCTCCTGGCTCCTGGCTTTGTTCTGGCCCAGCCCTGGCTGTTGAAGCCATTTAGGGAGTGAACCAGCAGATGGAAGATCACCCTCTCTCCCTCTCTCCCTCTCTCTCTAACTTTGCCTTTCAAATAAATATTTTTTAAAGTTATTAATTTTGTTGAAATTTAATTTATTAAAAATAATTTTCCCTGTGGATCATGCTTTTGGTATTGAATCTATGATATTCTCCTGACTCAGGATCAGGTTTTTTCCTCTAGAAAAGTTTTGGATTTTACATTTAGATGCCAGATACACTTTAACTAATTTTTTTTAACATGGTATGAGATTAAGTTAAAAATCTGTTTTTGGCAGATTTTTTTTTTTTTTTGGTAGACTTTTGTTAGCGAATTTTGTTTTTTACATGTGGGCATCCAACTGTTCCAACAGTTGAAATACTATCTGTTCTCTATTGAACTGCCTTTGCACATTTGTGATTGGGGCCAGTGTTGTGGCACAGCAGGTAAAACCACCACCTGCAATACCAGCAACACCAGCATCCTGTATGGTGCCGATTCAAGTCCTGGCTGCTTCACTTCAAATCTAGCTCTCTGAAAATGGGGCTGGGAAAGAAGATGGCCCAAGTACTTGGGCCCCTGCAACCTGTGAGAGATGGTTCCTGGTTTCAGTGTGGCCCAGCCCCAGCCATTGTGGTCATTTGGGGAGCAAACCAGCAGATGGAAGATCTGTCTCTCGGTCTGTCTCTCTAATTCTGACTTACGAATAAATAAATCTTATTTTAAAAATGTCTTTAAAAGTTTATTGAGGGGTCGGTGCCACGGCTCAATAGGCTAATCCTCCGCCTTGCAGTGCCGGCACACCGGGTTCTAGTCCCGGTCGAGGCGCCGGATTCTGTCCCGGTTGCCCCTCTTCCAGGCCAGCTCTCTGCTGTGGCCTGGGAGTGCAGTGGAGGATGGCCCAAGTACTTGGGCCCTGCACCCCATGGGAGACCTGGAGAAGCGCCTGGCTCCTGCCTTCGGATCAGCGCGGTGTGCCAGCCGCAGCGCACCGGCCGCGGCAGCCATTGGAGGGTGAACCAACGGCAAAGGAAGACCTTTCTCTCTGTCTCTCTCACTGTCCACTCTGCCTGTTTAAAAATAATAATAATAATAGTTTATTAGGCCGACGCCACGGCTCAATAGGCTAATCCTCCGCCTTGCAGTGCCGGCACACCGGGTTCTAGTCCTGGTCGGGGCGCCGGATTCTGTCCCGGTTGCCCCTCTTCCAGGCCAGCTCTCTGCTATGGCCTGGGAGTGCAGTGGAGGATGGCCCAAGTGCTTGGGTCCTGCACCCCATGGGAGACCAAGATAAGCACCTGGCTCCTGCCTTCGGATCAGCGCGGTGCGCCAGCCTCAGCGCGCCTACCGCGGCGGCCATTGGAGGGAGAACCAACGGCAAAGGAAGACCTTTCTCTCTGTCTCTCTCTCTCACTGTCCACTCTGCCTGTCAAAAAAAAAAAAAAAAAAGTTTATTGAGGCCAGCATTGTGGTGCAATAGGCTAAGCCTCTGCTTGCAATGCTGGCATCCTATATGGGCAGATGTTCAAGTCCCAGCTGCTCCACTTCAATCCAGCTCCCTGCTAATGCACCTGGGAGAGCAGCAGATGGCAGAAGTCCTTGGGCCTCTGTCACCCATGAGGGAGATCCTGATGAAGTTCCAGGTTCCTGGCTTCAGCCTGGCCCAGCCCTGACCATTGTGGCCATTTGTGAACCAGCAGATGGAAGCTCCCCCCTCTAACCCCCAGTAACTCTGCCTTTCAAATAAGCAAATAAATCTCTTTAAAAGTTGATCAGATATATAAACAATTGACAATGTACTTGTGGGACTCTCTCTTTTGTTTCTTTGACCTGTTTGTTTCTCTCTGCCAATAATAAATTATCTTGATTACTATAGCTTTATAGTAAGTCTTTAAGATTTATTTATTTGAAAGAGTTACAGAGAAAGGTGGAGGCAGAGAGAAAGGTCTTCCATCTGCTGATTCACTCCCCAGATGGCTGCAATGGCCAGAGTTGTGCCAATCTGAAGTGAGGAGCTTCTTCGGGTCTCTCACGCGGGTACAGGGACCCAAGGAGTTGGACCATCTTCCATTGCTATCCCAGGCCATAGCAGAGAGCTGGATTGGTAGAGGAGCAGCCGGCACTAGCCCGGCGGCCATATAGGATGCCAATGTTTCAGGCCAGGGCTTTAACCCGCTGCACCACAGCACCGGCCCCTATAGTAAGTCTTAAAGGCAATGAAGGTAAGCTACCAACTTTGCTTATCTGTTACTTCCTGATAAGAGATTCTGGGGTTCTTAATGGGGCTGCACTGAATTTATAGATTGATTTGGAGAGACTTTGACATTTGGACAATATTGAATCTTTCCAACCTTTCAGAAAATAAAATTCAAGATGACAAAAAAGAGCAAAAATCCTTCTCTGAGCCTTAGAGATTTTATAATCAGGTAAATTGCCACACAAATCTCATGCCAGCAACTGAACCTGCGAGAAGGAACAATTTTCCAGAATCTAATAAGAGCTTGCAAGGTTTGAAGAATACCAGAGTAACAAATTCACCTCTTGACTGGGACATTCCAGTGGACTCAGAAAATTTATGACCAGACTGGCCTCAGTCCTGCTCATCACCCCCAAAGAATGCTAAGTCACACAGACCCACTTGTCCTTGTTAGAAAAATACAGGCTTATCTTACCGTAGCACAAGACCGTATCGCTTTATCTGAACTTGTGTTCTTGATTTGCAAATTTATTTGGTTCCCAATAAAAAATAAAACTATCTTTGCTTTTAAATATTTTTTCTTTGAGAGGCAGAGAGAGAGAGGGCACTCCCTTCTGGTAGTTTACTCTCCAAATGCCCACAGTGGTCACAGCTAGGCTAAACCTAGATCAGGCTGCAGTGGGGAGGAAGGAGCAAGAACTCAGTCCAGGTCTCCCATGTGGGTGGCAGGGAGCCCGCTCCCTGAGACACCACTGCCTCCTCCCTGGGTGTGTGTCAGGAAGCTGGAGTCAGGCACCCTGGTGGAGGTGCCTCCCAGGGAACATCAGGAATTGGGTTTTCAACACATGAACTCTGAGGGACACATTATACCCATAGAAGTCTATTTATTGAGACCTTTTTAGAAAGCTGAATCAAGAGCAGAGTAGCCAGGACTTGAGCCACTACTACAATATGGGATGTCAGCATTGCAAGAGACAACCTAGCCCACTGTGCCGTGATGCCAGTCCCTGGAACGCTAATATTTTTTGATAAAGCTGAAGTGTACTTGGTTAGCCACAGGCATCTTTTTCCTGTAAAACCTTTTTTTCTCTCGTGCCTCCTGGTAAGGGGCTCTACTTTTTTTTGCCGCTCTCCAAGACCATGCTTCTCTTTAGATTTCCTTATAAAGTACACTGTATATGATCTTGGATCTATCTGCTGCTTTCTTCAGTCTCATGGTCTTTTTTTTTTTTTTTTTTTAAGATTTATTTTATTTATTTGAAAAACAGTTACAGAGAGGAATCTTCCATCTGCTGGTTCACTTCCCAAGTGACCTCAATGGCCAGAGCTGAGCTGATCCAAAGTCAGGAGCCAAGAGCCCCCTCCCAGTCTCCCATGCGGGTGCAGCTCTCTGCTGCTGCTTTCCCAGGCCATAGCAGAGAGCTGGATAGGAAGTGGAGAAGCCAGGACTAGAACTGGCACCCATATGGGATGCCAGCACTGCAGGCCAGGGCTTCAACCTGCTGAGCCACAGTGCTGGCCCCTCATGGCCTTTTTAAAAATTGTATGTTCATTTTATTTTTATTTATTTGAAAGGCATTGAGAGAAACGAGATACAGACAGGCAAAGAGAGAGATTCTGTATGCTGGTTTAAGTGTCTGCAGCAGCCATGGCTGAACCAAGTGGAAGCCAGGATCCTGACCTCCATCCAGGTCTCCCACGTGGGTGTCAGGGACCCAAGTGCTTGAGCCATCACCTGCTGCCTCTCAGGGTACATGTTAGAAGGATGCTGGATTGCAAACAGAGTAGAACTCCAATATAGAATGTGGGTGTCCCAAGTGGTATTTTTTTATATATATATACAGGCAGAGTGGACAGTGAGAGAGACAGAGAGAAAGGTCTTCCTTTGCCATTGGTTCACTCTCCAATGGCCGCTGTGGCTGGCGCACCACACTGATCCAAAGGCAGGAGCCAGGTGCTTTTCCTGGTCTCCCATGGGGTGCAGGGCCCAAGCACTTGGGCCATTCTCCACTGCACTCCCAGGCCACAGCAGAGAGCTGGCCTGGAAGAGGGGCAACCGGGACAGAATCCGGCGCCCCGACCGGGACTAGAACCCGGTGTGCCAGCACCGCTAGGCAGGGGATTAGCCTAGTGAGCCGTGGCGCTGGCTCCAAGTGGTATCTTAACTGCTGTGTCAAATGCCCACTCTGCCTTTACACCAGGTTTTTCCAAAACATTTACTGTGTTTGAGGTTCTGAGGATGTAGTGCTAAACAAACATAGTTTCTGCCCTCAAGGAGATTACAGTCTGTCTTGAAAGAGAGACAACTAAGACACTGGTAACCATAAAAGACCAATACTAAACCAGGTGCAATGAAACAGCAAGGCAGGGGCATCCACTCATGGTTAGAGAGTGACACACAGGGCTTCTGGGGTAATCTCTCTGCTGACACTAAAAGGATGAGAAAGATTTAATCAGGTGTGCTCCAGGAGAGAGCAGCTGGCAGTACTGAGGCAGCACCATCAGCCCCATACTTCCATACCACCAGGATCTTCCAAGAGAGCAGGCACCCCGAAAGCAGCCCACAAGGAGACTTTGGGGGTCACACACATATGTTCTTAGTCTTGATTGTGACGGTGATTTCACAAACATGCCAAAGTTTACCAGATAGAACATTTGCAATCTATTGTGTGTGAGTTACGGGGGCTGTGTTTAGGCTGGTGGTTCAGATATTGGTTAAAATGCTCATATCCCCTATCAGAGTACTTGGGTTTGACTCAGCTCCACTCCTCACTCCTGCTTCCTGCTGGTGAACATCCTGGACGCAGCAGGTGATGGCCCCAGGAGTTGGATTCCTGTCTTCCATATGGGAGACCTGTCTGGGGTGGCTGACTCCCAGGCTGGGAGCCTCCCAACATACACACATCCTGCAGGCATTTGGGGAGTAGACTTCCTCTCTCTATTCTCTCTGCCTTTCAAATTAAAAAATAATAATAAGCTGAATGAAGCTATTATTTTAAAGCAAATCATTGTAAAGTAGGCTTTACCTCCGAAATGCAAGAATGATTCAATAACAGGAAATCTAATTTGCCACATCACTAGGCTCAGCAAGACAAGAGGATTTCCTAAAGAGATACAGAAAAAGGCTTTTGATAAAGTTTGTTACTTATAATAAATTTTAAAAATGATTTTCAGTAATTAAAAGTAGAGGGGGCCGCCACCGCGGCTCACTGGGCTAATTCTCCGCCTGCGGCGCCGGCACACCAGGTTCTAGTCCCAGTCAGGGCGCCTGATTCTGTCCCGGTTGCCCCTCTTCCAGGCCAGCTCTCTGCTGTGGCCCAAGAGTGCAGTGGAGGATGGCCCAAGTGCTTGGGCCCTGCACCCGCATGGGAGACCAGGATAAGTACCTGGCTCCTGCCTTAGGATCAGCGCGGTACGGCAGCCATTGGAGGGTGAACCAACGGCAAAGGAAGACCTTTCTGTCTGTCTCTCACTGTCCACTCTGCCTGTCCAAAAAAAGGAACCTCAGAGGGTTCAGGAACTCTGTCCCTCTGTTTCTCAAAAAAAAAAAAAAAGTAGAGAATTTTTTTTTTTTTTAAGATTATTTATATTTGAGGGGCTGGTGCTGTGACAGGCTGGGCCTCTGCCTGCTGCACTGGCATGCCATATGTCCCAGCTGCTCCTCTTCCTATCCAGCTCTCTGCTGTGTCCTGTCCTGGGAGAGCAGTGGAGGATGGTCCAAGTGCTTGGGCCCCTGCACCCACGTGGGAAACCCAGAGGAGGCTCCTGGCTCCTGGCTTTGGATCGGCCCATCCCTTGCTGTTGTGGCCATCTTGGAGAGTGAACCAGGAAGGATGATCGCTCTCTCTCTCCTGTATCACTGCCTTTCAAATATAAATAATCTCTTAAAAGATTTTAATTTATTTGTTTGAGAGAGTTAAAGAAAGGCTGAAGCCAGGAGCTTCCTTCAGGTCTCCCACATGAGTACAGGGGTCCAAGTACTTGGGCCATCTTCTGCAGCCCTCCCAGGCACATTAGCAGAGATCTGGATTGGCAATGGAACAGCCAGGACTCGAACTGGCGCCCACATGGGATACCTGCACTGCAGGCAGAGGCTTAGCCTTCTACACCACAACACCAGCTCCAGGAACTTTTTTTTCTCCCCCAAAACTATAGTTAAATATTATACTTAACATGGGAATATTGGATACATTCTCATTAAAACTTGGAGCCAGTATCATGGCTCAGTGAGCTAAGCCACTGCTTGTGATGCCCATATCCTGTATCGGAGAGCCGGTTCCAGTCCTGCCTGCTTTACTTCCAATCCAGCTTCCTGCTCACGCAGCTAGGAATGCTGTGGATGATGGCCCAAGTAGTTGGTTCCTTGCATCCCACATGGGAGACCTGGGTGGAGTTCTTGGCTCCTGGCTTTAGCTTATCCCATCCCTGGTTGTTGTGGCCATTTTGGGAGTGAACCAGTGGATGGAAGATTCTCTCTCCCTCTCTTGTCACTATGCCTTTCAAATAAACAAATCTAAATAAATAAATACACAGACCCTGCTCAGGACACCCACATCCCATATTGGAATACTGGATGCAAGTCCTGGCTCTCCTTTTGATCCAGCTTTGTGCTAATGTGCACCGGTAGAGGCAGCAGATGGTGGCTCAAGTCCCTACCACCGACACGGGAGACCCAGATTGAATTCTGGGCTCTTGGCTTCGTCTCTCTCTTTCCTCCTCCCCCCTCCCTCTCCCCCTCTTTCTCCCTCTCTCCCTTCCCCTCCCCCTTTCTCTCCCCCTCCCTCTCTCCCTCTCTCTCTTTCTCTCTTTCTCTCCTATTCAAATAAAGTGAAAGTCAGTAAATAGGTAAGAAAATCACTATTTATTATTTTCATTTTCTTAGGACAAACATCTCCCACTCACTGGTTCACTCCCCAAATGTCTGCCAACAGCCAGGACTGGGCCAGGCTGAAGCCAGAAATCAGGAACACCCTCTGTGACTCCCACATGGGTGCCAGGAACCCAAGCACTTGGGCCGTCATTCACTGCCTCCCGGGTTCATCAGCATGAAACTGTATTGTATTGGAAGCACAGAGTAACTGGGACTCAAACCAGGCGCTCTGGTTTGGGATGAAGGAGTCCCAAGCGGCAACTTAACACACTGCGCCACACTGTCCACCCCTGGTTGCTCTAAAATTTACCCATTTATATGAAAGGCAGAAAGACAGCAAGATAGAGATGTCACATCTCCTGGTTCACTCTCAAATGCCCACAATAGGCAGGACCAGGCCAGACCAAAGCCAGGAGTCTGAAACTCAGTCCAACTCTCTCATATGAGTGGCAGGGACCTCAGTACCTGAACCATCACCTCCTGCCTCCCAGAGTGTACTTCAGTAGGAAGCTGGAATTGGCAGCAGAGCAGGGACTCAAACCCAGACATTCTAACATGGGATGTAGGCGGCCAGTGCAGCTGCTCACTTGGCTAATCCTCTGCCTGCGGCGCTGGCACCCTGGGTTCTAGTCCCGGTTGGGGTGCTGGATTCTGTCCCGGTTGCTCCTCTTCTAGTCCATCTCTCTGCTGTGGCCCGGGAAGGCAGTGGAGGATGGCCCAAGTGCTTGGGCCCTGCACCCCATGGGAGACCAAGAGGAAGCACCTGGCTCCTGGCTTCGGATCGGCGCAGCACGCCACACGCCACCCGCGCAGCACACCGGCCTTAGCAGCCATTTGGGAGGTGAACCAATGGCAAAGGAAGACCTTTCTCTCTGCCTCTCTCTCATTGTCTAACTCTGCCTCTGGATGTAGGCTTACCAAGTGGTATTTTAACCACTACACCAAATACCCACCCATCTGTTCCTGTTTCTTACAGTTATAATGTCTGCATTGTGAGATTAAGTGGCCACTGTATACTACATGCTCTCTTATAACTTTCATTTAGTTTCAATTCCATAAGTAACTAAAATAACAATGTTCACTCTCAGCCCTTATATTGGTATTTCTCCAGCCGGCTTTGTTGTCTCCAGCAAAGCAGCCAGGACTCGAACAGCATTTGGATGTGGGATGCCCCTGTTTGGCAAGTGGCTTAGCCTGCTGTGCCACAGTGTCACCCTTGGTCCAACCTCTTAAGACCTCACTGCTGTGGGCTAGCCCTTGCTATAACAGAGCGGGCAGAACCTCTCCCTGCTCCCCTGCTCCTGCTCCTGCTCCTGCTCCTGCTCCTGCTCCTGCTCCTGCTCCTGCTCCTGCTCCTGCTCCTATTTGGCGGGGCCCTCGGGCTGTCCAGCAAACAGGTACAGGCAATTTGGAGCTTCTCCAGCTCTCTGGTTTCTCTGAGCCACCCCCGCCCCGCACCCCCACCCTCAGCTTTGCTTCATCTGAGGTCTCCTGCAAAGATGTGCCCGACCAGCAGGTCTTGTGGGTTTTGGTCCTTCATCCCTACTGTGTAGAGCTATCTGATCACATAGTTTTGTTATCAGCGTTCTGACTTTCTGATTTTCCCATCTAGTTGCTAAGCTTTGATTTTGGTTTTGTTTCAGTGGAGGTTTGAGAATTGTCCTGATGAGGCTATCCCCAGGCCATCCTCCTGCCTCCCACCCCCACCACACAGTCTCTGCACAGAGCTGTTTCTTCTTTCTTTCTTTTTTTTAATAACTGAGTCCTGCTTGGATTCATTCTTTTTCGACATTGTAGAGATGTATGCACTTGGCTATAACCTGCTTCTCCCTAGACTGAACGTGCCATGGGAGCTCGGGAATGGTGTACAGTGGTACAGTGGGGCTGATGTTTGCTGAAGGGAAGATGTTCTAGAAAAAGCACATGCTTGGAGGCTGAGAGAAAAGAGGCCACCTGTGACAGGTACAAAAAGTGGGACAGAGAAGTGCTAAGGGGCAAAGCCTCAGGGCGTGGGCCAGGTCAGTGGAAGCCTCAGTTAAGGAATTTGCCCCTGTCCCGAGGGTATGGGAAATCCATTTACAGATTTTTTTTTCAAGTCAGGGAAAAAGCAGATGAGATTTCTGGTTTTTTTTGAAAAATATCAAAAGCTGCGGGATACAGAACAGATGATGGGAGGAAACACGGAAGATAGGGAATTAGAATCCATGGAAATAACCCAGCATTTGTGTGTACATGATGAATAAAACATTGAATCATAGCAATTTGATTTTCAGATAAGTTGCACAGACAAGACACAGTGAGAATCCAAAAGGCAAGATCATGGCCCAAAATATAACAGAATCTAAACAGATAATACAGGCTGGCATTGTGGTGCAGTGGGTTAAGCTAACTCTTGAGGTGCTGGCATCTCATAGCCACGGGTTGCCTTTTCCAGTTCTGGCTGCTCTAAGTCAGATCCAGCTCCCCACTAATGCACCTGTGAAGGCGGCAGTTGATAGTCCAAGTGCTTGGGCCTCTGCCAGCTAAGTGGAGACCAGGATGGAGCTCCAGGTCCCCGGGTTCAGCCAAGCCCAACCCCAGCCGTTGTGGCCATTTGGGAAGTAAGTCAGTGGAAGATCTCTTTCTCTCTTTGCCTTTCCCTCTATCACTGTACCTTTCAAATAAATAAATCTTTTTTTAATTAACTTATTTATTTTAAAGAGTTACACAGAGAGGGAAGGCAGAAAGAGAGATCTTCCATCCACTGGTTGACTCCCCAGATGGCCACAATGGCCGGAGCTGCACCCATCCAAAGCAAGGAGCCAGGAGCTTCCTCCGGGTCTCCCACATGGGTGCTGGGGCCCAAGGACTAGGTCCATCTTCTGCTTTCCTGGGCCATAGTAGAGAGCCAGATCAGAAGTGGAGCAGCCAGGACTCAAACCGGTACCCATATGGGATGCTGACACTGCAGGCTGGGGTTTTATCTGCTATGCCACAGTGCCGGCCCCCAAGAAATAAATAAATCTTAAAAAGCCCGGATAAAATTAGCAAGGTCATTCATCCAGGACCCTGGCTCACAACTGATGGATGGTAACAGACAGGGTTAATTACAGCTGTGGAAAAAAAGTCCACAGTGCGCTCTATGAAGTAACATGGAGTAGAATGAACCAACAATGTAGAAATACTTTATATAGGGCCAGTGCCGTGGCTCACTAGGCTAATCCTCCACTTTGCGGCACCGGCACACGGGGTTCTAGTCCCGGTTGGGGTGTCAGATTCTGTCCCGGTTGCCCCTCTTCCAGGCCAGCTCTCTGCTGTGGCCAGGGAGTGCAGTGGAGGATGGCCCAAGTACTTGGGCCCTGCACCCCATGGGAGAAGTACCTGGCTCCTGCCATCGGATCAGCGCAGTGTGCCAGCCGCAGCGCGCCAGCCGCAGCAGCCATTGGAGGGTGAACCAACGGCAAAGGAAGACCTTTCTCTGTCTCTCTCTCTCATTGTTCACTCTGCCTGTCAAAAAATAAAAATAATAATAATAAAAATATACAAATACTTTATATATATTTATATTTTATTTATACATTATGCTAATATTATATACTTTATTATTTATATATTTATTTAAATATTTATTTGAGAGGTAGAGTTACAAACAGAGGGAGAGACAGAGAGAGAGGTCTTCCATCTGCTGGTTCATTCACCAAATGGCCACAATGGCTGGAGCTGAGCCAATCCGAAGCCAGGAGCCAGGAGTTTCTTCTGGGGCTCTGACGTGGACGCAGGGGCCCAAGCACTTGGGCCATCTTCTACTGCTTTCCCAGGCCACAGCAGAGAGCTGGATCAGAAGCAGAGCAGCCAGGACTAGAACTGGTGCCCATATGGGATGACTGCGCCATAGGGGGACAATTAACCTCCTGGCCCACAGCGCTGGCCCCAATACTTTATATATTTTTTAAAAAATGGTTAATTTGAAAGGAAGGAAAAGACAGAATGACAGAGGCAGATAGAGATCTTCCATCTGCTGGCTCACTTCCCAAATGCCCACAACAGCCAAGACCAGGCCATGCTGAAGACAGGAGCCAGGAGCTACATCCAGGTCTCCCACGTGGGTGGCAGGGGCTATGATCTGCTGCCTCCCAGGTTGCAAGTTAATAGGCAGCTAGATCAGAAACAGAGTCAAAATTCAAACCAAGTACCCTGGAGACATTTAGCTAGAGAAAAGAAAACTAAGGGGGAAAAGAAAGGCATTTTCAAAGACCTGAAGTGTTGTTCCATGGAAGGGAGTTGACCAGAATTTAGAACTAGGCCTGCTTTACAGAAGTTAGAGAAACACAACTGGTCTAAAGACTTTGCTTCCTCCATTCTTCTCTTTCTCTTTTCTTTTCCAATTATATGATTTTTGGTCACCAACAAGAAAACATGAACAGAGCGGGTATTTGACTTAGCACACAAGACACTGGTTATGACAGCCATGTCCTATGCTGGGGAGCCTGAGTTCCATTCCAGGCTCTGGCTCCTGATTCTAGCTTCCTGCTAATGCAGATCTTGGGAGGCAGCAGTGGGTGGTGGCTCAAGTAGCTGAGTCCCTGCAACCCAAACACAAGACCAGGGTTGAGTTCTTGGTTCCCAACTGCAGCTCCACCCAACCCCAATCATTGCAGGCATTTGGGATGCGAACCAGTAGATGATGCTCTTTCTCTGTGCTTCTCAGATAAAATTTTTTCAGTGAAAAGGATATACAATGATATCTCACATTCAGTTCCACTTTCTAGAGGCAGTTTCTTACGTATGTTTTAAGATATATTTTAAGCACATATAAATTGCCTTCTTGTTTTTCAAAGGATTTTTTTCAAAAGGAATTTCACATGCTTTTTAAAAAAATATTTATTTATTTGAAAAGCAGAGTTACAGAGAGGCAGAGACAGAGGAAAAAGAGATCTTCCATCCACTGGTTCACTCCCCAAATGACTGCAATAACCAGGGTTGAGCCAAGCCAAAGCCAGGAGCCAGAAGCTTCTTCCAGGTCTCCCACGTGGGTGCAGGGGCCCAAGCACTTGGGCCATCTTCTCTTGCTTTCCCAGGCGCATTAGCAGGGAGCTGGATTGGAAGTGGAGCAGCCGAGACTCAAACCGGCACCCATATAGGATGCCAGCACTACAGGTGGTGGGTTAACCCACTATGCCACAGTGCCAGCCCCTTCACATGCTTTTTCACAGTGACAACATTTCTAACTCCTAGTGGCCGACCCTGTAGTGACTCGGGCATTGCCTAGCCTGTGGATGTCTACAGGAAACAATCATCCATTAACCATCTAGGTTTTTGTTTCTCTTTCAATTTATCTATTGAATAAACTGTATTTTTGTCCTACAGATCTTCCTGCATTCTGGATTTTGCTGATCCAATGGTATCGTTCCTTTGTATTCTGAATGTCTTTTTTTTTTTTTTTTTTATTCTTTTCATACCTTTATTTAGTCTGTAGCTTCTCTCTGGCTTCTGGCTTCAGACTTTCCAAGCCTGTTGCAGGCATTTGGGGATTTGGAAAGTGAACCAGGGCCAGTGCTGTGGTGGAGTAGGTTAACACCCTGGCCTGACGTGCTGGCATCCCATATGGGCGCCGGTTTGAGACCTGGCTGCTCCTCTTCCGATCCAGCTCTCTGCTCTGGCCTGGGAAAGCAGTGGAAGATGGCCCAAGTCCTTGGGCCCCTGCACCCATGTGGGAGACCCGGAAGAAGCTCCTGGCTCCTGGCTTCGGATGGGTGCAGCTCTGGTCATTGCAGCCAATTATGGAGTGAACCATCAGATGGAAGACCTCTCTCTCTCTCTGCCTCTCCTCTCTGTGTAACTCTGACTTTCAAATAAAAATAAATAAATCTTAAAAAAAAAAAGTGAACCAGAAGATGGAACATCTCTCTCTCTCTCTCTCTCTTTCATTCTGCCTTCCAAATAAATATGAATAAAATAAATAAAAATGGAGACATTACTACCAACCCTAGGCGATACTATGAACAACTGCATATCAACAAACTAGATAATCTAATGAAGTGGACAAATTCTAAGAACACAGGGATTACCAAAATAACTCAAGAAGAAATAAAGGGGCCTGTGTTGTGGTGCAGTGGGTTAAGCTGCCACTTGCAACATGGACATCCCGTATGAGTGTCGGTTCCATGTCCCAGCTGCTTTTCTTCTGATCCAGCTCCCGGCTAATGCGCTGGAAAAGCAGCAGCAGACAGCTTTCACATGGGAGACCCAGATGGAGTTCAGGCTCCTGATTATGGCTTGGCTCAGCCCTGGCTGTTGCTGCCATTTGGGGAGTGAACCAGCAGATGGAAGACTGATTCTGTCTCTTTCTCCCTCTCCCCGACACACACCTGCCTCCCTCCCTCCCTTCCTCTCAGAGAAAAAAAAAAATAAAAACAATCTTTAAAAAAGAAATATAAAGTCTGAAGAGATTTGTAACATAAAAAGATTGAATAACTAACCAAAAACCTCCCCCTTCCCCAAAAAGTCCAGAACCAGAAAGCTACCATGCATTTAAATAAGAATTGTAAGAACTAACACCAGGGGCTGGCATTGTCGCACAGCAGGTTAAGCTTCTGGCTGTGCCTGGGATGCCAGCATCTAGTATGAGTACCTGTTCAAGTCCCAGCTGCTGTGATCCAGTTCCCTGCTGCTGCCTTTTGGAAGGAAGTGGAAGATAATTCAAGTGCTTGGTCCCTGCCACCCTTGTGGGAGACCTGGAAGGAGCTCCTGGCTCTTGCTTCAGTCTGGCCCAGATTCAGCTATTGTAGTCATTTGAGGAGTAAACCAGTGGATGGAAGATCTTTCTCTCTGTCTCTTTGTCACTCTGCCTTTCAAATAGGTAAATAAATCTGTGGGAAAAAAAAAGAATTTAAAAAATCACAAATGGGCTCAATAGGCTAATCCTCCGCCTGCGGCGCTGGCACCCCGGGTTCTAGTCCCAGTTGGGGCGCCGGATCCTGTCCCGGTTGCCCCTCTTCCAGGCCAGCTCTCTGCTGTGGCCCGCGAGTGCAGTGGAGGATGGCCCAAGTGCTTGGGCCCTGCACCCGCATGGGAGACCAGGAGAAGCACCTGGTCCTGGTTTCAGATCGGCGCGGTGCGCCAGCCACAGCAGCCATTGGAGGGTGAACCAACGGTAAAGGAAGATCTTTCTCTCTGTCTCTCTCTCACTGTCCACTCTGCCTGTCAACAAAAAATCACAAATGTTCCTTTTTTTAAAATTCAGCTTCCTTTTTCTAAAAAAAATATTTATTTACTTGAATGTCAGAGTTACACAGAGAGAGAAGAAGATGGAGAGGCAGAGAAAGGTCTTCCATCCTCTAGTTCACTCTCTAGTTGGCCACAATGGCCAGAGCTGTGCTATCTGAAGCCAGGAGATAGGAGCTTCTTCCAGGTCTCCCACGTGGGTGCAGGGATCCAAGGACATGGGCCATTTTCTAGTGCTTTCCCAGACCATAGCAGAGAGCTGGATTGGAAGAGGAGCAGCCAGGACTCAAACTAGTGCTCATATGGGATGCCGGCACTGCAGGCAGCTGCTTTACCACTACGCCACAGCTCCAGCCTCCACAGATGTTCTTTAGTGATAGAAACACTCATGAAACTTAGGAATAGTTTCTGAAACTTCCTCATCATGGTAAAGGGCCTATATTTAAAATCCTAGCATCATACTCAAAACCTTTACCCTTAAGTCAGGAGCACAATAAGGATGCCTGCCTTCACTGCAGCTTTTTGAAATTGTATACTAAAAATTCTAGCCTGAGCAGTTAGGCAGGAAAAAGAAAATAAAAAAGCATGTAAATTAGGAAGGAGTAGAATTATTTCTGTTCACAGGTCTCACATTCCTGCATGTTATGGACAAACAAATCAACTCTACTAGCACCTTACTCTTGTGCTTCCAGCCTCCATAAGTGTGAGAAAGGAAATGTTCATTGTTTGTCTCTTGGCCTGTGGTATTTTGTCATGGCAGCACCAGAAGACATAGGCTTTGGTAACATGAAGTGGAATAGTGTAGAACAAACACCTCAAGATGTGGAGGTGTCTAGAAGTGGGGGAGAGTAAAGCTGGAAGAGTTTTGAGGCACATGCTAAGAAAAGCCTAGAATGCCTTCAAGGGATTGTTGGTCAAAATATGGATATTAAAGGTGAGGCTGGGGGCCAGTGCCATGGCTCACTTGATTAATCCTCCACCTGCGGCACTGGCATCCCATGTGGGCGCTGGGTTCTAGTCCCGGCTGCTCCTCTTCCAGACCGGCTCTCTGCTGTGGCCCGGGAAGGCAGTGGAGGATGGCCCAAGTCCTTGGGCCCTGCACCCACATGGGAGACCAGGAAGAAGCATCTGGCTCTTGGCTTCGGATCAGCGCAGCACCGTCCATAGTGGCCATTTGAGGAGTGAACCAATGGAAGGAAGACCTTTTTCTCTGTCTCTCTCTCTCACTGGCTATAACTCTACCTGTCAAATAAATTTTTAAAAAATTAAAAAAAAAAAGGTGGGGCTGGTGAGGGCTCAGAGGAGAGTTATGGAAAAAACTTCTATGATCTTAGTGAATACCTACAAATCACAAATAGAGTGCTCTTAGAAATATGACTGTTGAAGGCCCTTCTGGGAAGTTCTCAGTAAGGAGCACGTTGGAGCAGAGGAAAGATGATCCTGATGAAGTTATGAGGAAGGCTACTGAGTCATATTTTAGTGTTTGTGGGAGGTAGGACTTACAGTAAACTGATAAGAGCAGTTATCTTAGCCAAAAGACTGAGAAGCGATTGAAATGCAGAACTTAACAAGTGATGATGTTGGGTATTTAGCACTGGAGGTTTTCCTTTTATAAGTTTTCAAAATTACCCTATAATAAATTTTAAAAAGTTAGTGTGTTGCAGAAAACTGAAAAACACAGGAAGCGAAGCACAAGTTGCTCCATACACACAAGCAGTCTGCGGTTGGACATGTCCTTCCAGGTCCTGTGTGGATCTGCACAACATCCAGCTACATGGGACTGAGACTATACCGTATGTCTCATGTTTTTTCACACATCATGAATATTTACCACTTCAAAATCCCAAAAGTGTGTGAATATTTTGATAACCAAAAATATACTATACCAACTCAATCTGTTAGAAAAAAAAATGTGCTCCTGCCTTTCTTGGGAACAAACATTTCATAGAAGACAAAAATGGCAACAGACCTCTAGTACTGGCAAAGTGACAGTTAAAAAACTGCATTCCCTTAGAACTCAACTCAAAACGAGACATAAAACAACAGAGTCCACCAAGTGGAATGTCTCTAAGAGGATTTGTTATCAGATCTATACTATTACAATGCAACCAAGAAGGTGTGTTTCCACTGTATTTCCATCGCACAGCCAAAAAAGATGTACATATGTTGACAGTTGTCATCGCATGTAAATATAAACACATCTGCATATGTATCTCCCTCTATATTTCTGCCCCTCTGCAGCCACCACAGTGAACAAGTCCTTCATATACGCTGTTCAGAGGTGTCTTAACAATCCCATGTTGAGGCCAGCATTTTAGCATAGCAAATTGAGCTGTCACCAATGCCAGGATTGCATAGAAGCACCAGTTCAAGTCCTGGCTGCTTCAGTTCTAATCCAGCTTTCTGATAATGCACCTGGGAAGGGCAGCGGAAGATGGCTCAAGAAGTTGGGCCTCCACACCCATGTAGGAAACCCAGATGGAATTCCTGGTTCTTGGCTTCAACCTGGCCCAACCCTGGCTGTCCCTGACATTTGGGGATTGAACCAGGAACTTAATCCAGATCTCCCACATGCATGGCAGACACTCAAGTACTGGACTCATTACCTGCTGCCTCTCAGGGTGCACACTGGCAAGAAGCTGGAATTGGAAGCAAAGCCAGGGCTCAAACCCATGTGTTCAATGTGGGTTAAGATGTCCCAAGTAGGGGCTGGTGCTGTGGTGCAGTGGGTTAAAACCTGGCCTGAAGTGCCAGCTACTCCTCTTCCAGTCCAGCTCTCTGCTGTGGCCTGGGAAAGCAGTGGAAGATGGCCAAAGTGATTGGGCCCCTGCACCCACGTGGGAGACCTGGAAGAAGCTCCTGGCTCCTGGCTTTGGATCGGCACAGCTCTGGCTGATGTGGTCATCTGGGGAGTGAACCATCGGATGGAAGATCTCTCTCTCTGTCTCTACCTCTCTCTGTAACTCAGTCTTTCAAATAAATAAAACAAATCTTAAAAAAAAAAAAAAAGTGGCGGCCGGTGCCGCAGCTCACTAGGCTAATCCTCTGCCTTGCGGCGCCAGCACACCGGGTTCTAGTCCCAGTCGGGGCGCCGGATTCTGTCCCGGTTGCCCCTCTTCCAGGCCAGCTCTCTGCTGTGGCCCGGGAGTGCAGTGGAGGATGGCCCAAGTACTTGGGCCCTGCACCCCATGGGAGACCAGGAAAAGCACCTGGCTCCTGCCTTCGGATCAGCGCGGTGCGCGGGCCACAGTGCACTGGCCGCAGCGGCCATTGGAGGGTGAACCAACGGCAAAGGAAGACCTTTCTCTGTCTCTCTCACTGTCCACTCTGCCTGTCAAAAAATAAAAAAATAAAATAAAAATAGACTTAAAAAAAAAAGTGGCATCTTAACCACTGTACCAAATCCTGACTCCCAGATTAACCACTTTAAAGTGAACCATTCAATGAGTGGCATTCAATTCATTCTATCTAGTTCCAAAATGTTTTTTTATCACCCCAAAATATAATCCAATATCCATTAAGCGATTACTTGTATATATTTCTCAGTTTATCTCTGAACTCTCAATTCTGTTCCATTGGTCTATACCTCTCCATATTCCAATGACACCTGCTTTGATATGTAGCTTTGGAATAGATTTTGAAATTTGAGCATATGAGTTCTCAAAATTTGTTCCCCTTTTTTGAGATTATTTTGGCTCTTCTGGGTCCCTTGTATTCCATATGATTTTTTTTTTTTTTTTTTTTTGACAGAGTGGACAGTGAGAGAGAGAGACAGAGAGAAAGGTCTTCCTTTGCCGTTGGATCACCCTCCAATGGCCGCCGCTGCAGCCAGCGCACTGCGCTGATCCGATGGCAGGAGCCAGGATCCAGGTGCTTTTCCTGGTCTCCCATGGGGTGCAGGGCCCAAGCACCTGGGCCATCCTCCACTGCACTCCCTGGCCACAGCAGAGAGCTGGCCTGGAAGAGGGGCAACCGGGACAGAATCCGGCGCCCCAACCGGGACTCGAACCCGGTGTGCCGGCGCCGCAAGGTGGAGGATTAGCCTATTGAGCCACGGCGCCGGCCTCCATATGAATTTGAAGATCAAATTTCCCAGTTTTTAAAAATGGTTATTGGGATTTTATTAGGGATGGTATTGAGTCTGTTTTATAGGGTGGGGAAAAAATGCATTTTTTCCTACTCTCTGCCTTCACTGAGCACAGAACTTTCAACTCAAGATGTGTGAGGTTTTATTCTCCCACACACCAAGCAATTCTCCAGCAGATACCGGGTTGTTGGTGTCCTCCAATTCAATTCTTTTTTTTTTTTTTTTTTTTTTTTTTTGGACAGGCAGAGTGGACAGTGAGAGACAGAGAGAAAGATCTTCCTTTACCATTGGTTCACCCTCCAATGGCTGCTGCGGCCGGCGCACCGCGCTGATCTGAAGCCAGGAGCCATGTGCTTCTCCTGGTCTCCCATGGGGTGCAGGGCCTAAGCACTTGAGCCATCCTCCACTGCACTCCCGGGCCACAGCAGAGAGCCGGACTGGAAGAGGAGCAACCAGGACAGGAGCCGGCACCCCGACCGGGACTAGAACCTGGTGTGCCGGCACCGCAGGCGGAAGATTAGCCTAGTGAGCCGCGGCGTCGGCCCCAATTCAATTCTGACTACCTGGAGACTGTCAGATCCCAGAGAGTAAGGGCTCTTCCCACAAGAGTGCCTCCTCCCATTTCAGACACTGTGTACAAATAGGTTCTCACGTATGCTCTTACCAGACTGGCTGTAAATCCGGGTTCCTAGGGTAGGCGTTTATTCTAACATTTAAGACTCAGTTTAGGGGCCGGCACAGTGGCACAGTGGGTTAACACCCTGGCCTAAAGCGCCGGCATCCCATGCTGGCACTGGTTCGAGACCCAGCTGCTCCACTTTCTGTCCAGCTCTCTGCTATGGTCTGGGAAAGCAGTAGAAGATGGCCCAAGTCCTTGGGCCCCTGGACCCACGTGGGAGACCGGGAAGAAGCTCCTGGCTCCTGGCTTTGGATCGGCACAGCTCTGGCTGTTGCGGCCAACTGGGGAGTGAACCATTGGATGGAAGACCTCTCTCTCTGTCTGTCTCTCTGCCTCTCCTCTCTGTGTAACTCTGACTTTCAAATAAATAAGTAAATCTTTAAAAAAAAAAAAAAACAAACAAAGACTCGGTTTAAGGTGCCCATATCTGGGTCTGGCATTGTGGCATAGTGGGTTAAGCTGCTGCCTGCCATGCCAGCATCCCATATGGCATGGGAAGCCGTTTGATTCCCAACTGTTCCACTTCTGATCCAGCTCCCTGCTAATGATCTGAGAAAGTAGTGTAAGATGGCCCAAATCCTTGGGCCCCTGCCACTCATGTGGGAGACTGGAATGAAGCTCCTGACTCCTGGCTTTGGCCTGGCCCAGCCCTGGCCATTGAGGCCATTTGGGGAGTGAACCAGCAGATGGAAGATCTTTCTTTTTTTCCGTTTTTCTCTGTTAACTCTGCCTTTCAAATAAATCTTAAAAACAACAAAACAACAACAAATCACAGATGTCCATATCCCATGATACTCAGCTCCAGTTCCTGTTGGCAGATTATGGTGTTGAACAAAGACACACACAAGAGACTAGGCTATCTGGACAAGCAATTTACTTCTGCAGAAGTGTGCATAGCTTTCTCTAAACCCCCGGTAGCAAGCACACCTGGTAAGTGGTCCACTCAGTCTTTTACTCTTAAGGCAGGGAAGGCGGGGGCGGGGTGAGGGGGTGGTTTGACCTTTTGCATCATTGGCTGAGGCTTGGGCTTACAATCTACTTGGCAGTTGTCTAAGCAGAATGAGGAAGTGGCACTGACTAGAAATTTTGGACAGCCAGGTTGCAGATGCGGCAAAGCTCACATAAGAAACAGGATGCGAAAAAGGGGCAGCAATTGGTTTGTGGTGTTAAGATGAGATGGGGCTGACTTACAAACTTTTGAGAATCAATTTTTTTAAAGATTTATTTATTTGAAAGGCAGAGTTACATACCGAGAGAGAATGAAAGGCCTTCCATCCACTGGTTCACTCCCCAAATGGCTGCAATGGCTGGAGCTGGGCCCATCTGAAGCCAGGAACCAGGAGGTTGTTCTGGGTCTCCCACGTGGGTGCACAGGCCCAAGCACTTGGGCCATCTTCCGCTGCTTTCCCAGATGAATTAACAGGGAGATAGATCAGAAATGGAGCAACTGGAACTTGAACTGGTGCCCATATGAGATGCCAATGCTGTAGGCAATGACTTCACCTGTTAACACCACAGTGCCAACCCCAATTTCTAGAATCTTTAACTTATACTATTCTTAGAACTGAAAATTTTTCTTACAAAATAAGAAGAGAAGCTACAATCTAAAATGGAATCACTTTGGTTTGATGAATTTCTTTTTTTTTTTTTTTTTTTTTTTTTTTTTTTTTTTTGACAGGCAGAGTGGATAGTGAGAGAGAGAGACAGAGAGAAAGGTCTTCCTTTGCCGTTGGTTCACCCTCCAATGGCCGCCGCGGCCGGCGCGCTGCGGCCGGCGCACCGCGCTGATCCGATGGCAGGAGCCAGGAGCCAGGTGCTTTTCCTGGTCTCCCATGGGGTGCAGGGCCCAAGCACCTGGGCCATCCTCCACTGCACTCCCTGGCCACAGCAGAGAGCTGGCCTGGAAGAGGGGCAACCGGGACAGAATCCGGCGCCCCAACCGGGACTCGAACCCGGTGTGCCGGCGCCGCAAGGTGGAGGATTAGCCTATTGAGCCACGGCGCCGGCCTCCATATGAATTTGAAGATCAAATTTCCCAGTTTTTAAAAATGGTTATTGGGATTTTATTAGGGATGGTATTGAGTCTGTTTTATAGGGTGGGGAAAAAATGCATTTTTTCCTACTCTCTGCCTTCACTGAGCACAGAACTTTCAACTCAAGATGTGTGAGGTTTTATTCTCCCACACACCAAGCAATTCTCCAGCAGATACCGGGTTGTTGGTGTCCTCCAATTCAATTCTTTTTTTTTTTTTTTTTTTTTTTTTTTTTGGACAGGCAGAGTGGACAGTGAGAGACAGAGAGAAAGATCTTCCTTTACCATTGGTTCACCCTCCAATGGCTGCTGCGGCCGGCGCACCGCGCTGATCTGAAGCCAGGAGCCATGTGCTTCTCCTGGTCTCCCATGGGGTGCAGGGCCTAAGCACTTGAGCCATCCTCCACTGCACTCCCGGGCCACAGCAGAGAGCCGGACTGGAAGAGGAGCAACCAGGACAGGAGCCGGCACCCCGACCGGGACTAGAACCTGGTGTGCCGGCACCGCAGGCGGAAGATTAGCCTAGTGAGCCGCGGCGTCGGCCCCAATTCAATTCTGACTACCTGGAGACTGTCAGATCCCAGAGAGTAAGGGCTCTTCCCACAAGAGTGCCTCCTCCCATTTCAGACACTGTGTACAAATAGGTTCTCACGTATGCTCTTACCAGACTGGCTGTAAATCCGGGTTCCTAGGGTAGGCGTTTATTCTAACATTTAAGACTCAGTTTAGGGGCCGGCACAGTGGCACAGTGGGTTAACACCCTGGCCTAAAGCGCCGGCATCCCATGCTGGCACTGGTTCGAGACCCAGCTGCTCCACTTTCTGTCCAGCTCTCTGCTATGGTCTGGGAAAGCAGTAGAAGATGGCCCAAGTCCTTGGGCCCCTGGACCCACGTGGGAGACCGGGAAGAAGCTCCTGGCTCCTGGCTTTGGATCGGCACAGCTCTGGCTGTTGCGGCCAACTGGGGAGTGAACCATTGGATGGAAGACCTCTCTCTCTGTCTGTCTCTCTGCCTCTCCTCTCTGTGTAACTCTGACTTTCAAATAAATAAGTAAATCTTTAAAAAAAAAAAAAAACAAACAAAGACTCGGTTTAAGGTGCCCATATCTGGGTCTGGCATTGTGGCATAGTGGGTTAAGCTGCTGCCTGCCATGCCAGCATCCCATATGGCATGGGAAGCCGTTTGATTCCCAACTGTTCCACTTCTGATCCAGCTCCCTGCTAATGATCTGAGAAAGTAGTGTAAGATGGCCCAAATCCTTGGGCCCCTGCCACTCATGTGGGAGACTGGAATGAAGCTCCTGACTCCTGGCTTTGGCCTGGCCCAGCCCTGGCCATTGAGGCCATTTGGGGAGTGAACCAGCAGATGGAAGATCTTTCTTTTTTTCCGTTTTTCTCTGTTAACTCTGCCTTTCAAATAAATCTTAAAAACAACAAAACAACAACAAATCACAGATGTCCATATCCCATGATACTCAGCTCCAGTTCCTGTTGGCAGATTATGGTGTTGAACAAAGACACACACAAGAGACTAGGCTATCTGGACAAGCAATTTACTTCTGCAGAAGTGTGCATAGCTTTCTCTAAACCCCCGGTAGCAAGCACACCTGGTAAGTGGTCCACTCAGTCTTTTACTCTTAAGGCAGGGAAGGCGGGGGCGGGGTGAGGGGGTGGTTTGACCTTTTGCATCATTGGCTGAGGCTTGGGCTTACAATCTACTTGGCAGTTGTCTAAGCAGAATGAGGAAGTGGCACTGACTAGAAATTTTGGACAGCCAGGTTGCAGATGCGGCAAAGCTCACATAAGAAACAGGATGCGAAAAAGGGGCAGCAATTGGTTTGTGGTGTTAAGATGAGATGGGGCTGACTTACAAACTTTTGAGAATCAATTTTTTTAAAGATTTATTTATTTGAAAGGCAGAGTTACATACCGAGAGAGAATGAAAGGCCTTCCATCCACTGGTTCACTCCCCAAATGGCTGCAATGGCTGGAGCTGGGCCCATCTGAAGCCAGGAACCAGGAGGTTGTTCTGGGTCTCCCACATGGGTGCACAGGCCCAAGCACTTGGGCCATCTTCCGCTGCTTTCCCAGATGAATTAACAGGGAGATAGATCAGAAATGGAGCAACTGGAACTTGAACTGGTGCCCATATGAGATGCCAATGCTGTAGGCAATGACTTCACCTGTTAACACCACAGTGCCAACCCCAATTTCTAGAATCTTTAACTTATACTATTCTTAGAACTGAAAATTTTTCTTACAAAATAAGAAGAGAAGCTACAATCTAAAATGGAATCACTTTGGTTTGATGAATTTCTTTTTTTTTTTTTTTTTTTTTTTTTTTTTTTTTTTTGACAGGCAGAGTGGATAGTGAGAGAGAGAGACAGAGAGAAAGGTCTTCCTTTGCCGTTGGTTCACCCTCCAATGGCCGCCGCGGCCGGCGCGCTGCGGCCGGCGCACCGCGCTGATCCGATGGCAGGAGCCAGGAGCCAGGTGCTTTTCCTGGTCTCCCATGGGGTGCAGGGCCCAAGCACCTGGGCCATCCTCCACTGCACTCCCTGGCCACAGCAGAGGGCTGGCCTGGAAGAGGGGCAACCGGGACAGAATCCGGCGCCCCGACCGGGACTAGAACCCGGTGTGCCGGCGCCGCTAGGCGGAGGATTAGCCTATTGAGCCGCGGCGCCGGCCATGATGAATTTCTTTCTCCCACAATCTCCCCCTCTTACTTATAAACTTGTATTTTTTTCTTTAAATTTAGATAATAATTGGCTTTGGTGTTCGTGAATATCTAGTAAGAGTAACTTGATAAGATGGGAGACTTTGCTTAGTGAGGACTTGGACTTGTCAAATTGTTGAACCATGAGGTCAGTGAAAGGGTCATTAATGTCTGAGTTTTTGTGTTTTTTTTTTCTTTTAAGATTTTCTATTTATTTATTTGAGAGGCACAATTACAGACAGAGAGAGGGAGAGACAGAGAAGTCTTCCATCTGTTGGTTCACTCCCCAAATGGCAACAATGGCCGGAGCTGGGCTGATCCACAGCCAGGAGCCGGGAGTTTCCTCCAGGTCTCTCACGCAGGCGCAGGCCGTCTTCTGCTTCTTTCCTAGGCCAAAGCTGAGAGCTGGATCAGAAGAGCTGCAGCCAGGACTTGAACCAGTGCCCATATGGGATACCACAGTCAGAGGCCCAGCCCATTATGCCACAGTGGCGGCCCCTGCAACTATCTGATTCAAACTGAGTGGAGAGAGGGTCATATGATGCTGGGTGACCTTGATAATGAGGTGACAGGCGGTGGGGAAGACAAGAAAGAGGTACAGGGGCCGGCGCCATGGCTCACTTGGTTAATCCTCCACCTGTGGCGCCGACATCCCATATGGGTCCCGGGTTCTAGTCCCATTGCTCCTTTTCCAGTCCAGTTCTCTGCTGTGGCCTGGGAAGGCAGTGGAGGATGGCCCAAGTGCTTGGGCACCTGCATCATCCACATGGGAGACCTGGAAGAAGCATCTGGCTCCTGGCTTCAGATCTGCATAGCTCCGGCCATAGTGGCCATTTTGGGGATGAACCAACGGAAGGAAGACCTTCCTCTCTGTCTCTCTCTCTCATTGTCTAACTCTATCTGTCAAATAAAGTAAAAAGGAAGGGAGGAAGGAAGGAAGGAAGTGAGGAAGGACAATTAGACCCCCCCAAGGTGAACGTGATTTTTGATCACCTGGGGCATGTGAATCCTCGTCCTTCTGGTTTTGGTGGGGAGGCCCCCTTTCTTCCTTCCTTCCTTCCTTTTTTATTTATTTACTTGAAAGTCACAGTTACACGGAGAGAGAAGGAGAGGCAGAGAGAGAGAGAGAGGTCTTCCATCTGATGGTTGGCCACAATGGCTGGAGCTGCGTCGATCCAAAGCCAGGAGCCAGGAGCTTCTTCCAGATCTCCCATGTGGGGGCAGGGGCCCAAGGACCTAGGCCATCTTCTACTGCTTTCCCAGGCCATAGCAGAGAGCTTGATCGGAAGTGGAGCAGCTGGGTCTCGAACCGGCACCCATATGGGATGGCCAGGAAATTAACCCACTGTGCCATAGCGCTGGCCCCTTTGGAAGAGTCTTAACCCAGGGCTTTTCCCCTCAAAGGGTGCTTGTCTCAGAGCCTGTTTTTTTTGTTTGTTTGTTTTGTGTGTGTGTGTGTGTGTGTGTGTGTGTGTGTGTGACATCCTTCTGTCACTTGTTTGGCTATGACATATATCCCTGTACTGCCATAAACATACAAAATTACACCATACATGGCCTGGGATCCCCAGTGGCTTCCCTGATGGAGATGGGTGAGTTCCCTCATCAAGAGTTTGGATGGCATCCCTTCTTTTCTGGAAGAAGCCATCTTCCTTCTGTGTTTGTGTGGGCCCCTATTTTAATTGTTTTCTTTCCTTTGGGTAAAAAGAGGGTTAGAGGTGAGGGTAGGAAGGTGTGAATTGAGATGAAAACTTGCTGCCCTTTTACTTCCTCATCAGCCAGAGGTTTTTTTTGTTTTGTTGTTGTTGTTGAGGTTTAAAAGTAATCTCTTCTTGGTGGTGATCAGAGGCCACTGCCATGTAGCAGTGTGATGTGTCTCCTCGGAGGGGAGGTCCCTCCACACTTTCATGGGCCAACCCAAAGGAGCCCCCAAAAATTGTTGGAAGTTATGACTCAGTGTCAAACAAAGACACACACAACAAACAAGGATATCTGGACAAGGCATGTTACTTTAAAAATATATATTTATTTATTTGAAAGGCAGTTACAGAGAGAGAGAGAGAGAGATCTTCCATTTGCTAGTCCACTCCCCAGATGGTTGCAATGGCCAGAGGTGGGACAATCTGGGGCTTCTTCCAGTCTCCCATGAGGTTCAGTGGTCTAAGCACTTGGGTCCTCTAGCACTGCTTTCCCAGGCACATTAGCAGGGAGCTGGATAGGAAGTGGAGCAGCCAGGACTCGAACCAGCAACCACATGGGATGCTGGCACTGCAGGTGGACACTTAACCTTCTATGCCACAGCATCAGCTCCAAGGCAATTCACTTCTGCAGAAGGTTGCCGGCGCCACAGCTCACTAGGCTAATCCTCTGTCTGCGGCGCCAGCACCCCTGGTTCTAGTTCCAGTCGGGGCAACGGATTCCAGGCCAGCTCTCTGCTGTGGCCCAGGAAGGCAGTGGAGGATGGCCCAAGTGCTTGGACCCTGCACCTGCATGGGAATCCAGGAAGAAGCACCTGGCTCCTGGCTTCGGATCGGCTCAGCACCGTCCATAGTGGCCATTTGAGGAGTGAACCAACAGAAGGAAGACCTTTTTCTCTGTCTCTCTCTCTCACTGTCTAACTCTGCCTGTCCAAAAAAATAAAAAACAAAAAACTTCTGCAGAAGGGTGTGTGGCCGTCTTTTTTTTTTTTTTTTTTTTTTTTTTTTTTTTTTTTTCATCTTTAAACTGAAGTAGCAAGCACACTGAATGGGCAGTTACCTGGTCTTTTAAGAGGGGTGGGGTGGGGGTGGGCTTTTGGCCTTTTACATCATTGGCTGAGGCTTAGGATTACAATCTACTCAGTGATTATCTAAGCAGAATGAGGAAGTGGCACTGAGTAGAAATTTTGAACAGCCAGGTTACAGATGTGGCAAAGCTCACATATGAAACAGGATGCAAAAATGGGGCAGCAATTGGTTTGTGGCATTAAGAGGGGACAGGGCTTACACAAGTTTTAGAATCTTCAGCTTACACCATTCTTTTTTTTTTTTTTTTTTTTTTTTTTTTTGACAGGCAGAGTGAACAGTGAGAGAGAGAGAGACAGAGAGAAAGGTCTTCCTTTTTGACGATGATTCACCCTCCAATGGCCACCAAGGCCAGCGCCCTGTGGCCAGCACATTGCACTGGTCCGAAGCCAGGAGCCAGGTGCTTATCCTGGTCTCCCATGAAGGTGCAGGGCCCAAGCACTTGGGCCATCCTTCACTGCACTCCCGGGCCATAGCAGAGGGCTGGCCTGGAAGAGGGGCAACCGGGACAGAATCCGGCACCCCGACCGGGACTAGAACCCGGTGTGCCGGCGCCGCAAGGTGAAGGATTAGCCTATTGAGCCGCAGTGCCGTCCAGCTTACGCCATTCTTAAAACTGGAACTTTGTCTTACAAGATAAGATGCAGAGAAGCTACAGTCTAAAGTGGAGTCACTTTGCTTTGATAGAAAAGTCTTGTTTCTCCCACATTGCTGTCTCCAGCTTCCTGCTAATGTGCATCCTGGGAGAAGAAATGCTGGAGGTTGGGCTCCTGCCACCCATGAGTTCCCAGCTCCCGGCAGTTGGAGGATGAACTGGAGGCTGGTGTCTCTTTCTCTATGCCTCTCAAATTAAAAAAAAATTGGGGTTCTCCAATCCTTCGTCAGTTTCAGCTGATTGGCTAGAATGGATCAGAACTCAGAAACACTTTCATTATAGCTATGATTTTAATACCTCCTCTAAAATTCATGTTGCAATTTATAAATATTTATTTATTCTCACTTTATTTCAAAAGCACACAGAGATAAAAACAGAGACACATAGAGAAAAAGAGACACCTTTTTGTTTAAAGATTTATTTATTTGTGGCTGGTGTTGTGGCCTAGTGGGTTAATCTGCCACCTGTGATGCTGGCATCCCATATGGGCACCTATTCATGTCCTGGCTACTCCACTTCCAATCCAGCTCCCTGCTAATGGTCTTGGAATGCAGCAAGTGTTTGGGCCCCTGCCATGGAAAACCCAGATGAAGCTCCTGGCTTCTGGCTTCATCGTGGCCCAGCACTAGCTGTTGCAGCCATTTGGGGAGCGAACCAGCGGATGAAACATCTCTTGCTCTGTCTCTTCCTCTTTCTCAGTAACTCTTTCAAATAAATACATAAAAATTTTTTGTTTTTAGGCCGGTGCCGCGGCTCAATAGGTTAATCCTCTGCCTTGTGGCGCTGGCACACCAGGTTCTAGTCCCGGTCGGGGCGCCGGATTCTGCCCCGGTTGCCCCTCTTCCAGGCCAGCTCTCTGCTGTGGCCAGGGAATGCAGTGGAGGATGGCCCAAGTACTTGGGCCCTGCACCCCATGGGAGACCAGGATAAGTACCTGGCTCCTGCCTTCAGATCAGCGCGGTGCGCCGGCCGCAGCGCACCAGCCGCGTGGCCATTGGAGGGTGAATCATCGTCAAAAAGGAAGACCTTTCTCTCTGTCTCTCTCTCTCACTGTCCACTCTGCCTGTCAATTTTTTTTTTTTTTGTTTTTAAAGATTTATTTTAATTATTTATTTGAAAGACAGAATTACAGAGAGAGATAGAGACACAGAGAGAGGTCTTCCATCCACTGGTTCACTCCCCAGATGGCTGCAACGGCCAGAGCTGATCCAATCTGAAACCAGGAGCCAGGAGCTTCTTCCTGGTCTCCCACATGGGTGCAGGGGTCCAAGCACTCGGGCCATCTTCTGCTGCTTTCCCAGGCCAGAGCAGAGAGCTGGATCAACAGAGGAACAGCTGGGACTCAAACTGGCACCCATATGGGATGCCAGCACTTCAGGCCAGGGCGTTAACCTGCTGCACCACAGCGCTGGCCTCAATATATAAATCTTCAAAAAAAAAAAAAAAAAAGAATTTCCTCATTGAACGGCAGTGCTACCATGATCATAAATCAGAAGACTGTTTCTGCACGTTGTTTTTGGACTCTGTACTCTCTGCCATGTCTTCATTTGTTTGTCCTCATGCAAGTCCAGCACTGGCTTAATTATTACTTCTATAGGTCTTGGTATGTGGTTATGCAAGTCCTCTAGTCTTGTCCTTCTTCTGGATACCATGGCTATTCGTGATCCTTTGTATTTCCATGTAAGTCTCATGATCAGCTTAAAATTTTTCTTAAAAAAACCTACTGGAATTTTTTTTTGAAATTGTGCTGAATCTGTAGATAAATTTGAGGAAACTCAATATCTTTACAATATTTCAATTCATGGATCTTTCAATTCATTAACATGACATATTTTCTTCCATTTATTTAGGTCGTCTTTAATTTCACTGAATGTACTTTGTCAATTTTCAATATAGAGGTTGCATATCTTTAATTAGTTTTATTGCTGTATATATTTATTTATTGGTTTTTAAAGATTTATTTATTTTTATTTGAAAGTCAAAGTTACACAGAGAGAGGAGAGGCAGAGGCAGAGAGAGGTCTTCCACCCGCTGGTTCACTCCCCAGATGACCACATTGGCCAGAGCTGTGCCAATTAGAAGCCAGGAACCAGGAGCTTCTTCCAGGTCTCCCACATGGGTGCAGGGGCCCAATCACTTGGGCCATCTTCTACTGCTATCCCAGGCCATAACAGAGAGCTGGATCAGAAGAGGAGCAGCTGAGACTAGAACCGGCGAACATATGGGATGCCGGCACTTCAGGCCAGGATGTTAACCCACTGCGCCACAGCGCCAGCCCCCTTTTATTTATTTATTTAAGAAGTACTGCTGCAGACAGAGAGAGGGAGAGACAGAAAATAAGGGCTTCGACCTTCTGGTTCACTTCCCAAATGTCTGTAACAGCTGGAGCTGGGCCAGTTCAAAGCCAGGAGTCAGGAGCTTCCTCCAGGTCTTCCACATGGGTGCAGGGGCCCAAGTACCTGGACCATTGTCTGCTGCTTTCCCAGGGCATTAGCAGGGAGCTGGTTTGGAAGTGGATCAGCTGGGATTCAAACTGGTGCCCATATGGGATGCCGATGCTGCACGCTGGGGCTTTAACCTGCTGTGCCACATTGTAAAATTTTATTTTTCATTTTTTGATGCTAGTTTATCAAAATATAATTTTTAAAAATATTTCTTTATTAATTTGGAAGTCAGAATTACACACAGAGAGAAGGAGAGGCAGAGAGAGAGTGAGAGAGAAAGGTCCTCCATTGGTTGGTTCACTCTCCAGTTGTCCGCAACAGCCGGAACTGCACCGATCCGAAACCAGGAGCCAGGAGCTTCCTCTGGGTCTCCCACATGGGTGTAGGGGCCCAAGGACTTGGGCCATCTTCTACTGCTTTCCCAGGCCATGGCAGAGAGCTGGATCACAAGTGGAGCAGCCGGATCTCCAACAGGCGCCCAAATGGGATGCCGGCTCTTCAGACAAGGGCGTTAACCCGCTGTGCCACGGCGCTGGCCCCATATATATATATATATATATATATATATTTGACAGGTAGAAATATATATATTTGACAAATATATATATATATATATGACAAATATATATATATATATTTGACAGGTAGAATTTACAGACAGTGAGAGAGAGAGAGAGAGAGAGACAGAGAGAGAGAGACAGAGAGAAAGTCTTCCTTCTGTTGGCTCGCTCTCCAAATGGCTGCAACGGCCGGAGCTACGCAGATCTGAAGCCAGGAACCAGGAGTCTCTTCTTGGTCTCCCATGAGGCTACAGAGGCCCAAGGACTTGGGCCATCCTCCATTGCTATCCCAGGCCACAGCAGAGAGCTGGACTGGAAGAGGAGCAACCGGGACTAGAACCAGGTGCCCATGTGGGATCCCAGCACCTCGGGCGGAAGATTAACCTAGTGCGCCACGGCGCTGGCCCCCAAAATATAATTTTTTAAAAAATATTTGTTTATTTATTTGAAAGGCAGAGTTAGTGAGAGGGACAGATGGTGAGAAAGATATTTCATCCTCTGATTCATTCCCCAAATGGTCGCAACAGCTAGGGCTGGGCCAGACCAGTAAGTTGGAGCCAGAAGTTTCATCTGGGTCTCCCACATGCTTATGGGACCCAAGTACTTGGACCATCTTTCACTGCTTTCCCAGAACATTAGTGGGGAGCTGGATTTGTGATATGTGATACCAGTCTCATAGGCAGTGGCTTAACCCATTGCCACAACACTGACCTCTATAATTGATTTTTTATTTTTTTATTTTATTTTTTATTTTTTGACAGGCAGAGTGGACAGTGAGAGAGAGACAGAGAAAGGTCTTCCTTTGCCATTGGTTCACCCTCCAATGGCCGCTGCGGCCAGCGTGCTGCAGCCGGCGCACTGCGCTGATCTGATGGCAGGAGCCAGGTACTTATCCTGGTCTCCCATGGGGTGCAGGGCCCAAGGACTTGGGCCATCCTCCACTGCACTCCCAGGCCACAGCAGAGAGCTGGCCTGGAAGAGGGGCAACCGGGACAGAATCCGGCGCCCCGACCGGGACTAGAACCTGGTGTGCCGGCGCCGCAAGGCGGAGGATTAGCCTAGTGAGCCATGGCGCCGGCCCTATAATTGATTTTTGTTAACTGGTTTTGAATCTAGCAACCATGCTATGTTCATTTATTACTTCTAACAGTATATTTTTTAGGCTTTTTAATTTATTTTCTTTCTTTTTTTTTTAAAGATTTATTTATTTATTTGAAAGGCAGAGTTACACAGAGAAAGAAGGAGAGGCAGAGAGAAAGAGATATCCACTGGTTCACTCCCCAATTTGCTGCAATGGCCAGAGCTGAACAGATCCAAAGTCAGGAACCAGGAGCTTCTTCTGGGTCTCCCATGGGGGTGCAGGGCTCAAGGACTTGGGCCATCTTCTACTGCTTTCCCAGGCCACAGCAGAGAGCTGGATCAGAAGGGAGCAGAAGGGACTCGAACCAGTGCCTGTATGGAATGCTGGTGCTGCAGACAGAGGCTTTACCCACTACGCCACAGCATTGGCCCCTAATTTATTTTCGTTTTAACAGATCTTCTATCTGTTGGTTCATTCCCCAAATACTTAAAACAGCCAGGACTAAGCCAGGCTGAAGTCAGGGGCCTGAAACTGCATCCAGATCTCCCACATGGTGGCAGGGACTCAGTACTTGAGTGATCTGCTGCACCCCAGGGTGCACATTAGCAGGAAGCTGGATCAGAAGTGGAGCCAGGACTCAAATCAGGCCCTCTGATATGAGGGGGGGCATCCCAGTGAATGACTTAACCTCTGCTCCAGCGTTTATACTCTTCCTTGTGGATTTTCTGTATGTATGAACATACCACCTACAAATGACAGTTTTGTTTCTTCCCAATTCTAAGGCTATGGTATTTTTGTCTGATTCTGTTTAGCCAGGGAAAGTTTTCAATATTTTACCACTAGGTGTGATATTTGCTATAGGTTTTTGGTGGATACCTTCTTTCAAATGTTTTAGTTCCTAACAATTCCTAGTATGATAATAATTTTTTAAAATCACAAATGGATGTCAAGTTTTCTCAAATAGTCTTTATGCTTCTGCAAAGATGATCATATGGGGTTTCCTCTTTATTTTGTTAAT
Source organism: Oryctolagus cuniculus (assembly GCF_964237555.1). Taxonomy (NCBI): domain Eukaryota; kingdom Metazoa; phylum Chordata; class Mammalia; order Lagomorpha; family Leporidae; genus Oryctolagus; species Oryctolagus cuniculus. The sequence goes on from NC_091442.1 coordinate 58,873,947, forward strand.
GTGATTAAGTATTCATTGCTTGATTTTTCCAATGTTAAACCATACTGGAATTACAGGAATAAATCTAATCTGACTGTAATGTCTTATCCTTTTAACATACTAATGGGTTCTGTTTGCTAGTATTTTGCGTGAGATGTTTGCATCTAAGTAAATAGGACATAGGTTTGTAATTTTCCTATTCTGTGATAAGCTTGTCAGGTTGTGTTGTCTCATAAAATGAACTGGAATTGTTTCCTTTTATCCATTGTTCTGTAAGATTATGGTTGTTGCTTCCATAAATGTTTACAAAGATTCACTAGTATATTCAAGTCTAGAGTTTTTTATGAGAAAGTTTAAATTGTGTATCCAGGCCGGTGCTGCGGCTCACTAGGCTAATCCTCTGCCTTGCGGCGCCGGCACACCGGGTTCTAGTCCCGGTCGGGGCGCCGGATTCTGTCCTGGTTGCCCCTCTTCCAGGCCAGCTCTCTGCTGTGGCCAGGGAGTGCAGTGGAGGATGGCCCAAGTCCTTGGACCCTGCACCCCATGGGAGACCAGGATAAGTACCTGGCTCCTGCCATCAAATCAGCGCGGTGCGCCGGCCGCAGCGCACCAGCCGCGGTGGCCATTGGAGGGTGAACCAACAGCAAAAGGAAGACCTTTCTCTCTGTCTTTCTCTCTCTCGCTGTCCACTCTGCCTGTCAAAAAAAATAAATGAATAAAAAAAATTGTGTATCCAATTTCTTCAATAAATATAGGGCCACTCAGAATTTTCTATTATTTCTTGGGTCAATTTAGATAAGTTTTGTTTTCCTAAGAATGCATTTATTTCAACTAAATTTTCAAATGCATTGTAATAAAGTTATCCTTTATTACAATATAACAATATTCTCTTGTTATCTAAAATAAGTCTCATTTTGATTCCTGATAGTGGAAAATCTTGTGTGTGTGTGTTTTTTTAAGATTTATTTATTTATTTGAAAGGTACAGTTAGAGACAGACAGAGACAGAGAGAGGTCTTCCACCTGCTGGTTCACTCCCCATATGGCCACAATGGCTGGAGCTTGTCCAAAGCCAGGATCCAGGAGCTTCTTCTGGTCTCCCACGTGGGTGCAGGGGCCCAAGAACTTGAGCCATCCTCTGCTGCTCTCCCAGGCATATTCACAAGGAGCTGGATTGGAAGTAGAACAGCTGGGACTCGAACCAGTTACCCATATGGAACGTCTGTGCTGCAGGCAGCGGCTTTACCCATTATGCCACAGTGCCAGCCCCAAAACCTTAGGTTTACTGATTTTCAGAATTGTATATTTATTTTATATTTCATTAGTTTCTGCTGTTATCTTTACTATTTACTTTCTTCTATTTTCTTTGGGGATTATTTATTCTCCTTTTCTACTTTCTGAAACACATCCTTGTGGCTAGTGGCTACCACCATTGCACAGCGCAGACATAAAGCACCCACGGATAGCAGTCCTCATCACATCTTCGTTTAATTCACTAGTCTAGTCCCTGCTAATACTTGACAGATCCCAGAGGATGAGAGTTATCAACTGGAAACTCAAATGTCGCTTAAGCTGACAAGGTCTCAAATGTAAGATATGCAATCTTTTCCATCCCTGTCAGAAAGGAGAAGTTGGACCTCTGGACATATCACCACAAAAACACAAATGTAGGAGGCCAGAATGTGCCTCCCCAAAATACAGGTCTTTGGCAGAGTTTGTCCTGGAAACAGGAGTGACTCTGGAAAATGATGCTGTTGTAAAGGAACATTACCCTCTAAGGGAACTCTACACTGTTACGTCTCTGTATCAGGGAAGAGGGCTGCCCTGAAATACTTCTATGGTCTGATAGATTCAATCTGAGAGAGAAGACAGCCTTTAGTCACCATGCGGTTCCTCCCCTCATCCTCGCTAACTTGTGTGCTCACCCCTGCCCCCCAAAACTCCAAGTGCCTACTCCTTCCTGTACCTTAGGATGGTATGGAAGCTTCAGTCACCTGACCCTTGCTGCATTCTCCCATTGTGTGGGATCCCTGTGTTGTAAATGTGTAGCTAAAAATGAGCTTTCTCCTGTTAATCTGCCTTATGCCAATTTACTTTGTAGCCCAGCCACAGAACCTAGGAGTGTGGTTTTCCTCTCTCCTCCAGAGAGCAGAAACAGTTCATGGTGACTTGGAAAACACCACACAGTCTTGCTCCAGGGCTATGTTAACCCTCCTGCCCTTTGTCACAAAGTAACCTGAAGAAATCCAACCAGCTAGACATCTCTCAGAGCATCACCATATTGATCTGCTGTGTGGATAACAACGTGCAATCAGGACTGGTTGAGCAGGAAATATTAAGTCAAGATGGTAAGATACTTACCATCCAGAGGGTAGGTGGGTGTCAACCCTTTTTCAGCTTCCCTTTGAGGCTGGTGCTGCAGCATGGTGGCTGGAGCTGCCGCATGCACTGGCAGTGCTGGCGTCCAGGTGGGCACTGGTTTGGGGCCAGGCCAAAGCCAGGAGCCAGGAGCTTCACTCGAGTTTCCCACATGGGTGCAGGGGCCCAAGCACTTGGAGCATCCTTTGTTGTTTTCCCAGGCCATCAGCAGAGAGCTGGATTGGAAGTAGAGCAGCCAGGTCTAGAACAGGCGCCCATACAGGATACCAGAGTCACAGGTGGCAGTGGTTTTACCTGCTACACCATAGCACTGTCCCCTCCTACCCCACCCCCTTTTTAAAGATTTACTTATTTATTTGAAAGTCAGAGTTACAGAAAAGTAGAGGCAGAGGCAGAGAGAGAGAAATCGATCCTCAATCTGCTGGTTCACTCCCCAAATGGCCACAAAGGCAGGAGCTGGGCTGATCTGAAGCCAGGAGCCTGGAGCTTCCTCTGGGTCTCCCACATGGGTGCAGGGGCCCAAGGGCTTGGGCCATCTTCTACTGCTTTCCCAGGAACATTACCAGGGAGCTGGATCAGAAGTGGAGTAGCTGGGACTCGAACCAGTGTCCATATGCGGTGCCCATATGAGGCAGCTTTACCTGCTATGCCACAGTGCTGAACTCAAAATAGATAAATTTCAAGAACTGTTTTTTAAAAAGAGTTAAGAAAGGAAGGGATACTGGAAAACTGCAGACAGTGTTCCTAAATAAAGCTCCCCTTTTCCTTGTTCAAGCAGAGCAGCCACCTTTATCTACTGTCTGTACTGCAGATACTCAGCATGCTGTTTCTCCAAAGGCTGAGGACCAGAAACAGCTGAGCACATCTTGGGATCTAGTGGAGGTGGAGGGGAGTTGGAGACAATAGGAAGAGATACAGCTAGCATACGTTCTTCATTCAATGCTTTTTTATTTTTTTTAAGATTTTATTTCTTGGGCCGGCGCTGTGGCATAGCAGGTAAAGCTGCCGCATGCAGTGTCAGCATCCAATATGGGCACTGGTTTGAGGTCTGGCTGCTCCACTTCCGATCCAGCTCCCTGCTAAGGCCTGGGAAAGCAGAGGATGGCCCAAGTGCTTGGGCTCTAGCAGCCACGTGGAAAATCCTGCACATAACATGGAGATCCTGGCTCCTGGCTTTGGATTGGCCTAGCTCTAACCCTTGCGGCTATTTGGGGAGTGAACCAGCAGATGGAAGACTTTCTCTCTCTCTCTCTGCCTCTCAAATAAATAAACAAATCTAAAAAAAAATTTTTTTATTTCCTTTGAAAGGCAGAGAGAGAGGGAGAGATCTTCCATCTGCTTACTCCCCAAATGGCCACAATGGCTAGGGTAGGCCAGATGGAAGCTAGGAGCCAGGAGCTTCTTCTGGGTCTCCCATGAGGGTGCAGGGGCCCAGGGACTTGGGCCATCTTCCACTCCTTTCCCAGGCACATTATCAGGTAGCTGGATTGGAAGCAGAACAGTCAGGACTTAACTGGCTGTCCCATGGGCTAAATCCACAACACTGGCTCCCATTCAATGATACTTAAAGGCTGAGCAGGGGCAGCTCCTCCCTTGAAATCTGTCCTGACTGCTGCTGCAGGTGGCTTCTTGCTTTCAATAAACTTTGCTAAAAAAAAAAAAAAAAAAAAAAAAAAAAAAAGATTAAACACAACAAGGTACTTTAGAACCCCTACCCTTTTCTCATTAAATCCAAAGGATGTTATACGTTACAACTGTTTATAAACAACAACAAAAAAAGGAAGGTTTTCTCCTCCAGAATTAGGGCCCTGAACAGCCAAGAGTAAAGCTAAAAGGTAATACGATGAAAGCCCTTTAACCTGGGGGAAAGCAGGTGGGAGTGGAAAGCTTTAAGTGGTATTAATTCTGTTATCTGATGGGAGTTTTACTTCTGAGCAGTTGAAGCTACAGTCTCAGGAGGACTTAAGAAACCCTAGGTAAGAGGCAAGCACTTGGCTTAGCAGCCCAGCCCCGGATTGGCACACCCACATCCCACGCCAGACTCCTGCTAGTGTACACCAAGAGAAGCAGCAGACGTGGCTCAAGTACTTGGGTCCCTGCCACCCAAGTGGGAGGCCCTGATGGGCTTCCGGGCTTCTGCCTGGCCTAGCCCTGGCTGATGTGAGCATTTGGGGGGTGAACCAGTGGCTACAAGATCTTTTTCTCTCTCTCTCTCTCCCTTTCTTCCTCCCTGCCTTTCAGATACAATGAAAATAAAACAACAACTTGAGCCCCTCCTCGGGATCACTGCTGCAAGTTCCCAGTTTTCTAAAACAGGGACGTCACCGAGCTCACGGCATTTTTATGTTAAGTGACACATTCTGAGTTTGAGGAAATGCTTTGCGAGTGAAAGGGGATAGGGATGTGTATGTCAATGGCTTGGCTGTTGCTGTGACTGTCCCACCAGTGCTCCCGGGCCAGGGAGGAGCCCTCTAAGCCGCTGTCGGTGCCGAGCAGGGTTGAAGAATCTTCATCGTTTAGGGTGGGAGGCAACACTTTTCTTCATCAAGGCTTGAAGTTCTGGAGAAAACAGGCGCTGGGTGGCATCCAAATGCCAACTCGAGGGATCTGAAATGCATCGCCGCTGCCCGACTTGGGCAGCAGGGGGCGCTGGTCGGACCCGTCCCGGAACTCGGAGGGGTCGCTGAGCTGATGTGGGGGTCCCAGGAACCCATGCCACTCATGGACGCCGTCACCAGTGTCCACTGCTATCCTCCTGCGACCCAGCGTGGGCCGGGTCTCAGAAGGCGCTTGTGGTGGCCACCGTGTGCCCGGGCGGCCGCCTGGACGGCGCGGCCCCAGACTCCGCCGTGGAAGCCGCGGCAGCTGTTCTCCCAGGCGGCCGTGGGGGGCAGCAGAGGGGACTGCGACAGGTGCGGGAGCCCCTCCCGGGGCAGCAGTGGAGAGGCGGGCTCCGGGGTCTGTTCCCAGGCTGGATATCACCCCCGCCCCCGAGCCAAATCCCCGGGAGAGGCCCGGCCGGCGCCGGGGCTGGAGGAGGAAGCGGCCGGAGACAGTGCGATTTCACGCGGGCTCTGGGGCTCGGGTTCCCGGGCAGAATGGATGAGTTATACGGGGTTTTTGAGTCCCGGGGAAACTGAGGTGGCTTGAATAGGAGACCAACACAAAACAAACAAACAAGAAAAAAAAAAGCACCCTCCTACTCAAAAACACAGGGAGAAATAGCCACACTCAGACAGCAAGATCCCTCAAGTGACCCAACCGGCTAGGGGAGTTGAGTGATTTGGATAATGGGCGAGGCCAGCTTTCAGGGGGCCGGGCTTTGGAGCGGTTTCCCCACCCACATTCATTACCTTTCCCCTTATTCGAGGGTCTTTCGAATCTTGGCCTCCACTGAGCCCGGCTCCTGAGGAGAAGTTCGGGCCGGACCCCCAGCCTCGACCTGCTCCGCGGGGCGGTGGGGCGTGAGGCGCCTCGGGGCGCGCGGCGCCAGCCTCCCGCAACCCCGGCCGCAGCCCCGCGCGGGAGGGGGCGCGGCCGTGACTCACCCGGCTCCCGTGCTCCCCTCCCCTGCCATCCCGCCCAGGACTCGGGCTCCAGCGCCCGCCTCAGTCTGCAACCGCCGCCGCCGCCGCCGCCCGCTCGCCGGCGGCTCAGGTGGTTCTCGCTTCCATGTCCTAGTGCAGGGGCCCCCGGGCCGGACTCGGCTGGGCTCCCTTCACCCTCCGCTGGAGTCATGCGGGGAAGCCGGGCTCTGCAGGTGCTGGGTGTCCTGCTCAGCCTGGCCCGGGGCTCCGAGGTGGGCAACTCGCAGGCAGGTAAGCGGCGCCGCAGCGCCAGCCGGCTCGGGTCCTGGGAACCCCAACCGAGGGAGTGCGTGGTCCCTGAGGCGCGGGCAGGGTCTCTGGCGGTGCGGGGCCGGGGTGCTGACTCTGGGATCTGCTGGGATCCCCGGGGGAAAGAGGGCCCGCCGGGCTCGGGTTCTCGGCGTGATCCCGGCGGGAACGGCATTCCTGGAGCCCTGGCCCCATTCCCCAGGGCGTCGCGACCCCCTAATTGATCTTTGCTGGAGAAGATTGATGCCCAAACAGTAGTTCACACTTCTGAGGGGCGCTGCTGGGAGCGGGGCTGGGACCTCCGCTCTGCAGGCGTGTGGACATGGCTGGAGGTGGGGATCCCGGCAGGAGAGGCTCAGGTGCTCCCCAGCCCCCGGCCCCCACCGCGCCCCGGGTTTCAGCAACCCCCACCCCTAGTTTCGTTGTTTTGCCGACAGGGCGGAGCTACGCAAGGGTTGGAGGGGGTTGTTGTTCTCTGGTGTCGGAAAAACAGGAGAGGCACGTCCTCTTCCGTGAGTGTGCCAGCCCTGGGGACAACTGAGATTAACCAGAGGGCCAAGTCCAGGTGACCTCAGGGCAAGAGGCTCCACGAAGGCCGGCACCCGTCTGCCCTCAAAACAAAGCTGGTTGGTCCCCAGCTTGGCCAGCTGCTCTTTCTCAAGAGCCAGGTCAATGCAACTCTAATTTATTGAGCATCTAGTATACACAGAGCCCTGGGCCAGGAGCTGCAGGGACAAGCAGGTTCAGCCTTTCTGTCTGTCTTTTCTCTCTCCAACCGGAGGACCAAGAGGCTCTCCTACACCTGTGCAGCCTTTCCTAGGCCCAACTTCTGTCCATTCACCGGTTCTGTTATTGTCCAGCCCTGGCCCTGGGGCTCTGGACCGAGTTGGTTGTCATCCTTCCCTGCCCCCCCCATCCCAGCTTGGGATTTGGCAGGGCCAGGGCCCCTTCCCCAGGGTGGGAGTGGGAGAAACCACCTGTGCTTCCCCCACAGTTGCTGAGCCTAAATTTAGATCCTGAGATCTTGAGATGTGAACACTCCCAGCTGGTGGAGGGGGTGGTCTGGGAGTGGAGTGGGAGGGACCAGTGGAGCGACTGTGCCCCAGTCCCATCCAGACCCCAGGAACCCAAGAGTCTCAGATTCTGACGGCCCCTCCTGGAAGAGGCTGAAGGCAGGCATGGCTGGGTCTCTTTACCCTTTATCTGGATCCTGCAGCCTCTGGGCATCCGGCCCTGTCTCAGGCCTTCTATAGCCCCTTTGTCCAGGCTCTGATGGGGGTGGGGGATGTTGGAGGGGAGGCCTCTGGTTGAGGAGGGGCTGGAGATTCTTGCTCTGTCCCCCCCTCCCATGCTCACTACCAAAGGAAGGCTTGTCACACTGCTGCTCCCTAGGCCACTGGTCTCTGAGAACAGCAGAGATTTTTATGATTCCCTTCCCCCTGCCCTGCTCCCCCAGTGGCCCGGTTACTCCCAGAGGTGATGTTTATGCTCCTTTCCTGCCTAAGCCCTTTGCCCCCTATTTGTATAAAGCGGACTTTACCCTCAGGGTGGCAGGGAACTGAGGCTTCTCCTGCAGGCTTCCAAGCAGACAGAAAGTCCACACAAGCACTCCGGGGCAGGTGGGATAGATGAGGCCACTGAAATGCTTCCTGATAAGGAGTTCAAGGACAGATTTCTGGGCGAGGAGGGAGCTGTGTGTGTGTGTGTGTGCGCGCGCGTGTGTGCGTGTGGCACGTGTACGTGTATGTACACACACCACTTCCCTGTGCAGAAATCTTGGCCCCTCCCTTATCTGGGGAGAAGAATTGGCGCCTTTACTTGGAAGGGAGGTGTATCTTGCCAGAAAGGGGGTTGGCGTAGGGCTGTTCCAGAAATCCCAAAGCTTCCTAGGTTCTTCCATTTCAGCCTATGGACCCTGGAGTTTCCAAGCTCTTTTGGGAGCTGTTTGCCTCCCTGTTTCCTGGGACTAGACCACCCTTTCCCTTTCTGGGGAGTGCTGGGAGAAGCAGAGCCCTCTAAGAGACCAGACCAGGGTGGACTCAGCAGGGGTTGGGCCCTCCCCAGTACACTAGCCTTGTGGCCGCTCCTGCCTCCTACTGAGCTGCCACTGCCTCAGGGAAGGGTGGGTGGAACAGGTGGCAGGTACCCCCCTACTCCCCATGCCCCGGCCCCCCCAGACTCACACTGAGCCAGAGGAGAGAGACAGGTAGGGCTTCAGGGCCCAAGGTTTCCACAGCCATTGTCCTCCGTGTTACTGTTTCCCTCCAGGCTTCTCTGTATTTGATGAAAATACTCTTGGGCTGGCAAGGGGTGCTGAGGGAGCTGGAGTGTGAGGACTGGGAAGAGAAGCCAGGGTTCAGAGAGAGGAGGAGGAGGGCCACCAACTCCTTATCTTCCAGCCTTAAAGACAAAGCTCCCATTGACCCCCACTGCCACCACCAGTGCTCCCCACTCTAGTGAGGTCACTTGTCTGCCGAGGACAGGGTGTCTGGGGACAGGGTGGGGCAGCCCCCTCCTCCTGTAGAGAATTGCCTCATTGTGGGCTGGACTGTGGCCCTGGGCGCTGCCCCCACCCTCTGCCCCCATCCCACCCTCTGCAGACACAATAGGGGCTGTGTGCTCACCCCAAAGAGATATTTATTCCAGAGGCAGGATGGGGGTAGAGGAGTGAGGGCCCTAGTTGGGGGTGGGGGGAGAGGATAATCAAAGTTGTGGTCCTTTCCTAACTTCTCCTTTCTGAGAAGGGAAAAAAAAATCCCCTGTGTCTTCCCGCTCTGTTAACCCCTTAGTACCCTAAGGTCATACCTGAGAGGTGCCTGGTCACAAAAGGAGATCTTCCCACATTCCCCTTCAGAGTGGCAGGGGCATCTGGGGCACCCCCAGGCCTCCCTGTCTACCCCCAGCTGGGAGGGTAGAAGTCAGCTGCCCTCCAGTGCTGTTGAAAGTTGGGGGGAAGAGCAGGGCACCCCAGGGGGCGGCCTCCGGGCTGAACTTGGGTCCAGCCTGGCGCCACTCCCACCTCCGCTGCCGACAGTGTGTCCTGGGACTCTGAACGGGCTGAGCGTGACTGGCGATGCCGAGAACCAATACCAGACACTGCACAAGCTCTATGAGAAATGTGAGGTGGTGATGGGGAACCTGGAGATTGTGCTCACCGGACACAATGCTGATCTCTCCTTCCTGCAGGTGAGTGCCTGCTTCTGCCCCCCCCCCCCCGCCTCCTTTGCTTCTGCAGGACCACCCCCTGCTGGAGTTCAGTATGCCCAAGACACAGTAGTTCTGAAGATTTAAAACCTGTGCGTTTATGTGGACAGTGACTGGAACCTGGGATCTAGGGCCTGGGCGTTGATGCCAGGGACATCACAGGGGCCACCCATGAGAAGGGGGCAGGGCAGGTGGTGGGCACAGGGGGTGCAAGGTAAGGAGGACCAGGAGGCCCCCCGGGGAGATGGGGAAGAGACTCAGCCAGGATGTTCCTGGCATGAGGGACTCTGAGAAGAAAAGGGTAAGATGTAGAGTTTCTCAGTCACTTCTGCTGTCTTCACGCACAGCAGTGACACACTCATGTGACACAGTCCTTAGAAAAAATTAAGAGTTAATGATTCCTCAGTGTCTTTAAATGGGAGAAGAGGTAAAGATTATTATTTTTTGTATAAAGATTTATTTATTTGAAAGACAGTTGGGGCTGGCGCTGTGGCTTAGCAGGTTAAGCGAACTTCTGCAGAGCTGGCATCCCATATGGGTGCCAGTTCAAGTCCCAGCTGCTCCACTTCCAATCTAGCCCCCTGCTAATACACCTGGGAAAAGCAGTAGAGGATGGCCCAAGTGCTTGGGCCCCTGCACCCATGTGGGAGACCTGGGAGAAGCTTTTGGCTCCTGGCTTTGATGTAGCCCAACCCTGGCCATTGCAGCCATTTGGGGAGTGAGCCAGAGGATGCACGATCTTTCTCCTCACTCTCTGTAACTCTGATGTTCAAATGAATAAATACTTAAAAAAAAAAGAAATGGAAGACAGTGATGGGTAGAGAGGAGAAACAGGAAGAGAAGTACCTGCCATCCACTGGTTCACTCCCCAAATGGCCACGAGAGTCGGGTCTGGAGCAGGCTGAAGTCAGGTGCCCGGAACTCCATCCGGTCTCCCACATGAGTAGCAGGGGTCTAAGTACTTGGGTCATCCTCCGCTGTCTTTCTAGGTGCCTTAGCAGAGAAGCTGGGATTAGAACCAGCATTCCTATATGGAATGCTGGCATCAGAGGCAGCCACTAAACCCCCTGTGCCCCAAGGTCAGCCCTGGGATTGGGATTTTTTGGTTCTGCCATCCCTCTCATTGACGCGCTCTCCATCACAGTGGATCCGAGAAGTGACGGGCTACGTCCTCGTGGCCATGAACGAGTTCTCTACGCTACCCTTGCCCAACCTCCGAGTGGTGCGCGGGACTCAGGTGTACGATGGGAAGTTCGCCATCTTTGTCATGTTGAACTACAATACCAACTCCAGCCACGCGCTGCGCCAGCTCCGCTTCACTCAGCTCACCGGTCAGTTCTTGAGGAGTCCTCTGGCCTTGCCCCACAGCCAGCCTGCTGACAAGGACCTCCTGGAGGAGGACCCCTGCCTTCCCACTTTAGGTGCCCCTCTGGGGCACCCCGCAACCTTGGCCTCTGTGGTCTCAAGACCCCCTGGGGGAGGGCCTCACAGCATGGTGGGCTGGAGATGGAGCTGCACTGTTCCCTCCTTCCCCAGGAATCTTTGCTTCCTCTCACGTCTATAGGGTTAAATATCACCTAGTCCCAGTCAGTTGGAAAACACACACACACACACACACACACACAAACACGTAGGCCTCGGGAGAGGGGGTGTTGAGTCAGAGATGTTCTCTTGCCTCCTTTCCTTTCCCTTCCCCCACTTGCTAAACCGGATCTGGACAGGTGTCTGAGGAGGCAGGAGTTGCTTTTCCGCCTGACTCCTCCTTTTCTGAGGCGAGCCGCTTCCGTCGCTGAGATTTCGCTGGACATATCTGTCTGCCCGGTGCCCCCTGCCCCCCGCCTGCTCCAGAATGGCCTTTTGGATGGGAGCCGGGGGATGGTGGTGGAGAGGAGAGGATGCCACAGCAAGTAGCCCCTAACCCTGTCACTTCTCTTCCCTCCCTCAGAGATTCTGTCCGGGGGCGTTTATATCGAGAAGAATGACAAGCTTTGTCACATGGACACGATCGACTGGAGGGACATCGTGAGGGACCCAGGAGCTGAGATAGTGGTGAAGGACAATGGCCGGAGCTGTGAGTGGCCGGGGTTGAGCCCCCCACCCCCAGACAAACCAGAGAGACTCCCTTCCCTGCCTCCTGGCCTCCCTGCTGAGTAAACTCCTGGGGCTCCAGAGCCAAGGGCCACACAGGAGGGACTGGGTCCAGTCCCTGGAACCCAACCTAAGCAGCTGAGGAAAAGGGGCCCAGAGCTCTCCGTGTACAAAGCAGAGGGACCAAGTTTCTGGACTCCTTTCCTGCACACGCCCTACCTCCCCTGACCACGATCTGCTGCTCCCTGTTCATTCACACGCATGTATTTAGTTTGCCAAGGAGGAACCAGGTTCCTGGGTTGGGACTGGGGCTGAGGTTGGCATTGGCCCCAGCCCCTCCCCTTCAGCTGCCCAGTGGGTGGTGTGGAGGCGTGGCTCCACCCCTTGTTGACAGGTTCACTGGAGCCCAGCCCTGCTCTCCAAGGGCAGGGAGGGGACACTGCCCTGCCTCTTTGTTTCCCGGGCCGAGGTGCCTGTGTGCTGACATCATAGGCTGTTGATTCAAGCAAGCGTTTCTGAGCCCTGATGGCCTCTTCTGTCGCCTTCTTTCCCAATCAGGTCCCCCGTGTCACGAGGTCTGCAAGGGGAGATGCTGGGGTCCTGGACCAGAAGACTGCCAGACACGTGGGTTTGAACTTCCCTCGAAAACCCTCAAACCCACAGGCTTTCATGCCCCTGCCTACCCAAGCCCGTGTCAGCCCTGAGGCTGGGGATGGGCAACGCCGTAGAATTCAGTGCTTTCTCTCCTTCCACAGTGACCAAGACCATCTGTGCCCCTCAGTGTAACGGCCACTGCTTTGGGCCCGACCCCAACCAGTGCTGCCATGATGAGTGCGCCGGGGGCTGCTCAGGCCCTCAGGACACCGACTGCTTCGTACGTACACTTCCTGCTTCCCTGGGTTCTGCAGTGGTGGTGGGGGTGTGGGGAGGGGTCGGGGTACCTGGATAACTGGGGTTTTATGAGTCTCCCCTGTTCCCAGGCCTGCCGACACTTCAATGACAGCGGAGCCTGCGTACCCCGGTGTCCACAACCTCTCGTCTACAACAAGCTGACTTTCCAGCTAGAACCCAACCCCCATACCAAGTACCAGTACGGAGGGGTTTGTGTGGTCAGCTGTCCTCGTAAGTGCCTGAAGGGAAGGAACTAATAGTGGGTCCAGGGTTTTAGACTTGATTTGGGGAGGCAGACGGGTGAAGTTGGGTGATTAACAGGGAAGCCAGAAGGCAAAGGGCTGTGGTCATCTGATCATCCCCAGTGAGTGACCCCCATGTCCTGTCCCCTGTGGCTGCCAGCTAGGTGGTAAGAAATGCAAAGGACTTCCCCTCCCCTTTTTTAAAGATTTACTTATTTGAAAGTCAGAGTTACAGAGAGGAAGAGAGAGAGGGAGGGGAAGAGGGACAGAGAGAGAGAGAGATCCTCTACCTGCTAGTTCACTCCCCAAGTGACTGCAATGGCTTAGGGCTGGGCCAGGCCAAAGCCAGTAGCCAGGAACTCTTTCCGGGTATATGTGGGTGCCAGGGGCCAAGTACTTGGGCCATGTTCTTTCGCTTTCCCAGACTACATTAGCAGGGAGCAAGATTGGAAGTGGAGCAGCCAGAACTTGAACCTATGCTCCATATGGGATGCTGATGTCCCAGGCGGCAGCTTAACCTGCTACGGCACAATGGTGGCCCTGCAACGGGACTTTGTAATCTGTGGGATGGTGCTTAGAGAACCTAAGGGGATCGATGGGGGCACGTCCAGTGCAGAGCAGGCGGGAGTGAGGGCCCAGGGCAGGGGCTCGGCTGAAAGTTGACAGGGTGCCCCTGCAGCTCTAATGGTGCCTGCCCTTCTCTTTCCTAGATAACTTTGTGGTGGATCAAACTTCCTGCGTCAGGGCCTGTCCTCCTGACAAGATGGAAGTGGACAAAAATGGGCTGAAGATATGCGAGCCTTGTGGGGGGCTGTGCCCCAAAGGTGAGTAGCAGATGGGAAGAGATGGTCCGTGCCATCTTACCCCTACCCCCACCCCAGGCTGAGCCTCATTTGTGTTTGCAGCCTGCGAGGGGACGGGCGCTGGGAGTCGCTTCCAGACTGTGGACTCGAGCAACATCGATGGATTTGTGAACTGCACCAAGATCCTGGGCAACCTGGACTTTCTTATCACCGGCCTCAACGGGTTCGAGATTTTTGCCTTTCCTTTCCAATCACCTACTGTATCCATCTCTCACAGATCATTTTGTTGGCCTAAACCTTTCTCTGGAGAACCAAGTTGCAGTCTAAGTCAAAAGTGTTAGGGGTTACAAAGCATCTGAGAGGATGCTTAACTTATCCTTCCACCTGGGACCTGACTCCCCTCAGGACGTGCTACCCAATCCAGCATCACCCACCAAGTGACAAGGGACACGGACCGTGTATTTGCCCTCTTAACATTTTTTAAAAGATTTATTTATTTATTTGAAAGTGTGAGTTACACAGAAAGAGAGAGGTCTTCCATCTGATGGTTCACTCCCCAGTTGGCCGCAATGGCCGGAACTGCGCCGATCCGAAGCCAGGAGCTTCTTCAGGGTCTCCCACGTGGGTGCAGGGGCCCAAGGACTTGGGCCATCTTCTACTGCTTTCCCAGGCCATAGCAGAGAGCTGGATCGGAAGTGTAGCAGCCGGGACTTGAACCAGCACCCATATGGAATGCCAGCGCTTCAGGCCAGGATGTTAACCCACTGTGCCATAGTGCCAGCCCCTTAAAAAGCTTTCTAAAAGTTCTTTTTTATTGGGGCCGACGCCGTGGCTCACTTGGTTAATCCTCCGCCTGTGGCGCCAGCATCCCATATGGGCGCCGGGTTCTGGTCGCAGTTGCTCCTCTTTCAGTTCGGCTCTCTGCTGTGGCCCGGGAAGGCAGTGGAGGATGGCCCAGATGTTTGGGCCCCTGCACCTGCATGGGAGACCAGGAGGAAGCGCCTGGCTCCTGGCTTCGGATCGGCGCAGCACTGGCCGTGGCGGCCATTTGGGGAGTGAACCAATGGAGGAAAGACCTTTCTCTCTGTCTCTCTCTCACTGTCTGTAATTCTACCTGTCAAATAAAAAAAAAAAAAAAGTTCTTATTTATTTATTTGAAAGACAAAGTTACAGAGGTAGAGACAGAGAGAGGTCTTCCATCGGCTGGTTCACTCCCCAGATGGCTGCAATGCCTGGAGCTGCGCCAATCCAAAGCCAGGAGCCAGGAGCTTCTTCCAGGTCTCCCACGTGGGTGCAGGGGCCCAAGGACTTGGGTCATCTTCTACTGCTTTCCCAAAGCCATAGCAGAGAGCTGGATTGGAAGTGGAGCAGCCGGGTCTGAACTGGCACCCATGTGGGATGGTGGCACTGCAGGCCAGGGCTTTAACCCACTGCGCCACAGTGCCGACCCCTAAAGTTCTTTCTTAAATTAACTTAAAAAATGTATGTATTTATTTATACTTGAAAGGGAGAGAGACATAGAGACTTGAAAATCCTCAGCCGGCGCCGTGGCTCACTAGGCTAATCCTCCGCCTTGCGGCGCCGGCACACCGGGTTCTAGTCCCGGTTGGGGCGCCGGATTCTGTCCCGGTTGCCCCTCTTCCAGGCCAGCTCTCTGCTGTGGCCCGGGAGTGCAGTGGAGGATGGCCCAGGTGCTTGGGCCCTGCACCCCATGGGAGACCAGGAGGAAGCACCTGGCTCCTGGCTCCTGCCACCGGATCAGCGCGGTGCACCGGCCGCAGCACGCTGGCCGCGGCGGCCATTGGAGGGTGAACCAACGGCAAAGGAAGACCTTTCTCTCTGTCTCTCTCTCTCACTGTCCACTCTGCCTGTCAAAAAAATAAAAATAAAAATAAAAATAAAAATAAAAATAAAAAAAAATAGAAAATCCTCCATCCACTTGTTCCCTCCCCAGATGCCCACAACAGCAGGGGTTGGGCAAGGCCAAGCCTGGAGCCTAGCACTCAACCCAGGTCTCCCATGTGGAGGGCAGGAACCTGAGGGTGTGCATTGGCAGGAAGCTGGACTGCAAGCAGAGCCAGGCCTTGGCCCCAGAGGCTCCACTCTAAGAGGTGGGCTTCCCAACCACTGCTCAAATGCCTGCCCATCTTTCTTAGATTTTGAAAAATCTGTCTCCCTGTGATCTCCAGCTGTTTCTACTAGTTCTGCTCCTTAGAGCAGCAAAGAGCAAAGGCATTTTCTGATCCACAGGACAACACTCAAAATGTGTGAGTGTTTGTGTGTATGAGAGGGAGAGGTAGAGAGAGGAAAAAAAAAAACAAAACAGTATGACTACCTGGTATTTTTTAAATTTAATTTTGACATAGTTATTTTATAAAAATTTATTTATTTATTTGAAACGCAGAGTTATAGAGAAGCAGAGACAGAGAGAGAGAAAAGTCTTCCATCTGCTGGTTCACTCCCCAACTCTCCTCATCTGGGCTGATCCAAAGCCAGGAGCCAGGAGCTTCCTCTAAGTCTCCCACACAGGTGCAGGGACCCAAGCACTTGGGACATCTTCCACTGTTCTCCCAGGCCATAGCAGAGAGCTGGATCAGAAGTAGAGCAGCCAGGACTCGAACCGGCACCCATATGGGATACCAACGCTGTAGGCAGCGGCTTTACCCACTACACAACAGTGCCAGCCCCCTATAGTTTAATTTTTAAAAATATTTACTTATTTATTTGAAAGGCAGTTACAGAGACAGAGGGAGAGAGAGATCTTTCATCTGCTAGTTCACCATAACACTTGGGGCTGAGCCAAGCCAAAGCCAGGAGCCAGGAATTCCATCCAGGTCTCTTATATGGGTGACAGGAGCCCAGCCACTTGGGCCACCTTCTACTGCCTTCCCTAGGCACATTTGCAGGAAGCTGAATTGGAAACAGCGCAACAGGGACTCAAATCGGCGCTCCAAAATGGAATGCTTGCAACTCAGGTGGTGGCTTAACATGCTGTGCCCTTGGCATAATTTTATATCTACATTGCAGTTCCAACAATGGTATAAAGGAGCTGGCATTGTGGTGTAGCAGGTTAAGCTGCTGTCTGTGATGCCAGCATCTCATATGAACATCAGTTCAGCTCCCATCTGCCCACATCCGATCCAACTCCCTGCTAATATTGCCTGGGAACAGTTGTACAAGGCCCAAGTAGTTGGGCCCTGCCATCCGTGTGGGAGACCCAGATGAAACGCCTGGCTTTGGCCTGGCCCAGCCCTGCCCACTGTGGCCATTGGGGGAGTGAAACAGTGGATGGAAGATATCTCTCTGTGTGTCTCTCCTTCTATCTCTGTAGCTCTGTCTTTCAAATAAATAAAATGGTATGAAGATTTTTCCCTACTATCTTTGCTCACATTCCCCAAAGAAGAGCATTCTACGTATGCTCTATCATTTCTGTCTCTCCACACACACACTCTTCACACTGTTATTTTTCTGAACCACTTGAGGGCATATTTCCAGATGTGGTACTCTTTACCACTTTTTTTTTTAAAGGTTTATTTTATTTGAAAGTCAGAATTAGAGAGAGAGAGAGAGAGGTCTTCCATCTGCTGATTCACTCTCCAAATGGCCTCAATGGCCAGGACTGGCTCAGGTCGAAGTCAGGAGCCAGGAGTTTCATCCGGGTGTCCCATACAGGTACAGGGGCCCAAGTACTTGGGCCATCTTCCACTGCTCTCCCAGGTGCATTGGTGGGGAGCTGGATCTGAAGGGGAGCAGTGGGAACTCAAACTGGCACCCACAAGGATGCTCCAGCACCGGCTCCCCCTTAACCGCTTTTGTATTTCAGTGTGTAAAACAAGAATGGGGCAGGCATTGTGGTGCAGTGGGTCAAGCTGCTGCTTGGGATGCCTGCATCCTGTATCAGAGTACTTGTTGGAGTCCCAGCTCCTCTGCTTGCGATACAGCTTCCTGCGAATGCATCCTGGAAGGCAGCAAATAATGGCCCAAATATCTGGGTCCCTGCCCCTCATGCAGGGGACCCAGCTGGAGTTCCTGGCTCCTGGTTCAGCCTGGCCCAGCCCCAGCCTCAGCTGTGGTGGGTATTTGGGAAGTGAACCAGCGGGTACAAGACCTTTCTCTCTTTCTCTCTCTGTTACTCAGTATTCAAGCAAATGAAAATAACTAAATCTTTAAAAACATTTTTTGGGCCGGCGCCGCGGCTCACTAGGCTAATCCTCTGCCTTGCGGCGCCGGCACACTGGGTTCTAGTCCCGGTCGGGGCGCCGGATTCTGTCCCGGTTGCTCCTCTTCTAGGACAGCTCTCTGCTGTGGCCAGGGAGTGCAGTGGAGGATGGTCCAAGTGCTTGGGCGCTGCGCCCCATGGGAGACTGGGAGAAGCACCTGGCTCCTGCCATCGGATCAGTGCGGTGCGCCGGCTGCGGCGGCCATTGGAGGGTGAACCAACGGCAAAGGAAGACCTTTCTCTCTGTCTCTCTCACTGTCCATTCTGCCTGTCAAAAACAAAAAAAAAAAACAAAAACAAAAACAAAACAACAACAACAACAAAAACATTTTTTTACATTACCACAGTTCACTAATCTGAATCAGAAAATCTACACTGACCAAAAGATTAGCTAATCTACAGCTCTCATTCAGATTTCACTAACCGGCCTATTGCCATGGATCGTGACGTTCGGTTAGCTCGTGTCTTCTGTCTCCTTTAATTATAGCAGTTCCTCAGTTTTCATGACCTCGACATTGACATTCCTGAGGGGCACAGGTCGAGTAACTGGTATGGTGTTGTTCCCTTTGGATTGTTCTGGTGCGTCCTCACCACTGGATCCAGGTTCTGTGTTGGTGCCGGGATATCACAGATTTTGTATGCCCCGTGTATCTTGTCAAGGATGCACATGATACTGATTTGTCCCGTCATGTTGATGATTCCTCTGGCCGCTTGGACAAGGTGATATCTGCCAGGTTTTTCTACCAAAAGGTTACTGTTTTGCCCTTTGCAAGTAATCTTGGAAGATATTTGCCTAAATCAGTTATTATGATAGTTGCCGAAAGAAGATCACATTCCATTTTATTCTACATTTATCTATCTAATTAGGGGTTATTTATGTATTTGAAAGGCAGCATTACAGAGAGAGGGAGAGACAGAGAGAAAGATCTTTATCTGCTGGTTCACTCCCCAAATGGTTGTAATGGCTGGGGCTAAGCCAGGCCAAAGCCAGGAGCCAGGAGCTTCACACATGTCTCCCACGTAGGTACAGGGGCCCAAATATTTGAGCCGTCTTTGAGCCATCTTCTGCTTTTTCAGGCGCATTAGCAGGGAGCTGTATCAGAAGCAGAGCAGCAGGGGCACAAACTGATTTAGAATGCCAGCATCACAGGCAGCAGCTTGACCTGCTGCACCCCACCAGCCCCTGTTCAGTGATTTTTTTTTTTTATTTGACAGACAGAGTTAGACAGTGAGAGAGACACAGAGAGAAACGTCTTCCTTCCGTTGGTTCACCTCCCAAATGGCCGCCATGGCCGGCACTGCGCCGATCCAGAGCCAGGAGCCAGGTGCCTCTTCCTAGTCTCCCATGCAGGTGCAGGGCCCAAGCACTTGGGCCATCCTCCACTGCCTTCCCGGGCCACAGCAGAGAGCTGGACTGGAAGAGGAGCAACGGGACTAGAACCCGGCGCCCGTATGAGATGCCGGCGCTGCAGGTGGAGGATTAACCTAGTGTACCACAGCGCTGCCCCCCCCCCTTTTTTTTTAAGATTTATTTATTTATTTGAAAGTCAGAGTTACACAGAGAAAGAAGGAGAGGCAGAGAGCGGTCTTCCATCTGCTGGTTCACTCCCCCATTTGCAGCAACGGCCAGAGCTGCACCAATCCGAAACCAGGAGCCTCCTCCAGGTCTCCCACATGGGTGTAGGGGCCCAAGAACTTGGGCCATCTTCTACTACTTTCACAGGCCAAAGCTGCCAAAGCAGAGAGCTGGATTGGCAGTGGATCAACCAGGACTTGAACCGGTGCCATATGGGATGCCAGTGCTTCAGAACAGGGTGTTAACCCCCTGTGCCACAGTGCCGGCCCCAACAGTTGTTACTCTTTCTGCTGTCCATTTGTCTCCGGTTTGGCTCTGGGAGCCCCTTCAAGCTTTCCTTCTGTGGGCCTGCACTCCTCCTTCTTGGGGCATAAGCTACTCTAGGCTCCAGTTATTTCCTGGTTCCAGCCATTTCTCCCAGGACCCGCTTCCCTCTTCGTGGAGAATGGATTTCGAGACCAATTTCTGAGACCAGGTGTGCCCCTTGCTGCTGGGCTATGTCTCTGCCTGGTTGATTGATTCTCCCCTGTTCTCCCCAGAGACCCCTGGCACAAGATCCCTGCCCTGGACCCTGAGAAGCTCAACGTCTTCCGCACAGTCCGGGAGATCACAGGTGAGTGGGAGGGGCACCGCCCTTTCTGAGAGGAGCAGTTGACCCACAGGCGAGAAAGTTGGGTCCCAAGCCACAGGGGAGAGCCAGAGGCCCTGGGAGAGGGCCGTGAGGGCTCCCCGCCCACACTCCTCTCTCCAACCCCTCAGGCTACCTGAATATACAATCCTGGCCTCCCCACATGCACAACTTCAGCGTTTTTTCCAACCTCACGACCATCGGGGGCAGAAGCCTCTACAAGTAAGTAAGGGATGTGGGGGCGGTAGCATCTCCGGGGACGCACTCCTTCGTGGGCGCCCTTGAATGAAATCCAGCGCACGCGCTCACACAGAGGGTCCAGACAGCCTGGGAGTTTGATGGGGGAGAGGCAGAAGGAGGCGGGTGGCCTCGCAGTGGGTCTGACCGGCCCAGAGCGCACTGCTGAGTGAACATGAACCCACTGCACCCTCATCCCATCTCCTCTTTCTCAGCCGGGGCTTCTCTTTGTTGATCATGAAGAACTTGAACGTGACGTCTCTGGGCCTCCGATCCCTGAAAGAGATTAGTGCTGGGCGTATCTATATAAGTGCCAACCGGCAGCTGTGCTACCACCATTCTCTGAACTGGACCCGGCTGCTCCGGGGGCCTGCGGAAGAGAGACTGGACATCAAGCATAATCGGCCGCGCAGGGAGTGTGGTGAGGGAGGGCCGGCCAGAAGCGCTGCTCTGCCCTGGGCGTGGGGGCGGGAACCAGGAGATGAGGCTGGAAGCAGGAATGCGGGCAGGTCTGGGATGACCTGTGGGGAGTCCTCAGACCCCTCTCCTAATCCAGCCCTTCTTCTGCAGTGGCGGAGGGCAAAGTGTGTGACCCGCTGTGCTCCCCCGGGGGATGCTGGGGCCCAGGCCCGGGTCAGTGCCTCTCCTGTCGGAACTACAGCCGCGGAGGTGTCTGTGTGACCCACTGCAACTTTCTGAACGGGTACGATGAGGGGAGACGGCCGAGACAGGGTGGGGAAGGGGCCCTGGTGTGGAGCAGCTCAGGTGGCACCCCAAAGCCGTTGGACAGCTGTCTGTGTGTGCCTTGGTGAGAATGAGATCGCAGATCCTCAGGTCCTCGGGCTGGGATCAGGGCACCAAGGCCAGGACTTGGCAGTGACGCGCCTCCCTTTCCCCCCAATTACAGGGAGCCTCGAGAGTTTGCTCATGAGGACGAATGTTTCTCCTGCCACCCGGAATGCCAGCCCATGGAAGGCACTGCCACGTGCAATGGCTCGGTACAGTAGCAGCGGTGTGATGGCCAAGGGAGAGGGGATGGGATAGTGCTCGGAGTGTCTAAGGAATGTTATGACCGGATCTCGAGGCCAGCACAGGGGATCCAGATACTGCTGGGGTTTGGGGTTAGAAGATCCTGAAAACTGGGTTGATCCTTGCAGGGAGGTAGGGAATTAACCTCGGGTTCCCAGCGTCCTTGACCTTCTCTTTTCCACCCAGGGCTCCGATGCTTGTGCCCAGTGTGCCCATTTTCGAGATGGGCCCCACTGTGTGAGCAGCTGCCCCAATGGAGTTCTAGGTGCCAAGGGCCCGATCTACAAGTACCCGGATGTTCACAATGAATGTCGGCCGTGCCACGAGAACTGCACCCAGGGGTCAGCGGTGGGATGATGAGATGAGGGGGTTGGGGGAGGCGGGAGCATAGAACTAGCATGAGGGGAGCAGAGGGAGAAAGAGACTATGATTTGGCAATCACTCCCAGCTCTGTAGTGAAGGGTGCAAGGCAAGGAAACTCATTAACAGTAAAGAGTGAAGCCACAGGGTTTTTTTAGTAAAAATTTATTTATTTGGAAGGCAGAGAGCAAGAGAGAAAGGGAGAGGGGTCTTCCATCATTCACTGATTCATTCCCCAAATGGCCAGGACAGTTGGGGCTGGGCCAGGCCACAGGCAGGGATTCTGTCTGGGTCTCCCACATGGGTGGCAGGGGTCCAACTACTTGGGCCATCTTCTGCTGCTCCCCCAGGCACGTTAGGAGGGAGCTGGATCAGAAGTGGAGCAGCCGGGACTGGAAGCAGTGCACCAATATTGGAATGCCAGCAGTGGCTTAACCCCCCTGCACCACAATGCTGGCATTTTAGGGAAACCACAGTTTGAAGAACCTGGAGGAAACTCAGCTCAGAGAAGTTACACTTAAAGGGACCCCAAGGGCTGAACTAGAGACAAAGCCCATGTGTTGGGATAGGTTTTGAGCCTCAGGATGGAATGCTACATTGAGTTCAGAAATAGGTGAGGCTGTTGCACTTGAACCTTTGTTGTCCAAGCTCCCATTTAAAGGTCTGATTTTCTTTCTCTGTCTAGGTGTAAGGGACCAGAACTACAAGACTGTTTAGGCCAAACACTGGTGCTGATCAGGTATGGTGGGCTTGGACAGTCTGAAAACTGGAGATGTGTGAGAGAGAAAGTCAGGAGAGGGCGGCACCAGCGGGAGAATAGAGTTATTCACTCTGGCCTTTATATATGCAGTCCACTGTCACCAGACTCAGCCCCTTAGAATCTGGGCTTCTGGCCTTCCCCCTAACATTCATCTGCAGTGGGGAGATGTCAGATTTAGGTTAACCCCTTCAGAGCTCTGGGACGCATGTATACGTGAATATTAACCTCTGGGTCCACATCTGCGCCACACCTTCAGGTCAGGTACAAGGGACATTGGTAGGGGAGGGGTAATGCTGGGCTTCTCTGTATCCCACAGCAAAACCCATCTGGCAATGGCTGTGACAGTAGGATTGGCAGTGATCTTCCTGATTCTGGGGGGCACATTTCTCTACTGGCGTGGGCGCCGGATTCAGAATAAAAGGGCTATGAGGCGCTACCTGGAACGTGGTGAGGTGAGTACCTAGCTTAATTTTGAGAGGCACCTTAGACCATCCGTAGCCAGCTCTCCTCTTTCCCCAGAGATGTGATCTCTTCCTACAAGGAGATTGTGGGGTCCACTAAAAAAAATGTCAGCCTGAGAAATGGGGGCATGCATTCTAGTCCTGATGTCCCCGCTAATTTGCTGTGCGACTTTGATGTGCCTTCTCTGTGCTTAAGTTTGCACATCTGTACAGCGCAAATAGCACTCATCCTTCCAGGGAGACTGTTAGGGAGAAAGGGGATAATGCACATGAAAGTTCTTTGAAACGCACAGAGCACTGGATAAAAGGTACTCAAGGTGCCGACTTCCCAGCTCCCCAGCAAAGGGAAAACCTACCCCTCCTGACTCCTGAGCTCGCAAGCACAGCTTCTTCAGTCCTTGGGATCTGTTATTCCTAGATATGCCCATAGTGCTTTCCAGGGCTAAACATAATTCCCATTCCTGCCCCCACACCCTGGGCTCTGCTGCTCCTGGTAGCTATTGCGGGGAGCAGGTTGGTATGGGACATGTGAGTGGGCTTTCCTGAGTTTCTCTTTCCCATCTGCTCCTCAGAGCTTAGAGCCTCTGGATCCCAGCGAGAAGGCTAACAAAGTCTTGGCCAGAATCTTCAAAGAGACAGAGCTGAGGAAGCTTAAAGTGCTTGGTTCCGGCGTCTTTGGAACTGTGCACAAAGTGAGTGACCCCCAGGAAGTCTGGGGAGGTAGGGAATGGATCTGGGGGCAAAGGGCTGACCCTGGGGAGAATGACCCTAGGCTGACTCCTGCCCCAAACTTCCCAGGGTGTGTGGATCCCCGAGGGTGAATCCATCAAGATTCCAGTGTGCATTAAAGTCATCGAAGACAAGAGTGGACGGCAAAGTTTTCAGGCCGTGACGGATGTAAGTAAAGGAATGCTGTGCACCGGTGAGAGAGGGGACAAGATCAGACACAAGCACAGCCTGTGTTAGCAGATACTGTGTTAGACATGCTGATGCACCTGAATGTCCGGGGACGCCCTGGTTGGGGTGTGCCCGTGATTCCTGGATAACATCTCCCGTGTCTCTTAGCACATGCTGGCCATCGGCAGCCTGGACCACGCCCACATCGTACGGCTGCTGGGACTGTGCCCAGGGTCATCGCTGCAGCTCGTCACTCAATACCTGCCTCTGGGTTCCCTGCTGGATCATGTGAGGCAGCAGCGGGAGTCGCTGGGGCCACAGCTGCTGCTCAACTGGGGCGTACAAATCGCTAAGGTGAGAGGAGCATGGCGGGAGTCCTGCGGGAGCCACCTTGCTGCAGCAGGCAGGGCAGGGGTGAGAAGATGACAGCTTTGCAGTGCTTAGAGGACCCTCAAGGGTCTGGGGGCATTCAGGAGGTCCGCAGTGGATTTCCTCCGAGCCTGGGGCTATTTCCTTCCCCTACAGGGCATGTACTATCTTGAGGAGCACGGTATGGTGCACAGGAACCTGGCTGCCCGCAACGTGCTGCTGAAGTCAGCCAGTCAGGTTCAGGTGGCAGATTTTGGTGTGGCTGACCTGCTGCCCCCAGATGATAAGCAGCTCCTCCACAGTGAAGCCAAGGTGAGGGGACACAGAGGGCCTCGTGAGAGGTGGGGTAGTGTAAACAAAGCACGGGGGAAGTCTCTCAGAGCAAGCAGATGCTTCACCGTTAAATTCATGGAGGGCAAGGTGGGGTTGGCAGAAATTTAAGTGCAGACGGCAAGAAGGAAAAACGATAGCATGCTTGGGGTTTGGAAATGCTAAGAAAATTTGTGGAAATGGACTAGTGACACCTTTGTCTTTACTCCCCAGACTCCAATTAAGTGGATGGCTCTTGAGAGTATCCACTTTGGGAAATACACACACCAGAGTGACGTCTGGAGCTACGGTCAGTGCATCTGGGTGCCTTCATGCCATCACTGTCCCAAATTCCACGACTACCTTTTTTTTTTTTTTTTAGTTAATTAATTAATTTGAAAAGCAGAGTTGTAGAGAGGCAGAGAGGAGAGGCCTTCCATCCACTGGTTCACTCCCCAGATGGCCACAATGGCCAGAGCTGCGCCAATCCAAAGTCAGGAGCCAAGAGCTTCTTCTGGGTCTCCAATGTGGGTGGCAGGGGCCCAAGGACTTGGGCCATCTTCTGCTTTCCCAGGCCATAACAGAGCTGAATTGGAAGCGGAGCAGCCGGGACTCGAACCGGTGCCCATATGGGATGCCTGCTACACCACAGTGCCAGCCCCCACAACTGCCTTTGGAGATACCCTCTCTTAGACTCTCTAAGCCCTTCACATCTTGTGTCTGACCAACTTCTGCCTCCCTTTTTACTTCATTGCCTATGGGTACTGTTTTCTTACCAGGTGTGACAGTTTGGGAGCTGATGACCTTCGGTGCAGAGCCCTATGCAGGGCTGCGATTAGCAGAAGTACCAGACCTGTTGGAGAAGGGGGAACGGTTGGCACAGCCCCAGATCTGCACCATTGATGTCTACATGGTCATGGTCAAGTGTGAGTCGCCTGCTGGCTCCAGTCAATTTTTTTCAAATACTTATTTATTTATTTATTTTTAAAGATTTATTTGAAAGAGTTACAGAGAGAGGTAGAGAGGTCTTCCATCCACTGGTTCACTCCCCAAATGGCCGCAATGGCTGGAGCTATGCCAATCTGAAGCCAGGAGCCAGGAGCTTCTTCCAAGTCTCCCAAGTGGGTGCAGGGGCCCAAGGACTTGGTCCATCTTCTACTGCTTTCCCAGGCCATAGCAGAGAGCTGGATTGGAAGAGGAACAGCCAGGACTAGAACTGGCACCCATATGGGATGCTGGCGCTTCAGGCCAGGGTGTTAACCTGCTGCGCCACAGCACCGGCCCCTATTTATTTTTCTGAAAGGTAGAGTGACAGATCTATCTGTTGGTTTATTCCTCAAATGACTGCAACAGCCAGGGCTGCGCCAGGCTGTCACAGTATCCAGGAACTCCATCCAGGTATCCCACATGGGTGGCAGGGACTCAAGTACTTGAGCCTTCATCCACTGCTTCCTGGTGCTTTAGCAGGGAGCTGGATAGGAAGCCTAGTAGTTGGGACTTAAACCAGCACTCAGATATAGGATGTGGATGACCCAAGGAAGAGGCTAAATTGCTGGCCCGACATCCCCCCCTCCCCCAGCCTTTTTTTTTTTTTTTAAGAGAGAGATCGATCTTCTATCTGCTGGTTCACTCCCCCAATTGGCCCCAAAGGCCGGAGCTGCGTTGATCTGAAGCTAGGAGCCAGGAATTTCTTCTGGGTCTCCCACGCGGGTACAAGGGCCCAAGGACTTGGGCCATCTTCCACTGCTTTCCCAGGCCATAGCCGAGAGCTGAATAGGAACTGGTGCTCATATGGGACACCAGAATTGCAGGAGGTGGCTTTACCCACTATGCCATAGCACTGCCCACCCCCACCCCCACCCCAAGCCATTTTTTCACAGTTGATCTTAGCCAAAAGGCTGAAAATCCCAGCTATTTGTTAACTGTTCTCCCTCCCATCTCCTCTTACGGCTCCATGCACACTGACGGTTTTTTACCTCCTGTGTCTTATCCTAGGTTGGATGATTGATGAGAACATTCGCCCAACCTTTAAAGAACTAGCCAATGAGTTCACCAGGATGGCCCGAGATCCACCACGGTATCTAGTCATAAAGGTGAGTAGGGACTAGATTGCAAGGATGTGGAGAAAAGAATTGGCTGGAACCCGGATCCACCTTAACAGTTACCTGCTCCTACAGAGGGAGAGTGGGCCTGGAGTACCTCCTGGGGCAGAGCCCTCTGCTCTGACAAACAAGGAACTGGAGGAAGTAGAGCTGGAGCCAGAACTTGACCTAGACCTAGACTTGGAGGCAGAAGAGGACACCCTGGCAACCACACTGGGCTCTGCTCTCAGCCTACCAGTTGGAACTCTTACTCGACCACGGGGGGTAAGACACTGTAACTACCCAAGACTCCACACCAGGCCCGCACAAACCCCCAGACCAACTACTCACGGCCCCCATGGTAAGAGTAGGATTTCTTCCTTCATCTGAACCTTTTTCTTACTTCTTTCCTCCCAGAGCCAGAGCCTGTTAAGTCCATCATCTGGATACATGCCCATGAACCAGAGTGTTCTTGGAGAGGCCTGCCAGGTGAGCTCTGCTGCTGACACGAGGTGGCTGAGGGGTAGTGCAGGAAGCATGAGAAACTGAAAAGGCAGGCAACAAACAACCCAATCTTCTTCTTTTTTTAAGCCTTATTTTTATTTGAAAGAGTTACAGAGAAAGGTAGAGTGAGAGAGCAATAGAGAGAGGGGTCTTCCATACACTGACTGGTTCACTCCCCAAATGGCTGCAATGGCTGGAGCTGAGCTGAGCTGATGCAAAGCCAGGAGCCAGGAGCTTCATCCGGGTCTCCCATGTGGGTGCAGGGGTCCAAGCATTTGGGCCATCTTGCACTGCTTTCCCAGGTTCATCAGTAGGGAGCTGGATCGGAAGTGGAGCAGCCAGGACTTGAACTGGCACCATAAGGGATGCTGGCACTGCAGGCCAGGGCTTTAACCTGCTGTGTCACAGCACCGGCCCCCAACCCAATCTTCTAAATAAAGCCTTTCCTGTCTCTAAATCTGTTATCCTCTCTTTACCTTCCTTCGTAGGAGTCTGCAGTTTGTGGGGGCAGTGAACGATGCCCTCGTCCGGTCTCTCTGCACCCAGTGCCACGGGGCCGCCTGACCTCCGAATCGTCAGAAGGTCACGTGACAGGCTCTGAGGCTGAGCTCCCGGAGAAGGTGTCGGTGTGCAGGAGCCGCAGCCGCAGCCGCAGCCCACGGCCAAGGGGAGATAGTGCCTACCATTCCCAGCGCCATAGCCTGCTTACGCCCGTCACCCCTCTTGCCCCGCCAGGATTGGAAGAAGAGGATGTCAACGGTTATGTCATGCCAGATACACACCTCAAAGGTGCCTGACTCCTCCTGCAGCTTTCTCTGAATTCTCGTCTTCTCTGATCCTATCCCTTCCTATTAATTTTTTCTAACTTTCCCTTCCCTTCCCCTACCTACTGCCCATTACCATGAAGTTCTCCACCTACTTATCCTCTCTGCTCTTCTCCTAGGTACTCCTTCTTCCCGAGAAGGTACTCTTTCCTCAGTGGGTCTCAGCTCTGTCCTGGGTACTGAAGAGGAAGATGAAGATGAGGAGTATGAATACATGAACCGTCGGAGAAGGCCCAGCCCATCTCATCCCCCTCGGCCCGGCTCCCTTGAGGAGCTGGGCTATGAGTACATGGACGTGGGGTCAGACCTCAGTGCCTCCCTGGGCAGCACGCAGAGTTGTCCTCTCAACCCTGTGCCCGTCATATCCACTGCTGGCACGACACCAGATGAGGACTATGAGTATATGAATCGGCGACGCGGTGCAGGTGGCCCGGGAGGGGATTACACAGCCATGGGGGCCTGCCCAGCAGCTGAGCAAGGGTATGAAGAGATGCGAGCTTTCCAGGGGCCTGGTCCGCATGCCCCTAGTGTCCGCTACGCCCGCCTCAAAACCCTCCGCAGTTTAGAAGCCACCGACTCCGCCTTTGACAACCCTGATTACTGGCATAGCAGGCTTTTCCCCAAGGCTAACGCCCAGAGAACATAGCCTCGACTCCTTGAGACACTCGGGGAGCGTCTGATGGCAGCTAGTGCCTCTAGAGGGTACCCCTCATCTCCCTACTCCCCCCTCCACAGGTGTCAGCCCCATTTCTCTAGTCCTAGACAATTCCATTCAACCTTTGGAGGCTTTGAATCCCTTTGACACAAACTTCTTATGGTTTGTAGCCAACTGTGCACTTTGTTCTCCTTCCCAGCCCCAGGAAGGAGAAGGTTTTCCTACTTTGTGTGCTTTCCCAGGACTCCCTGGAGACATGAAGGATTACTCCCCACATCCCTGTAGCTCAGGCCCCACCTGTTAGTATGAGGCCCGGATATGTGCCTGTTTCAGAGTGTCCTAAGAACACAGGGGCAGATCTGGCAGAAGAAAGCAAAAACTGGGTACTTTTAACCCCCTGCAAAGGTTGCAGAGCTTAAAGTTCTGTAAAGAGCAGTTAGGAACAGACTATTACTCTCGGCTCTTCACTGCGGGCCAGGCAGCAAGCGAAACTTTACCTACATTATCTCCCTTAATCCTTTATACTCCTTACAATTGTGTGACAGAGAGATGACCCTGTTTTACACCTAAGTAGTCCCCCCTCCCCCATCCTCAGGGGATAATGTTCCAAGACACCCAGTGAAACCACAGATAGCACCAAATGCTGTACTTAATGCCCTTCCTCCTGAACTCCATGCACTACGGCCATAACTTGTGCATTCCGTGGTGCAACAAGAAAAGTAGCACAGAATTCCATGGATAAAGGAATCGTCTGCACTGGAGATCCGGCGACTTCTGCGTACACTTTTGGCTCCTTTACTTACGAAGACGTTCACCTTTTCACTTAACGGAAGCACTTCTCTTTGGTCGATGTGAATTGCCTGCATCACCATTAAACAAGTAAGGGTTCCTAGAACACAGCCACTTTTGGATACCACAACAGGAGATCTGATAAGCGAGAGTGCTACCGAGGGACTAAGGGCAGTGAGGGACGACTACACTGGACAGAGGAAGAGCAGGATGGTGCTAAGATTTCATCATGCTACTCAGACTTATCAATTGTTGATTTTCCATGTAATTGTTTTGGACTGCAGTTAACCACAGGTAACAAGCTGTGGAAAGACAGCAGATCAGGGGGACTGAGCCTTAAAGACTGGGTAAATTAAGCAACAGGTCCAGGTTTCAAAATCTTCCCAACAGAATGCACGTGTTCTTACTGTAAGCTGTCATGGAAAACAGATAAGTCAGAGAGCCCTTGTAAGGTGCATTTTACTTGTGTGTGTGTGTGTTTTTTTTTTCTTTGCACTGAATCAAGTTTAACCCTCCTCTACACCCAGACTTCTCATCTCAGGAAGTGGTGGGGGTGAGGGGGTAGGAAGGAAAAATAACTGGATGTTTTTGCATAAACCGTAACTCTCGTGATCACTCCTAAGGGCAGACTCACAAAGGTCCCCAGGCCCACCTGTAGGAGCTGTTCTCCTCCAGTGGTGAGACGCTTCCAGGTGGGAGAGACAGGACCCTGCTTTAGACCTCCATCCCCTTGGGAGGGGAACTGGGGCAAATGTCTGTTATATCATTGAAGTGTTTTGTTGTTTTTATACATGTCTGAATAAAAATGCCAAAGTTTTTTTCAGCTTTCTGTTTGTCAAATGAAGGAAACTGATTAAGAGGCCACCTCTTTGAGTGCAACAGTGGACAGCCACCTTTCTGTCTCCCGACAGCCCTGTTCGTCCCATTCAGCTTTCTCCAGGCATAGGGCAGAGTCCTTTTCATTCAGGGGTTGTACTAGAAATTACAGGGCAAGTAGGATTAAAAAAAAAAAAAATCCCACAAATGCTTGGAGAAGTTAGAAAATGCCCTATGGATGCGAAAATTGAAAGCTTTAAATTGCTTCAAAACTCATTCTCTTAAGAGAGCCACCAACTCTCTGCGAGCACTTCCTTAGGTGGGGGCCCCATTCAAGGCCACGGCTGGAAGAACAGTGCCTCTAGGTCGGGAGGGCGTGAGTGGATGATCTCCCGCTGCCTAGTTAGACCCAGTTCCCAACACGCTTCCTCGGTCTTCCACGTCCGCTCTGCTCCTTCCCTCAGCACTGGGAGCCGATTGGACCGGCCGGGCCGGTCCCGCCAGCCGACCCAGGGATCCCCAGCCGGCGTACCCAGCACCCCCGCCCTAGGTGCACACACAGCACACCGACCTCGGCTCCACCCTGCTCCACGCCGCCCCGCCGCAGCCAAACCCTTTTCCCCTTCGAAGCCCCGCCCCTAATCCCTCAGCCCGCCCCCCTTCTCTATTACGAGCTCGGGCTCAGCACTCCTGGTGGATGGACTTTTTCCCGGAGAGACCACGCTTCCCCTCCAGCTAGCCAACAGCTCCGCCTTCCCGCCGGAGCCTGACCCTTCCCAGCGTGCCCGGCGATTCCGGCGTGCGAGGCCCTTGGAGGGCAAGGCTCCAGGGCCTGGCTTAGGGGCGCGAGAGGCAGGCTGGGAATTGTAGTTCAAGCGACCACGAGGACGGCTAGAGGGTGGCGGCGGAAAGGACTCGTCGTCCCGGCGTACCCTGCGCCTCAGCCCGCGCGCTCGCAGCTTCTCGCTCTCGCTCGCCCGCCCGCCCGCTGCCTTGCTTGCTCGCGCTTTCGCTCGCGCTCTCCTCGCGGATCGTGGGGGCTCTGACCACAGCCTGCGGCTGGGGAGGGCGACAGAGGCGGCGGCTCAGGGGAAACGAGGCTGCAGTGGTGGTGGTGGGAAGATGTCGGGCGAGGACGAGCAGCAGGAGCAAACTATCGCCGAGGACCTGGTCGTGACCAAGTATAAGATGGGGGGCGACATCGCCAACCGTGAGTGCGGCCTCGGGGGGTCCGGAATCGAGTCTGGGAGGGAGAGGTGCTGGGCAGACCGCTGAGGGGCTGGCGCGGTAGGGTGCTGCGGAGTGAGCTCCGGTGGGGTCCGTATCGGTCCGCTGGAGTCGGCGTGGTGGGAAGACCCAGTGTCGCGCCCGGGACCGGAGTGGCCAGGCCTGGACTGGAGTCTGTGGGTGCGGGCCGGCGACCGGGGAGAGGGCAGAGAGAGGGACCCGGGCAGACTTCGAGCCTAGGCCGTTGGTAAAGGAGGCAAGGCGCGTTTTCTTCGGTGCCCGCACTCCTCCGTCCGGGTCTCGGCGGTCGCCTCGAAGAGGAAGCGCCCAGCTGTTGGCGACAGAGGCGCCCTTCTGTTTTGTTGCGGCTCCTGAGCGTCAGGAGCAGGGCTGGCACGTGTTGCCGGGTCCCTCCTGCCGCCGCCGCGGTCCCTGACACCAGCCTCCCCACCACGTGCTTTGCTGGAGTCTTCCTCCTTTACTTCGTCGCTCGCCCTGGCGAGGGCCCCCTTTCACCCTGGGCCGGCTCAGGGGGCCGTTGGAGGGCACCCCTGGACCTTCTAACGCAACTCTTGGGGACTTCGTCTGTGTGTTCTCGAAGTTGTTGGTTACTACCACCTTTCCAATCTGTGCAGAAAGCCTCAGCCCTCGGATTGGTTTCCGGGGACTTGCTGGAGTTCGGAGGAGGGTTTTGAGGTTGCCCTTGGCCCCAGCTAGGCGGGCTGGTGAGCGGTGTGGCCGCGGGACCGGCTTCAGGATTGTCACCGGTCATCATTCGAGCCCTGCTCCGACTTCTCAGCAGTTGTTTGCCACTCTAGGCAGATGTCTCACTTTCTATTTTCTCTCTTTCCAGTTCACCTTTCCATTTTAAAACCCACTGAGAGAGTTGGAAGCTACTCGTCTGAGCTTCTATATGGTCTTAATAGTAAAGATAGGAAGAGGTTTTTAGGGTGCCTTTGGCTCTGAAGCCGAAGACCTGGGTTGTTCTAACTTCCAGTTAATCCAAAACTGAGACCTCAAAAATCAAACCTGAAATTCTGGATGGATCACGGAGAGGGTGTGAACAGAACAATGCTTTCTCAAAAGTGGCTCAGTGGACGTGTAGTGTAGTGCCTTGACCTGGGTGTACTTTAGTTTTCGATACTAGTGATTTGAACTAAAAGAAATGTTTCTTCTTCTTTCTTGCAGTTTATAATTTGAGTCATTTGTGATCTCAGATATCAGTTTTGAAATCTCAGGGTCACTAATCCCTTTAGATCTACGGCAGGCTGAAAGCCACGAGCCCCCTGAAGCCCAGAGACTTCTGAATAGCCCCCTTAGTTCCTACATATGTTTATGAGGGAATAAATTTAAATAAATTGCGATTACCAACACCTAATTAGTGATGTGTGAGAAGACAGGAAGGTAACAATTTCCCAATGCATCAGCTTCGAGTCAGCAATTCTGTGTCCCTGACGCCCATAAATGTCTTGTAGTCTACTTTGCATGTATGTGGGGCACCTCGGCATGAACCCTCTGCAGCTCATAACTGTGTTCTGCCAGGCCCAAGGTGCCTTTGGACAGTCAAGTTTGTCTAAGAAGATGTTGTGTGTAGCCAGTTGTCACATAATGTAAGGGAGACAAGGAGGGGTTGGCCTTTTTTATTTTAGGAAAGGAGGGTAGAAATTAGAGGTTATAGGTAGATACATTCCAAGAAGCAAGACTCAGGTTTCCTCTCTCAGCCTCAGGGGGCTAGCGCTGGGAATTAGAAGTTCCGAGTCCAGCTTACATACCAGGGTGGTCAGCAGACAGTAAATACGTGCCAGGCTGATGTGGTGGGATTCTGTCCCCAGGGGTACTTCGGTCTTTGGTGGAAGCATCCAGCTCAGGTGTGTCCGTGCTGAGCCTGTGTGAGAAGGGTGATGCCATGATCATGGAAGAGACAGGGAAGATCTTCAAAAAAGAAAAGGAGATGAAAAAAGGTAAAAAAAAAAAAAAAAAAAAAAACAACAACAACAACAAAACACCTCTCACTAGTTTTCCAAGCTTGGCCCTTATCTGGTTCTTTTTTTTTTTTCCCATTATAATGATGCAAACCCCACCCAGCCCTGGGTGGGATATTTGGAGATCTGAAATGGCAAGTGGGATACAAGCAGTGCCCTACCCAATCCAACGTGGTTAAAGTCCCTGAGAAAGTTTTTCCTTTTTCTGAAGGGCAGCAAGAGAGAGAGCAAGGCAGTAAGGCTAACGATTCTGTCTTTACAGGTATTGCCTTTCCTACCAGCATTTCAGTAAATAACTGTGTGTGTCACTTCTCGCCTTTGAAGAGTGACCAGGACTATATTCTCAAGGAAGGTGACTTGGTAAAAATGTAAGGCTAAGCCATTTTAGAGCGTTTCTCTTTCCCAAGTACTTGCACTATGCCATTCCTAATGTGGTACTCTGCCCTTGCCTTTCAGTGACCTTGGGGTCCATGTGGATGGCTTTATCGCGAATGTGGCTCACACTTTCGTGGTCGGTGTAGCTCAGGTAGGTGGCCTACTTTTGAACTCTGTTCCAGCTGGGGTTCGTTTGCAGGGGGCGAGAGTATGTGTGCACTGCAGTTGCCTCAGCCCTATCCCCTACCACCATGTTTGGGGAGAGTCTACAGAATTCTCTAGAGAAACACTTTTTCTTTAATGTTCATTGGCTTGGGTGCACAAATATTACCCACATGGTGGGCTGAGTTAGCCAGCTTCTCTGAATGGGTTTCCTTATCCACAGGGGACCCAAGTGACAGGGCGGAAAGCAGATGTCATTAAGGCAGCTCACCTTTGTGCTGAGGCTGCCCTGCGCCTGGTCAAACCTGGAAATCAGGTAAGCTGTTTTATCCAGCCCTAAAGAGAGAACCCGAGATGCGTTAGGTACCTGTAGCCACTCTGGACAGAACTGCCAACTTCCCCCACACCCCCTATTTAAAAACTAGCCTTTTAAAATAAGCTGTGTCTTAGGATGGGAATTCTTGTAGAGAAGAGGCAGGAACTAAGCGCTTGACACTCAACAGCAGACAGATCTGTGCTAGGTGCACAGAGTGATGGTTTCTTCCTTAACTGCACGTAGAGATCCTTCTTTTCTTTGTTCATGGTATTTACCTTATTCATTTGAAAGGCACACAAACACTGTTCACTGGTTACTCCCCACGTGCCTGCAATAGCTGGGGCTGGGCCAGGCCAAAATTGGAAGCTGGGAATTCAGTCTTGGGTGATAAGGACCCTGAGACCTGAGCCAGCACCTGCTGCCTTGCCTCCCAGGGTGCACATTAGTAGGAAGGGAGTCAGGACTTGAATCCAAGCTCTCTGAAATGAGATGCGGGTGTCTCATGCAGCATCTTAACTATTAAACCAAATGCTTGCCCCTCTTTTCATGTTTTGTATGTGCATCTGTCCCCAAAATAACTTGAGCTAAGTACCTTACAAACTCAGTTTTAAAGCCTTTATAAAACAAAAGTCAGAAAAAGGATAGGGTGCTGGTGCTGTGGTATAGTGGGTTAAGCCTCTGCCTACAGCACCAGCGTCCCATATCTGCTCCATTTGAGACCTGGCTGCTCCACTTCCAATCCAGCTCCCTGCTAATGTGCCTAGGAAAGCAGTGGAAGATGGCCCAAGTCCTGGGCCCCTGCACCCATGTGGGAGACCTGGAAGAAGCTCCTGGCTCCTGGCTTCAGATTGGCCTGGCTCTAGCCATCTCAGCCATTTGGGGAGTGAACCAGCAGATAGAAGCTTGCCGTCTCTGCCTCTTTCTCCCTGCTCTGTAACATTGCCTTTCAAGTAAAAAAAAAAAAAAAATGGGGCCGGTGTCGCGGCTCACTTGGCTAATCCTCCACCTTGTGGTGCCGGCACACTGGGTTCTAGTCCTGGTCGGGGCGCCGGATTCTGTCCCGGTTGCCCCTCTTCCAGGCCAGCTCTCTGCTGTGGCCAGGGAATGCAGTGGAGGATGTCCCAAGTGCTTGGGCCTTGCACCCCATGGGAGACCAGGATAAGTACCTGGCTCCTGCCTTTGGCTCAGCGCGGTGCGCCAGCCGCGGCGGCCATTGGAGGGTGAACCAACTGCAAAGGAAGACCTTTCTTTCTGTCTCTCTCTCTCACTGTCCACTCTGCCTGTCCAAAAAAAAAAAAAATCAAGTAAAAAAAAAGAATAAATCTTAAAAAAAAAAAAGATAGGAATGAGATGACGATACCAGTGGGCTGGTCCAGAGTTAGCGCTGACTCTGCATGACAATTAGGAAGCCCAGAAGTCCTAAGGTTCTCATAGACTAACAGAATTATACACTTTAGATCGTCAGTGGACACAATTCTCTAAATTTAAATTTCCAGAGGCCCATTCAGTATTTAAAGCATCTTTTTTCTCCTTTTCTGTGTTCTTCCATGCTTCACACTTTTAATTTAGACTTTATTCCTATTACCACTTTTTTAATGCAAAAATATCCATATACATTTATTCATAGGTCTTAATACCACAAAACATAAATGAAAACTGAGAACATTGCTTATTCAGCCAGGAGCTTTGAAATTATTTAATTTGAAATATAAATTGGAGTTTCTCCAGAAAATATATCTGCATGGAATTCACTTTATCATTGATGCTTTAGGAGTACATTTTACAGACAGCAGTAATCAGGCTTCTTGCGTGTTTAAATGGAAATGAACTTGATAAGCATAAAGAAATAACTTTTCTTTTATGTAGCAGCAAAAAGAGTCTCCAAGAAAGAGACTGTTTTCATTTCCTTCCAACTTGGATTCACCATAAACACAATCCACAAATGATAATGGAACTTCAGCAACAGTATAATTCAGCTGTCTTGCCCAAACAGTCATCTCCATCTGGAAGATATGGCCTTTAGAAACACATTTTTCTATTAATTTTTGTAGAACTTCTTTTCATTATAATCTGAAACTTCCTGTTAGATAAGACAGATGCTCCTGGTCTCAGTAAAATCTGAGTAATAAAGTTGCCCCCATGGCTGATCATTTTTCTTTTCAAATATACCTCTCTTTCCTTTGTAGTGAATTCCAGACACAATATCAGAATTTCCTTCCTTTCGCTTCCTGATGAATTCAGGAATAAATTTTGGATAGTGTGAAAGATCAGCATCCATTATGATGGTGTCATTTCCTATCGCATGTTCCATTCCATGAATGTATGCAGTTCCTAGTCCCAACTTCTCTTGAGACCTCAGAAGAATTTTGTCTGGCCCATAGATCTTCTCCAGCAGTTCAGCCACATCTCTCGTTCCATCTGGGCTCCCATCATCTATGATTGTAATTTCTTAGTTCATTCCACTCTTGGAGAAGCAGCCACACAATGAGTGGCGAGTTCTCATGCTCATCGTAGGTGGCAAGAGTACAGAATACTTGCTCTGCTCTTGCCAAGATCTGGGGAGCATCCGACTCCCTTCCACAGGCCACGGTGGAACCCCTGTCACCACTTAATTGCATTATTTTTATTTAATCCTCTTAGTTTCTTTACAGTGATACCTATTCCATAAAGTTGTTACACAGCCTTTTGGACAGGGCCTCAGGCATCCTAAACACCTGAGTGCTCTGTTACCTCACATGTTTAGTTTTATTATGATTACTGTCCATCTTACAGGAAAGTAGTTGCTTAGTGGCTAGCATGTAGCTATGAAATCAGTCTGGGTCCATACCATATTGCCAACTCTTACTATTTTAGAAGTTAATTCAAATTTTCTCATCTGTAAAATGGGAAAAATAAAATTGTGCCTTCTTTCAGGATTCAAATAATTGAGATGATCCATATAAAGTGCTTCTCACAGGACCTGGCACATAAATATTCAATAAATATTAGCTATGATTAATTACTCATTTGACTTAGAGTTAGTAGCTTAGATGAGGATCAGATTGTACCACAAAGGAAAATTAAGGGTGTGCTCTCTCCCCTCAACAGGTGAAACACCAGGTATAAAGGAGTAAACACTGACTTTACATTAGAAACCTAGACTTCATATTTTTCCACTTAATACTTTTTAAAAATTTTTTTATTTTATTTATTTATTTTTGACAGGCAAAGTTAGACAGTGAGAGAGAGACAGAGAAAGGTCTTCCTTTTTTCATTGGTTCACCCCCCAAGTGGATGCTACAGCTGGCGCGCTGCGCTGATCCGAAGCCAGGAGCCAGGTGCTTCCTCCTGGTCTCCCATGCAGGTGCAGGGCCCAAGGACTTGGGCCATCCTCCACTGTCCTCCCGGGTTACAGCAGAGAGCTAGACTGGAAGAGGAGCAACTGGGACAGAATCCAGCGTCCCGACTGGGACTAGAACCTGGGGTGCCGGTGCCGCAGGCGGAGGATTAGCCTAGTGAGCCGTGGCACCAGCCTCCACTTAATACTTTTTTAACCTTGAGCAAATCATTTAGCTTTTCTGAATCTCAGTTTTCTTATCTAGATCATCTAATTGGACAATCTTTGCTACTGCACTTTGCTTTTATTATTATCATTATTTTTATTTGGAAGTCAGAATTAGCTATCTTCCATCTCTGGTTCACTCCCCAAATAGCTGCAACAGCTGTGGCTGGGCCAGGCCAAAGCCAGGAGCTTTATCCAGGTCTCTCATGCAGGTGCAGAGGCCCAAGGACTTGGGCCATCTTCCACTGCTTCCCAGGTGCATTAGCAGGGAGCTGAATTGGAAGTGGAGCAGCCAGGACACAAACCAGTGCCCATATGGGATACTGCAGACAGCAGCTTAACCCAGTGCGCCACAGCGCTGGCCCCTGCTAATGCACTTTGTAAAATGATTTGCAAATCTCAGGAATTTTTACTTTGTAGGGATAAGGCTGTGAAATGAAAAATCAGTGAGAGAAAATTATTGGCACTTGATGCGGGGGGATATTAGAACTCTTCAGTTCTTTTATGCTTTTTCCTCTCCTGGTAGAGAACTTGATTAGTCCCTGGCATCATACCTTTTATTTGACATTGTATATTGTACTTCCAGAACACACAGGTGACAGAAGCTTGGAACAAGGTTGCCCACTCATTTAACTGCACACCAATTGAAGGTAAGAGCCTAAAAAGACTGAGTTAGCAGAATGAAGGCTTTTGCTCCAGCTCAGTCTAAGCCAGAAACCTCCCTCCAGCCCCTGTGTTTCCATAGCCAAACACCTTCCTCATTGGCTGCTCCATCAAACTAGTTAGGTGGGTGGATTTGGAAACCTTTGGGGATTCTTGATAGCCATAGTCCTGTCCTGTCTGCAGGTATGCTGTCCCACCAACTGAAGCAGCATGTCATCGATGGAGAGAAAACCATTATCCAGAATCCCACAGACCAGCAGAAGTAGGTGCCAGCTCACTGCTCATCCTTAGCCCCATCAGACTAGTCACCCTCTTTTTTGTACTTGCTCCCAGCTTGATCTTATCCCCCTTCTACTCCAGACGCCCAGGAGCTACTTCTTGTTAATGGCTCCCCATTTCTCCATTCCTTCTAGGAAGGACCATGAAAAAGCTGAATTCGAGGTGCACGAAGTATATGCTGTGGATGTCCTCGTCAGCTCAGGAGAGGGCAAGGTGAGGAAAGTCCCAGAGTTCCCTGGGCTCGGTGTCTGAGGGTGTGTTCGCCAGACCTCATTTGCCCTGACTTAACTCTTTCAGGCCAAGGATGCAGGACAGAGAACCACCATTTACAAACGAGACCCATCTAAACAATACGGCCTGAAAATGAAAACCTCACGTGCCTTCTTCAGTGAGGTGGAGAGGCGTTTTGATGCCATGCCATTTACCTTAAGGTACTGCACTTCACAAGGACGGGACTTGGAACCAGTCTGACTCACAGACCATGCTCCCAGGAACCAACACTTTTGCCTCCCCCTTCCCTCCCTCCCTCTCCTCTCCTGCCTAGACTTGTAGCTCATGCTCGTGGGCACCTGCTCTCTCCCTTCCTCTCCCCATCGCCTTCTCATTGAAGGTAATGTAAAAGAGCAATCCTTAGCATGATCTTGGCCTGAGGCTAGGAGCTATTTAAAAACATGGGCAAAGTGGTAAGACTTGATGAGAAGTTAAGGATACCTCTGAATTCCTTCTTCCCCTACCCAGAGCATTTGAAGATGAGAAGAAGGCTCGGATGGGTGTGGTGGAATGTGCCAAACACGAACTGCTGCAGCCGTTTAATGTTCTCTATGAGAAGGAGGGTGAGTCCTGCGGGGAGGGCATCTCTGGGGCCCTGAGTACATGATACTGTTCTCCCAGGAACTTGAGGAGAGAGGCTCAGTATGACAAAGGAACAGTTTTTTCAAAGCACACCCTCGTTTTTCCCTCAGGTGAATTTGTTGCCCAGTTTAAATTTACAGTTCTGCTCATGCCCAACGGCCCCATGAGGATAACCAGTGGTCCCTTTGAGCCCGACCTCTACAAGTCGGAGCTGGAGGTCCAGGACGCAGAGCTGAAGGTCAGTGTGCACGGGAGGTGGTGGCAGTGTGGCGCCGGGCTGGGAGTGGGCCCCGCGTCAGCGGGGTCCTGAGCTAGGGCACCTTCAGTCACCCTCTGTGCTGGTGCTGCCTCCTCTTGCCTCAACAGCTGTTGCCTTCTCCTGTTTTCCAGGCCCTCCTCCAGAGTTCCGCAAGTCGGAAAACCCAGAAAAAGAAGAAAAAGAAGGTGTGTTGTGGTCGTCCCCGTGGCCTACGTGTGGATTTTCCACAGTTTTCCTCAGCCCTGTCTTTAGCTGGGCCACCACTCCCGAGTAAGAACTGACAAGTCTTCTCCCACTCCTTTTCTCCCACGTAGGCCTCCAAGACTGCAGAGAATGCCACCAGTGGGGAGACGTTAGAAGAAAATGAGGCTGGGGACTGAGGTGGGTCCCGTACCCCAGCTTGCTGCTCCTGCCTCATCCCCTTCCCACTGCACCCCGGGCTCTGAAGTGCGGTTCGTCTTCTCCACCCAGGACCGCCAGCAGAGCAGGGTTTCCCTGCCCCACCCCAGCCCCACCCCAGCCCCTTCCAACAACCACCGGCTCCCACTGACTCTGGTCTCGGGAGGCCAGGCTTCCCAGCCGCCGAAGACTACTTTAAATAGGAAAA
The DNA here is from genome assembly GCF_964237555.1 of Oryctolagus cuniculus. Lineage (NCBI taxonomy): Eukaryota > Metazoa > Chordata > Mammalia > Lagomorpha > Leporidae > Oryctolagus > Oryctolagus cuniculus. The sequence continues at coordinate 58,914,145 of NC_091442.1, forward strand.
AGCAATTGGATAATAAAATCAGGAGTCAAAATCCACCGTCTTCAAGCCCCTCTTTCTAGCCTTTTCTACGATTCTCTGCTTGGTCAAGGTCTGTGGCCCTACAACAGAACAGGGAGGAGGCTAAATCAGCCGCCACCATTATAAACTCAGCCGAGATTTTTTATACCACTCCAATGGCAGCATTCCCCCATCTGTTCGGGGCTTTATTCTCTTTTCCCACTATCCCTTACTATTTTGTTTGGCCTCAAAATTAAGAGGAGCTGTTCTTCAGATTTTGATTTACCTGATGGCAGATTGCTCATCAGATCCAGGCTGTCTCGTCAGGCCCCTCCCATTTTTAGGGGCCGGAGTCTCCATTTATGAAGAGATTCTTATCTAATAAATGGATCCTCGTTTGTAAATTTTTCAGTCATTTACTTTCTGCAGGATCTTTTTTTTTTTTTTTCTCCTCCATTTTCACAAGGCTATAAAGAAGTAATCCATCTCAACCGTGTCCTTTTCTGTGGAGTCAGTGGGATCTCCCCACTCCATCTTACACACACCTAAGGTGGAAGCTCAACTGTGGTTTTGTTCCCTGTCTGAAATATGTTGACCTCCTTCCCTTGAAAGAAAAATCAGGAACCAGAGGAGTAGACTGAAGAGACAACTCCTGGCTTTCTGGAGCTTTGGACTTGGATTGGATGCATTGCTCGGGGGTTGTAGAGAAAGGTGACAAATTTCAGTACCTCTGGCATGCTGTCCCAGGGAACCAGGGCTCCCACTAACTTATGAGGTTTTTAAACACCTTGAAAATGACATGGAGTTAAAATAAATTTGGATTTGCTCATAATGATGTGCCTTTGTATGCTGCTGTTACCTGGGGTAGGGTGCAGTTTGCAGGAATGATTGGAATGGTTCTGCTATAGTGCCATAGTGTACCTTTTAGAAACAAGGGGGCCAAGCCGGCGCCGTGGCTCAATAGGCTAATCCTCCACCTTGCGGCGCCGGCACACCGGGTTCTAGTCCCGGTTGGGGCGCCGGATTCTGTCCCAGTTGCCCCTCTTCCAGGCCAGCTCTCTGCTATGGCCAGGGAGTGCAGTGGAGAATGGCCCAGGTGCTTGGGCCCTGCACCCCATGGGAGACCAGGAAAAGCACCTGGCTCCTGGCTCCTGCCATCGGATCAGCGCGGTGCGCCGGCTGCAGCGGCGGCCATTGGAGGGTGAATCAACGGCAAAGGAAGACCTTTCTCTCTCTGTCTCTCTCTCTCACTGTCCACTCTGCCTATCAAAAATAAAAAAATAAAAAAAAATAAAAAAAAAGAAACAAGGGGGCCTTGTGGAAAACAGATCCTGGATTCCCTGAAGTGTAAATTATCTATTGGAGCTTGGTGATTTAACTTTCTAAACTAGAAACCCTCTGTTTCTAGTTTCTGTATTTGCCTAAAAGGCAGTTACAGAGGGGGAGTCAGATCTTCCATCTGCTGGTTCACTCCTCAAATGGCCACAATGGGTGGGGCTGGAACTCCATCCAGGTCTCCCACATGAGTGCAGGGGCCCAACTATTTGGGCCATCTTCCCTTGCTTTCCCAGGCCATCAGCAGGAAGCTAGATCTGAAGGGGAGCAGCTGGGGCTCAAACCACCACCCAAATGAGATGCTAGTGCACAGGCAACAGTTTAACCTGCTGTGCCACAGCGCCGGCCACCTTGTTGCCATCATTTGTTCACCCATACTGCAATAAACAACTGCACATGCTTATCTGGATTCAAAAACCAGGAAGAAGTGCTAGTTTCAGGGCGAGACAGATCGGGTAGGTCATTAAGATGTGGGTGTATGCCTACATGTGAGGCACTGCTGCCCTGGACATAGTTCACTGGAACAAAACAAGTATAGAATAAGTATCTCTCATATAACACATGGAGTAATTCGCCCTAAAAACTTGATCTGCCCATTGATGCCTCTCCATTATACATCTGTCCATACCCATAGCTAAACTATGGTCTTCCAAGTGATGACTTGTCATTATATGTGTTTGTTTTTTATTTATTTATTTATTTGAAAGGCAGAGTTAATAGGATACAGAGGCCTTCCCATCTACTGGATCACACCCCACATGGCCACAATGGGCTGGGCCAGGCCAAAGCTCAGAACTTCATTTAGGCCTCCCACGTGAGTGAGGCATCCCCCTGCTTTCCCAGGCACATTAGGAGGGAGCTGGATCTGAAGCAGAGCAGCTGGGACTCAAACCAGCGCCTATATAGGATGCCGGCGGCTATGCCACAGTGCTGGCCCCAGTCCTCAGGTATTTACAAATGTATTTCCGTGGTGGCAATGCAGATAATGTAGGAGGCAGGCAGGGGTGGGGAGGACAGCAACTGTGGGAAATAACCTGCCTTTTCAGTTTTTGCTATAACCTAAGTGTTCTTAGAAAATAGCTTCTTGGGGGCTGGTGTTATAGCTAGTAAAGCCACCTGCAATGGCAATATCCCTATATGGCGTTTGTTTATTTGAAAGGCAGAGTGACAGCAAGATAGGGAAAGAGGCCTTCCATCTGCTGAATCACTCCCCAAATGGCCACAGTGGCCAGGGCTGGGCCACAGCCAGGAGCTTTTCCCACATGGGTGGCAGGGGCTCAGGCACTTGGGCCAACCTCCGCCGCCTTCCCAGACATGTTAGCAGAGAGCTGGATTGGAAGCAGACCTGGGTACTTATACAGGATACTGTTGTCGAAGGTGGCAGCTTAACCCACTGCACCACAACACCAACCCCACCCTCAAATCGACTTTTTGGGAATTAACAGTTGAAATTCTGGTGGTCTTGTTATAATTCTGCAAGGCTTGTTTGCTTTTGTTTGGTTGGTTTTTAAGGATTTATCAGGGTAGGCATTGTGGCACAGCAGGTTAAGGTGCAGCTTGGGACACTCGGATCCCACGTTGGAGTCCCAATGACTGCTTTCAATCCAGCTTTCTGCTAATGCACCTGGCAGGCAGCAGTGATGGCCCAAGTACGTGGTTCCTGGCACCCACGTGGGAGACCTGGATGTAGTGCCTGGCTCTTGGTTTCACCTGGCCCAGCTCTGGCTGTTGTGGGCATCTGGGAAGTGAAGCAGCAGATGGAAGATGTTTTTCCCTTTCTCATTGTGCCTTTCAGATAAATCTAAAAAAATAGATTTTTTTGGTCATATTCTCACAGTGGCAATGTTAGAACTACTTAAACATTTGGAACTAGGACCCTAGACTTTTTTTCTTTCAACAGATTTATTTATCTTGTATATATACCAAGTAGCAAGATTGCTGGACTTATGACAGTTCTATTTTTGCAGACCCTTCATGCCACTTTCCACAGCTGCTGTACTAACTTACCATTCCCACCAGCAATGTAAAAGGGTTCCTTTGTTTACCCCCCATAAACCTTTTATTTAAGGAACACAAACTTCATATATTTCATAATTACAACTTTAGGAACATGGTGGTTCTTCCCACCGTACCTGCTCTGCCACCCACACTCTCACCCCTGTTCCTCCTCCCTCTCCTATTCCCATTCTTATTTTTTACTAACATCTATTTTCTATTAACTTTATACACATATGACTATGTTAGGAGTTCAACAAATAGTATGGAAAAAAAACTTCCACAACAGTCAAGACAAGGGCTGTTCAAAGTTATTGCTTCTCAAAGTGTCAGTTTCACTTTACTATAGATTGCCTTTTAGGTGTTCTGTTATCACAGGTCAGAGAGAACATACGGTATTTGGGACCCTAAATTTTTAAAATCTTGTTTTATAGTAAAGTGCAATATTAGTTATAGAGAATCCATCATATCCAAGAAGGGACTGTACCAAAAAATCTTCACAGTGTTTTAAAACAACATGAAGTCTGCATGGTTGTTCCTTTTACGCTTTAGTGACATTTCCTGGGGCCAAATCTTTGGGGATGTTTGTTTTCTGGTGCTTCTCAGCTGACTGTACCAAAACACTGGTGAGAAGTTCTTTTCCTTAACGCTATCACGCCTGCCTGGAGAAGACGTAGCTGGTCTTTCTCCCCACTGCCCACGGTTAGATGAGCACTCCTAGCTAGGGACAGACGGCGCGTGTGACTGGGAGTCTCTAGTGACGTGGGGAACACCATACTGCGGTTATTGTATATTTTTTTTAAGATTTATTTATTTGAAAGTCAGAGTTACACAGAGAGGGTTATTTTCTCAAGAGTTCTGAGGGAAAGGGACGGGGATCTTTTTTGTAGTACGATAGCCTCTCCGATTACCCTCTTCCTATCCCTTCCACGCGGTAGAGTCTTACGGCCTTCGGACGTTCCAAGACCGAATCTCCTTGCGGTAGTTTAACTTAAATAAGGCAAGGCGGCAAGAGAAATTAGGAGTTTATTTCTACAGTCCGTACCTATCCGGAATAAAATGGAGGACTTCGTCAACAAACTTCAACTCCCAAGAAGCGATGCGAGGGAAAGCGGAAGTTGCTGCCCGTTTCCCATCTGCACCGCTCGGAGCTCCGTTGGAAACAGGTGCTCGTGCAGAAACGACGAGGTCTCTGTAGTCAGGCGAGAGCAGGGTGGGTTGGGAACGCGAAATCAAAACACTGCTTCCCAGGAAATTCAGGCCCGCCACTTCACTGGCGTCTGAGGCCGAAAGCCATTGTTACGCTCCCTAAGCAGCCCCGCCCCGGGAGGGCGGGACGACGGAAGTGACGACACGCAGCGCCCCGTTAAATAGCCGCGGGCGGAACTCGCTCGCTCTCTCGGCTTTAGCGCCATCTTCTTGGGTGAGTGTCAACGCTGGTTGTGTTCGGGCCGCACGAACAATCCGTTGACATCTGACCTGTGCACTTGCCATCATCACAGCGGACTAACTGCAGTCTTTTTCTCTTTCCCCGTAGAGACCTCCGCGCCATGAGAGCCAAGGTGAGCGGCCCCTAGAATTGAGCTCGGGAGGTAGGAGTTGGCGAGTGGGGGCCGACCCGGAGAAGGAAGCCGTCCCAAGGGTTCCCGAGACCTGGCGGGCGAGGATGGCTAGTCTGCGGGAGGAGCAGGGAGGGAACAGCGAAGTCGTTTGGGGGAGAGCGGTCGGAGGCTGTATTACCCAGTGTCTGCGACCGAGTCCCCGAGCTAGACTCTCCGCGGCTGAATAGCGCACTTCTCTGCCTGGACCTGTTACTAAGACGAACCCTTTTTTCCATTCCCTGCCTGTGATCGGCCGGTAGTGGAGGAAGAAGCGAATGCGCAGGTACGTCGGGACTTCGCCAGCCCAGGGGGAGGGAAGTGGGGCGCGACCCGGGCGAGACGGGAACAGCTCGGCTTGGGAATCGGAAAGGCTTTAGGAGGGGGGACGTGAAGGGCCGTGATGGGGGCTGATTGCGCCGCGGCGTGTGCCGCTTTGAGTTCGACTTCAGGGGGGAGGGAAACGTGAGGTCTGCGGTGTGTGTGCAGGTGGCGCAGTCTCGCTTCTTGCTTTTCAGGCTGAAGCGCAAAAGAAGAAAGATGAGACAGAGGTCCAAGTAGACGCTGGCTGTGTGCGCGTGAGGCCGGGGGCAGGAGGAGGAATGCCCGTCCCGGGACGCCGGTGCAGCTGTTGGACTGCGAGCCGCTGCGTCCGGATCGCTGCGAACACCTGGGAGACCGCTCCGCTGACACCGAAACGGCCCCGGAGGCCGCCCTGGGCCGGGCATTCTGGACTAATCCTGTTCTGTTGTGGCCGAGTGTAACGCGCGTACAATAAAAAGCCTCTGCTGTCCTAGCCGAAGAACCAAACTTGTGTGTCCGTGGTTTCTCCGCTGGGTGGGGGTCGGCGTGGAGGATGTCTGCGGGGCGGGGCGGTGGACGTCCCCGCAGCTGTGGGAAAGCGCGCCCGGGGACTGGGGTCGAGTTCACGGCCGAGTGCTCGTCGCGCCCCGGCCTCTGCCGAGGTCCCCGTCGCGCGGCCCGAGTGCCGCGACGCTGTGTGGTCGGTTGCCATGGTGACGCGCGGAGCTTGCCGGGAACTTCCTGCGGCTCGTCGCTCGGCCCTCGCACACCATAGAGTGTGGTTCCGGGTCTGACGGCTAGAGCGCCACTTCTTCCGCAGGAAGCGGAAGAGCCGTAGGGTGGGCGGCTCTTTGTCGAAGCTAGAGGACCGGCAGGCGGCAGCAGCAACTACGGCGGCGGCGGCAGGTGAGGGAGGCGGGAGGCTGAGGTAGAGGCCGCGCCCGGAGGGGAGGAGTCGAGGTCGGCCTAGTGGCCGCGCTCGGCCGGGCCACACGCACACGCGGCCCCCCAGGACCGAGCTGGCTGTGTTTCACGGAAGCCCAGGGCAGAGCCCCTTTTCTGACGGACCCCGCTTTCGCGAGCAAACGCCAGCTCCGTGACGTCACAGCCCTGCCCATCCCCGCATCTTGATGTCACCTAGGAACACTCGTTGCCCCCCGCCCCGGCCCCGGCCGCACTTTGCGCTCTCTCAGTGCCCTGTTGGTCCGGGCCGCCGCCGCCGCCGCGTCCTGGCAGCGCTGCACGGAGCCCGCCGGGCTGGAGGACTTGCTGCCGGGAAACTCCTAGGACTTTTCCCTCCAACTCTGGGGTGCTGGAAAGCGTCCGAGTCACCGCCCTCCAGTCGGCTCGGCCGTCCCGCCGCACTGTCAGTTGCTGCCCTCCCACGACTCCATGTTCCGCCTCCAGAACTCCAGTCCCGGGCCGGGTCCTACCCCCGCATCCTCCTTCGTCTCGAGGCGGGGCGCCCCTCCCTCTTTGTTCGCTGGGGGCCGGAACCCCAGTGCAGCCTCCCCGAATGCGTTCTGCCGCCTCGCTCTTGCTGCTGGAGCAGTTCGGTGTGAACCCGAGGAAATGCGGAGGCTCCCCGGGCTCTTGGCGTTCTTGCCCCCGTCACTCCGTAGCCCTGCGCGCGTTCCCTTTCTTGCACCCAAGCCTGTTTCTGTTGTGTTCTCTCCTGTTCAGAACCCAGCAGTGATGTGGAGGTGGAGACCCACAGGAGCCCCGGAGTTCACCTGAGTTACCTCAGGTACCAGTGCGGGGAGAGGGGTGGGGAGGCGTGTCCTAGGGAAGGAGCCGCTTCCGGTGGGCCTTGCGGCGCGGCTCGGGCTTGGAGAAGTGGCATTGGTTCTTCGCCTAATCATTTCCCTTGGGGGACGCAGTTTGTATCTTTTATCTCTTCTCTGAATGTGTCTGTTGTTCTGGGGCGGCCTCCTTTTGGAAGAAAAGGAGCCCACTTCCTTTGGAGCTTCTTGTGTGACTCTGGCCGCAGGTCTGGTCACCTGCTTTTGGGAGATCTGAAGGCAAAGCCAAGGGATCCGGTGAGGTATGATACAGGTCAAGGCCCGAGGGATCGGGAAGGAGTCCCTTATGCTCGCGGGGCAACAGTATGAGTTCTCCTGTTTGAACAGCAGGGGGAGCCCGAACACTGCCGAGAAGAGGTTCAGGAGGTTAGACACGTGGTCGCAGGGACTTCCAGTCTTCCTGGGGGTGGAGAGAAGGGAGGGCTAGAACTAGGGCAGTGGACTGACATTCCAGAGCTCTCTTGGGAAATAGGAGACTTAAAAAGCTTTTATGGAGTCTATAAATAAAGAGGATCTTTGTGGGGTAAGGCGTGGTGTGGTTTGATGTCAGTGGGATCTTCCCATGGCGGGGGTGGGGGTGGGTAGAAAGGGGGCTTGGAGAATAGGGGAAGGAAGGTCACTTGTTCCCGTGAAATTAACCCCCTCACCTTGCCCTTGGCGCAGGTCCTTTTGTTCCGGGGGTCTAGAAGTGGAGGCTCCGGCTTGCGATCTGCTCCCCTGAGAGGAGAGGCTGCCCTCTGTACGGTTGGGGGGAGTGGTGGGCAGGGAGAGAATACTGAAGAAGACAGGTTTAGGAACTGTCCCCACGCTGGTGACACCAGTCTGTTGGGTGGTAGAGATCTGAGACAGAGCCCTCACCCGAGATCCCACAGATGAGGGAGTACAGGGAACATGACCCACAGCCCAGTAGCTAAGCATCCCGTCCTGGGCACTACTCCTAGTCTCCTCCCAGCCCATTCCTGCACGAACAGGTTTTCTTTTTCCTCTGAGTCTCCTTTCTAATTAAAGACATATTTTTAATTGACACAGTAATTACACATACTTATGGTGCAGTGTGACATTCCACCACACACATGGAGCGTGTATTGATCGGATCGAGGTGGTTGGCATACCCAGCACCTCAGATATGTGTCATTTCTTTGTGTTGAGAACAAATATAAATTCTCTATTTTGAAATGATTGCGGGCAACTCTAGTTACCCTACTGTGCTTTAGAAAGTTAGAAGTTATTCGTCCTCTTCAGCTGTTAACCGTTCTCTGTTCCCCCTCCTCAAACTGGTAGCAGTTTTAATTGCACACCCACAACTTTAATAAGGTCAGCTCAGAAGGGAAGATAAAATCTAACACTGTTCTCTCCCTGCCCCCTTCTTGGCGCATCATTAGATGAGGTGGCTTTATCCTAACTCCCTCTCCTCCGTTAGCCAGGCAAGTGTGAATCATCCTGACCAGACCAGGTGCACAAGGATCTGGGCGGGACTTCTGACCAGTCAGCCAGTCCAGACAGAATTTTCATCCCCTCAGTTCTTCACTTGTAAAGCCACTGCCCTACCGGCTTGCCTGTCTGTAGTCAGAAGGCGTGCAGTCTCTCTGGAGGACTCTTGTTTGACACGATTTTCCTCTTTTTCAGCAGTCACCAAGAGTGGCAAGGAAAGGAAGAAAGCCCTGAGTTGGGGGGGACCAGGATGCCCGACCGGGACGGCTATGCCAACGGCACTGGGAGCAGCGGGGGAGGCCCTGGAGGCAGTGGCGGCGAGGAGGCCAGTGGAGCAGGGGCAGGCGGTGGCGGGGCCAGCTCGGACGCCATCTGCAGAGACTTCCTGAGGAATGTGTGCAAGCGAGGCAAGCGCTGCCGGTACCGCCACCCAGACATGAGCGAGGTGTCCAACCTGGGGGTGAGCAAAAATGAATTCATCTTCTGCCACGACTTCCAGAACAAGGAGTGCAGTCGCCCAAACTGCCGCTTCATCCACGGCTCCAAGGAGGATGAGGATGGCTATAAAAAGACAGGCGAGCTTCCCCCTCGGCTGAGGCAGAAAGTGGCAGCCGGCCTGGGCCTCTCACCGGCTGACCTACCAAATGGCAAGGAGGAGGTCCCCATCTGCCGGGACTTTCTGAAGGGTGACTGTCAGAGAGGAGCCAAGTGCAAGTTCCGCCACCTGCAGCGGGATTTTGAATTTGATGCTCGGAGCGCAGGCGGCTCTGGCGGGGGCGGCTCCACAGGCTCAGTGCCCCCCGGCCGACGTCACGATCTCTATGACATAATCTATGACCTTCCCGACCGGGGCTTTGAGGACCATGAGCCGGGCCCCAAGCGCCGGCGAGGTGGCTGCTGCCCTGCCGACGGCCCGCACTTTGAGTCCTATGAGTACAGCCTGGCTCCAGCCCGCGGAGTGGAGTGCAGGCTGCTGGAGGAGGAGAATGCCATGCTCAGGAAGCGGGTGGAGGAGCTCAAGAAGCAGGTCAGCAACCTGCTGGCCACCAACGAGGTACTCCTGGAACAGAACGCCCAGTTCCGCAACCAGGCCAAGGTCATGACCCTGAGCTCCACTGCACCAGCAACTGAGCAAACTCTAGCCCCCACCGTGGGTACTGTTGCCACTTTTAACCATGGCATCGCCCAGACGCACACTACTCTCAGCAGCCAGGCGCTACAGCCTCGTCCTGTTTCCCAACAAGAACTGGTGGCCCCTGCTGGAGCTCCAGCTGCTCCCCCAACTAATGCTGCACCTCCTGCTGCTCCACCACCCCCACCCCCACACTTGACCCCAGAGATCACGCCACTGTCAGCTGCTCTGGCCCAAACAATTGCCCAGGGAATGGCACCCCCACCTGTCTCCATGGCTCCTGTGGCTGTCTCTGTGGCTCCTGTGGCTCCTGTGGCCGTGTCGATGGCCCAGCCATTGGCAGGAATCACTATGAGCCACACCACCACGCCCATGGTGACTTACCCTATCGCTTCCCAGAGCATGCGCATCACGGCCATGCCACACTGATGGGCCTAATGGACACTCCCCTGGTGTAGCCTCCTAGGCCTGGGGTGGAGGGGTCCTTACCCCCTCGCCTGGCCCTCCCAGGCCCTGTCTGAAGGGCTCAAGAACTAGGACGAGAGACTAAGGAGTATGCTTCTGAGGAGAGGTTGGGCTGGTGTGTTCTCTCACCTCCCACAGGCGGGTTCTCTTGTCCGTCTCCTTCAAGCCTCACTGCAGTGGGGTTTGCTCAGGAGTAGAGACTGAAGCCAGCAGAGAGGAAGGGCGGACTGAGGGCTGTGTTCTGTGGGAGTTGGGGGCATCCCTGATCTTGTCCTCGCTTCTGCACAGCACAGGTGTCAGCAGTGGTTTTGGAAGAAAACAGATGCCCTGCCCAGAGGGAGGACCAGGAAGCACTGGGAGGTGGGTGGCCGGAGGAGAAGGCCTGGCTGGAGCCTTCAGACAGTTTGGGGCCCAGCTGGGTTGGACAATACAGGAGCTGCTCCTGGGCCCCTGGGAAGGCTGGGACCATAGTACTCCAGCCCAAAGACTAGGGGAGTGCTCATCACCCTAGTTTGGTGTGGAAATGGATAGGGCAGGGCCCAATACTTTCCAAAGAAATAAAATAACAATTATTTTTAACTAATGGAGGCAGTGAAAACATGTTAGATATTCTGTGTGGAAGTTGGGAGCAGTAAGCAGATCCCGTGCCAAAATGGGATAAAGACCCCACCCTCCCCTTGCCTGGGCAAGTTGTATGGAGGCCAATGAAGAAGGGTAGGGACCCAGAAGATGACCAGATGGGGCTTTGGGGAAGGCACTTTGTGGGGTAAAAGCATTGGAGCCACCAGGTCTAGTTTAAAAATAGTGCCATCTGTTTCTGGTCTCTGTCTGCATGTGCTGTTCCCAGGTTGCCTTAGTAACCAGGGCTCCTAGGGTCATTGAGGGGGGCAGGTCTAAGAAGGGTACACGTGGTGAGGAATGGGGCCGGGATGTTACGTACTTGACAGAGCCTTCTCTTACTCAGAGCAGGGCAAGGGGCTGTTTTGCTCGGTGTTGATGGCAGTTAAAGTCCCTCCTGTTCGTCCTTTCCTCAGTGGCCAATGCCTTAAGCCTCCAAGGCTTGGGAGGTGCTGGGAAGAGGGAGTCCTTCTGGGACATAGTCCCCAGGATTTGTCCCTTTCTTACCTCTGTCTCCACAGGACCAGAGATTTTAAATCCACTTATGGGTCAATAAGGCCAAGAGCCCCAATAGCCAAACATCAGCTCCTCCTCAGCTCACGGCTGATGGAGGGGAAACAACTCAGGTGTCCCTAGTTTAATGGGGGCAGCGGACCTGGGGGTAGAGAGAGCGGCCGTGTGCTGTGCTCCCCCGTAGTATCTCCTGCTACCTCTTGCTCTCTTGTCTGGTTGATCACTCAGGTTACAACGTCTGAGGTTGAAGATGGTGGGCTAGGTCAAGGCTGGCCATTAAAAAGACTAAAAGGGGAAAAACACTGTTGATGGGTTTTAGAAACACCACATTGGTAAGCTTAATGTTGGTTTTCTGGCAAAATTCTGGATTATTAAAAGAGATGGTTTATGAGCATTAAGGGGAGAATGTGGTCATGGATACCAGTGAAATCTTCACTGACTTTATTCCTTCCTTCGTGCCAAGTATCTCCAGGTTGAATTTGGGAAAACTGTAGACATCGGGTGTCTTAGTGCACTCCAGCTGAAGACCTGCAGCCACACACATGTACAGAACAAGCTGAATTGCATGCTCGTTGCGGTAGGGAGAGGGCACACCACGGGAAGTTGTGTGTGTTCCCAGGAGCACGGTAGAAAGCACGTGGAGGACAGGGGCTTGGCTGAGTGAGTTTTGGGACGCGGCTGCTCCTGTGGCGCGGATGCTGTCGGGGGAAGCAGGACCGGGACTCTGGTCTTCCCTAGTCCTCCAGGAAGGCAGGCTGCAGCGCACTAGCTGGGCAGGCACTTGGCGATGAAGCAGCCGCTGCTTGTTAGCCGGGAGAGGGGGACGTTCGCTGTTTTGTGGTTTGCACACTGACCTTGTTTTGTGCTTAAACAAAATTGTGAGGTGATTGTGCGCGTGTGTCTCACTTCATCACAATCACCAAGTGGCCTTGTCGTGTTTGTCTCACTTCCATCACAGTCCGTGAGTGACCTTGTTTGATGAAATGATTTGTGTCCAGCAGAACTCCTTGGCTAGCTGTGAGCCCAGGTCGGCCCTAACAGCTCTGCAGCCTGGCTGTGTCGGGCCAGTAAACAGCTGCTTCCCTTTCACCTCCAAGTCATCGCAGATACAGAAAAAACGAGTCAGTTTACGAGTAGCCCTGGATGAAATCTGAACATCGGGGGGAAAAAGCAAACATTTGTACCTAGAAAATGTTAGTGCGGTCATGTAAGAGCAGTCTGATATGTGCAAGGGCTATGTTTTATTGAAAAGTGAAACTCATCTTGGATAGAAATGTTGAAAGCCCATGTACTCGACTGTAACACAAGGAAGTACTAAACAGTATTCAGATACGTCTGTAACTTGAGTTGACTCAAACACTGCATCCCTCTCCCTGAAAATGCTGCTTAGGGATAAAGCCTTGAGCTGGTCTGAGATAATGGGTGATCTACACTAGCAGTCATGTGAGCACAACCTGGGACTGCCAGTTGGCTACAAGAATCACCCCAGTCCTGCCAGTTCCTAACTACTGAGGGGGTCTGCTGTGCTCTGGGCAGCTTCCTGGGGGCTCCGTAAGGGTGCTTAAACCTTAGTCATGGATTGTGCTCGTAGCTCCTATGATCCACCTAAGTGGAACTGCTCCAAAGTATTGAGTGCTCTTAGAAATGTAATGTAATATTTTTTTTTAATTTATTTGAAAGGCAGAGGGGCCAGTGCCGTGGCTCACTTGGCTAATCCTCTGCCTGCGGCTCCGGCACCCCGGGTTCTAGTCCCGGTTGCTCGTCTTCCAGGCCAGCTCTCTGCTGTGGCCCAGGAATGCAGTGGAGGATGGCCCAAGTACTTGGGCACCTGCACCTGTGTCGGAGACCAGGCAGAAGCACCTGGCTCCTGGCTTCGGATCGGTGTAGTTCCAGCCGTAGCAGCTATTTGGGGGTGAACCAACAGAAGAAGGAGTCGGAGACTGAGAGCCTCCATCTGCTGGTTCCCTCCCCAAATGCCCACAACAGCTGGAACAGGGCCAGGCTGAAGCCAGGAGCCCAGAACTCACCCCAGGTCTCCCTACCTGCTGCCTCCCAGCGTGTGCAAGAACCTGAGATGCAAAATCCAGGCACTCCTTAATGGCCAGGCCAAAGGTCTACCCCTCTAAACAGAACTCTGAGAGGCCCGTTGGCAAACCAGTGGGGTAGCTGGAAAAATGATGCGGGTGGGGGACTGGCAAGACCAGGCTGAGGAGGAGAAACCCAATAGATGTCTTGAAGTATTTAAGTTGCTGAGCAACGGAGGAAGGTTCTGTGTTGCACAGGAAATAAATGGAATTCTAGAATAACAGCTAATGTTCGCTGAGTGCCTACTGTAAGCCTAAGTACCATTCTAGGCATTTTACGTGGACTCACTGACACAATGGGTAGCATTATCACTCATTTTGCAGAGGAGGAAGCAGGCTTAAAAAGTAACCTGCAGTGCCGGCACCGCGGCTCACTAGGCTAATCCTCCACCTTGCGGCGCCGGCACACCAGGTTCTAGTCCTGGTTGGGGCGCCAGATTCTGTCCCGGTTGCCCCCCTTCCAGGCCAGCTCTCTGCTATGGCCCGGGAGTGCAGGTCCTTGGGCCCTGCACCCCATGGGAGACCAGGAGAAGCACCTGGCTCCTGCCATCGGATCAGCGCGGTGCGCCAGCCGCGGCGGCCATTGGAGGGTGAACCAACGGCAAAAGGAAGACCTTTCTCTCTGTCTCTCTCTCACTGTCCACTCTGCCTGTCAAAATAAATAAATAAATAAATAACCTGCAAAGTGTTCTACAACCAGTTAGGAATGGGGCCAGGAATCTCTTCAGGCAGTCTGGTTCCAGAGAGAAAGTTCTAAAGATAGAGGCATTCAACAGTGGGACCACCAATTGTTACTAACTTTGAAAGACTAACACAAGTTTCCTAATGAGCTGAGGCCAGAATACATCATCAGACTCGGCTTCACCTAGGAGGTAATTAGCGTTGACATAAACCCGGGTTGCCAACCCTGGAAGTCTAGGTCCTCTGCTTCCCCTAGGCCCCGCCCTGTGAGGCCCCACTTCCTCTAACGGCCATGTCTGCCTGTGCCCACTTACTGCTTATCGCCAGCAGGTGGCACCTGGGCAGCAAGATTGTCAATGGACGGGCCCCACCCTGTTTACTGACGTCGGTAACTGCATTGCAGCTGCTGGTCCGCTAGCTTCTGGGCCCTGGCTGAGACAAAAGCGTCTCTCAGGATGAGTTTCTGGCCCTGGTATAGCGTCTTAAATAGGAGGTGCTGATGATCTTGAGGTGGGGCGGGGCGGGGTGGGGAGGGGAGGGGAGGAGATGAGGAAGAGGAGAAGTTTGAAAAGGGGCCTCCATGGGTCACTCTGTCATCCACCTGCCTCAGGGACCCTCCTTGCTCCAGTACTTAGTGAGTTTCAGGTTCCGTTCTGCCTCGCTGGTTGGTGAACAGATTACTCGTAGCTCCACCAGGCTCTTTGTCACTTCTGGGAATATGGAGGGTAAGGGAGGAAGATAGAAACTACAGCTCTGGAAACCGAAGCAGTCAGGTCCCGCCAGCCCCGGGGGTGTGGAGAAATCGAACCGAGAAAACTTGAGGGAGGGAGGCTGGGCAAAGTAGCTTTGATGAAACACAGCCGGATAAAATTATGCCCTGCAGAGCCAGATAAAAAGTATCAGCTGCAGACCTAGTCTTTCCCAGGAACAGCCCCAGCTCGCCTGCTGCATCCCACGGAACAACAATAAGATGCACACAAGTACACTGCATTAAAGCTGATCACTTTATGACCAGCTGTCCCCTCTTCAACCTCCACTTAATCCAGTTGCTGGGTCTCTGGACAGCAGTCTGCCTCCAAAGCCATTATCAGTGTACCTTGCCCTTCCCCCTCCTGAACCCGTACAGTCCCGTGTGGAAATGCATTAGTTCTACACATGATTGTGTTCCAGCCCTTGCCTCTGGTCCAAACAAATAAGAACCCGAATGGTCTCAGGACGCTTGACTTCTTATTGGAATGGCGTAGAAGTCCCTCAGGGTCAGGACATTCTCGGAAAATGGACTAACCCTGCGGCAGCTGAGTCCTCGCTCCTCTGGAGCTAATTTAGGTGCAATGGATCCCCCATGACGGAGGTGATTAACGCTTCAAGATCTCCAAACAGCAAGCCTCACTGCCTAGTCGCCCCTTCGCTTCTTTGACTTTTCGCCCCCGAAGGCCAGGTCCTCTCGTTCGTTCTCTGGGTCTCCCGTTTTCTCAGCTCAGCCCTCACACTGCGCACTCCAGGGCGGTCGCCCAACACCTCCACTCCCAATACGCTCATCTCCTTTCCTTTTGTAAGGGCGGCCAGGCAAAACCAGAAAGGCAAAGAACGTGCTCAGAGCATGCGAGACAAGTCCTGCCAAACCGTCTGCACGAGCGGAAGGGAACCCCGGTTTTCCACAACCAACCCCTCAACTTCACAAATCCCAGCTCGCTTTAAAACCGAGTTAATCGGCGGTGCGGCTCTGCATGACGTCATACCAGGGCACTCCAATCCCACGTGGGGGGCACTGGGTCCCGCCTCGAATTGGTATGACACGCCTCCTCCCCTTGGTGACCAATCAAAATCTGTCCGTTAGCCCCTCTGCTGCTTTTCCCGCCATCTCTGACCGCCGGCCTTGGCAGGCTCGTCCAATCAGGAGGTCCCGCCGCCCAGAAGCCCTGGCTTTCCCCGCAGAAAAGGGGCGGGGCTCAGCCTCTTCACCCCGCCTCGGTCTCTGCGGCGCGGACCAACCCCAACCGTCGGGGGGAGGGGGCGTGGCCTGAGGCCCCTCCCCCAGCCCGGGGGTCACGGTTTGCAGGGGGAGCAGGCGGCTCCGCTAGTCCAGCCCCAGCTGGTGGTCCGGGTCGGGCGGGTCCTCGCCGAAGTGGCACCATGGAGCGCTCTCCTGTAGAGGGTTCGAGCCCCGGCCCCGGCCCCGGAGCCCGGGAGCCGCCCTCGGAGCCCCCGGACCCGGGCTCTGGGGGCCCGGGCGCGGCGGGTGAGGTGCTGGCCGTGCTGACTTCCTTCGGGCGGCGGCTGTTGGTGCTGGTGCCGGTGTACCTGGCCGGGGCGGCGGGACTCAGCGTGGGGTTCGTGCTCTTCGGCCTCGCCCTCTACCTGGGCTGGCGCCGGGTCCGCGACGAGAAGAAACGGAGCCTTCGGGCGGCGAGGCAGCTGCTGGACGACGAGGAGCGGCTCACGGCAAAAACGCTTTACCTGAGCCATCGAGAGCTGCCTGCCTGGGTGAGCGACCACCCTGTCCTCGCGGCAGCACCGCCCGCTCCTGCCCCCCCCCCCAGGTGCTGGGGACCCTCACCATGCGACCCCTCGGGACCGACCACCCGTTCTCCCCAACCTGGCCGCGCCCCCAGGTCGGGTCCTGCGCCCTCTCCCCTTGCGCAGCAGCAGGGGTAGCCAGGGGGGACCCCGTTATCCCTCCTGGCCGAGACGTCTGGAACGGGGCTCGGGGGCTGCTCCTGGGCATCCCGGCCCCGTTGCCGCTCAGGGGGTTCCCTCTCTCGTCTCTCGTCCCAGCCGCCTCCAGACTTTTTTTCCTGCTATTGAAGGCCATACGGTTTTCCCTTTTCCCGCTCTCCTCCCCGGGCACTAGCCCCGGGGCGTTGCTAAGCTGCGCCCCAGCACCGGCACTGGCCCTCCGGCCACCAGCGGCGGGGTGCGGGCGGGGTCGCTGCAGCTCCGGCTGCCCGCAGCCCCGCCCCTGCCGGCCCCACCCTTTTCCGGACCGGGACCCTTAGTTCTGCGCACGGTCTCCTGCGGCGGGCCCGACGCCGCCTCTTGGGTTTCCGAAGCGGGACCCGCTACGCGACCCCTCCCTGCCCCTCCCTGCAGAGGTGCCAGTCTGGGGGGGGAGACACGATCCCAGGCCCGCTGCGGCCCTCCTCCCGCCCCTCCCCGTGGAAGCTGCTGCCCCTCGCCCCAAATACAAGGCACAGGTGTCCTGAGTCACCCGGGGAGACGAGAGAGAGAAGAAAGAGGAGAAGAAAACACGGCCAGGGCCTAAACCTCTCCTCCGGCGGCTCCTCGAGCAAGGGTTTGCCTCCCTCTTCACCTTCGCCTTGCTACAGAACTGGGTCCAATCCGAGGGAGGAGGAGAGGCCGCAGAAAGGAAGCAGGACTCCCGCCCGCCCGCCGCCGCGACCTGCCCCTCTAGAAAGAATGCGCCCCTCCCCCCTCCCCCTCCTCGGCCCCAGCAGCTGTCACTGAACTCCCCCGAGCCATCCACAAAGCAACTTTGTGTGGCCTGTGCCATGTCAGCTCCCCGCATTAGACCTCCGTGCCCTGGGAGGAAGCCCCGTGCCCCCTGGTGCTTCCTCTGGGATCCCCCGGGGGAACCCCAGGCAGGGGGTGATGCTTATCCCTGTCTCTGCCTTCCTCACCTTCAGGTCAGCTTCCCAGACGTGGAAAAGGCGGAATGGCTAAATAAGGTGAGGGCCGTCCCAAGTCTTCCCCTGCATGAAGGGAGAATGGGGGTTCATGCCTCTTGCTGGGCCACGCACACCTCAGTTCCAGCTCCAGCCTAGTGCCCCGTGCCCTGGGGGCAGAGGCGTCCGAGGGGACCCAGCCTCCTCCAGGGGGAAGACCGCCTCCCTTCCCTTCCAGATCACGGCCCAGGTCTGGCCCTTCCTGGGCCAGTACATGGAGAAGCTCCTGGCTGAGACCGTGGCCCCCGCTGTTCGGGGCTCCAACCCCCACCTGCAGACGTTCACGTTCACCAGAGTGGAGCTGGGAGAAAAGGTTCGGTGTGGGAGGCAGGCCCGGGCCGGGGGAGGGGGCGACCCCAGGGGGCTGAGGCACTCCTCCCTTGCAGCCACTGCGCGTCATTGGCGTGAAGGTCCACCCCAGCCAGAGAAAGGACCAGATCTTGCTGGACTTGAACGTCAGGTAGCCCTGCTCGCCACCCCTCCTGCCACCCCGCAGCGGGTCCGGGTCACCCCGACGACTCCCCTCTCCCTATCACCAACCCCCCACCCCCGCCAGCCAGGCACTGACCCTGTCATTCTCTTCCTCCCGCCCCCCAGCTACGTGGGGGATGTGCAGATCGATGTGGAAGTGAAGAAGTATTTCTGCAAAGCAGGGGTCAAGGGCATGCAGGTGGGACAGCTGTGTGGGGCCTGCATAACCCGAGTCTTTGTCCTAGGTTTCCTGGGAGGTGGGGAGGTGGGGGCGGGAAGAGCCCGGCTGGGGAAGTCTGGGAGGACGGAGGGGTCCTTTCCTGGAGGGGCCCTCAGTCTTCCCTTCTTGTCCCAGCTGCACGGTGTCCTGCGGGTCATCCTTGAGCCACTCATGGGGGACGTGCCTATCGTGGGCGCTGTGTCCATGTTCTTTATCCGACGCCCGGTAAGGGGACACGCGGAGGGACTGAGGATGGGAGAGGGGAATGAGCAGGGGACAGCAGGCAAGCTGAGGGCCTAACTGCTGGATGGACGCACCTGGGCCCACAGGGTCTGTCCTGACCCCGTCCCTTCCCTTCCAGACCCTAGACATCAACTGGACAGGGATGACAAACCTGCTGGATATCCCGGGACTCAGGTACCAAGGACTTCCCGCACCTGCTAAGTATTCCAGCCCCAGATGAGGGCGTGAGGAGCACTCAGCAAGGAAGGACGCCACCTGTGCCCTCGGAAGCCATGACTATTGGGGAGATGAGGCCGATGCCCCCGCAGCATTCTGTACTGTGTGGCGGGGTGGGGTTCTCCTGCAGAGGGCGTGTGTATTTTGGTAGGGGATAGAGGGCTGAACACAGCTCAGCTGATGTGAAGAGCTGGGGCCGGCAAGGAAGAAGCCACAGGGCATAGATGAGAAACTGAAGCAAAAAGTAGCAAAAGGGCTTTTTTTTTTTTTTAAGATTTATTTTATTTATTTGAAAGTCAGTTACAGAGAGAGGGGAAGAGATAGAGATCTTCCATCTGCTGGTTTACTCCCCAGATGGCTGCAACAGCCAGGACTGGGCCAGGCCAGAGCCAGAAGCTTCATCCAGGTCTCCCACGTCGGTGCACTTGGGCCCCTCCGCTGCTTTCCCTTGTGCATTAGCAGGGAGCTGGATCGGAAGTCCGGCAGCCGGGCCTGGAACCCACAGCACTGGCCTTGCAAAAGAGAATTTGGGAAAGGGCTTCCTGAGAACCGAGGTCTCTTGGCCGTGGGAAGCCGACTCCTTTTCCCCACCCCCATGCAGCTCACTCTCTGACACCATGATCATGGACTCCATCGCTGCCTTCCTTGTGTTGCCCAACCGATTACTGGTGCCGCTCGTGCCTGACCTCCAAGATGTGGCCCAGCTGCGCTCCCCTCTGCCCAGGGTATGGCCTCTCTCCATCTGAGACCCGTCTGTGGGAACCCCGAGCTGGGTTTCTCACCCTCCAATTCCACACCCCAGGGCATAATTCGGATTCACCTGCTGGCTGCTCGAGGGCTGAGTTCCAAGGACAAATATGTGAAGGGCCTGATTGAGGGCAAGTCGGACCCCTATGCACTCGTGCGCGTGGGCACCCAGACATTCTGCAGTCGTGTCATCGACGAGGACCTCAACCCCCAGTGGAGAGAGACGTATGAGGTGGGAGGGCTGAAGGGGAGCGGGGCTGCCTGCCCCGGGGAGGCCTGGCAGTGGTGGGCGGAGTGCTGGGCCACCGAGCTACAGCCAGAGCTCCTCCCACTCTGCTCTCCAGGTGATCGTGCACGAGGTCCCTGGGCAGGAGATTGAGGTGGAAGTGTTTGACAAGGACCCCGACAAGGACGACTTCCTGGGCAGGTGAGGCTCTGCCTAGATCAGGATTGTATGGGGGCCTTGGAGGTCGTCCCTGCCATGCCCCGGGCGTCCTGTTCTTCCCCACCCCACACCTCTGCCACGAGTGCACCGACACGTAATATCTCCCGAGTGTCGGGAGAAGGGGGTCTGAGCTCTGCCCGCCTCGTGGGGGTGGGGTGCCACCGACCAACATGCCCCTTCTCTCTCCTCCCCAGAATGAGGCTGGATGTAGGGAAGGTGCTGCAGGCGGGAGTGCTGGATGACGTAAGTTGGCAGCTGAGGAAAGTGAGGGGTGGGCTCACCCAGGAGGGAAGTGGTTGGGTCCTTATCTGATCTCTGCTGCAGCTCACTTTCTTCTACTTCTCTCTTCAGTGGTTCCCTCTACAAGGGGGCCAAGGCCAAGTTCACCTGAGGCTAGAATGGCTGTCCCTTTTGTCAGATGCAGAAAAGCTGGAGCAGGTGAGCCACGCGGCAGCAGGAAGCTGGCCGGGGAGAAGCAGCTGGACGTGTAGGGACTTGGGCACCAGGGTCTGACTACCAGGACCATCTTCCCCCAGGTTCTGCAGTGGAATCGAGGGGTCTCCTCTCGGCCAGAGCCCCCATCAGCTGCCATCCTGGTTGTCTACCTGGACCGTGCCCAGGATCTTCCTGTGAGTTGGGCTACTCTGTGTGTGTGTGTGTGTGTGTGTGTGTGTGTGAATTCAGACAGAGCCTCAGCTGCAGGATTCCCAGCCCTCCCGCGCTGAGGATGCCAGAGGCGGCGCCGTGTGACCCCGGGCTGCCAGGAGGGGATCAGAGCCACCGCAGGGCAAAGGCTGCAGTGAGCTCTCAGCCTGCTTCTCTGGGACTCCCAAGATAAAGTGCTCAACTCCACCCCACAGCTGAAGAAGGGGAACAAGGAACCCAACCCAATGGTACAGCTGGCGATTCAGGACGTGACCCAGGAGAGTAAGGTAGGGCCCTTGCTGGGCAGGGGCTGCTCCTGGCACTTGTGCCTGAAAGTGCAGGCTTTTCTGGAGAAAGGGGGGAGGGCGCTGTGGAGTGCCCTGCATCCGACCCACCGCCAGGTCCCTTGTCCGTCCCCAGGCTGTCTACAACACCAACTGCCCCGTGTGGGAGGAAGCCTTCCGGTTCTTCCTGCAAGACCCTCGGAGCCAGGAGCTCGACGTGCAGGTTCCTCTTCTCAGTCTATCTCCTTACGGTTCCCACTTGCTCCACTCTCCCCCTGTCCCCACCTGTCTCTAGGATCGCTTTTTTAATTGGTAATTATCTACTTAAAATGAGTGTTTTTATGGTGTGTAAACGTTGCCTCCTAAGACTCAGTGTTTAAAGGTCCCGGGCAGCTAGGGCTGGTGCGGCAGCAGCGAGCTGAGCCGCAGCCCGCCGTGCCGGCATCCATGTGAGCACTAGTTGCAGTCCTGACTGCTCCGCTTCAGATCCAGCTCCCTGCTAATGTGCCTGGAAGGGCAATGGAGGATGGCCCAAGTGCTTGGGCCCCAGCCACCCTCATGGGAGACCTGGATGGAACTCTGTAGAATCCTGGCTTCAGCCTGGCTCAGACCCGGCTGTTATGGCCATCTGGGGAGTGAATCAGTAGATGGAAGGTCGATCTCTGTCTCAATCTCTCTCATTCCGCCTTTCAAGTCAGTAACTACGGTATAGCAAAAGCATGGAGCAGTGTCCGTCTTCACAGAGCTTGTGCTGGCCAACTCTGTAGACAGGATGCACGCATCAAAGCCATGGGGGAGGGGTGGGTGTTTGGTGCAGCAGTTAAGACACTGCTTGGGGAAACCTGCATCCCCTATTGGGGTGCCTGGGTTCAAGTCCTGGCTCTGCTTTCCTTTTTTCAAAAATTCTTCTATGATTTATTTATCTAAAGGTCAGAATGATAGGAGGGAGAGAATTTTCCATCTGCTGGTCCACTCCCCAGATGCCCACACAGCCAGTTAGGTTAGGCCAAGCTAGAAGCCAAGGACCCCATCCTGTTCTCCCACACAGGGCACCATCTGCCGCCTTCTCAGGTGCATCCGTGGGCAGCAGGCACTCGGGCACGGATGCAGGCAGCCCCAACAGTAACGTGCCCTCCCCATCTGCCTCTGCTGACAATTTCAGCTGCCTGCCAGTGCACACCCTGGCAAATACAATTAAATAAACAATAAGAAAATAAACACCAGGGACAGAATGTTTAGCCTAGCAGTTAAGGATGCTGGGTGAGATGCCTGCGTCCCTTCTCTGGCTCCTGACTCCAGCTCTCTGCTAATGCAGACCCTGGGAGGCAGCGGTGGTGGCTCCTCTAATTGGATTCCTCCTACCTTGGCTTCAGTCCCGACTCCCGGCTTCAGCTCCAGCTGTGGGCCATTGCTGGCATTTGGGAAGAGGAGCAGGGGATGGGGTTTGCTACCTCTCCCTCTCTCTCATGTGGAGAATAAAACATTTAAAAATTGTTAAAAATCATCATCGAACAGTTACATCTTGATCAGTGCGAGTCAGGTAACTAGTACAGCACAGAAGGTGCACAGGCTGGAGAAGTGGATTTGGTAAAAGAAGTCAGATTGTAACTGGGCCTAGAAGGGTAAATAGGACTTTTTTTTAGATTGAGCTATTTTTAAAGGATTTATTTAATTATCTATTTGAAAGGCAGAACATCAGGGAGAAAGATCTTCCATCCACTGGTTCACTCCCCAGATGCCTGCCACAAGGCTGGGCCAGGCTGAAGCCAGGAGCCTGGAACCCATTTGGGTCTCCCACTTGAGCTATAGGGGCCCAAACCCATAGGGCCACATCCACTAAGCTGGATTAGAGTGGAATAGCTGGGGCTTGAACTGGCACTTGATATACTGATACTGCAAGCAGAAAGCATAACCCAGTGGACCACAATACCAGCCCCAGGAATAAGTAGGCTTTTTTTTTTTTTTTTTTAATTTATTTATTTGGAAGTCAGAGAGGCAGAAAGAGAGAGTAAGGTCTTCCATCTGCTGGTTCACTCCCCAAATGGCCACAATGGTTAGTTGGAGCTGAGCTGATCCGAAGCCAGGTGCCTGGAGCCTGGAGCTTCTTCTGGGTCTTCCACATGGATGCAGGGCAACAAGGACTAAGGCCATCTTCCGCTGCCTTCCCAGGTACATTAGCAGGGAGCTGAACTGGAAATGGAGCAGCCAGGATTCAACCCGGCACCCATATGGGATACTGGCACTGTAGGTGGTGGCTTTACCCACTACACCGCAGCACCAGCCCCATAAGTAGGCTTTAAGTAGGAAGAGACAAACTTTTCAAGTATGGGAACAGAATGAGAGAAGGTGGAGGGGACCATGGAGTGGGCAGAGGACTGTCAACAGACCAGAGCAAGTAGAGCACCTGTGTGATGGAGAGGGACGGAGCAGGAGCCAGGTTACCACTTCCCCACCATGCCTCTCTTTCCTCCTGTGCCTATAGGTCAAGGATGACTCCAGGGCCCTGACTTTAGGGGCACTGACCCTGCCTCTGGCTCGCCTACTGACTGCCCCTGAACTCACGCTGGACCAGTGGTTCCAGCTCAGTGGCTCTGGCCTGAACTCCAGGATCTACATGAAACTGGTCATGAGGGTATGGAAATGCAGATACAGTGAGGGTGGGGGAAAGGCCCCTTGGGTTCCTTGGGATTAACTGGAAGGAGGGACAGCCCTCCAAGGTGAAATGAGCTAGTGTGTGTAGAAGCACCTAACAGACATGCGACAGTGTTCACTCGTCTGACTGCAGGAAGGAATGTGAGTGAGTCAGGGCGGGTGTGAGGGAACCTTCGAGAGTCTGGCCAAGGCAAGGGCCTGGCTTCCCTGTCAGAGCCTCTGCTCTGCTCCCAGCCCCGCCCGCCCTGCCTGCTAGTGGCTAGCTGCATTCCTTTGATTCCAAGACCGCACTACCCTTCCCAGATCTTATACTTGGATTCATCACAAATCTGCTTCCCCGCTGGGCCTGGCGCTCCTGGCTCTCAGGATGCAGACAGTGAGAGCCCCCAGACAGGCAGCAGTGTGGACACCCCCACTCGGCCCTGCCACACTACTCCCGACAGTCACTTTGGGACGGAGGTGAGTATCTGGAATGGACCGGGCCTGGTTCATGGTCCTGAGGTCTCTCTCTCCCTCTGACCACCATCTGGTGCCCCATCTGTCCCTTTCACAGAATGTGCTTCGGATCCACGTGTTGGAGGCCCAGGACCTGATCCCCAAAGACCGTTTCTTGGGAGGACTGGTGAAGGGCAAGTCTGATCCCTACGTCAAACTAAAGCTGGCGGGCCGAAGCTTCCGGAGCCGTGTCGTTCGGGAAGATCTCAATCCCCGCTGGAATGAAGTTTTTGAGGTCTGAATTCAGGGGCTGGCACTCCTCTCAGGTCGGCCCATTTTCCCCCAGTTTCACAAGTGGTCCAAACACCTGTGGGGTTCCATGAACTGGGGGTCTGGTCACTGGGAGAGAAGGCAAGATGCCCCTTTTCCTCCCACTAGGTGATTGTCACATCGATTCCAGGCCAAGAGCTAGACGTTGAGGTCTTTGACAAGGACTTGGACAAGGATGACTTCCTGGGCAGGTGAGAAGACGGGCAGGCCTGCGGAGGCCATGGAGGCCGCTGGCCTTGGGGAGAGAAACGTTTGGTTCTGTTGTAACTGATTTTCCTCTGCAGGTGTAAAGTGAGTCTCACCACAGTCCTCAACACTGGCTTCCTTGACGAGGTGAGCAGCTATTCCTCTGATGTCCATCCAGGCCTCTTGCTCCTAGCTCCCCTGTCCCACACCCCGAACCTTCACCTGCCCACTTCCACAGTGGCTGACCCTGGAGGACGTCCCGTCCGGCCGCCTGCACTTGCGCCTGGAGCGTCTCACCCCCCGCCCCACTGCTGCTGAGTTGGAGGAGGTGAGGAAGGAGACTGGAGGGAGGAAGAGAGGGAGCCGAAGTGGGCCAGGGTGAGCTCCTCACTCAGCTCGAGGCACACACCAGGCCCCACTCCCCAGCCTCCCGCCGTGTCCTGCCCAGGTGTTGCAGGTGAACAGCTTGATACAGACTCAGAAGAGCGGCGAGCTGGCAGCAGCCCTGCTGTCTGTGTACCTGGAGCGGGCGGAGGACCTGCCGGTGAGATCTTCCCCAGGCCCACATCTCCCTGGCCCTTCTTCTACCTCCCTTGGGTTTGGGAGCTCCTGGTGGGTTTGGAATAGTACACAGCCCCTCTCTTTCTGAGGTGGAGGTGGAGCTGGTGTGGGAAGAATTGTCTGTCCAAGGCCACAAGAGGAGTGGCTATCCAGTGATGATGGGGCCGTGGCCATTTGTGAAGGGAGATCCGCCTAGCAAGGTCCAAGTTTGACGACTAACACCATGTTCCTTTCCCAGCTCCGAAAAGGGACGAAGCCTCCCAGCCCTTATGCTACCCTCACTGTGGGAGACGTTTCTCATAAAACCAAGGTAGCAGGGGATGCTGCAGGGCGAGTGGGAAGGCTAGGGAAGAAGGGGGAGAGTACCCACCGCTGATCCTAACCCCTTCCCACCAGACCGTGGCCCAGACTGCAGCTCCTGTTTGGGACGAGACTGCCTCCTTCCTCATCAAGAAGCCACATGCCGAGAGCCTGGAGTTGCAGGTACCCCCCTTTCCAAGTACGTCCTCTATCCCTGCCGTGGGCAAGGCCCTGAACCAGACACGGGGCATCGGGAGAGAAGACCGGCACTCAGCTCTAGGGAGCTCACACTGTGTTTTGGGAGGAAGGTAACCAGAGATCACTCTCAGAACGACAGATACAGTGAAAGGCACTGTGGCAGCAAAGGAAAGGGTCTAACAGACCTTAGAAACCTGGAAGTAGTAAGAAAGGCATCCTTGGGTGCTCTCTGGACTTTAAAGCCAGTAGGCTCTGACCAAGAAGAGAAGGACAGAAAAACTTCAGTCTAGGAACAGAATGGACTAGTGTGGTGGTGCAGTGGGTTAAAGCCACTGCTTGTGATACTCACATTCTAAATCTGAGTTCCAATTTGGGTGCTGGTTCCTCCATGTTTTTTGCTTGTTTGTTTGTTTGGATTTTTATTTATTTATTTATTTGAGAGGTAGAGTTACAGACAGTGATAGAGAGATGTGTTCCATCTGCTGGTTCATTCCCTAAATGGCAACAATGGCCTGAACTGCACCGATATGAAGCCAGGAGCTTCTTTGGGGTCTCCCATACGGGTGCAGGGGACCAAGGACTTGGGCCATCTTCTGCTTTCCCAGGGCATAGCAGAGAGCTGGACGGAAGTGGAGCAGCCAGGACTAAAACCGGCACCCATATGGGATGCCAGCGCTGCAGATGGTGGCTCTACCCGCTACGTCACAGTGCTGGGCCCTACGAATTTGGATTTTATCTTAAAGGCACAGGGATACCTTTGGAGGACTGAAGGGTAACCGTGTCCAGATTTCCAGTTCAGGAAGCTCATGCTGATAGCAGGGACAGAAGAGCCAGCAGAAGGGCATCACTGGAGACAGACAGGGCAGTTAAGACTTTAAAAAAAAAAGATTTACTTACTTGAAAGGCAGAGTTAAGAGTCATAGAGAGCAAGAGCCTTTTTTTTTTTTTTTTTTTTTGTGACAGGCAGAGTGGATAGAGAGAAAGGTCTTCCTTTGCCGTTGGTTCACCCTCCAATGGCCACCGCGGCTGGCACACATCGCTGAGCCGAAGGCAGGAGCCAGGTGCTTCTCCTGGTCTCCCATGGGGTGCAGGGCCCAAGCACTTGGGCCATCCTCCACTGCACTCCCGGGCCACAGCAGAGAGCTGGCCTGGAAGAGGGGCAACCGGGACAGAATCCGGCGCCCCGACCAGGACTAGAACCTGGTGTGCCAGCGCCGCAAGGTGGAGGATTAGTCTAGTGAGCTGCGGCGCCGGCTGAGACCTTTTTTTTTTTTTAAATATTTGTTTATTTCAAAGGCAGAGTGATAGAGGGAGAGACAGTGAGCAAGAGATCTGTCATCTGCTGGTTCACTCTCTCTACCCCCCACCCCCAATGTCTGCAACAGCCAGGACTGACCCAAGCTGAAGCCAGGAGTACCAAGAACTCCATACAGGTCTCCCACATGGGTGGCAGAGTCCCAAGTACTTGGGCCAGCATTTGTTGCCTTCCCAGGTGCATTTGCAGGGAGCTGGATCAAATGCCTGCACACCAATTAGCAGCTTAACCTGCTGCACCACAATACCCATCCCTTAAAAGACTATTAGGGTAGTAAAAGTAAGATATGACCAAGACCTGGGATCTAGTGGTGATTCTGGCCTGGGGTGAGCAGCAGCCTCCATAGTAACCCCTGGGCTTTTGTCACCAGGTGCCTCAATGGATAAGGGTGCCACCTGTCAGCAAGGGAGTGCAGAGTGGAAACTGTAAAATTTGAGCTCTCAGAGACAGCCAAGGGGGACACCCAGAAGGTAGATCAATGGCTGATGGAGGAAAAAGAGCCCTGCAAGGGGTCTGAAATGTAGCCAGAGTGGCACGAAAGAGCGCGATAGACATCAACAGGGAGGGTTTCACAAAAGGAAGTGGCCAAATGCTGCTAAGAGGCAAAATTCAATGACTGAAAACTTCGTTGACTTTAGAAACTAGGAAGTTACTGGTTATTGGAGTAACATCAGTGTCCTGAATGGAACAGAAACTAGATTTCAGTGGGTTGAAGGGTGAACCAAAAGTGAACAGGCAGTGTGTGAAAGGAGAGGCTGGGGGACAGTGGGATAAGAGTGCTTACTTCCCCCTCCTATGGAGTGGAGTATCAAAAGGTTAAAGAGGCAGAGACAAAGAAAGCGCTCAATTACCCCCAGCAGCTTGGGCTGAAGCTGGGGGTCTGGAATACAATCCAGGTTCCTTATATGGGTGGCAGAGACCCAATCACTTGAGCCATCAGCAGGGAGCTGGAGCAGGAGCTAGACCTGGGCTTCAAACCCAGGTACTCTGATGTGGGACGCAGCATCTTAACTGCAAGGCTAAACGTCGACCCCAAGAAATATTTTTTAAAGCAGACAGAATAAGCAGAGAATTTACATGAATTAAAATAGAAATTAATAGGGTGCCGATGTTGTGGCATAGGAGGTTAAGCCACTTTGAGTCCCAGCTGCTCCACTTTTTTTTTTCTTAAAGATTTATTTATTTGGGCTGGCGCCACGGCTCAATAGGCTAATCCTCCGCCTGCGGTGCTGGCACACCAGGTTCTAGTCCTAGTTGGGGCGCCAGATTCTGTCCCGGTTGCCCCTCTTCCAGGCCAGCTCTCTGCTGTGGCCCGGGAGTGCAGTGGAGGATGGCCCAAGTGCTTGGGCCCTGCACCTGCATGGGAGACCAGGAGGCACCTGGCTCCTGGCTTCAGATCAGTGCAGTGCACCAGCCACAGCGGCCATTGGAGGGTGAACCAACGGCAAAGGAAGACCTTTCTCTCTCTCTCTCTCTCTCTCTCTCATTGCCCACTCTGCCTGTCCAAAAAAAAAAAAAAAAAAAAAAAAAAAAAAAAATTATTTATTTCAAAGGCAGAGTTACAAAGAAGAGGCAGAGAAGTCTTCCATACACTGGTTCGCTCCCCAGATGGCCACAATGGCTGGAGCTGCACCGATCCATACACTGGTTCGCTCCCCAGATGGCCACAATGGCTGGAGCTGCACCGATCCGAAGGCATGAGCCAGGAGCTTCCTCGGGTCTCCCACGAGGGTACAGGGGCCCAAAAACTTGGGCCATCTTCTACTGCCTTCTTAGAGCTGGAGCTAAAGGGGAGCAGCCAGGACTTGAACCAGCGCCAATATGGGATGCCGGGGCTTTAACCCACTGCACCACAGTGCCAGACCCTGCTCCACTTCTGATCTAGCTCCCTGCTAATGCACCTGGGAAAGCAGTGGAGGATGGCTCAAGTATTTGGGCCCCTGTACCCACATGGAAGGCATGGAAGGGACTCCTGGCTTTGGCCTAGCCCAGCCCTGGCTTTTATGGACATTTGGGTAATGAACCAGTGGATGGAAGATCTCTCTCCCTCTCTTTGTAACTCAAATAGATAAATATAAAATAACTTCAAATGCTATGACTTTTGACACTAGCAGAGACAGAGAAAGTCCTCATCCTTCACAGGCGGGGATCACTAGGCGCTAAGCTGGCAAACCAGGGGCCGGTGTTGTGGTACAGCAGGTTAAGCTACCACCTGTGACGCCAGCATCCGATATGGGCACTGGTTTGAGTCCCAGCTGCTCCACTTCAGATCCATCTCCCTGCTAATGTGCATGGCAAGGCAGTGGAAGATGGCCCAAGTGTTTGGGAACCTGCTATGCACGTGGGAGACTGGAATGGAGTTCCTGGATCCTGGCTTCAGCATGGTCAGACCTGGCTATAGTGGCCATTTGGGGAATGAATCAGTAGATGGAGAGTTCATTCTCTCTCTGTCCCTCTGCCTTTCAAATAAGTAATCTTTAAAAAAAAAAAAAAAAAAAAAAAGGAAGTACCCCTTCATGAAGGGAAATTTCTCATTAAAACCACACAAGAGTCCAAGCATTTGGATGTTGAACACCAGGATTAAATAATTTTTTCAAAGATTTTTAAAAATTTGAAAGGTAGAGTTAGAGGATCTCTCTGTAGCTCCCTCTCTCTGCATCTGCTCTTCATCTGCAAATGGCTATAATGGCCAGGGCTGGGCAGGGGCGGAGCCAGGAGCTTCATCTGGGTCTCCCAAGTGGGTGCAAGGGCCCAATCATTTGGGCCATCCTCTGCTGCTTTCCCAGGTGCATTACCAAAGAGCTGGATTGGAAGCAGAACAGTTCACATTCGAACTAGAACCCACACGTGATGCCAGAGTTGCAGGCAGCAGCTTAACCCTTTATGCCATACCACCGGCCCCCACATTAAATAATTTACTGATGCCTTTACCTCGTGATCACAATCCTCCTGCCCATAGGTTCGTGGTGAAGGGACTGGCGTGCTGGGCTCATTATCCCTGGCCCTCTCGGAGCTCCTTGGGGCTGACCGGCTCTGCATGGACCGCTGGTTCGGGCTCACCAACGGGCAGGGGCAGGTGCTGCTGAGAGCACAGCTCGGGGTGAGTGCCTGGATGGCAGCAGGGAGACCCAGGCCGAATCCACGCAGCCGGGGATCCTGGAGCGCTGTCAGGCTCACTGCTCTGTTACCCCCAGGTCCTGGTGTCCCAGCACTCTGGAGTGGAAGCTCACAGCCACAGCTACAGCCACAGCTCCTCGTCTCTGAGCGAAGAACCCGAGCTCTGGGGGGGACCCCCTCTCGTCACTTCCTCTGCTCCAGAGCTGCGGCAGCGCCTGACACATGGAGACAGGTAGAGGCTGGGACAGAAGATGGGGTGGGGCTGGGATGCGGGCTCCGTAGCTCTACCTCTTCCCAGACTCGTGTGTCTGTTTGCGCAGTCCTGTCGAGGCCCCAGTGGGGCCACTGGGCCAGGTGAAGCTGACTGTGTGGTACCACAACGAGGAGCGCAAGCTGGTCAGCCTGGTGCACAGCTGCCGGTAAGGTCCCGCCCTCCCCTCTGCTGCTCCGTCCCTTCCTTGCATGGCCTTCTCACCCCCACCCTCCTGGTGCAGAGCCCTACGGCAGAATGCCCGGGACCTGCCTGACCCCTATGTGTCACTGTCGCTGCTGCCGGACAAAAACCGTGGCACCAAGAGGAAGACATCCCAGAAGAAGAGGACCCTGAACCCAGAATTCAGTGAGCGGTGAGGCAGCCGTGTCCCTGTGGGGTGGGGGAGGGCTTGCAAGGCCCTGGGCCCCTGATGCCTAGGCCTTTCCTAGGTTTGAGTGGGAACTGCCCCTGGACGAGGCCCTCAGGCGAAAGCTGGATGTCTCTGTGAAGTCAAATTCCTCCTTCATGTCGAGAGAGCGTGAGCTGCTGGGGAAGGTACGAGGGCAGAGGTGGGCAGGGCAGCCTTGGTAAGAGTCCCAAGCTGCAGTCCTTGTGGAGGAGGAACTCCCCTCACCCCCCAGCCCATGCCAGTGATCCTCTAAAGGTGACCCCAACACCTTGGCAATGGTTTGAACCCAGCATTGTATGGTGTTAGGCTGATATCTCCAAGACCATGTCCTAACACCTTGCCCCACCTCCCTCTAACACAGGTACAGCTGGATCTAGCCGACATGGACCTTTCCCAGGGTGCGGCCCATTGGTAAGTGTCTGGGGGAGGGGTGTGGCCCATGAGGCAGAAGGAAGCGAACTCACAGGAAGTTAACTGTCTGACATGAAGCAGAGAAACCCCTGGGTGGCATTTCATTTATAAGAGGACCCAAGAGTCATCCTTATTTTCAACTTTTGTTTGAAAGGTAGAGTGTCGGGCTAGTGCTGCGGCATAGTGGGCTAAGCCTCTGCCTGTGGCGCAGGCATCCCATATGGGTGCCACTTCAAGTTCCAGCTGCTGCTCTTCTGATACAGCTCTCTGCTATGGCCTGGGAAAGCAGCAGAAAATGGTCCAAGTCCTTGGGCCCCTGTACCCCGTGGGAGACCTGGAAGAATCTCCTGGCTTCGGATCAGCCCAATTCCAGCCATTGAGACCATATGGGGAGGGAACCAGCAGATGGAAGACCTCTCTGCCTCTAACTCTGCCTTTCAAGTAAATAACTCAATCTTAAAAAAAGGTAGAAGCCAGCGCCATGGCTCAACAGGCTAATCCTCCGCCTTGCGGCGCCGGCACACCGGGTTCTAGTCCCGGTCGGGGCGCCGGATTCTGTCCCGGTTGCCCCTCTTCCAGGCCAGCTCTCTGCTGTGGCCCGGGAGTGCAGTGGAGGATGGCCCAGGTGCTTGGGCCCTGCACCCCATGGGAGACCAGGAGAAGCACCTGGCTCCTGCCATCGGATCAGCGTGGTGCGCCGGCCGCAGCGCGCCGGCTGTGGCGGCCATTGGAGGGTGAACCAACGGCAAAAGGAAGACCTTTCTCTCTGTCTCTCTCTCTCACTGTCCACTCTGCCTGGCAAAAAAAAAAAAAAAAAAAAAAAAAGTAGAGAATCAGACACAGAGAGCCCCTATCCACTACTATTCACTGGTTCACCCTCCAAATGCCTGCAACAACTAAGGCTGGGGCCAAGCTCAAACCAGTAGCCCACAAGAGAGGCGGGGACCCAAGTATTTCAGCAGTCCACTGCCTCCCAGGGTATACTTTAGCAAGACGCTGGAATCAAGAGTGGAGTCAAGTTTTGTGGTGGTTTTCTTTTCTTTTTTTGACATAGTGACAGAGAAAGGTCTTCCTTCCGTTGGTTCACCCCTCCCCCCCAAATGGATGCTATGGCCGGTGCGCTGTGCCAATCCGAAGCCAGGACCCAGACGCTTCCTCCTGGTCTCCCATGGGGTGCAGGGCCCAAGCACTTGGGCCATCCTCCACTGCTCTCCCGGGCCACAGCAGAGAGCTGGCCTGGAAGAGGAGCAACCGGGACTAGAACCCAGGGTGCCAGTGCCGCAGGCGGAGGATTAGCCAAGTGAGCCACGGCGCCGGCCAGAGTCAAGTCTTAAACACAGGCACTTCAATATGGGATGTGGGCATCCCAAGCAGTATCTTGACTCTCAGCAGTGTTTGCCTTAGGAATTATCTTTCTACTTGAACCCTCTCTCCTTGTCTCCACAGGTATGATCTGACAGATGACAAGGACAAGGGCAGCTCCTAGAGACCCCTAAGGAGGACTATGATTTGCTGTTTTCTCGCCTTGCCTCTCCTTGCATCACCGCCTCAATGTGATGAGCCTAACGCTAGGGGCCCAAGGGCTGAGCCTGTGCCCTGTGGCCCTTTGCCTCCCAGGCCCATAAAAGGGCCTTTGCCTGACCAAAGAGAAGGACCATGTTACCCTTTAGTGCACCGCCTTTATCCTTCTGGGCTTGGGTCAGGGGTCTGAGCCGGGATTTCCTGCTCTGCCTGCACTGTTCCCCCTTCTCCCAACTCCTCAGGGCCTCTGTACCTGTGCCTGGCCACTGGCAGCACTAGCAGTGGTATTAGCTTATGCCAAATACAGCTTTTTGGAAAGTTTTTTCTTTAGCTGGATGGTCACCTTCCTCCCTACCACGAGCAGGCAGAGAGAATAAAGGTGTGAACTCAAGCCGTGAGCCCCTCGGACTACTGTCCAGCAACCTGGGCCCCACTGTCCAGTTCTGTTCCCTGTTTCCTCAAACCTGGCCTGAAAGGATGGCTGGGGCATCCCCTGATTGCTGCTGGGGACACCACAAGTCTGCTCAAGCCTCCTAGTAGGGAGTAGTCTTGGAGCCCCAGGCGCTGATGCTGAGTGCGGGAGTCTTGAACTCAGACAGCAGGGCTGTTTCTTGTCCAAGTGCCTAGGCTGTAAGCTCACTGACCAGAATGGAGTCTGATATTCTTAGTTTTGCACCAATTCTGCCAATCCACTGTATCCTATATATTAAAAACATGATACTCAAACCAGCTGTGGCCCTTTTTCCTCAAGGACAGGAAATCTTACCTACCAGTCAGTTGTTTATTCCATCTGCCAAAGCCTGGGCCTCTTCCATGGCTTTCCCAGGCACGCCAATCACATCCATTTCGTTAATGGTCCAAGCCGACTGCCGTCACAGGCACCGGGAATGTTGGTGCTCAGGTAGCTGCTGCTGTTTCAGAAGTGCTGTTGGTCACAGTGGTGAGGCCGTCACTCCCCACCCTGTCTGTGACCACGATCGCCTTGGGTGCTTGCCAGGGAAAGGACTTCTCAACCCGGCACACCTGGAGGTCGGGGCCTCTTGTGCCATGAGGTGTGCTTGGCCATGTCCAAAAGGGCTTCAGGCCCATTGTCGGGGGCGGGCGGGGGCTGACAGGAAATGTTTTACCTCGGCTCCCTGCAGGAGGCATCCTGGAACTCAGGCTACAGGAGCTGTGTGCCATCTGTCCTCACTGCCAAACGAAAGGAGAATGAGATCAATCGATTTCACTACCAAAAACATGCATGCTGCAAGAGGAATCGGGGGGCTTTCCTAACTGCCTCACAGAATTTTTCATCTTTCCCAGAATAATATAATAAACCTTGGGATGCTGCTCACTGGCAGGAGACGGAAGACTCAGGGGAAGAGACTAAGCTCAGAGCTACAAATTACACAGAGGAGAGGCAGAGAGAGGTCTTCCATCTGGTTCACTCCCCAACTGGCCATAACGGCTGGAGCTACGCCCATCTGAAGCTAGGAGGCTGGAGCTTCTTCCGGGTCTCCCACATGGGTGCAGGGGCCCAAGGACTTGGGCCATATTTCACTGCTTTCCCAGGTCATAGCAGAGAGCTGGATCAGAAGAAGAGCCGCTGGGACTAGAACCGTCGCCCATATGGGATGCCGGCGCTTCAGGCCAGGGCTTTAACCCACTGCACCACAGTGCCGGCCCCATATACACAAGTCTTTTTAAAAATAATTCTTCGGCCGGCGCCGCGGCTCACTAGGCTAATCCTCCGCCTAGCGGCGCCGGCACACCGGGTTCTAGTCCCGGTTGCCCCTCTTCCAGGCCAGCCCTCTGCTGTGGCCAGGGAGTGCAGTGGAGGATGGCCCAGGTGCTTGGGCCCTGCACCCCATGGGAGACCAGGAGAAGCACCTGGCTCCTGCCATCGGATCAGCGCGCCGGCTGTGGCAGCCATTGGAGGGTGAACCAATGGCAAAGGAAGACCTTTCTCTCTGTCTCTCTCGCTCACTGTCCACTCTGCCTGTCAATAAAAAAATAAAATAAAAAAATAAAAATTCTTCAAAAATATTGTTTATGTATTTGAAAAAGTTACACAGAGAAAAGGCAAGAAGACATGGGGGGGTCCGGCGCTGTGGTGCAGTGGGTTAACGCCCTGGCCTGAAGCACCAGCATCCCAAATGGGCGCCGGTTCAGACCTGGCTGCTCCACTTCTGATCCAGCTCTCTGCTATGGCCTGGGAAAGCAGTGGAGGATAGCCCCTGCATCCATGTGGGAGACCTGGAAGAAGCTCCTGGCTTTGGATCAGCACAGCTCTGGCTGTTGTGGCCAAATGGGGAGTGAACGATCGGATGGAAAACCTCTCTCTCTCTCTCTGCTTCTCTTCTCTGTGTAACTCTAACTTTCAAATAAATGAATAAATCTTTAAAATATTTGTGTATGTATTTGAAAGGCAAGGTCACTGAAACAGGGAGAGACAAGACACAGATCTTCAACTATTGGCTCACTCCTCAAATGCCTACAACATCCAGGCTGGCCCAGGCCAAAGCCAGGAGCCTGGAAATCAATCTGGGTCTCCCACGTGAGTGGCAGGAACCCAAGTCCTTGGGCCACTACCTGCAGCATAACAGGTGCATTAGCAGAAAGCTGGATCTGGGGCTGTGGTGTAGCAGATTAAGCCACTGCGTATGATGTTGGCATCTCATATAGGCACTGGTTTGGAACCCAGCTATCTCTCTCACTTCCAATCCAGGTCCCTGCTGATGTGCCTGGGAAAGTAGACAAAAAAAATGGCCCAAGTGCTTGGGTCCCTGCACCCACATGAGAGACCTATAAGAAGCAGGACTTGATTCCAGAAGCTCTGGGTTCCTGGCTTTGACCTGGCGCAGCCTCGGCTGTTGCAGCTATTTGGGAGCTAACCAGCAGATGGAAGATCTCTCGCTGTTTCTCCTCTGTAACTCTTTCACATAAAAATAAATCTTAAAAAAAAAATCTTAAAAAGGTTAGACAGGACTTGATTCCAGGTGCTGCCATACGGGATGTGAGTGTCCCAAGTGGCGGTTTAACCCACTGTGCCACAATGTCTGCTCCTAAATTTTATTTACTCCTTTTATTTGAAAGGTAAAGAGTGAAAAAGAAAGATCTCTTATCCATACAGCTCTTCCACGCACTGGTTCACTCCTCAAATGTCTATGACACCCCAGGCTGGCCCATGCCAAAGCCAGGAGCCAGAACCTCAAATCCAGGGCCTCCTGTGTGGGTATCAGACTCAACCACTTAGGCCTGTCAGGGTGCACATTATCAAGAAGCTGAAAGTAAAGTAAGACCAGGACTCAAACCCAGGCACTCTGGTAAGGAATGCAGGCATCCCACATGGTGCCTTAACCAAACCACCTACCCCTCAAAATTCACTTCAGCAAAAACTGAATTAAGCCCACATCCACCAAGCTGCTGTTTGCTGTTAAGATTTAACTTATTTCAAAGGCAGAGTTACAGAGAGAGGAGGGGAGGTAGAGAGATTTTTCTATCCACTAGTTCACCCTCTAAATGGTGGCAACAGCCAGGGCTGGGCCAGGCCAGAGCCAGGAGCTAGGAGCTTCCTCTAGGTCTCCCATGTGGGTACAGAAGCCCACAGTGGGTCTCTCCCACTGCTTTCCCAGGCACATCAGCAGGGAGCTGGATCAGAAGAGCAGCAGCTGGGACACGAATCGGTGTCAATGTGGGATGCTGATGTCGCAAGTGGCAGCTTTACCGACTGTGCCACAGCGCTGGCCCCAGCTGCTATTTTTAGTGATCCCTTTCTACATATTGTGTTTCTTCTGCCATCTCAACTTCCTTCCCACCAACTTAAGAGGATTCCAAGCTTCGGCCATTAGAAAGTCTTAGATGCTGCTGCTCCTCACCCCTCCACGATATTAGGGGGTCGAATTTGTGGTGCAGTGGGTTGAGTCACTGCTTGGAATACCCACATTCCATATTGGAATACCAGTTCGAGTCTCAGCTACTCCTCCTCCAATCCCAATTCCTGCTAATACATCCCTGGAGGCAGGAGATGACTGTCCAAGTATTTGGGTTCCTGCCACTCACATGGGAGACCCAGATGGAGTTCCTGGCTCCTGGCTTCAGTCTGGCCCAGCTCCAGCTGTTGAAGATATTTGGGGAGTGAACCAGTGGATAGAAGATCTCTGTCTTGCACCCCCTCTCCCTACCCCCTGCCACTATGCCTTAAAATAAATAAATAAAAATTTTTTAAAATTCACACAGGGTAGAGGAACTCTTTGCCCAATCATTAGGCATGGAGTTTATGGCCCGAAGCTGTCTGTTCTAGCTGGCTTCAGACAACACAACCAGGAATTCTGCTGTGTGTGATTTTAAGAAACACTCTTGACCTAGTTTATCACTTTAAGTAATTACATTTCCAGAAAACTAGAGGATATGGCATGAATCCTCCCCTCCCAGAAGTCTCTTTCCTAACCCTTTCAAGTTCCGAATATAAAAGGGAGAAGATACTGATCTACACATTAAGGACAAGATGAGCACAATTCAGACATGGTTGCACATGTCAAACAAATTAAGGGTCAATGGTCTTAGAAATTAAACATGCCTTTTTTTTTTTTTTTTTTTTGCCAGGCAGAGTGGACAGTGAGAGAGAGAGACAGAGAGAAAGGTCTTCCTTTGCCATTGGTTCACCCTCCAATGGCCACCGCGGCTGGCGTGCTGCGGCCGGTGCACCACGCTGATCCGAAGCCAGGAGCCAGGTACTTATCCTGGTCTCGCATGGGGTGCAGGGCCCAAGCACCTGGGCCATCCTCCACTGCACTCCCTGGCCACAGCAGAGAGCTGGCCTGGGAGAGGGGCAACCGGGACAGAATCCGGCGCCCCGACCGGGACTAGAACCCGATTAGCCTAGTGAGCCGCGGCGCCGGCCCGCTTCTGTTGTTTCTTAGAACAGCTGACTTCACACACACACACACACAGGAACGATGCCTGCCTTTCCGGGGGAAGTCAGTTCTGGCTGCACGCAGGCACTGGTGTCTGCAATACTACCTTCCTGGAATGTGACTTTATTGGACCAATAATGTGCTGTAGTTAAGTGGGTGTGGAACACAACTGTCTACCCAGCAGCCACTTCCCCTCCTCCCTACAGTACACACCCCAGCGTGTGCCCGGAGGCAGTACGCCTGCCAGGGGGATTACACAGGATCCTCTCTGCTATATACTCACTTTCCCGGCTTCCTCTGCAACTTGAAATGACTCTGACCTAGCTCTGGTCAACAAAACATAAGGGAAAGTCAGCTAGGGACTGGAGAAACAGAAGAAAGCCTTCACTGCTCCTTCATTTCTGCTTGGGTCACTGTATGAGGATGTGATGCCTGGAACTACTGCAGCCTTTTGTAAGGCCTTGAGGTGACCAACACGAGGAAAAGCTAACACGGTTATTGGAACACATATTTAAAAATTAGAATCACTGTAACTTTCTCTTCCCTTAACATATAAGCATTTTTATAGCTCACTATTTTTTGAAAACATATAATGACTGTATATAATTCCATCAAATAAATGCACCATAGTTTAATGATTGTCATCAGAAGTGAAGGTAGTGGGGTGGGTACTGTGGCACAGTGGGTTAAGCCATAGCTTGTGATGCCAGCATCCCATATTGGAGTACCAGCTGGAGTCCTGGCTATGCCTCAACTGATCCAGCACCCTGGAGGCAGTGGATGATGGCCCAAGTGCTTAGGTCCCTGCTTCCAGGCTCCTGGGAGAGGAGCTGAAGAGCCACAATACAGTCTCTTCCTGCTTCCCTTCCACCTAACATTTCCCATCCACTCCACCCCTTACAGTTCTCCAACTTCACTGACACAAAGCTCACTCTGGACTCCCCTGAGCCTGCTCACTTCCTAAGACACTTCACTCACCTGGCGCACCCTCCCAGGGAGACTGCTACAGGCTCTGCATTCTCTGCCCCGCCCCACCCCCAGTACTGCTCCCTCATCATCACCCACAGATGTGTAAAAATCCCAGCTCCTTTGTTTCTATCCTCTCTTACCGGCCATTCACTAAGCACCTGGTCATTCCTCAACAGTTACCAAAGGGTCTGGCACCCTGAGTCCTGCTATCACTAGTTCCTGGTATGTGCAGGGCTCACTGACGAAGGTCATTCTGTGACTTGCAGCATTGCCTGCTGTGCTGGGTGCTGCTGGCCCCCTCCCTCATAGTCCTTTCCACTCCTTCCCATTTAGACTGACCCCAATCTACCTGCAGGGTGAGAGGTACACTCTGGGTGGTCTAGGTGAATCAGAGCAACAGCAACCTCCTTGCTACAGGGGTGTGTGATAACCCATGCTTATGCCAATCAAGACGTTATATTTCCTGACCACAGCAATTTGCTCAAGGGCAGATGGACATTTTCCCTGTTCTTTTTAAAGATTTTATTTATTTATTTGGAAGGAATAGCAAGAGACAGAGGGAGGGAGGGACACAAAGAGAAAGGCAGCCTATCTGCTGGTTCACTCCCCAGATGGCCACAATGGTCAGTGCTGGTCCAGGCTGAAGCCAGGAGCCTGGAGCTTCATGTGGGTCTCCCACATTGGAGGAATGGGCCTAATTACTTAGCCCATCTTCTGCTGCCTTCCCAGGTGCATTAGCAGGGTGCTGTATTGTAAGCAGAAAAGATGGTACTCAAACTGGTACTCCAATATGGGAATGTCAACATCACAGGCGGCAGCTTAACCTGCTTTCCATAACACCAGCCCCAGATGGACATTTTTCTAAGTTGCTCAGGGTGAAGTCCAGGAGTTGATTCCAATGGTCAAGAGAAGCTTGGCCGGTGCCGCGGCTCACTATAATCCTCCGCCTTGCGGCACCGACACACCGGGTTCTAGTCCCGGTTGGGGCGCCGGATTCTGTCCCGGTTGCCCCTCTCCCAGGCCAGCTCTCTGCTGTGGCCCGAAAGTGC
Organism: Oryctolagus cuniculus; assembly: GCF_964237555.1. Taxonomy (NCBI): domain Eukaryota; kingdom Metazoa; phylum Chordata; class Mammalia; order Lagomorpha; family Leporidae; genus Oryctolagus; species Oryctolagus cuniculus. Next base: position 58,953,657 of record NC_091442.1, read on the forward strand.
AGTGGAGGATGGCCCAAGTGCTTGGGCCCTGCACCCCATGGGAGACCAGGATAAGCACCTGGCTCCTGCCATTGGATCAGCGCGGTGCGCTGGCCGTAGCGCGCCGGCTGTGGCGGCCATTGGAGGGTGAACCAACGGCAAAAAAAGGAAGACCTTTTTCTCTGTCTCTCTCTCTCACTGTCCACTCTGCCTGTCAAAAAAAAAAAAAAAAAAAAAAAAGAGAGAGAGAGAGAGAGAGAGAAGCTGACAAATGCAGCATAGTGACAAGAGAATTAGAGTACGGGTCCCTTCATTACACTGTGAACTTCCAGATCAAAATAAACCAATAGTCTGCCCTACCTCCTGACCTTTCCATGACATAAGCCAATAAATCCCTTTTATTGTTTGGCCAGTTTAAGTCAGATTTTTGCTACTTTCAGTTGAAATAGTCTTAAGAATATTTTCCTTGGGACCGATGCTGTGGCATAGTAGGTTAAACCTCCAACCGCAGTGCTGGCGTCCCATATGGGTACAGGTTTGAGTCCTGGCTGCTCCACTTCTGATTTAGTTCCCTGCTAATGGCCTGGGAAAGCAGCAGAAGATGGCTCAAGTGCTTGGTCCCCTGCACCCACATAAGAGACCTGGAGGGGCCGGCGCCGCGGCTCACTAGGCTAATCCTCCGCCTAGCGGCGCCGGCACACCGGGTTCTAGTTCCGGTCGGGGCGCCGGATTCTGTCCCGGTTGCCCCTCTTCCAGGCCAGCCCTCTGCTGTGGCCAGGGAGTGCAGTGGAGGATGGCCCAGGTGCTTGGGCCCTGCACCCCATGGGAGACCAGGAAAAGCACCAGGCTCCTGGCTCCTGCCATCGGTTCAGCGCGGTGCGCCGGCCGCAGCGCGCCGGCCGCGGTGGCCATTGGAGGGTGAACCAACGGCAAAGGAAGACCTTTCTCTCTGTCTCTCTCACTGTCCACTCTGCCTGGCAAAAAAAAAAAAAAAAAAAAAAAAAGAGAGACCTGGAGGAAGCTCCTGGCTCCTGGCTTTGGATGGGCCCAGCTCCGGCCATTGCGCCATCTGGGGAGTGAACCAGCAGATGGAAGACCTCGCTTTTTGCCTCTCAAATAAATAAGTAAATTTTTCAAAAAAAAAAAAAAAATCCTCAAATCCAATAACCTATGCATCCCTAAACTTTCAACCCTCCATTCCCAGGGCCACTTATCCTAGTTCTGTCTTCTTTAAAAAAAGATAAATAAATAACCAAAACAAAAAACACGACTTTTTAAAATTTAGTTTTTAAAAATATTTCAAAGTGGGGGGTGGGGAGAGAAAAAGAGAGGGAACCATCTACTGGTTCATTCTAAATAGCTGCAACAGCCAGGGCTGGGCTATACCGAAGCCAGGAACCAGAAAATCCATCTGAGTCTCCCTTGTGGTTGGCAGAAACCCAAGTATCATCTGCTACCTCCAGGAAGCTGGACCAGAAGTAGAGGCGCTTACACTCAGTCCCAGGCACTTCAATATGAGATGTGGGTGTCCCCAGAAGCAGCTTAACCTTTGCCACAATGCCAGTTCCTGTTCCTGTCTTCTGTATCACCTAAAATCTAATCTCAAGTGCACTCTTTTCTCCAACCACAATCCTGAGATCTCCAACAATCTCACTTCTTCAACTTCATTGAAACTCCAGCCCTACTGACACTGAATCCTGTCAATCTAACAGCCCACTCCCATAGACTCCTCCATCTGGCCTGGGCTATAAAGCCTCTTTCATCCAGAATCCCAACTCTCTTGATCTCACAATTATCCATCCACAAAACTTAACTGTTCCAGCTGCCCCTTCTGTCTGGTTCAAGTACTGCTAGAAGGAAACTGCTGCCTTGGGGATACTAACTCAGGATCTCCCACTGCAACCACCCTCCATGCTGCTCAGCCAAGTTCATGTGCAGAGTGCAGCAGGCACTCGGTCAACACTTGTTGGTAAGCCATCCTTCACAGCACCTATTTCAGTTCTTCACTCTTTCTCAAGTTACCTCCCATGAGTTCCTATCTTAGTAAACTGAATCACCTCACCTACCACCAGGGTAAAAATCAGAATTCAATACATAGGAACTTTCTCAATTCTTGAATCTCCAACCTACCTATGGAGTCACTACTATCTATGTGACTGTCCTTTCATCCAAACATCCATTCATGCTATAATTATTTGCGGGCCTAATATCTATGTACCAGCCCATGCTTCTGCTTGGTTCTGGAAGTACAGTGTGTGTGTGTGTGTGTGTGTGTGTGCATCAGGGCAGGGGGTGGTGGTACATAAAAGGCCAAGAGAACAGTCTGAGCTGTGAGGACACTGGACAGCTGTGAAGATCTATGCTAGCAGGTATGGCTGGTAGACATGTGGCTGGTACAGGCAAGATGTGTTTGAAACTTTTTCTGGGCCACTGTTGAGGATTTATTTTTATCTTATATTTAAAGATTTATTAACTTGAGGGGGCCAGTGCTGTGGCATAGCAGGTGAAGCCACTGCCTGCAGTGCCGCCCATATGGGCGCCGGTTCAAGTCCCAGTTGTTCCACTTCTTTTTTTTTTTTTTTTTTTTTTTTTTTTGCCAGGCAGAGTGGACAGTGAGAGAGAGAGACAGAGAGAAAGGTCTTCCTTTGCCGTTGGTTCACCCTCCAATGGCCGCCGCGGTCGGCGCGCTGCGGCCGGCGCACCGCGCTGATCCGATGGCAGGAGCCAGGAGCCAGGTGCTTTTCCTGGTCTCCCATGGGGTGCAGGGCCCAAGCACCTGGGCCATCCTCCACTGCACTCCCGGGCCACAGCAGAGGGCTGGCCTGGAAGAGGGGCAACCGGGACAGAATCCGGCGCCCCGACCGGGACTAGAACCCGGTGTGCCGGCGCCGCTAGGCGGAGGATTAGCCTAGTGAGCCGCGGCGCCGGCAGTTGTTCCACTTCTGATCCAGCTCTCTGCTATGGCCTAGGAAAGCAGTGGAAGATGGCCCAGGGCCTTGGGCCCCTGTACCCACAAGGGAGACCTGGAAGAAGCTCCTGGCTTCAGATCGGCTCAGCTACAGCCAGTGTGGCTATCTGGAGAGTGAACCAGCAAACAAAGTCCTCTCTCTCTGTCTCTGCCTCTCTGTAACTCTTTCAAATAAATACATAAATCTTTAAAAAAAAAAAAAAAGATTAATTTGAAAGGCAGAGTTACAGAGAAAGAGATCAATCTTTTATCTGCTGATTCATTCCCCAGATGGCGGCAACAGCTGGGACTGGGCCATGCCTGGATGTAGGGGCTTCATCTGGGTGGCAAGGACTCAAGTACTTGAATCATCTTCTGCTGCTTTTCCCAGGCCATTAGCAGGGAGCTGGATTGGAAGTGGAGCAGGTGGGAACTGAACCCAAGCTAGTATGGGATGTTGGCATTGCAGGTGGCTGCTTAACCTGCTGTCCTACAGAATAGGCCTTCACTGTAAGGAGTCTTGACCAAAACATGAAAGGCGGGCCACGGCTGACCCAAGCATTCCATACTGGTGTGTCAGCTTGAGTGCTGGCTGCTCTGCTTTTGACCCAGCTTCCTGCTAACGTCCCAAGGACAGAAATGAAAGATAGCCCAAGAGCTTGAGCCTCTGCCACCCATGTGGAAGATCCATATGGAATTTCTAGCTCCTGGCTTCATTCAGCCTGGCCATCCTGGCTGTTGTGGCCATTTGGGGAGTGAACCAGAGGATGGAAGATTCTCTCTCTGTTCCTCCCTCTCTTTGAGCCTCTGCCTTTCAAATAAATAAATACATCTTTTTAAAAATGTAGAAGGATTTTAAGTAGGGAGATGACATGATCATATGCACAGTTTGAAAAGATCGCTCCACTTATTACAGCCATTGTTACCTGTGTGGCAGTTTATTCTCTGTACTTTCCAGTAGGCTAAAAATATTTCAGAAAGATTCCCAGGACCTAACACAGACCTCAAGTCAGAATCTTTGGGGACAGAGTCTGGCAGTCTATCTGTTTATGAAGCTCCCAGGAGACTCTGGAGAACAGCCAAGTCTGTGAACCAGTTTTAGAACATTGCAAAATCAAAACTAGCATTACTTACTATAAAGCTTATTTTTGTTTATATCTTACAACTAATACAAGTGCTTAAAAATGATGAAGGGTGGGGCTAGGTGTTTGGTATCAGGGTTAAGACACCTCTTGGAATGTCTGTGTCATATTTCAGAGGGCCTAGGTTTGAGTCGCAGCTCCACTCCCAATTCTAGCTCCCCAGGCCTGGGAAGAAGACCCTGGGGATTTGGGGAGTGACCAGTGGATGGGAGATCTCTGTATGTCTCTCCCTCTCTCTCTCTGCTTTTCAAACAAATTAAAATAAATATCTTTTTAAAAAATGACTTGGGGAGCTACTGCTGTGGTATAGTGGGTAAAACAGTGCCGGCATCCCATATGAGTGCCAATTCAAGTTCTGGCTGTTCCACTTCTGATCCAGCTCTCTGCTATGGCCTGGGAAAGCAGTACAGGATGTCCCAAGTGCTTGGGCCCCTGCACCTGCATGGGAGACTAGGAAGAAGCACCTGGCTCCTGACTTCGAATCAGCACAGCTCCAGCCGTTGTGGCCATCTGGGGAGTGAACCAACGGAAGAAAGACCTTTCTCTGTGTCTCTCCCTCTCACTGTCTGTTACTCTACTTCTCAAATAAATAAATAATAGAATCTTTTTTTTTTTTTAAAAAAAAAAGGGAAAAAAAGAGCTATAGTGCTGTGTGATACCAGTAATTGTTCTATTGGGTTTTTAACCTATTCTTTTTTCCTTGGAGATATACTCTTCCTAATTATTTAGAATAAACACGCAATTTCCAACATACAAATCACATCCAAGGTGGGGAAGATTAGTGAGACTGGCATGTATTACAGGTACTCCATACACATAATGTGAATGAAGACTGTGTTTAGGGGCCAGTGTTGTGGTTGTGGCAGGGGAGGTTAAGCTGCTGCCTGCAGTGCTGGCATCCCACATGGGCATAGGTTCCAGTTCCGGCTGCTCCACTTCCAATCTAGCTCCCTGCTAATGCAAATGTGAAAGCAGAAGATGGCCCAAGTGCCTGGGCCCCTGCCATCCATGTGGGAAACCCAAAAGCAGCTCTTGGCTCTTGGCCATTGCAGCTATTTGGAAAGTGAACTAGCAGAGATGGAAGATCTATCCCTAATGCTGCCTTTCAAATAGGTCTTTTTTTGAAGACTATGTTTAGTCCAGTTTGTGTTATAACAAATAAATAAATGTGGTACAGCAGGTAAACTCACATCCTATATTGTAGCGCCGGTTCAAATCCCAGCCTCTCCATTTTCAATCCAGCTTCCTGCTAATGCACCAGGGAGGGCAGTGGATGATAGCTCGAATGCTTGGGTCCCGCTACCCATGTGGAAAACCAGAATGGAGTTCCTGGTTCTTGGCTTCGGCCTGGTCCAGTCCTGGTTGCTGCAGACATTTGGAGAATGAACTGGCAGAAGTCTCTGAATTTCCTTCTCTCTGTTGCTCTGCCTTTCAAATAAATAACTAAAATCCTTAGTTTTAATTTTTTTAAATGTTCATTTATTTATTTGTAAGGCAGAGTTACAGAGAGGGAGAGAGGGAGAGACAGAGAATCTTCCATTGGTTGGTTCACTCCCCAAATGGCTGTACTGACCAGGATGGAGTCAGGGGCTGGGAGCTCTATCTGGGTCTTGAACCGGCGCCCATATGGGATGCTGGCACTTCACGCAGCAGCTTTACTTGCTCTGCCACAGCGCCAGCCCCTGTTCTTTCAATCCAGCTCTCTGCTATGGCCTGGGAAAGCAGTGGAAGATGGCCCAAGCGTTTGGGCCCCTGCACCCGCATGGGAGACCCAGAAGAAGCTCCTGGCTCCTGGCTTCGGATCAGCACAGCTCCGGCCAGTGTGGCCATCTGGGAAGTGAACCAGCAGATGAAGACCTCTCTTTTTTTCTCTCCTTCTCTGTGTAAATCTTTCAAGTAAAATAAATAAATCTTTAAAAACAAAAAAATAAAGAAAGAAAACAGAATAGCAAGGACTTGAACCAGTACCTATAAAGGATGGCAGTGCCACAGGCAGCAGTCCAAGCCTCTATGCCACAGAGAGTTTTTAAGCCCGAAAAAGAAAATAAAAAAAATTTTTTAAAAATCTTTTCAGAGAGAATGTGTGGCCAGCGCCGCGGCTCAATAGGCTAATCCTCCACCTGCGGCACCGGCACACCGGGTTCTAGTCCCGGTCGGGGCACCGGATTCTGTCCCGGTTGCCCCTCTTCCAGTCCAGCTCTCTGCTGTGACCCGGAGTGCAGTGGAGGATGGCCCAAGTCCTTGGGCCCTGCACCCTATGGGAGACCAGGAGAAGCACCTGGCTCCTGGCTTCGGATCAGGGCGGTGCACCGGCTGCAGCAGCCATTGGGGGGTGAACCAATGGAAAAGGGAGACCTTTCTCTCTGTCCACTCTGCCTGTCAAAAAAAAAAAAAAAAAAAAAGAGAGAGAGAGAGAGAATGCGTGTGTGTTCTCACCTGCTAGTTCACTCCCCAAATGTCAGTAACAGGTCTAAGCTGGGGTCAGATCCAGGAGTGAAGAACTCAATCCAGGTTTCTCACCTGAGTGGCAAGGATTCAATTACTTGAGGCATCACTGGCCTCAGGAGCCAGAGCTGGGACTCAAACCCAGGCACTCCAATGTGGGCCACAGGTGCCTTAACCATTAGGCTGAATGTCTGCTCCCAGCTGTGTTATTTATGAACGAAAGACAGGCACAGCACAGACAATGAAGGCCAGTCTTTCAGTGTGTGTTTGCCAAGGGTCTTCTCTCTATTGCAGCATTTCCCTATAAAACAGACTGAAAATGCTACAAAGTCAGCAGATGCCATAACCACTCACATTTGGCAAAGTGCTAAGAGTTGGCCATAGATTGGAGAAAGGGGGAGAAAAAAATGAATCAAACACTTATAAGAAATATAGTCCTTCTTGCTCTCAAAGCCTTCATACCTACTGATCCTTCCTGGGTGTAAACTGGGGAAACACCAGGGCGGGCATTTGGTCTAGTGGTTCTAGAGCCTATGTCCCATATTCATTACCTGTGCTCAATACCTGGCCTCTGATCCATGGTTCCTGATAGTACAAGTCATGATGGCTCAGTTCACTGGGTTCCTGTCACTCACATGAGACCTGCTTGAGTTAACAGCTGCTGGCCTCAGCCTTGACCCAGCCCTGGCTGTTGAGAGCATTTGGGACATGAAACAGCTCTGTCTCTCTCAAATTAAAAAAAAAAAAAAAATTGTTTTTATGGGGAAAACACCATCTATGTCATGTACTGGGAAGACTAAAGCACATTCATGTAACACTTTACAAAACTTCGGCTGCCAGACACTGTTTTTTTTTTTTACAAATGTTAACACAGCTAATGCTCCCGGTGGGGCACACTCTTCTGACTCTGATGGGAGAACCCAGGACCACAGCTGGCGGGAACGGGAGTCGAACCTGAGCACGCTGGGCGCTCTCTCAGGCTCCCCGCCTTTTCACCAGGCCCTCACCTGCGCGGCCTCCGGGAACCGGCAAGCGTCGTCACCGCCGCTAAGTCTGCGGTACAAACCCTTTCTTCTCTTCCGAGCAGCTTTCCCCACCCACAACCACCACTCACACGACCCATAGAGTTCACTCGCGCCTCGCCCCGCTGACGCTCGGCTCCCTGCACACCTGCGCGTGGCCCCGGCCGCCAGCACCACGCCAACCCCAGGGTATTATTTTTGCGATGCCGTGAGCATTTTCGGATCCATGGAGACCTCGAGTTGGAAATCTGAGGCAGGTGACCAGGCTTAACTGTACATTTTTTAACATTTATTTCAGTGACCAGCTCATCATAAAACAACAAAAACAACTTGACAAGTTAACTGCCCCAAACGACACAGTAATGCATCGGCCTCTCTTCTCTTTCCACCAAACTGCGCGGGGCACCGACAGAGGCCGCAGGAAGTGCTTCCGGCTCCGCGACCTCCGCGTCGCCTGCAGCAGCCCCACCGTTCCCTCGCTTCCGAGTCCTCTCGCCGGCAGACGTGTTAACAGGGGAACTCACCAGGCCTCGGTACGGAGGTTTCGGGTGAGGGGTGGGGACTGTAAATTGCTGCCTTTCAGTTCCGGGACAGAAACCGCGCTCCAAAGTGCTTGAGTCACCAACCGCCGCGGTGACTCGCAGAGCCGGAAGCCGCGCCGAGCCGGAAGCCCCCGTCCACTGCCGGCGGCGCGTTGTTTCCTGTGAGCCCGCGGGCGCCAGGGACTACAACTCCCGGCGTGCTCTGCGACCGCCAGAATTAACCCTTGAGCGCCGGGGACCGCGGTGCACCCCGCCCCCGCCCCCGTCCCCGTCCCTCACCCGGACCCCGCAGGGTGAGTTTTGCGGGACCAGGGAGGGCTTTTTTCCTTTAAGGGTTGGGTGTGTGTGTGTATGCATGCTATGGCTGTATTCCCCGCTGGAGGAATGATTCCTTATTTTCCAGAAATAGGACAATTTGCTGTAATGAGATGAGTCGAGCTTTTGCAAATGGGAGACCCAGCATCGCTGAACCCCAGGGCCTAAATGAATTCATTACTGTCTTCCTTTAAGAAGGCTACTTTAATCCTTTTCTCACCCCTTGCACCCCCAGAACAAAAGTATCCAGCAATCCCTCCCCACTCTCAAACTCCCCCGCCCCCCACGACCCTGGCCCAGCGCCCCCAGCAAGGTTTGTGACCTGGGCCCCTGAGGTGGGGCTTTTATTATTTCTTTGGTTGCGGGGGTGAGCAACTCAGGGCACGCACAGGTGCTCCCACATCATTCTGGATTAGAGAACGTAGGCCCTTTGTCTCCCAGAACCGGCGGTAACCCCCAGGTGCCACCAGGGGGTCCCTGCAGGTTCAGCCAGCTTCCTGCCTTTTGTCAGACTTGGGCTTGGGATAAAAGGTCTCTTCGTTGGAAGGGTGGTAGTGGGTTAACGTTAAACCCGACCTTCACCCCCACCCCACACAACACTGGGCACCACCGAGGCAAGCGGAGTCCCCCTCCTCTTTCTGTTGCTATTCTTTCTTGATCCCTTGCACAGTTCCAGTTCTGGGCTGAGCGGGGGCCCACAGATTACACATATCAGAGATTATTAGAACAATGTGGAGTCAAGTATCACTGCTGCTAACCCAGGGTCAGGGAGGAGTGGCAGGGGTGGGGGTGACACTGCTTGATTTTTTCACCTTTCACCTAGACCCTCCTTTAACTTACCCAATTCATGCTAGGCTCCCTGCCCCCGCCCCCCCTCCACCCCTATCTGGGCTGCTGGATTCCCTCCTTTGCTTCATCCCTATCTCCGTGTGACTGGCAAGAAGCCGGTCCTCACCCTGGAGGTTAACTCCCAGATTCTGGGCAGTCTCCGGCTTCCTCTCCCTGGCTGCCCAAGGGGAACATTGTTTCAGGCAGCTCTTGGGGAGGGGTGAGCAGAAAAAAGAAAACCTTGGGGCAGGAGTCCTGAACCCTGGGAGGCCAGGGGAGTGAGGGCAGGCAGGCATATCTCTCTTCCACCTCATCCTCGCCACCACCGCCAGCTGGCTCCCTGCTCCTGCCCCCGCCTCTTGACATCCCAGACTCCCTGGCTATTTAAACAGAGATGGGTGCCCCCATCGGCACATTGTCCTGTGGCCACTGGACATCATGCCTCCCAAGAAAGATGTTCCCGTGAAGAAACCAGCAGGGCCCGCCCCAGGGCCTGCCGTCTCCAAGCCAGCTGCCAAGCCAGCAGCGGGGGCTCCTCCAGCCAAGCCCAAGGCTGAGCCTGCTGTCCCAGCAGCCCCCGAGAAACCCCAGGAGCCCCCAGTGGATCTCTCCAAAGTGGTGGTGAGTCCCTGGAAAGTGAGGCTAGGATCTGGAGGGGGTGGGTCAAGGGTGGGATACTGCCCCTGGGGACTAGCAGGTGCCTAGAAGGCAGGGAACCCGGGAGCACTGGGATGAGGTTGGAGTTTTCCCTGTGCGCCCCATCTGGAAGCACTCAGGCTTATAACGCCGCTGTGGTCTTTGCTGTTCTCTCCCTGGAAGCTATTACACATGTGTGTATGTGTACATTCACCCGCTGTCGGTGGCAGGGACCCTGAGATGAGGCGCACCTGGGGGGCTCTGAGGACAGTTTCAAGGTGAAGGGAGAGAGCTGTTCCCTGCCTCTGGCTGCAGCTCTGAACCCCAGGAGGGGAGGCTGAAGAGGGCAGACTTGTTAGACAATCACAGCTGGGGGCCAGGGGTAAATTTAGCCTTTGTTCAGCCCCCAGTTATGTGAGGGATGCAGGGCTCAGGGCAGTGGAGGGAGGGGAACAGGTGGCATGGGATTAACCCTGTTCCCAGGAAACCCTCCCCCCTGTAATTCCTCCTCTTGGGATTCTCCCAAGGCCTAAGGCTGGGAATGGGACAGAGGTGGCTGCCAGTTGGTGGGGAGGAGGCTCAGAGGGACTGCATAATCCTCGTCATCTCTCCTCACCTGCTCTCTTCCACAGATCGAGTTTAACAAGGATCAGCTGGAGGGTGAGGAGAAGCTGGTTTCCTGAGCCACTGTCCAGTCCCAAGGCCCCGGTCAGATCCTCTTGCTGTTCCCCTAACCCCGGCCCTGACCTTGAAGCCTGCCACATAGTTCTTTTTTCCTCCCTGGCTCTTCCCAGCTGTCACACATAGTTGCTGAGCCTGCCTCTGTCTGGGAGTGATGGGAGTCCTGGACTACAGTGATCCCTCCTTGTGTCCCCCAGAGTTCAAGGAGGCCTTTGAGCTGTTTGACCGAGTAGGGGATGGCAAGATCCTGTACAGCCAGTGTGGAGACGTGATGAGGGCCCTGGGCCAGAACCCCACCAACGCCGAGGTGCTCAAGGTCCTGGGGAACCCCAAGAGTGACGGTGAGGGGATCCTTGGGACAACGCAGGTTTTTCTGTGGCTAGATGTCGGTAAGGTGACAAAGGATGCTGGGCTGGATCTCGGGACCTGAGAAACCGTCAGACACCAGGCAGAAAAACATCCCGAATGCTGAGCACGATGAAAGGTGGTGTGGGAGGGGCCCCGGCGACATCACACTGACCTGTCTCATGCTTCCCTCCAACCGCCAGAGCTGAAGTCCCGGCGTGTGGACTTTGAGACCTTCCTGCCCATGCTCCAGGCAGTGGCCAAGAACCGGGACCAAGGCTCTTACGATGACTACCTGGAGGGGCTTCGGGTGTTTGACAAGGAGGGAAACGGCAAAGTCATGGGAGCAGAGCTGAGACACGTCCTCACCACCCTGGGTGAGGCAGGGACAGAATTCTATGAGGGCTGGTGGGGGAGTGGGGGAGCAGTGGACCAGGGTAGGCAGAGCCAGGGAGAGGATTACTGCCCTGCTGGGCAGGAGATGGAAGGGCTGGGGACAGGACCTGAAGGGCTGGCGCTTCCAGAGGCTAACGTGCCTCCCACAGGGCAGAGAACGGGAGACAAGTGGGAGACGTGTGCCCGTCACCCCTGGGAGTCAGTTCCCTTGTCCCTAGAAACTCCCATCAGTAGCAAGGCACTTTGTTACGAGTCGAGATGCAAAACAAGAGGCTTTACCGCGACAGCGGGAGGATGTCCTTGGGGGGAGTGGCTCCGAGCAAGTCTCCAGGGTGGGATAAGAGGTGCCACCCAGAAGAGTGTGGCTTGGGCCCCTGAGGGACCGCGCCAGGGCGGGGCTCCAACGCCGCCGTGTCTGGGGTGCAGGAGAGAAGATGACTGAGGAGGAGGTGGAGACTGTCCTGGCGGGACATGAGGACAGCAACGGATGCATCAACTACGAGGGTGAGGGGCCGGGGCGGGAGGGGCCCTTCGGGGGCGGCTGGGCGCACCCTGGGTTACCTAGAGTCGGGCGCGGTGTCCGCAGGCCCGGGTCTGAGGACCCTCTGCCTCCTCTCTCCGCAGCTTTCCTGAAGCACATCCTAAGCGTCTGAGCTCTACAGGTAGGGCCCTGCGACCTGAGGGCCGAGTCTCCCCCGCCTCCCGCCAGCTCAGAAAGCCGCGGACTGCGCGGGCGTCAGAGCTTGGCAACTTTCATTTTTTTCCCACAGATCCCGCGGGGCCAGATACTGATTCCCCCCACCCCCTGCAGGAGGAAGCACGTTCCTGCCACTAGGAGGCCACCTATTGTTTCAAAATAAAGACACGGTTCCTTCCTCGGTCTCAGACTGGTTTTCTTTGTGGGGTTGGAGGGGAGTGACGCCTTTCCCCACTTCCCGGTACCTCATCCTCCGATGTTCTGGGAGTTAGGAGGAGCAGATCGCTGCGCCCGACCCCCCACCCGCTCGAGCGTCTGCGGGCTCAGGTGCGAGCGACCCCGCCCGTCTCATTACTAATGCAGTAATGTAACCGCCCGAGCCCGGGGCGGGGCGCCCATTGGCTGGCCGGCCCGGGGTGACGTCATCAGGGCGTACTAAGACTAGGGTTGGGCCCGGAGCCGGAGCCATTACTGCAGGAAAAGATCCCGCAGAGCTGAGCGGTCAAGATGGTGGGGCCCGGGGCCTGGGAGCCGAGTGGGGTTTGGGACGAGGCGGGCAGCCGGGGGCAGGGGACGAGGAGCAGGCCAGGGTAGCGGGCGAAGGGGATCTGGGTGGGTTGGAAAGCCTGGGGTCCTGGTGCTGCTGGGGAGCGGAGCCCCAGCCTGCAAGAGGAGTTTGTGGGACGGGGATGGAGCATGGGGCGGGGGGGGGGGGGAGGTTGGAGTTCGGGTGCTGACCGCTACCTCTTCTCCGAGCAGTGCGACTTCACCGAGGACCAGACGGCAGGTAGGTCATTCTCTGGCTCCAACTGAGGTCATCTTCAGGGAGAAGGACACTCCCTCTGGCTCCTAACCCCAAACTGTTATCTCTTTACCGCCCCCCACCCCCACCCTCGGGAGAGTATCCCTGGAGTCCCTTCTCCCTTCTTCCGGGTCCTCTGTTTCCTTTTCTCACTTTCTTCCTCACTCCCCTTCTACTCTAGATCTGAGCCCCAAGCACTGGGTGAGTTTTAGGTGTGGGTATGTGGTCACCTAGTGCCTGCTGTGTGTGGGGTTTGGGGAGGGTCTGCGTGCCTCTGCTGTCCCTTAATCACTACATCTGCCTCTTCTCTCCTCCTTTAACTCTCCCTCCCTGCTCTCCCCACCCCCGGCTTGAATCGTGCAGATTGTGAAGGGCAGTGACCTGATTATTTCCCTGAAGTCGGGGACAGGGGAGTGTGCCCAGGATGTGACTATAGTTTTACTCTGCTAAGGTCTTTGTATGGTGGAAGTGGCCAGCTGGGATGACCCAGGTCTTGGGCTGTTGCTCCCACTTCCTTATAAGGACATGACCCAGACTGGGCGGTGGCAAATTCCTGCCCTGAGTAGTGTTTTAGTAGCGGGAGGCTGGCAGGCCTGCTGCAGGCGGAGGGTGTGTGCACATGGATGTTAGCAGACCACCAAGGGGACCGGGTGGCTGATTCTTCATGTGGGACACTTGAGTTGGGAGGAGAAATGGATCCCTCCTGGGACACTTAGTGTAGAGGTATCTGGTTTCCTCAGCTTGATCAGGGCCCTCCCAAGGCAGGGTTCAGGTTAACCCCCACGGCCCCAGTACTGACCTTCATCTGAATCCTCAGAGTTCAAGGAGGCCTTCCAGCTGTTTGACCGGACAGGCGATGGCAAGATCCTGTACAGCCAGTGTGGGGACGTGATGAGGGCCCTGGGCCAGAACCCCACCAACGCCGAGGTGCTCAAGGTCCTGGGGAACCCCAAGAGTGACGGTGAGGGTCGTAGAGAGCAGCCCCACTCCAATTGAGAGCTTCAGAGGCCCCAAGCTCAAGCAAGTCTTGTCTCGATTAGGAAATCCCAGGTTGCCCCTGCTGAGTCTTTTTTTTTTTTTTAAGATGTATTTATGTGAAAGAGTTGGAGAGACAGAGAGATCTTCCACCTGCTGGTTCACTTCCCAAATGGCTAAGAGCCAGGCTTGGGCCAGGCTGAAGCCATGAAGTCAGGAGCTTCTTCAAGGTCTCTCACATGGGTGCAGGGGCCCACACACTTGGGCCGTCTTCTGCTGCTTTCCCAGGCCACAGCAGGGAGCTGGATTGGAAGTGGAGCAGCCAGGACATAACTGACACCCATATGGGGTGTCGATGTTGCAGGCAGTGGCTCTACCTGCTAGGCCAGAGCGCCCACCTCCCACCCCTGGAGTCATTTGCTGACTGTGATCCTGAGAGTTCCCTCCTGAGAGCTCGTGTGACTTCCTGGCCTGACGTCCCCATGCTTCCTTTATGACAGAGATGAATGTGAAGGTGCTGGACTTTGAGCACTTCCTGCCCATGCTGCAGACTGTGGCCAAGAACAAGGACCAGGGAACCTATGAGGATTACGTTGAAGGCCTTCGGGTGTTTGACAAGGAAGGGAACGGCACTGTCATGGGTGCTGAGATCCGCCATGTCCTTGTCACACTGGGTAAGGCTCTGTCCTTGAGCTGAGCTACTCCTACTCACTCTGAGAGACCTCACTTGTCACCCACCTTAAAAAATGCCTCCTTCCCTCTGCAGGTGAGAAGATGACAGAGGAGGAAGTAGAGATGCTGGTGGCAGGGCACGAGGACAGCAATGGTTGTATCAACTACGAAGGTGAGGGGTCACCTGGGGCAGTCACAGGGGTCAGCTTAGGGATAAGACTTGGGGTTTTTCATATCCCTGGACTTGGGCTCCAAGAGGAGCCAGGAGGCAAAGGGCAGGGCTTGGCCTGGCCCAGCCCAGGGGTTGGGGGAGAGGGTCAGGGGGAGGATGACAGGAAAGGAAGGGGGAACGTGGCACGGAGAGTGGGGAAGGAAGGGGACGTAGACTCCACGGGATGTGTGTCCCCCAGCGCCTGACCCTTCACCCGTGTCCGTGTCTTGTCTTCACCACGAATGTCTCTTCCTTCCTGCAGCGTTTGTGAGGCATATCCTGTCGGGGTGACGGGCCGTGGGGCGGGTACGGCTCCTCCCAGCCTCTCCTCTAGTTGATCGCCCCAGTGTCTCTCTCCAGCCTGTGCTCTCGCCCCTGCCCTCACCCTTACTACCATCTGACTTCTGGCATGTTCCTGCATGGAGCTGGCTAGGAGGGGAGGGGTCCTCAAAGAGGAAGACAGCCTGGGGGAATGGTACCTCCTTCCTTCACACCTGGAACGGGCTCTGAAGTTTCGCTTACAGGGCCCTGGGTGCTGGTGACTGGGAACTCTCAGCAGCCAAACACCAGTCTTGCTTTAGGGTGAGCCTTTGGCCCTAGAGCATGGTGGTTGGCACAGGAGGGGCGAGCCGCCTGCCCCCTCCGTAGCTATAGCTTAATTGTCGTCTCCCCTTCCCTCTGCTGGGGCAGCTTGGAGGTACCCTAACCCGAAACTCTGTCCTCTCCTCCTGCCAGTGGCTGACAGTAGCTGTAGGTGTAGCCAAGACCTCTTCTGCATCTGCTGTGTTCTTGCTGCAGGGTGGGGTGGGGGACTAACAGCCAGAGGGAGGGCAGCTAGGGGCAGGGAGAACCGGTCAGACTCAAGGTGGCTCTCCTGCAAACTGGCCCCAGGTTGGCTGCCATGGACGTGGCCCCTCTAGTGCTACCTTCGCAGTCTTGCCGTCTCCTGGCCCTGGCGCAGCCCTCCCCAGCCGAGTCCCCAGCTCACTCTGCCCTTCCTTTCCCCAGAGCTTGTCCGGATGGTGCTGAACGGCTAAGGACACTCCCAGAATCCCCAGAGCCCGTGCCTTTCCCTCTGTGAGACTGTATCAGGCTCTCTGCTCACGGCACCTTTCCTGAGCTCCTCTGCCTGTCTGCCGTCCGCACTGACTAAATAAACTTGCTCTCTGTGTCCCCAACTCGGCTCTTCTTTGCTTCCTGACCAGAGTGCAGGGGGAAAGGTGAGATGCTGAGGACTTCTGTCCTCAGACAGAGCCCAAGATCAATGGACCAGGGGCTGGGGAAGGGCCTCCAGGAGCCATTTTGCCTCATTTCAGAGAAGCCAGCCACACCCACCAGTGCTGCCAAGTGCCACCTCTTGGGGCTGAGGACAGGCACAAATCCCTGGGAGACCAGGGCATCCTGCTTCCATCCCATATCAGGCGTCTCTTCCTCACACTCCAGCTCCTTAAAGCCAGCCCCTGCCCTCCCAAGCACTGACAGCCTTTTGTGGGAAAGCCTGGGGAGTGTTTATTAGAGCTAAAGCCAGGCCATATTAGCACTGCCTGAGCCTGTCTGTCACGTGGCACGGCTAGGGGCCAGTAATAACAAGTAGGTGAGGGACTCCCTCCCCCTTCCCTAATAAGGGAAGGAATGAAGGATACAGATTCTGCCCACTGTGGGGACGTCCTTCCCAGCCCCACACACAGCTGTTTATGCTCTTGCACCCATGCACTGTCCTGACAGCTGTGCTGCCTTTAGCCTTTTGTGGAGAGGCCCTGGGGCTTGCTCAGGGGCTCCAGGGACGCTGGCCCCAGTCCAGCCATAGTAAGGGAATACAGAAGCAGCCACAAGATGGAACTGAAAGCAAATTAATTTATAAAAAAAAAAAAAAAAGAAAGAAAGAAAAGAAAATTTACAGAAGACTTTCAACAGAAGGAAGGTGCCAAGACGCAGAGGAAGAGGAACAACAGGGCCTTGAGGACAAAGGGCCTCGCGGGAGGGAACAGGAACCGGTATAGAGTCTGGATCATGTTTGCCTGCACGCTGGCGGGGAGGCACTGGAAACCCAGGGAGCAGGGCCAGCAGTGAGCACAGGCGCCCTTCCCCGCAGCTCCCAAACCTGGGTCCTCATCTGTGGAAGCCCTAGCTAGCAGCAGCGGTTCAGTCGGTCTCGATGGGAGATGAAGAGGCTGAGGGGTGCTTAAGTGCTCTTTGAAGGTGTCAGCTTTTACAAGCTCCCAGCTTCTGACAGCCCCCTTCTCCGTGCCTTCCAGGAGTCACCGACCCAACCCAGGGCAGGGAGGAAGATGGCCCTTGCCTCTGTTACCTACCGCACGAATCCCCCAAAATCCATTTGCCCCACCAAATACACGTACGCTGACATAAACTAAACAGGCGACTTTTAAAAACACAAAACTGACATCCAGAGGGCAAGGGGTCGTTGGCTGAGCTGGGAAGCCTGAAAGCAACAATGGGAAGCAGCAGCGGGCACGAGTGCGCAGGGGCAGTGGGTAAGGGAGCTGGGCGGCGACTCAGCCACCAGCCAGGGGCTGGGGGAGACGGGCTCTGCACCCTATTCTACCAGAGCGCTCCCCAGAACCTCAGTTCCCCTTTCTTGAAATTGTCATCCTCTAAAAAATGTAAGACTTGGTTACTGAAGGGAGTTCAAATGTGGCTTTTTAAAATCTCTCTACTTTTTAAAGGGCTTAATTTTTTTTAATCCATTAAAAAAATGCAGTAGTTTTGAGGGGATGCGCCCTTAGAAGTGGTTAATTAGAACCCTGGATGAGCACCTTCCGGCCCTTCTGCTGAAGGCAGCCTTCCCATCCTATCCTCTCAGAGACACAAGAAACAGCTTTGAAACAGTCCTTAGATACTCTGATATAAAAACGCATGCCCCTGCAGGGCACGGCGCGGGCTGTGGAAGGGCAGGAGGAGCTTTCCTTACGTAGTGATGAACTCTCCAGGCTGGGGAAGGGTCCCAGTGGTTGGGGGAGGGCTGTTCCTGGAACCGTGATCTCCTTGGGGGTGAGGGGGAGTTGTCTGGCTGGCTGCTCACTGTGGAGGTGGCACAGGGGTGACTGTGCCTGGGCTCGGGGCTGTGGGGTCTGGAGGCAGAGGGGTGCCTGGGTCTGTGGAGAAAAGGAAGGGGAATCAGCTCACGTGAGCAGAGAGAGGCTCCAGAGCCAGGCCACCACACATAAGCACAGGACCGGCCGTGGCATGCAGTGGTGGTGGATGATGAGGTACCTAGGATGTACAACTCCCCTCTCCCAACACCTCCTTCCACCTCATACTGGAAACACATGGATCCCAATCAGCCACCTATCCCCAAGGGAACTCTGAATGGAGCATTTGAATGTGATGGGAATGAGCAGAGGGATGCCAATCATCATGCAAACAAATAGCTGACTTCCAAGTTTACAAGGGAGATGCTCTGTGCCACAGGACTCCTCCGAGACCCACCAGGGAAAGGCCCCCACATCATCCCAGAGGCGGCAGCTGCCAGGCTGGGGAATGGTGGAGGACAGCCAGACAGGCCCTGCCTCCGGCATCCTAACTTTACCACAGTGTTCAAAAAACTTTGACTGCAGAAACTCTAGTAGCTGACCCCTTCCCCACCTGCCCTCCCCCCTTCCCTGTGGACCCCTCTCCCTCACCCTTCTCCCCTCCTGGCCCCTTCTCACCTGGCAGTGGGCTGGCACTGGGCAGGAGGTTGCCCTGAACAGCTGCCACAATGGCAGGGCTCTGGGCTGCGGCGGATCCGAGCCCCGGCCCGAGAGGCAAGGAGGATGGCATGGTGGTGGTCGCCGGCAGGTTAGGATGTAGAGGGTTCGCCATGGACACAGGCAGGTTAGGTGGGGGGAGAGTGCCCGGGGCGAACGGGAGATGGTGGTGATGCCCATGCAGGTTAGGAGGAGGGGGAAGGTTAATACTGATGGGGTCGGCTAGACTACCAAATGGGATGATGGATGGAGCAGGAGGAGGAGGAGGCGGCATGCCAAAAGGCAAACCCAAAGGAGCATTACCCGCCACGCCTGGGTGCCCGCTGCCTGGCACTGCCCCTGGCATCATTGAGGGAGGAGTTTGTTGGTTGGGGAACGGTGAGGGGCCTGGGAACAAAGAGGAGTGGTGAAGATTAGAGGCGTAAAATCTCACAGCAAGGATAATCTAGCTGCTCCCTGATGCCACCTTCCCTTCTCCTGACACTGGAATAAGTGGTTGCACTCCTTGGAACAAAACTCCAAAGATCGGGGTTTGGAGTTGGGGGGGGTCCCCTGCTGGCTTAGGGACATAACAGAGGTGCGCCCCTCTGTAGAAACACAGGCCAGTCTGTATCTCCAGGCCCCCCGCATAGTCCCCTTGGAGGGGAACTGGGACATTCACCTGGATCCCTTGAGCCAGCTAGAGTTCTGGAACCCATCACTTACCATGGGGTCCAGGGGGGGGTACCCCTGGTGGGACTGCCCCAGGCTGGGGGGCTCCAGCTGGTTGCTGCTGCTGTGGCCCTGCCGTTGACCCTGCCTGCCCAATCTGTTCAGAAGGGCCCAAGCTTCCAGGAGGGACCCCACTGCCAGCAGGAGCAGGGGCCACAGAGGCTGGAGCCACGGCCAAGCCATGGACTGCGGGTGGCCCAGCAGCCCCTGTAGGGGGGATAGGCTGGGAACCTGGGGGCAGGGTTGGCGGTGGCTGCTGCTGCTGTTGGTGCATCTGTTGGAAGTGCTGCTGCCGGGCCCTCATCTCCGCGTACTTTAGCTGCTCCATGTGGAAGGCTTGTCTGTCGGCCAGGAGCTGCTGCCTCTGATACTCCAGCTGCCAGTGCCAATTGAGGACTGTTACTCGATTTTCAGAAGATCCCTAGGCAAATGCCTCGCCCCCTGCTTTGCCGTCTTCTCAAAGACCTTGCCTCTCATTCTGGTGGTTCCCAACATCTACATTTTGTGCTTGTGCATCCTCTGTCCTCTCCACCCCACCTCTTGCAAATTCCCATGACCTTCATTGTCTCCTGGCTTCTCTTTGCAATGGAGTTAATCTGATGGTAGACTTGGCTCATTTCAGCTCCAAAGCTTTGAATTTGCCATTACTTTGATTTGGAAATCGCTTCCAGTTCCTCTTGTCAATTCGTTTTCTTCCTTCAACACTGGCTAGCGACTCACTGTCCTTAGGGAGTATCCCAGGTCAAGTCACTAGCCCCTGCGCTTGGGCTTTGTGGTGCCATTTCTCAGGACTCACACACATGATCTGAAATCTACTGGATTTCTACTACCTCTCAGCCCCTCCCCCAACTGCCTTGCTCAAAACTGAGGCTGCTCCTGGGCAGCCCTTTTGACCATGAGCCACAGGTGGTGGTGTGATTTGAATTTGTCAGATACTTTAGGCATCATTAACTGCTTTGATTGTCTTCATAATGGATATACGATGTTTCTAATTAGACTGTAAGTTCTCTGAGGGCAGAGTCCCTATTTCTTTTCAGGTGCTCTCAAAGACAAAATGGTTCAATACTTTGTTTCCATTCCCTTTCCAATTTAACATCCTGGAGCTGAAGCCCCTACACTCTCATTGCCCCTTCAACCCATTCAATCATTCAACAAATATTTACTGAGAGTTAACTATGGATCAAACACTTTTCAGGGACCTGGAGATGCAGCAAAGAACAAAACAAAACAAAACAAAACGACCGGAATGCCTGGCCCATGGAGCTGAGTCTAGGACCTCAGTGTCCAGGCTTCACGGGTGGGGCTCTGTTCCTTAACTGCACAGGGCTGGCGCCCAGGCCCTCAAGCTTTCTGCACTGCCATTTCTCTCTCACACCCCTCCAGTCCTGGACAGAGGGGCAGCTGAGTCTCCAGGAGGGTTCCAGGCTCCTGCTGAGCCCCTAGGGGAGGCCACTCACTGCTTCTCGCTCCCGGTCCATGATCGTCTCTAGCTCCTCGAAGTGCCGGAGTTTGATCTCCAACTTTTTCATCTGAGTTTCCACCAGCAGAGCCACCAAAGACTTGATCTTCCTTTCTTCGACGGCAGCTAAGTGCTGGGAGGGGGGGCGGGGGGAGGGACGGCTTGTGAGCAGCAGGACCCCGCCGCACACATCCCAGGGGAGAAAGGCAGGGCAGACATGGGCAGGTGTGAGAGCAAACTCCCTGCGGTCACAACCCACAGAAGTGTTGGCTTGGTATTTTTTTTAAAAAAGAGCAGCAAAAGATAAGACGAAGTCACATGGTTACAGAGCTGGAAACAGGCCCCCAAATTAAAAAAGCTTAGAGATGAGATGACTGACTCTCTTTTAGGATAAAAATAACAAGAAAGCAGGCTAGCAAGGGGTGAGCAAGGAAGGGCTTGTAAGCGAAGGAGATTAGAGGGCATCTTCCTCGGGTCTTCAGGGCCTGCCTCACCTTGGCTTTCACAGCGGCGGCAGCCAGGGCAGCGGCAGCGGCGGTGGAGAGGTTGCCCTCCCCAATGTCCCGCTCCACCTTCGTCTTCCTTTCTCCCTCCGACTCCACCACCTCCTTCAGCACTTCCTCCTGCCCTTCCTTTGGCTCCTTCTCCTTCTCGGGATCAGCTGGGCCGGGGCGAGGGCTGAGTTAGTCTGACAGCTCCACTTGTCTCTGCTGGGCTCTTCCCCAACCCTGGCACTGTCCGGGATGTTCACCCCCTGGGTCACCATCCCTCTTCCCCCACCCCGTCCGGGATGCTCACCCATTGAGTCAGCATCACTCTTCTCCGGTTCCCTCTCGCTGTCGCCTTCTTTCCCTTTCTCCTCATCCTTCTTGGGGGCCTCGCTAGTTTTCTCCTTGGCCTCCTCCTCTCCAGCCCCTCCTCCTTCCCGGGGCTCCTGAGGCACCAGGGAAAGGACAGGGAGCATCAGGTGGGGGAGACTGGGAGCTGCATTCACTCTGGCATGTTCGGAGCCCACCTGGCTCTGGGGACAGCCCTTGTTCACCCACCACCGCCACTCCTGCCCCTCCCGGCCTGAGCTCAGTCCCTCTATACCTTAGGCTCCTTCTTCTCATCTGTGGCCTGGCCCTCCGCCCGGGCTTCGTCAGTCCCGCTCTCCTCTGGGCCCGTGGGGAGAGGAAAGGGAAGAGGAAATGCCTGATAGTCTCTCTCCCCACAGCCCCTCCACCAGCCAAAACCTAGTGACAGGACCAGCCAGAAGCCATGTCCCGCTGTGCTCTGATACCAACATGGGGCAGGGATGGCCCAGGGAGGCCAGAGGGCTGTGGCTTTTGGAGGAAAGGGAGAGATCTGGAAACGTCCCAAGCCTTACCGATCCGCTCAGGCTCCTCAGAGGTGGTTCCTGCGATGCCACTGCTTTCCAGGCCAAAGGCTGGGTCGGCCTTGCCTGTCACTTTGGCTGCTTCCTCCACTTTCCGAACGTGGGCTTCCACCAAGGCTGTGGGCACCTCTTCCTTCATTTTGGAGAACTCCTCTGAAAGACCCAGGGGATGCAGCTGGGAGCAGTGCAGGCGGGCAGCTCTGGCTATCCTGGTAGACACCATCTCAGAGCCCCTCTCAACTAAGACCAGCGCAGCACCTAGACAGGCCCCTGAGCGGCCAGCGGGGCAGCTGGACTTGAGAGCGTTTCCCAGTCTGAGTAACCAGCCCTTCACACGCAAACTAAGAAGGCCGGCACCCCCACCCCGGTTACCTAGGGCAGACTTTGCAGCAGCAGACGCGACGCGGGGATCGACGACAGAGGCCAGGAAGGCAACAGTGCTCATGACAGGGTTGCCCGACTGACTGAAGGGGATGGGCTGGTAGGCCAGGGGGCCCAGGGAGGCCTCCGAGTCCTCCAGGTAGGGGTCTTCAATGGGAAGACGAAGGAAATGCAAGATGCACTCATCCTGTGTCCGGCTTCCCACGTGCTCAGATACTTTGTTCCAGTCATCTTTGTACATTTCCAGTGCCTGGTGGGGTGGTGGAGACATAACTCTTCTTATTTAGCCACCTTCCTTGGAGGTCAACTCCCGCTATGCTACCAGGGGCAGCTGGCTTCAAAGCTCTCTGTGTTCTGCTTTGTGTTTACTCTGCTGGATCCAAGGGGGATCTCCAAGTAGCACTAAGAAAGGATCTGAAGTTAAAGAAACGTCCCAGATCCCTGGCCTGGAGCTGTTCCCTGGGGCAGGTGTGACAGACATCAGGAAGGGGAGAGACCGGGAAGAGATGGTGCTCTGCTCACGCCAGACTCCATGAGCTCTCCCAGCTCCCAAGTGCAGCTGGCACCCTGGTCCCTACTGTTTTTGTAGCAGAACTCTCTTCCTTGCCCCAATTACCTCGAGGAGTAGCAGGGTCTCCTGTTCTGTCCACTCTCGAGTGGCACTGGCTGCGGCTTTGCTCTGCAGAGGATGCAGGCGGGTCAGGAGGCAGGAGCCTGGGAGCTCTTGGGAGAGGTTCTCCAGCCCCGCAGCCAGCCTGCACCGCCTACCTTGGAGGGGACGCTCTTCTTCGTGTACATGTCTGTGCGCAGCCCGAAGTTCTGCATGTCTGTTGGTTTCTCTTTGCCTTTGTCAGGAAAGTTGAGCATTTGTTGGGAAGCAGAGGTCTGCTATTTGTGGAGGGGAAAGAAAGAGGTGAGTACGAGTGACCACTGGGGGTCAGGGGCAGACAGAGAGAGAAAACAGACAGAAGGAGCTTCCTTCCCAGTCCAGGGACGTCCCTGGCGGGACTTCCTCCCCTACTGCTGTAGCTCCTCTGCTCTCATGCCTCTTTTTCCCGGGCAGGGGACCCCCAATAAAGGGGCAAATAAGAAGCTCAGCGGGGTCTGCACCCCACCTACCAGCTCTGGCTTGCCCTTAGCCGTCTCTGGCACCAGGTCATCCAGCTCTTTGCCCTTTCGCCCAGCCTTGGTATCAGCATCAACCTGGCGGCCCTGGGGGACAGAGCTTGGCGTCATGGAAGCTGGGCAGGAAATGACCAGGCCAAGACCAAATGCTGGGTGGCCCGCAAGCTCTGGGGCACTCATGCCACTGTTCCAGTTCCCTTTCTGATTAATTAGACACATGGTTGGCATGGTGTCCATTTGTATGCACATGTACTTTTAAGGTTCTCTTAGGAGCTGGACAATTAGATTCTATTCCTAGATTTGGTACTCTGTGACCTTGGGCAAGCCACATAACCTTTCTTCTCTTAATTTTTATAATAGATGAAATGGAAGTGGAAAAAATGGAGGTGATAATAATTATGAGACAAAAATGAAAAAATGTGGGAAACATGAGGAAGTGTGACAATTTCATGCAAGTCAATTTTACACCATTTTCCTCTGTCTGCTTCAACCCTACACTGGCCTATCTGCTCCCTGAGGACAAGGAGGATCTCACTCCCTCAGGAAGTCCTCGCAGCCTTGAGTACAGAGGCTGAGAGAGGGTGCTAACACACGGGGCTCACGCCTGTGGCCCTTCGCCTCCCATGGAAAAGGAAGAAGCCTCAAAATACTCCTGAACCATTACCCTAAAAACCAGAAAAAGAAAGTCTGAAGAAGCCCAATCTTACCCAAGCCCACCCTGTCCCCACAGCCCCTCGCCCTACCTGCGGGGTCTTGGGCTGCAGAGGCACCAGCCCCGACGGTGTGTCGGCCAAGACATGGAAGTGAGAGGTGGGCGGAGGCCCCATGGGGGTTGGTCGGCTCTCGGCATCCACCTGG
This sequence comes from Oryctolagus cuniculus, assembly GCF_964237555.1. Lineage (NCBI taxonomy): Eukaryota > Metazoa > Chordata > Mammalia > Lagomorpha > Leporidae > Oryctolagus > Oryctolagus cuniculus. The sequence goes on from NC_091442.1 coordinate 58,977,911, forward strand.
TAGTTAATAAGACCCCACTGCTCGAGGAAGGCATGGACCCTGTGAGGAGGGAGGCAGAGTCAGGGTCACATGGAACAGCTGGAAAGGTGCATGAGGAGGACTGTGGTAGAGACAGCGGTGTAAAGCTCCCTCTCCTCCTCCCCTGGTCTCTTCTGTTTATTCCACTCTCTGGAAAATCCCACTGCTTACCCACCACCCAGACCCCAGTGACACCAAGCCCGCATCTGTAGTCTAACCCTCTCTCAGCCAGATGCTGCTAAGCACCCCTCCCCAGACAGCTGGTGAAACAGAACCGCTGTCACGGTCATGGTCACGGACGTGCTCCTGTCCACACTGCCACCACCCACACCTGGGCTTCACCTTTCTCTAGAGGTCTGTCCCTGTCCTCTCCCTTACACTGCTGGCTGCATTGCCCTCTGCCAGGATGCACCCACACACCCCTGCCCTCCACTCAGTGGCAAGACCCACCTCATGATGGCACAGACGTCCCCGGCCAGGTTCCGGCGGCAGGCAGTGGAGGTGAGGTACTCTTGGGGGTTAAGTCGGTAAGTGTCAATCATGAAGTTTCGGTAGGCCAGGTAGCTTAGGAGAGAAAGGGATGAACAAGAGGAAGAAGACATGTTGAAGGCTGAAGGGTAGGAAACTGGTAAAAGAGCTAACGATTCCTCCTACACCACAAAGATGGGACAGAGTAGACGGTCTGACTCGCTATACACGGAGTGCCTGCTGCGTGCTGGCTGCAAGGGACTCTAACAGCCTCACACTCTCCCTGACGGGGTTCCAGGCAAATGAATGTCTTCTTGGCTACCCTCAGAGATGTTACACCCAACTTTGAAACAAGGAATCAAAAGGTAAGAAAAGATGCCCTTGTCTTAAAACCCTGACACTAAAGGGGAGCCTTATTTGTGCGTGTGCAGATGTGTGACACGGTGGACAGTTTTTTTTTTTTTTGACAGGCAGAGTGGATAGTGAGAGAGACAGAGAGAAAGGTCTTCCTTTGCCGCTGGTTCACCCTTCAATGGCCGCCGTGGCTGGCGCACCGCGCTGAGCCAAAGGCAGTAGCCAGGTACTTATCCTGGTCTCCCAATGGGCCATCCTCCACTGCACTCCCTGGCCACAGCAGAGAGCTGGCCTGGAAGTGGGGCAACCGGGACAGAATCCGGCGCCCCGACTGGGACTAGAACCCGGTGTGCCGGCACTGCAGGTAGAGGATTAGCCTAGTGAGCCGCGGCGTCGGCCCAGAACGTATGTTCTTAAGTGGGAAGATATAACTTCAAATCCCAGTTCTACTGCGATGGCCTTGACCAGTGATTTTTAACTTCCTGAACTCAGCTTCCTCCCCTGTACAGTGGAATGTCTGCCGAGGGCCGTGGAAGCCTGGAAAGCACTAGCACAGTCTGGAACAGTGCAGGAGCTGAAGACGTGGAAGCTGTTAGGGGTGCAATGTCAAGTTTGAAAACATGAGGCAGATTGAAGGAGACCGACTTACTAGTGGTGTGACCTTATTCAAGACACAACGCCTTTATAGCCAGCTGTCTCACTTGTAACCTGGAGATGATAACACGACCTATCTCCAACGTTAATGTGAGATAAAATCAGTGTGTGCAGAACACTCAGGATGGTGCCTGGCAGACAGTGCTCTCAACAGATGAAGGCAATTGCCATCATTTACTAGAATATACCAAGAATTTGTTCCGGCCCAACCCGACTGGTGTATCATTTGGGCACTACTTCCTTTTCCTTTCTTTTCACGCACACTGCTTTGCTGGGAGGAGAACCAGGCTATGGGCCAAGAAACAGGTGGGAAGAGAGGACCCCAGAAAAGGGAAGCTGAGGAACAGGTAAGAAGAAAACCTGTTCAGTTCTCAGTTTCACCCACCTTCTCATGCATTTACCCTGGAGTAACCCTAACCACAGAAGGTCACCGAGTCTTAACCAAAGCCAGGCAAGTCTGGCCTGAGGCAAAACCTTGAAGGAGATGAAGACTTCTGCACCTGATACTAACTAGTTCTCTCTATCCCTCCATTCACAGACTTAGGTCCTCTCTGAGTTCCTTCTCTTGTCCTTTTCATCAAAATCTACTCTCAGACCAGCTTGGTGACAGTCACTCATATTTTAAAGCTCCTACTTGTGCTACAGACGTCTGCACTGTAGACAGTCTCAGTGATCATGGCAGAGAGGCTGTGTCCTTGGGCCAGAATTTTGGGTACCAGAGCAGGCACTTGTTCTGCATAGAAAGGCATGCTGGATGTCCCCCTGGGAACATTCTAAAGAACACGTGTCCAAGTGCTGGGCTGCACAGATCACGTCTTTATAAACCTAGCACGCAAGGAGCTCAACAAATGCTTGCTGAACTGAATGCTGCTGGGTCAGGAAGGGCAAGCAGGGACAGAGGGGAGAAGGGGATCATGGGCTGAGATTTCCTTACATCTCTGGGGTCTTGGACTTGTTCTTGCCGTTGAAGAACTCGGGGAGAGCCCTCCTCTCAATGGCATGCACACTGCAAGAGAAGTCAGAGTGGACATGGGCTTAGAGGAGAGGCGGGAGCTCCAGAGGGGAGAAAAGCCTAGAAGGTGGGATGGGGAGATGGCTTGAAACTGCAGGAAAGAATTAGAGATGTAGGGAGAACACCCTACAAGGCCTCTAAGACTCAAAATAGACCAGGAGCTCCTTGAGAATGGAAAAGCAGCCTGGTCTACCTGGCTGAGGCAAAACTCTCATTCGGAGGAGGCAGGGGAAGCAGCAGCTCACTGATCCTGGAGTCAGGGAAGCCATCCAGGGAGAAGCCAGAACAATACCTGTTGTAGTCAAACCAGGCAGCATAGCTGGGAATGATGATGTGGTGTGTCTGCTCAGTCACGTTGTCCTCATGCAGGTCTGGATTCTTGGTCTGCTCCCCCTTGTTCCCCGTGCTGTTCTCGTCCTCATCCTAGGAGTATGGAGGCTGCTGGACACTCAGCATTCCTCTGTCCCCTCAGCAACCCTCTGCTTCCCCCCACACCCCAGGGAAGTGGACACAGATGATGGGTGGACAGGAGTGAGCAGGCATGGGCTGAGGGACTCGAAAAGGCTTGGGGCTTTGAGCAATAGCTAGGATTAGCCTGGAGTGGGAAAAGCTGGGACAGAAGGAATTTTATCATCACAGATCAGAATCACATAGAGAGGGAGGCCCTCTCTAAACTGGCTCCACCTTGCCCGTGGTCTCCATGCTCTCATCCTCCTGTTCATCTGAAAGAGAAGGCAGTGTGATAAGGCTAAAGCCTCCCGAGGGGTAGGGGAGTCCTGCTGCAAAGCCTGTCAGGCCAGGGGGGAGGCGGGGCTGAGCCCTCCCCCAGCCTCGGGCTCTGACAGCCTTGCCCGAGGTCGACCCTTACCCAGGTCGGTCATGGTGCCTCCTTTGACGGGAGCTGACTCCGAGTCCTTCTTAGTGTTCACTGCCAGAAGAGAGAGTCATCTCATCAGGCAGATTCGGCCTCAGCTGAGCCCTCATCTCTCCACTATTAATAGTTCTACATATCCTACTTTCTCAACAAATTTTCTCCATTTGACTGCAAAACATAGCAACTCCCTCCAGCCCCAATCATTCCAGGGCTTGAAACACTCACTACCTTCTTCCCTTCTCCAACCAAAAATACCTGTGACTACTCTCTACACTTATATTCACAAATAATTCTTTTTTTTTTCTTGACAGGCAGAGTGGACAGTGAGAGAGAGAGACAGAGAGAAAGGTCTTCCTTTTGCCGTTGGTTCACTCTCCAATGGCCGCCGTGGCCGGTGCGCTGCAGCCGGCACACCGCGCTGATCCGATGGCAGGAGCCAGGTACTTATCCTGGTCTCCCATGGGGTGCAGGGCCCAAGGACTTGGGCCATCCTCCACTGCACTCCCTGGCCACAGCAGAGAGCTGGCCTGGAAGAGGTGCAACCGGGACAGAATCCGGCGCCCCGACTGGGACTAGAACCTGGTGTGCCGGCGCCGCAAGGCGGAGGATTAGCCTAGTGAGCTGCGGCGCCGTCCCCACAAATCATTCTTGTCTGTGACAGGCCCCTACCTCCAACTATGCGTCTGTAAGCTCGCAAAGGACTCGGTTTAATTTTCAGCAAATCACCCTCTAGGGCAAACGTAGAGGGCGTCTGGCCTATGGGCCATAGAAGTCCCGCAAAATCATTTGGTCTGGCACTACCAAGGCAACTGCAGAGAGGACTCAAAATTCAATAAACCTATAGCTGGCTAATCTCTAATAATTTGGTATGGCCTGCAAATGATTTTAGAAATATCCACATGGCCCGGCCCTTGGCCAAATAAAACTTCCCCCATCTCTGCTGTAGAGGAACAGTTATGTTCTTAAACATTTTTGAAAGCATAGGACAGGGCTGGCGCTGCGGCTCCTCCGCCTTGCAGCGCTGGCATACCGGGTTCTAGTCCCGGTCGGGGTGCTGGATTCTGTCCCAGTTGCCCCTCTTCCAGGCCAGCTCTCTGCTGTGGCCAGGGAGTGCAGTGGAGGATGGCCCAAGTGCCTGGGCCCTGCACCCCATGGGAGACCAGGAGAAGCACCTGGCTCCTGCCATCGGATCAGCGCGGTGTGCCGGCCGCAGCGCGCCGGCTGCGGCGGCCACTGGAGAGTGAACCAACGGCAAAGGAAGACCTTTCTCTCTCTGTCTCTCTCTCTCACTGTCCACTCTGTCAAAAAAAAAAAAAAAAAAAAAAGAAAGCATAGGACAGGGCTGGCGCTGTGGCACAACAGGTAAGGCCGCTGCCTACAGTGCTGGCATCCCACTTGGGCGGTTCGAGTCCTGGCTGCTCCACCTCCAATCCATCTCTCTGCTATGGCCTGGAAAAGCAGTGGAGGATGGCCCAAGTCCTTAGGCCCCTGCACCCGTGTAGGAGACCTGGAGGAGGCTTCTGGCTCTTGGCTTTGGATCAGTGCAGCTCCGGCCGTTGCGACCAATTGGGGAGTGAACCAGCAGATGAAAGACCTCTCTCTGCCTTTCCTTCTCTGTGTAACTCTGACTTTTAAATAAATAAATAAATCTTAAAAAAAAAAAAAAGCTCAGGAGAAAACAGTGAAGACCTGACTGATAAGCAGGTAGAAGCCAGAACTCCTCTCAGTGGCTGCTCCAACCCCATCCTGAAATATACTCCTGGAATACCTCAAGCTAGTCTATGGAATACAGATCATAAGCCAGTTTTGCAAAACGATGGCCTCCAAAGGAAAGTTATCATATCAGATGCAAAAATCATCCACTGGAACACAGGAGAGGCCAGAACTTCCCATTGTATTTGTTTTTATTATCCTTTACATTTTTTATTTTTTAGATGTTTTATATTTTTTATTTGAAAAGCAGAGAAACAGAGATCTCCCAATCGCTGGTTCACTCCCCAAATTCCCACAACAGCCAAGACAGGGCCAGGCCAAAGTCAAGAGCCCAGAGCCCAGTCCAGATCTCCCAACTACTCGATCCATCATCTGTTACTGCCCAGGGTATACATTAGCAGGAGGATAGAATTAAAAGGAAATTCTGGACTTGGAACCTGAACTCAGCACTCCAATACGGGATGAATCAACATTTTACCCACCATACCAAACACCCACTCCACATGTATTTTGTAATGACCCTAAGGTAGTGACTGGCTTCATAGTACCCATAAAGAGTATGTGCTCGAATCTATCTTACCAACAGGAGTGTTTAAGGAAAAAGAGTTTGGAGGAGCAGGCATCTGGTACAGTGGTTAAAGATACCACTTGGGAGGGCAGGTGCCGCGGCTCACTTAGCTAATCCTCTGCCTGCGGTGCCAGCACCCTGGGTTCTAGTCCCAGTTGGGGCACCGAATTCTGTCCTGGTTGCTCCTCTTCCAGTCCAGCTCTCTGCTGTGGCCCGGAAGGGCAGTGGAGGATGGCCCAAGTGCTTGGGCCCTGCACCCGCATGGAAGACCAGGAGGAAGCACCTGGCTCCTGGCTTCGGATCGGTGCAGCGCGCCAGCCGTAGCACCCATTTGGGGGGTGAATCAACGGCAAAGGAAGACCTTTCTCTCTGTCTCTCTGTCTCTCTCTGTCTCCTTTTTCTCCGTCTCTCTCTGTCTCTCTCATTGTCTAACTCTGCCCGTCCAAAAAAAAAAAAAAAAAAAAAAAAAAAAAGATACCACTCAGGATACTGATATCCCAGATTGGAGTGCCTGGGTTCAAGTCCCAGCCCACTTCTGATTCCAGCTCCATGCTGGTGTGTACCCTGGAAGGAAGCAGGTGATGGATGGCTCAGAGCTTGGGTGGGAGAGCACGTGGAGAGATCCCATGTGGGAGATTCTGGATTGAGTTCTGAGTTCCTTGCTTCATAACCTCGCCCAGCTGTGGCTGATGTGGGCATATGGAGGAGTGAGTCAGCATATGGAGACTCTTTCTCTATCCCTCTCTGCTTTTTAAACAAAATGAAAATAAATAAATAAAAATTTATGTTAAAAATGTGTAAAGGGGTCATAAAAAAATTTGGAGATTTGGAGATAAGTACTGTCAGGTATAAAGCAGCACAACTCAGATATGGGTATGAAGTTACAGGATTTCCCCTGGTAATGAAAATCCTATCAATAACCAGCTGTTTAAGGGAATTAGCCTGGCCCGGCCCATACCTGTTTTGGGCAGTGTCACCTCTTCTACATTGGGGACTGGTGAGGGCTCATCCATGTCCTTTGTCAGGTCTTCTTGCTCCTCCTCTCTGTGGCCACGCTTTGACTTGGTGTAAGGTGTTGAAGGGCTGGGAAAGAGAGAGTAAAAGAAAATCCAGTCATCCTCGGATGTTGAGGTTCAAGGAAGGGAAGCAAGAATCCCAAGGGTAGCGCTGCAGGGTAACAGGAAGTGGCAGAGGCTTTTCATTTGGTGATGAAGCTCTCTGAGTGAGGTGATGGCTGGGACTGGAACTGTTGGGAGCTCAGGACACCTGCGGTATATGGCACGTCCAGGTCACGGCTGGAAGATTACGGGAAGGACTTGGTCCTTCTTTCCTTCACCCTGGTGTGCAGAGAATGGTGAACACAGGGGAAGGTTAGGGCTAATGTACCCTTTCTTAGCGTTTTTCTTCTTAGCTTCTGGGGTTGGTGAAGGAGAAGGGGAACGCTTCCTCTTCTTATAGTTCCCTCCCTTCTTGTCTCGACGATCTGAATCCGGGCTGTTCACCTGCAGGTTGAAGTGCGATAGGCGTCAGCCTACAGTCCCCAGCAAAGATTTGTTCTGAGATTGTGCTTAATGGGGCTCCAGGAAGAAAGAACACAATTTCACCTCGTCTGTCAGTGTCTTAGCTGAAATCTTCTTTCGGCGGGAGACAGGGTTTTTGTCATCATTTACTTCATAGTCTTCCTCATTCATCCACTCATTGAAGGTGTCTGTGTCCAGGATCCACTTTGCATGAACCTAAAGCACAAAAGCAGACGGTGCTGGAGGGAAGCCTGGAAGCAACAGCTGGGTCTGGGGACCTCTGTTAAAACACATGTGTGTTGGTGGGCAGGTTCTGGTGCAGCAGGTGGCACATGCTGTATTGGAGTGCCGTGGGTTTGATTCCCATCTCTACTGCCAATTCCAGGTTCTTGCCAGTGTGCACCTTGGGAGATGTGGGGAGCAAACCGGACTAGACTGAGTTACTGGAATTAAGACTTATTCTATGCATCTGCTCTCCCACAATATGGCGCTGGGAGAGAAGTAAACAGCTTCCGCACAGCTGCCTCCAGTTCAACCAATAAACTGTAGGACTTGCTCCTGATTGGAAGAGAGCAGCGTACTCGGCGTGTGGGCAGCCGAGTTGGGATTGGCGGAGGAGGACTATAAAGGAGGAGAGAGACGGCATGCACCAGGAACATCTAAGGGGAACATCTAGCTGAAGGAACACCCGTGCAGCCCCCCAGAGAGCCGGCCGGCGGTGTGCCGCTCCCCTGCGGAAGTGGGGAATGTGGCCAGGGGGAACTGCCCTTCCACGGAGGTGGAAGGGATAGTAGCCAACCCGGGAAGAACCAGCAGCAAACCCGGGGAGGGCCGAGCAGACGAAAGAACAGCGCAGGGTCCTGTGTCGTTCCTCCACGAAGAGGGGGAGCGACATAATGGTGCCGTGACTCGGATATGAAGCCTAGGCAGGGCTTAGTGTCGTTCCTCCACGAAGAGGGGGAGCGACAGGGAGATAGGAGGTAATGGCTCAAGTAGGTGTTCCTGCCACCTGTGTGGAGACATGGATTGAGTTCCTGGCTCCTGACTTCAGCCTAACCTAGTGCTTTCTGTTGCGGGTATTTGTGGACTGAACCAGCAGACAGATCTCTCTCTGTCTCTGTCTTTCAAATAAAAATGAAAATAAATAAACAATAATTCAAACAAAGTCCAAGGGCACAGAAGCCTCACTGCCTCACCTCCAGAAAGTGGTCTGGTCCCAGCCTCCCTCATGGGGTGGGGGCACGGGAAAATCTTACCTTTCTAGGTTTCTCGGGAGTTGGTGCGTCTTCCACAGATGCTTCAATTTCACTTGCCGGGATCCAGGTGTCGTAACTGCCATGAGAAATTGAGCATGAAGTACAATCAACAGGATAGAGTGCAGATCTTTTGGAAACACTTACATAAAGTACCGGGTTGTTGGTTTATCTTTTTGGCATGGTTTATTTTTCCAGGTGCTATCCAGAAAACATTACAATGCATTTAAAAAGCAGAGAACAGGGGCCAGCACTGTGGTGCAGCAGGTGAATACACTGCCTGTGACACCAGCACCCCATATCAGAGTGCAAATTCAAGTCCTGGCTGCTCTCTGCTAATAGACCTGGGAAAGCAGTGGGAGGCTGTCCAAGCACTTGGCCCTTGCAGCCCATGTTGGGGACCCATGTGGAACTCCTGGCTTCTGGCTTCAGCACGGCCCAGTCCTAGCTGTTGCGATTATGTTGGGAGTGACCCAGTGGATGGAAGATCTGTCTCTCCTCCTCTCTCTGACACTCTACATTTAAAATAAACAAAACAAATCTTATAAACACCAGTGCTGCCCCTAGCTCACTGAGGTCTAGCAGGAGAAGAAGAGGGTAGGGAAGGAGGTCTCTATAAACATTGGTTCCCAGAAAGCAGACCGCCCACAAATCAACCAGCAGTAAAGCACCCACAGCAGCAACCAGCTACAAAACCCACCGATGAGGGAGTGACCTCTACTGGAGGGGTGAAGAAACCTCATTGATACAAGCCTGGCATTGTGGCGCTCAGTCCTCAGAAGTCCACTGAACTTTTGATTCGAAAACTCTCCTTCTAAGCGTCTGGTGGGAGAAACTGCTCAGGATTTCAAAACAGATCTGTGCTCCCAGAGTACCACTGTTGGTGCTTTCCACAAGACAAGAGAGGCCTAGCTGGCTGGCCTTTTTGAAGACACCAACCTGTGTGCTATCTGTGCCAAATGTGTAACAATTATGCCAAAAGACATCTAGCTAGCATGCCACACATGTGGAGAATGTGATTAAGAAACCACTATGTGGGTAAAGCTGCCACCTGCAGTGCCAGCATGCCATATGGGCACTGGTTCAAGGCCCAGCTGTTCTACTTCTGATATAGCTTCCTGCTAATGGCCTGGGGAAAGCAGTGGAGGATGGCCCGAGAGCTTGGGCCCCTGCACCTTCATGGGAGACCCAGATGAAGCCAGGCCCAACCCTGGCTGTTTTGGCCATCTGGAGAGGGAACCACTGGATAGAAGAGCTCTTTCTCTGTTTACAGTCTAACTCAAATAAATTAAAAAAAATTTTTTAAACTTAAAAAAAAAAAAAAGAATCCATTATGATCTTTGGTGGGAAACATTTCATTTCAAAAAAATTTTTTTCTCTTCTTCCCGTTACTGGTAGTTCTGAATATCAGACATCTTTTCCCTCCACATGTCCAAAAGGTCCCTAAGGGCCAGTGCTGTGGTGCAAAGGGTTAAGGCGGCACCTGCAGAGCTGACATCACATACGGGAACTAGTTCAAGTCCAGGCTGCTCCACTTTCAGTGCAGCTCCCTGCTAATGTGCCTGTGAAAAACAGTGGAGGATGACTCAAATGCTTGAGCCCCTGCTGCTATATGGGAGACCTGGAAGAATCTCCTGGCTTCGGCCTGGCCACTGCTGGCCTTTGCAGCCATTTGGGCAAAGAACCAACAAATTGGTTGATCTCTCTCTTTAATTCTAACTTATAAATAAATAGAATAAATCCCATTTTTCTTAAAAAAAAGGTCCCTAAGTACATGATTCTGAGTGGAAAAATGGGGGGAAAATTCAAGTATTGGCAATTTTTTCCATTTTCATGTGTTTTTGAATTTTTAATATAAATGTGTGGACAGAAAGCATTCATGCAAGGGGCTGGCGCTGTGGTGTAGCAGGTAAAGCCGCGCCACCTGCAATGCTGGCATCCCATAAGGACACTGGTTCAAGTCCTGCTGTTCCACTTCCAATCCAGCTCTTTGCTATGGCCTAGGAAAGCAGTAGAAGATGGCCTAAGTCCTTGGGCCCCTGCACCCATATGAGAAAACCAGAAGAAGCTCCTGGTTCCTGGCTCTGAGATCGGCCAAGCTCCGGCCATTGTGGCCATGGCCATTTGGGTAGTGAATCAGCAGGCAGAAGATCGCTCTCTGCCTCTGTCTCTCTGTAACTCTGCCTTTCAAATGAATAAGTAAATCTTAAAAAAAAAAAAAAAAAAATTCATGCAAGTCAAAATGTTTCAGTGAACAAGTATCAGCAATTCAGCTTGATATACAGCAATTATAAATACACATGTTAAATTTCTCTGGAAAATGCCAGCATTTGGACTTAAAAAAAATAATAATAATGATAAGTAGGGGCTGGCACCGCGGCTCAACAGGCTAAACCTCCGCCTGTGGCGCCAGCACCCGGGGTTCTAGTCCCGGTCGGGGCGCTGGATTCTGTTCCGGTTGCTCCTCTTCCAGTCCAGCTCTCTGCTATGGCCCAGGAAGGCAGTGGAGAATGGCCCAACTGCTTGGGCCCTGCACCCGCATGGGAGACCAGAAGCACCTGGCTCCTGGTTTCGGATCAGCGTGGTGCACTGGCCGCAGCAGCCATTGTGGGGTGAACCAACATAAAAGGAAGACCTTTCTCTCTGTCTCGCTCTCTCTCACTGTCCACCCTGCCTGTCAAAAAAAAAAAAAAAAAAGTAGGGGCCAGTGCGCCGCCGCCTGCAGCATCAGCATCCCATATGGGCGTTGGTTCAAGTCCCAGCTACTCCACTTCTGATTCAGTTCCCTGTTAATGTGCCTGGGAAAGCAGCAGAAGATGGCCCAAGTGCTTAAACCCCTGAACCCATGTTGGAGACCCAGAAGAAGCTCTTGGCTCCTGGCTTCAGCCTGGTCCAGCCCCAGCCATTGTGGCCATTTGGGGAGTGAGCCAGCAGACAGAAGACCCCTCTCTATCTCTTCCCCTCTCTCTGTAACTCTTTCAAATAAAATAAATCTTAAAAAAAAAAAAAAGTAAATTCCTTACTGATGCAGAACAAATGTTTCAAATACAAAGAAATGACAAATGTTTAAGATGACGGACATGCTGATTATCCTGATTTAATCACTGTATATGGTTATGGACATGTCAAAATAGACTATACCAATGAATATGTATTACTTACTATGTGTCAGTTGAAAATAAACTAAAAAAAAATGAAGAATCATTCTAACATAACTATTCTTGATCCTTAGTATGTTTTGCCAGTGATTTTTCTGTGTAACTTTGGTTTTACATAATCATAATCATACTAGATGTTATTTTACATGCCACTTTTTACAGTTAATATTCACTTATAAGTTATCCACGTTATTTCATATTACTTTAAAGGCTGCATGACTCCCTAAAAAAAAAAGTGCTGACGCCTACTTCCAGGTAGACTGTTTCTAACATTTACTAACTGAAAATTCTCCTGGGATGAGCATTTCACACACGAAGCCCAATCCTTTTAACCTAAACCTAAGCCTCATCCAGTAAGTTCAAACCCTCCCCAGACAGAAGATTCACAGAACAGATGGGGGAACAAATTAACTGATCTGAAAACAACCCCCAAAGAGTCTGCTTGCTCTGCTGCATGTTCCAGGGCTACTGGGTCTGGCTCTTGAACTTGAACCTGCCCCAGGAACCCATCCTCACCTGTCAGGGTAGTAGCCCCAGTGCAGAAGAACCTGCTTATCCCTCTTCATGACTGGCCGTACCCATTCCTCTGGGGACAGAGACAGAGAAGGGAGGAGATAAGCTAAAGGGGCACACACAAAAATAACTGGACAAAAGCCCTGACTAAGCACTCCCCTGCTACAGCAGGGGACATGACAACAGGAACTGAAGGTGGGAGAGGAGAGAGGAGCCCTGGTGCTGCCTGGTGAGCTGAGCAGTCCTCCGCCTCCCAGTCCAAGGCATCCACTGCAGGGCCAGGAAAACCCAGGTCCCACCTTCTTCGAGGTTCCCTGGGACAGGATACACAACGTGGGAGGCATTGTTCTTATCCTCAGTGACTGTTCCCTGGATGGCACAAGGAGAAGGAGGTCAACAGGGGCCCCGCTGAATTATGGGTACAAACAAACCAAAACAATCACAGTCCGCTTACAATGATATTAAAGCTAGTTTGCATTCTCTAAGCACACACTCGCTGAGCAGCAAAGGGAAACGGCTGGGGCTGTGCTAGTAACGAACAAACGTCAAATAACAAACTGCTGCCACAGAACCCTCTAAGTGGGTAAACCACACGTGGGAAATGTAAAGGTGACTGTATGTTTTCATCAGTGACATCTGCTTGTTATCACAAAGTTCCAAAGAGCAAGGATTTCACTGGTCTGAAATTAGATAATCTCCAGCTCAGTGGAAGCAGATGCCAGTGGAGTCTCTGGGAACTCCAGACCCGTGAGGACTGGGAGATGGGCGGAGCAGGGTCCAGACCCGTGAGGACTGGGAGATGGGCGGATTAGGGTCCAGACCCGTGAGGACTGGGAGATTGGCGGATTAGGGTCCAGACCAGTGAGGACTGGGAGATGGGTGGATTAGGGTCCAGACCCATGAGGACTAGGAGATGGGCAGATTAGGGTCCAGACCAGTGAGGACTGGGAGATGGGCGGATTAGGGTCCAGACCCGTGAGGACTGGGAGATTGGCGGATTAGGGTCCAGACCCGTGAGGACTGGGAGATGGGTGGATTAGGGTCCAGACCCATGAGGACTAGGAGATGGGCAGATTAGGGTCCAGACCAGTGAGGACTGGGAGATGGGCGGATTAGGGTCCAGACCCGTGAGGACTGGGAGATGGGCGGAGCAGGCAGGAGAGAGGCTCAAGGCTTAACCTTCAGTCTTTTCCCAAACTGGGAGCAAGGGCCAGCTCAGGGGTAGGCACTGTGGTGCTTCACTGCTGCTGTGCGGTATGGAAAACACTGGGGCAAGAAACCTCTCCTGCCCCACCACTCACCTGGTGTCTCTTGATAATGTCCTTTAACTTCCCTAGCAGTTTGGGCTCAATATCTGGGCAGAGAAAAATGTTAGGTCGAGACAGGCAGTTATTCTGTGGGGAGAAGAAACAGATGGGATGAGATTTTGGGGCAGGGGTTATCGCTGAGGGAAGGGAGGCGGGCGGGGGAGGCCCCTGACTATTACCTGCACCAAGGACTTCTCAATGGTCATAAACATTTCCACATTGCGGTCCATGCGTGATGGGTTCTGGAAATCGTAACGCCTCCTTGTAAAGAGGCAATAATCTAGTGAGTGGGGTAGCTCAGGGCTGGGAACGAGGCGAGGGTGTGTGACTTCTTGACTTGGGAAATTAGGAGGCAACCTTGCTCATAGTGGATGCCAGACCACCTGAGTTCTGGGGTTCACTGATCTCAACTCCACAAATCCCTCCCTCTGTGCTTAGCCCAGAAGGACAAAGAGAAGCTTAAGAGGCCACGCTGAGAATCCCTTTTCCTCCACGGCACACGCACCGACACCCACGGGCATGCCCTCACTCATTCTTGGGGATTGTTTTGGCCCTGACACGCAGCCATTTTTCTGACCCAGCGAAAGACATTCACGGAATGTCCACCTGTGTCCTCCCACCCAAGGAGCCAAGGCGGGTGCCCTGTAAACTTAACGTAAGAAGCTGAGTATGAAGGGTCTCACCATCCCTGGTCACTCTTGAATTTGTAGGCAGCTGCAAGTATGTGGCACAGGGAGCCTCCTGCTTTGAAATCTAGGAAACATTTGATCTACAGAATGGAGACAGTGAGAAGCATGCGAGTTATATCATAAATTCTCTTATCACTTACTAATTCTTTCATAAAACCCCGGGTCAAACCGAGTTCCCTTGCAAAGCTAGAATTCTTCACCCCTTGTGTAACTGTAGTGGGTGCTCTGGGGTGGGGAAGGAGAACAGTACCCGCCAGCTTGTACCAAGCACTTAATACTGAGTTACCGCATTCACCCTGGCAGGAACCCCACAAGGTAGGCATGTTAATCCCATCTACACATGAAGGAACCAAGACTCACAAAGGCTGCCCAGGATCACAGGGCCCTCAAGTGGTAGAGCCAGGATCTAACACAGAAGAAACCTGTGCAAATCCAGATCTTAGGCCTTTTAACCCTGCCAGGAGAGACTGGGACGGAGCCCACAGTGCTCCGAGATAACTTGTTGCACAAAGTGTTACGAAAACAAAGGGCATGGGCATGGTAACCTGGGGACCAGGCCAGGTCAGTCACATCCTGAGCAGGGGACACAGGGGGCAGGAAAGAACCCAAATCTCAAGAATGACAAAATTCACAAATCCCTCCCACGCCAGGTGGGAGGACTCGAGGCTTCTGCACTCACCGGCAGTTTAGTGAGTGGCGCATTGCTGACATGTTTGCCAAAAACTTCTTCCTGAAATTGTAGCAACTGTACAACCAGGCTAGACAGCGACTTGTTGGTGGGTGGTTCAGCTTGGATATACTAGAGGAACGGAGAAAGCAAAGGGAAACAGACCCCGGATAAATTGTCTACCACCTCCAAATTTCTTCCCTAGGGGCTGGAAGAAGCCGGGGCAGAGAAAATAGTGCTTTTCTCCCCCACGTGTTTTCGTCCCTATAAAGAAAATGGTGGAAGGGTGGCCCTGGAAACCCCTAACCAGGAAGTTGAAATTCTGCCGCCACCAGCTGTGGCTGCCAGTGCAGGGTGTTGTGGGTGAGGGAAATTTCCAAGGACTCTTCCTTGAAATCTGAGTTGCCAGACCCTGTTATCTTGGCACCTGATCTCCAGCCAACAGCACTGAGGGCTGTAAAATCCTGAAGGTTTGTGGAGTTCAGGTTCTGGAAGCAATACCTTCCAAGCTGTAAGCAAGACAACAGCGCAGTTTTTGGGGAAACTGAGGGAGGCCACGATTCCCCGCTAATGTAGTCTAATAGGAAAAGGTGCAGAGAAGAGAAGATAGGCCGGCGGCCCAAGAGTGAACATGTGAGCTGTGCTTCTGCTAGGAACCGGGCGTCGATGTCTTCCGAGACAGGAGAGCCCACTCCTCCCCAGCTTGTGAAACATCATCTACCCTTTCCGAGGAAACCGGACCCGAGCCAGGCAGCCCTAGGCCTCCTGTGAACACTATCAGCATCCCAGCCTGCCATCCTAACTGAACTCAGAGCCAGGAGGCTAACTCTCTCTTTACCTTCTGACCCCTGTTTCCTCCACCCTAATCACAGGGCAGACAGCACTACTCAGTGGGAGGTAGAAGGAGCTCACAGAACGGGAAGGTGGATGACAAAGAGCAGGAAAGCTGAACCGGGTCACAGGCTGTCAATTCTCCCCCCAGGGCCCTAGGCCCCTAACTCATCTCCCTCCAAAAGGTCAGAGGTAAAGCCTGGGAACCAGAGCCCCACGCTGGGCTGCAGGCAAGCCACAGACTCAGCAGCTGTCAGGATTCTGACACCCAGGGAGACCCCACTCCGTGCAGGGCCACGCTCAGAACCACGGCTAGGGAGGCCCTCCTAAACCATCCATCCCACTTCTGACAGGCCACAGAGGTGTGCAGGAAGACCCCGGGTGCTGAACGCAAGCCAGGAAGAATCCTCAACTGGAGCTGAGTGAACAGGGACACGGGCAGCCCATCTCCAGGGAAGCACCAGGCCCAAGACAAAGACACCCAAGACAGGTGAGGCTTCTGGAACCTTTTTGTTGGCTACCTTAGGATTTCCGTTACAGGCTAGGGGGGTGAGGGGCTAGGGCTATAAAGCTGATCCAAGCCTCTGGACCCCAAGCCCCGGGCAGCGCCAGGCTGGGCTGTGGGGTGACTTCATTGTGAAGCCCAGGAGCTCCCGGACCCCGTCTCCCTGGGAGGTTTTGTTGCCCTTCGGATGGAGGGAGACAGGTGATCCCGGGGTGGGGACCTCTTTCGGGGCCCCGCGGCTGTTTACCCCGCTGCCTCGCTCATCTCTCTCCGGACACACACAAAGCACCGGAGAGGCCTCGGCCCCGCCGCTACCTGGCTCCGTGGGGAGCCGGGGCGGGCACGCGGGGCCGCGGGGAGGGAGCCCGCTCAGCACCCGGCCCACCCTAGGCCGGTCGTCTCCCCCCGGAAAAGCAGAGAAGGCGACGGCTCAGGGGGCGGGTGGGCTGCCGGCACCGGGGCAGCGGAGAAAAACAAGGGGCAGAGGGCGCAGCCGTGAGGGCGGGGGCTGGGATCCGCGGCCGGGGTGGGGGTGCGAGAGGCTGGGGGAGGGGCGCGGGCCCGCGGGGCGCTGTCCGGGAGGCCGCGGGGGAGGGGCCAGGGCGGCTGGAGGGTGGGCAGGACCCCGGGGGGCCGCGGGGCCGCGGGGCCTTTGTCCCGCCCCCGGACCCCGCGCGGCCCTGCCCGCGTACCTTCTTGTAGTTCTTGCCGAGCCACAGCCGCACGTTGTCGAACTGGGTCACGGTGTCCGCGGCCTCGTAGTACTTCACGTTGGGGCCGCCGTCCTTCTTCCGCACCGCCATCTTCTCGGGCTCGGGCCCCGCCGCCGCCGCCGCCACCGCCGCCCGCCCCGCTCAGCTCAGCTCCCGCCTCCTCCGCCTCCTCCTCCGCCCGCCTCCCGCCGCCTCCCGCCGCCGCGGCCGCCGCCTCCCGCCGCCTAGGCCGGCCCCGGCCCGCGCAGCGCCCCCTGCCGGCAGGCCTGGTGCGGCGGCCGCGGCGGCGGCGGAGGGCCCGGCGCTGGGCCGACTCGGGTGGCCTCCCTGACAGGGGCGGCGGCCGCCGCGGGAGCATCCGGGGAGCTGGCTGCTTCCCGGAGGGGGCGCCACTCTCCTAAAGCCGTTCTCTACCCGACGCGAAGCCCGTTCCCTCTTTCTGGCCTCTGGGCCCCGCAGTGGACCCCTTTCTCCTACCCCACCGGGACGCGCAGCCCGGAGTGCCCTCCCCTTGCGCGTTTCCAGCCCCGCCGAGGAGCCCGTGATCCCTGAGTGTCTCCCTTTCACGCATTCCCAGGAGCTCCCCTTCTCAACTCTCACCGAGTCTCCCTCAGCCTCGCGCCTCGTCCCACCCGGTAGCTCCTTCTCACTTCTTCTCCCGAGAAGCCCCCCGCCGCCGCCCTGGGGACCCAGTCCCTCCCCTCAGCGCCTCCTCCACAGGCCTCGCCATCGCCCTCCATGTAGCTTTGCGCTCCTTGAGACCCTAACACTTCTCTATAGGCAGGGGATCCTGCCTGTCCGGGTCACTCGGCCCACCCGCTCTTCTCTGAGCGACGTGGACGAGAGGTAAGGGGCGAGGGGTGGGAGGCCCGCGGTGTGCGCGCCCGGCCGGGGGCCGCTTCCGGGCGCCGCGCGCTCTCCCCGGCGCAGTGCGGACCCCTCCTGTAAGCGCGCGGCGAGGAACGGTTTTGGGAGTCACGGTGGCCGAGTGGTTAAGGCGTTGGACTCGAAATCCAATGGGGTTTCCCCGCACAGGTTCGAATCCTGTTCGTGACGGTTGCGTTTTTTCCCCCCCCTTTGCAACATGCAGAAAGGAACCCCAGCCCTCGCACGTGTCTTTCCTGCACTTCCCCTTTCTGTCTTTGGAGGGAAGCTGAAAGGGCTCACCCCCGGGCTGTGGGAGGGGGTGGGGGTGAGCTCAGAAAGCGGATTTCGGCGAGGCGCTGGCGGATTCGGCACCTCGCGCTTTGCCGGCGGAGCTTTGAGCACGCGTTTTGTTTTGTTTTGCTTTTGGGAGGAGATTAGCGAAATGTGGTAGAAGAAAGGTTTTTGTTTGGGAATGTGAGTGCCTGGCGTGCAATAAATAGCCAAACCCGGAATTTCCACGAAAAGAGCGCGCCTCTGGTGATTTTCGTCACCAGAAGTCGTAGGCTTGGCATTTCCTTGTGCTATACCTCAGGTATCCCGGGGCACAGCACAGCACAGCACAGCACACCTACCTGGAGCCAGGTGTGCGAAGAGAGCTGTCACTTTTTACTGGGTGCCCGTCATGTACCGGGTACTCTTGCAAGTCCTCCGTGTGTATTAACCGCGCTAGGAAGTCACTCTCCGACCTCTCTGCTCCCCTCACCCAGCTCTTCCCAGCCCCTCACATGACTGGGGAAGAGCTAGGGGACTCGTTGAGGATGCTCTTTATGTACTTTATTTCCTGCATAACGGCATCTTCAAGAAGGACACGATAGCGCAGGGGCGCCAAGAGCTTTCTACACATGCGCACCTTAGAGCTCACGCCCACCCCCCCATGCCGCTGCCCAGGCCACAACACTCTCACCCCTGCCCCCGCCCCTCATCCTTACCACTATCCCACGGTCTCCCCGTCTTTTTTTTATTTTTATTTTTTTAAATGAAGTCGGGCAGACAGCTTTCCCAACTGCTGGTTCACTCCCATAAATGCCCACAGTGGGTGGAGCTGGGCCAGACCAAAGCCAGGAGCCCAGTATTCAATGTGGTCATCCAGCTGGGTGGCAGGAACCCAATTACGTGACCCATGGCTGCTGCCTTCGAGGGTCTGGATTAGCAGGAAGCTGGAGTCGGAAGCTGAAGCCAGTATTGATGTGGGCATCTTGATTGCTAGGTCAGATGGCCGCTCCTGGCCCCTGTCCCTTGGTGTGCTTACTCATTCCAGCTGCAAGCTGTCAGACTCCCACCAGCACCCACTGAGTCACATGAAAGGCAGCTCCCTTCACATACCCCACATAAAAAGTTCTGGGGGTGGGCTTTTGGTGCCACACTAACTTCCTCTTTAGATGCCCACTTCCCTGTACCAAAGTGCCCAGGTTTGAGCCCTGGCCCTGCTGCCCATTCCAGCTTCCTGCTAATTTACACCCTAAGAGGTGGCTGGCCAGAGGTCAAGAAGTTGGAGATCCAGACTGAGTTCTTGGCTGGAGGCTTCAGCTCTTGGCTGGTGGCTTCAGCCTGGCTCAGCCTTGGCTGTTGTGTTTGGGGAGTGAACCAGCAGATAGCAGATCCTTCCCTCTCTGCTTTTCCAATAAATAAATTTTTAAAAAAAGTTTATTCTACTTTCTAGGTAGATATGTCAGATCTGCCCACTTTTATGGGGGTGAGTTCAGGCTGGGCGTAGTACTTGTGAGAGCCTCCACGTGGAAAGCCGTGTTGCTCATCGGGATGACATGAGGTGGGTGATACATGCAGGGCTGTCCCACAGCTTCTGCTACTCCAACTCTCACTGCGTGATCCCTCCCCTTTTCTCCCACCATTCCTCCACAGTCGTCACATTCCAGCCACTGGCATTCTTTCTGTTCCTGGTACAGTTGTTTGGCCTTGTTCATGCTGTTCTCGGCCTACACTAATCTTTCTCAGCCTCACCTTGTACTCATCTCCACCAAAACGTTTTCTTGGGAAGTCATCTCTGGCCCCCTGTGTCCCAGCACATATTAGGCCTGATTTTATCATGAGAGCTCCTTCCACTGTGACACATAGAAGCCTCTCAATCTTTAGAACTGTGTCTTTGTCTTCTCTACAAGGCCTTCTACACAGATGTGAGCAAACGTGTACTTAAGAGAATATAGTGGATTAGTACTTTGGCACATGCTTTCAGATTTAAATATCTGGAAGGCCAAGACCAAAACTGACCAGCAGAGGGCACCCAACAACTGTTCTGTGAAAGAGAGAAAGCTCTGCAGTTTACAAAATGGAGGACCTGGACAGAGAGTGGGAATGTGGCGGAGGTAGTTTGGTACTTGAAGATCACCCTTCTCACTCTTAAATGCTGCCCTTGACACTTTGGCGGGGTTGGGGAGTGGGCGGACAGTAAGAGGCCACTTCTTCCAAAGTTCATGAACAATCATTTTACACCTCTGCCATCCTCAGGGCCCACTCCAACTCAGTTCCTTCACCCTTCCCCCTGCATCCCCTCATATCCTGTCCTCTGACCTCTCCTTACGGGATCCTCCCCTGCCCCCAGCCTTTTTTTTTTTTTTTTTTTTTTTTTTTTTGGCCAGGCGGAGTGGACAGTGAGAGAGAGAGAGACAGAGAGAAAGGTCTTTCTTTGCCATTGGTTCACCCTCCAATGGCCGCCATGGCCATTCAAAGGCAGGAGCCAGGTGCTTCTCCTGGTCTCCCATGGGGTGCAGGGCCCAAGCACTTGGGCCATCCTCCACTGCACTCCCAGGCCACAGCAGAGAGCTGGACTGGAAGAGGGGCAACTTGGACAGAATCTGGCGCCCCGACCGGGACTAGAACCTGGTATGCCAGCGCCGCAGGCAGAGGATTAGCCTATTGAGCCATGGCACTGGCCACCCCCAGCCTTTCTTACACATTTATATCCCGCCCACTGGCAACTGTTCCTGCAACAGTATTTGGTCTTGCTCATCTTCCCTGAAGTCCCACTCAGTTCAACCTCCTGAGGAACATCCCATAAATATCCTTCCTGAACGCCGTCAAGTTCGCCTCCTCCACTGGGTCAGTCCTTCATGAATTCAGAACAGAACTCTACCTTCATCAGATGTCTCCCAGCCACCACACTGTTGTACTTCCTTTTACTTTTCAAATAAAATGTATACCTTTCTACATCCCTTGTGCTACCTTAATGCCTTGTCATCTGATTTCCACCTCCTAAATTTTTCACAATAGAAACCATCAGACAGCGGCTGGCGCTGTGGCATAGCCGCCGCCTCCAGTGCCTGCATCCCATATGGGCGCCAGTTTGAGTCCTGGCTGCTCCACTTCCAATCCCTGGGAAAGCAGCAGAAGATGGCCCAAGTCCCTGGGCCCCTGTACCCGCGTGGGAGACCCGGAAGAAGCTCCTGGCTCCTGGTTTCGGATCGGTGCAGCTCCGGCCCTTGTGGCCAATTGGGGAGTGAACCAACGGATGGAGGACCTCTCTCTCTCTCTGCCTCTCCTTCTCTCTCTGTGTAACTCAAATAAATAAAAAAAAAAAAGAAAGAAAGAAAGAAAAAAGAAACCATCAGACAAATGTAATAGCCTCTTCTCAAGCTCTGTCCTTTGCCACGTTTGAGACCTTTGGTTTCTACTGGCTGCTAGAAACACTGTACTGTTCTTCCCAGAAGTTTCTCCACTTCATTTGCTTTTTCCCTCCTCCTGTAGAATTCAACCAAAACATTTATTCTCTCAATTTCTTAAAAAAAGGAGATTTAGGCCGGCGCCGCAGCTCACTAGGCTAATCCTCCGCCTAGTGGCGCCGGCACACCGGGTTCTAGTCCCGGTCGGGGCGCCGGATTCTGTCCCGGTTGCCCCTCTTCCAGACCAGCCCTCTGCTGTGGCCAGGGAGTGCAGTGGAGGATGGCCCAGGTGCTTGGGCCCTGCACCCCATGGGAGACCAGGAAAAGCACCTGGCTCCTGGCTCCTGCCATCGGATCAGCGCTGTGCGCTGGCCGCAGCGCGCTGGCCGCGGCGGCCATTGGAGGGTGAACCAACGGCAAAGGAAGACCTTTCTCTCTGTCTCTCTCTCTCACTGTCCACTCTGCCTGTCAAAAAAAAAAAAAAAAAAAGGAGATTTATTTTCATTTATTTGAAAGGCAGAGTGGCAGACACAGATATTTTCTAACTGGTTTACTATCCCAAATGCCAAGACATCCAGGGCTGGGCCAGGCTGAAGCCAGGAGCCAGGAACTCTATCTGGGCGTCCCATGTGGACAACAGGGACCCAAGGACTGGGGCCGTCTTCTGTTGCTTTCCCGGGCCATAACAGCAAGCTGGGTTGGAAGCAAGCAGTGGGACTTGAAACCTGCTCTGATACGAGATGCTGGTGTCACAGGTGGCAGCCTAACCTGATGGGCCACATTTGAGATTGCCCTCTCAACTCCCTCTGGTTTCCCACCTTAAGAATTATCTCACATTTTCTTTTCTCCTAGGCCCCTCATCTTAATTCCTGTCTCTGTTAACAGTGACCTTCAAGGTGCCCTAGTTTAGTCACACCTCAATCCACCTTACGCTCGTGTGATTACTCTAAAACACTGCTGTCATATTAGTCCCCTGTACAGAAACCTCACTTTCCCAACGATCAAAAACAAGCTCGTGTTACCAAAGTACTCTGCCTAAGTCACAGGTAAATTATTTGAGAAGCAGGGACAGAGTGCTCCCCACACTGATTCACCCCCCAAGTGCTCACACTGATCAGGACTAGGCCAGGCAGAAGCCAGGAACTCAATCCAGGTTTCTCCCACATGGGTGGCAGGGACCCGACTGCCTAGCCATCACCTACCTGTTGCCACCCAGGGTATGCATTAGCAGGAAGCTGGAAGATGGAGCTGTGGCCCAGAATCAAACCTAGGGCCTGTGATATAGGATGTGTCTCAGTTGGAGTCTTTTTTTATTTTTTTAAAGATTTATTTTATTGGCCAGCTCCGCGGCTCACTAGGCTAATCCTCCGCCTTGCGGCGCCGGCACACCGGGTTCTAGTCCCGGCCGGGGCGCCAGATTCTGTCCCGGTTGCCCCTCTTCCAGTCCAGCTCTCTGTTGTGGCCCAGGAGTGTGGTGGAGGATGGCTCAGGTCCTTGGGCCCTAGCACTTGCATGGGAGATCAGGAGGAAGCTCCTGGCTTCAGATCGGCGCAGCGTGCCGGCTGTAGCAGCCAGTTGGGGGGTGAACCAATGTAAAACGGAAGACCTTTCTCTCTGTCTCTAACTCTGCCCGTCTGGGGGGGGGGGGAGGCAGCCACAGACAATACATAAAAAAATGTATATGACTGTGTTCCAGTAATTGTTTTAGTAATTGTTTTTAAACAAAAGCAGGCCGGCGCCGCGGCTCACTAGGCTAATCCTCTGCCTTGTGGCGCCGGCACACCGGGTTCTAGTCCCGGTCGGGGCGCCGGATTCTGTCCCGGTTGCCCCTCTTCCAGGCCAGCTCTCTGCTGTGGCCAGGGAGTGCAGTGGAGGATGGCCCAAGTCCTTGGGCCCTGCACCCCATGGGAGACCAGAAATACCTGGCTCCTGCCATCGGATCAGCGCGGTGCGCAGGCCGCAGCGCGTCTGCCTCGGCGGCCATTGGAGGGTGAACCAACGGCAAAGGAAGACCTTTCTCCCTGTCTCTCTCACTGTCCACTCTGCCTGTCAAAGAAAAAAAAAAAAAAAAAGCAGGCAGCTGGGGCCAGTTTTGTGGCATAGCAGGTAAAGCCACTGCCTGCGACCCCAGCATCCTGTACAGGCACCAGTTCAAATCCCAGCCTCTCCACTTCTGATCCAGCTCCCTACTAATGTGGCTGGGAAAGCAGTGGAAGATCACCCAAGTGCTTGGGCCTCTGCATACACTTGGGAGACCCAGAAGCAGCTTCTGGCTCCTGGCTTCAGATGGGCCCAGCTATGGCCATTGCAGCCATTTGTAGAGTGAATCAGTGGATGTATCTCCCTCTCTGTAATTATGCCTTTCAAATAAATCAATCTTAAACAGCAAGTGGGTCACAAGCTGTAGTTTGCTGACCTCTGCTCTAGAACACGTAACACTTCTGAAAGCCTCTTGATGCCCATCAGAACCAGTGGTCCTATATTTCTCTGCTCTTATATTGCTGGTAAATCTCCTTAGCGTATCTAATATACCTTCTTATACAATCATCTCCATCAAGGAGTAAGTTCTCTGAAGGTAGGTGACATTCTGCTACACAAAGTTCCCCAAATCCCCACCCTCGTGGGCACCTTGTAGGCTCCACATTCAATGGGTATTGGTTCCCCCAAACCAAATCTATCCTGAAAGGAAGACTTGGCACATTCATGACATGCAGGAGGAATGAGCAGCGGTGGATGTATGTCTAGCATACCAGACACGGCATCCAGTATCACAGTGCTAGGGTTCAATACCCAGCTCCAGCTCCTGACTTGAACTTCTGCTGAGGCAGGCCCTGGGAGGCAGCTGTGATGGCTCAAGTAGTTGGGTTCCTCCACTCATGTGGGAGGATCCTGGCTTCAGCCTCAGCCTAGCCCTGGTCATCACAGGTATTTAGACAAGTAAACCAGAGGATGTAGACTCTCTTGGTGTGTCTCAAATTTAAAAAAAAGAGAAAGAGAACAAGCAGCAGATTCTGAAAGTAGTTCTGAAGGAGTATCACGGGACCAGAGTCCTGGTATCACTAGGATACACACATGGTTCTTCTGTCCTACACCAGGGTGTGCTTATTATTTTACAATCATGCCTTGTGTGCGTGCAGGGATGCCTTTGTTTTCCCCAACCCACTAGAGAATAAAGAACTGAGATTTCCCATTAGGTGCATGATAAATATTCAACAAATGTAAAATAGTTCTGAGGGAGGGGAAGGAAATTTCCTTTTTCCCATGATAGGAAGGTGATAGCAGATGCTCACAGGGTCTTCTCCAGGTCTGACAAAACACATCAGGTCTCAGCTGCCCTTCTCACATAACTTTCTTGGTTAGGAAACACTGGGGGGGCCTGGAAGGCTCCTTGTTTGCTGTGGATTCCAAATCCCCACACAAAAGTACTTGTGGGACAGAGGAAACGGTGCATGTAGAAGGTATCTCCCAGGGGCCAGCACTGTGGTGTACTGCATTGAGCCTCTGCCCGTGGTACCAGCATCCCAGATGGGTGCTGGTTTGAGTCCTGGCTGCTCCACTTCTGATCCAGCTCCCTGCTGATGGCCTGGGACGGCAGTGGAGGGTGGACTGGGTACCTGCACACTGGCTCCTGGCTTTGGATCGGTGCAGCTACGCTGTTGCGGCCATTTGGGGAGTTAACCAGCGGGTGGAAGACTTCTCTGTCTCTCCCTAATAAATAAATAAATCTTACCAAAAAAAAGTTTTTCTAAACCCAGGAGCACTTAGGGAAGACATGGAGTTTGGGGTAAAGGCAATCCCAGGAAATAACACAATTCAGATCACTGCTAAGCAGGTTCTGGCTGCTCCAGAACAGGAGGCAGGAGGGAAGAAGAGAGGAGGGCGCATCGTCCCAGGCTGCTCCTAAAACAGAGGGAGCACTAAGGAAAGGGTAGGTTACAAAGCAGGAACCAAGGACGGGGAATTGAAGCGACAGGCCAAGGTGGAGAGGAAACTCTCTTAACAGGGCAAGAGAAGGAGCAATGCTGAATGAAGAATTTAGAGCTGAGTAAAAGGTTTATTAGTGCAGTCAACACCATGGAACAGCACATACAAGACAACCAGCAAACTGCAGGACACTGGTGCGAGAGGAGGGAGGGAAGCCTGGACAGAGCTTCCTGGCTCCGTTGGAGGGTGACAGCAGGAGTATGGGCCTAGGGGAGGAAGGCAGGGGCAAAGGGGGATGGAAGAAATGTAGTAACCAGGCTAGTTTAGCAGCGTTTCCAAATTCCTGAGCACGGTGTCCTGGAGCTGGAACACCTGACTGTTCTCTACTCCCCTCAAGCTGTATCCCTCTACCCCGGTCCCAGTGGAGTCATGATCCAACTACCCAGACCCACGGTGAGCTGGCCTGGAATAAGACTCCCAAAAGAGCGGCCATTATATGATGGGGAGGATCCTTTCACTCTCTCCAGACCCACACCCACCTGCATATCAAAACAATTGAACCTACTGCCCCATCTGGACTCTGCCAGTCACCCCAGGGATCCAGGAATGCCCCAGGTGGCCTGCGATGGTCCTTTGTGGGGCACAGGTGAAGCAGAACACAGTGCTTACTTACAGACATAAACATAATTTCTACCCCATTTTCCCGGCAAAGCTTAGAAGTCAGTTACATAGCTCTGAGGAAGCTGCCTTCAAAATTAATACTCTAAATCCAGTTCTACAGTGAGACCCTGGAAGGGTCAGGAACAGATTTCTCCAGAGGGCACAGGCATCGCTGCAGGCAGTCGTGTCCCTCGTGGGAGTAGAGGAAGCTCCTCAGTTCAGATGTGCTCTGAGGACTGGCGGTGACCAACCAAGGACTCCCTTGGCTCTTTCCTAGATAAAGCCGAAGGCTGTGCTGAAAAGGCAAAGTATCGAGGAGATCCCATCCCTTTCCCACCCTGTCCAGGCTCCCCACAACAGGAACAGCAAAAGAAGTTTCAAGTTTTGTTGATTTTTTTTTCTTTTTTCCTTTCTTAAAAAAAAAAAAAAGTAAATAAATTAAATTGCCAACAATGTGGCTGGGCTAGAAAGTAGGGTAGCCATGACCAGGCCATTCTAAAAAAAAAAAAAAAAAAAGAAAGAAAGAAAGAAAGAAGGTAGGGCGCACAGGTGAGGTTTGTGAAATATAAACAAACAATGGCCAAAGGGAATTATCAAAATAACTAACTATACTCACGGGGCTGGAGAGGGTCTATGGAACAATGATGGCCCACGCCACGAGGCGCAGTGCCAGAGAACAGCTTCAAGCTGAGCATACAAGTCCCGACATATCAACCCCGACCCCCAATCCTGTCATTCCCTAATTACGAGAAAGTGTGGGAAAGAAGAGCTCATCTGGAAATGTTTAGCATTCCAATCTGCACACCTGCAGACCCAGCAGGAGCTGCACCTTTAACATGGGCTGGGTAGGGTGCGCTTGGCACGGAGGTCCAGTCTTCCCCTCGGGGCCATCAGCGAGGGCCAGTCACTGGCCTGTTTATTCCCAGGGCTTCTGTTCCATGCTCACCCTTCTTCAGAATTTCTGCTCCCCAGAGCTGCTCTCTAAGTGCTGCTCAGAGACAACAGGCCTGCCTGCTCCGATTCCACTTGGGAGGAGAGGGACAATTACACACTTCTCTCTACTTGATCCTCTAGGGAAGATGAATCTGAATCTCTTTGTGCTTTCAGAAAATATCAGGAACCATGGCCCCTAGGCAGAACGGAGGCGGGAGCTTTCCCACCCAGACTGAGGACTTCCGGACATTTTGGGGGGAGCAATATGGCAAAAGGAGGGAATCTGGGTTTCCCACCTGAAAGACTGAGCAAAGTGCCCCAGGGCCCTTCAGTGCCAGAAGAGCGGGGAGAGGTGTGGCCCAAGTGTCAGCCTCAGCATTAAGGACGGTGGGGAGGACTGGGGGCCCAGCTGCGGGAGCGATGGATTTTCTGATTTCCATCTCTTCCTGATAGCCCAGCAAGTTCTCTAGATCTCCTCCACACCATGTGCAAATATCATGACAAGCCCCGGCTCCTGCACCATGTCATCACCCATATGCTGGTTCTCACAGGCCATCACCACCACGGCCTGCTTGCCAGGGATACGCTTGGCCACGTAGTTCTCATAGTAGCGCCGGTTCATCTGTCTTGTCTCTAGTGTAGCCAGACCCTGGGGCCAGCTGCGCTCGTGGGCATTTTCAATCAGCTCGTTGACAATAGAAGCAGGGCAGCCACTTTCCACCAGGGAGCGCTTGATCACCGCCTGGAGCACAGCATCCGGGGTAGAAATCATCCCTCCCCAGCGGGTCACTCTTGCTGGCTGCAGGGAGTTCACCCACCTGTGTGGAGGGGTGGAGGCAGTCACTCCAGATCATCTGCTTTTTCTACCTTGGCTCTTTCTCCCGACAGGAGGGATCTCCCACTGCAGTCAGCCTGACTCGATTCTTCCATCTTTCCTTCCATCATTGGCTCAGAAACCCCGAATCTTTCCCCTAGTTGGTCCCATGTGAGTTACCACATTACAATAAATGCCTGAGCCTATACTCTTCCTACTGTTTTCCTTTGACATTCCAGTTCTTAGCACACATGGCACATAGTAAGCGCTCAACAGAGGTTTCCTGAGTGAAGCAATTACTCCTCTGCATTGGATCCCACTCGACACTAACTGTCCCATACATGGTAATTCACACTCCAGGTCAGTCTCTGTGTGTACAGGACTCCAGAACTGACAGGGACCTTGGACTTTACTGTTTGCTTTGCTTGTTTACGCTGATTTTAGATCCCTTTCCTGGACTGCCACTCTGCCTTCTCAGCTCTGGGTCACAAGCTACCTGAAGATAAGGACAGTGTCTACTATTTCTGCTTGGCCCTCCTAGCCCTCGATAGCCTTTCATACGGGGCTTCGTGAGGGTGGGTACTCAGCTACTTCCAGATAAACTCCATCCTTGGGCAGACCCCCTTCCATCCACCCAAATGAATCAGAATCCTGCACTGGAGCTCAGGGCTATCGTCCTCTCCTCTGTCCCTGTCCTTCATCCCAACACCCGATCAGTGGTGGCCCCAGCCCGGCTCCCTTACTGCCATTTCCTGGCTGGGGTGTGACACTCACTCTAGGATCTCATTGTATTCAATTGTCTCCTCCAGGTTCTGAAGGTTGGGGTTGACACTGCGGATGGCACGCATGTATGCCTTTAGCAGCTGGATGTCTCGCTTCTGTTGGAGGCAAGAAGAACCAAGGATGATCGTTACGGCAGACAACAGGTAAAAGAGAAAAGTTTCTCTGAGTTATGAGAGCAATTCAGAGATATGAGAACAACCAAACGAGAAGCTTCAGCAAGATGAGGACAGGACTCACAGCAGTCTCAACACCTGGCAAGGTGCCTTCACGGAGACGGCACTCAATGAACCTAAGAACGAATGCACGATTGGAGGAAGGGAGGCAAGGGGAGCTCCATTCGGATTCCCTGCTGAGCTGCAGTGTCTGTCCGCTCACCCAGCTCACAGCACAGGCCCTTGTGTTCGTGAATGGGGCTTGCTGCTCCCAGGCAGGTAGTCACGTGCACGTGAAGGACATGTTGCCCCCCCCTTCTCAGAACCCTACCTGCTCTGCCAGCTGGTGTTTGTGTTCAGCTGAAGTCTTCTCCAGCTCGGCGATGCGTGTCTGTTGCTGCTGGACCACGGTGCGCAGGTGCTTAATGCAATTGTGGTTTGGCAGCTCATCTTTGGGCATCTCCAAGCTGCGGCCCAGGTGGGGAAAGAGCATAACAGGTGCAGTCAGTGGGCTGTGTGGCCAAATGGTCTATCCTGCAGCCCAGGATTGCTGAGTGGCCCTTGCCTACCGCAGGGGTCTAGCATTTCTGTCAGGCTGCCTTCACATGCTTCTCCCAGTGCTTCCTGTCTCCTGGCTCGTTTGCTGTCTACTTTCTGTGAACTTTCCTCCTCCAGGACCTGGTGGGTTTTATTTTCTTACATGTTTTTCTTTTCCTTTTCTTCTTCTTCTTTTTTTTTTTTTTTTTTTTTTTTTTTTTACAGGCAGAGTGGATAGTGAGAGAGACAGAAAGAAAGGTCTTCCTTTAGCCGTTGGTTCACCCTCTAATGGCCGCCACGGCTGGCGCACCGCGCCGATCCGAAGGCAGGAGCCAGGTGCTTCTCCTGGTCTCCCATGGGGTGCAGGGCCCAAGAACTTGGGCCATCCTCCACTGCACTCCCAGGCCACAGCAGAGAGCTGGCCTGGAAGAGGGGCAACCGGGAAAGAATCCAGAGCCCCAACCAGGACTAGAACCCGGTGTGCCGGCGCCGCTAGGTGGAGGATTAGCCTATTGAGCCACGGCGCTGGCCTCCTTTTCTTCTTTATTCCCCTTGAATTGTCCTCTCATGCCCATTCGAGCCAGCCCCTTTCTTAAGACGGCCTCCTACTCTGAGAGGGACGGCGCCGTGTGTCCTGCCAGACCTGAGCATGTGTAGCAGAAGGGCAGGCCACGGTGTTTGAGCTACCACCCAGCTCTCTTCTTCCCCTACAGATTCTGCCTACCCACTTATTCCTTCTGAGAAGCCCCAGCTATCAGCAGTTTATCAAATATTTCACACCCCACAGAAAGAAAAAATAGGGCAAAAGGAAATAAGAGAAGGCCAACCTGACACAGAGAAAGTACTGGAATAAAAGGAAAGAATAAAGTGGATCCACCTTCAGTGCTATCGCACAGACTGCTGAATTTCTATCCCCTTTTATTAAAGCAACAGCAAAAACATAGTTGAGAAGCGCAGTGAGAGAGTAAGACCTGGGGCAGGGAGCCAGGGAGGCCAAGAGTGCTGTTTGCATGCACTGGTAAGCAGGGAACCCAGAGACAGAGGTGCAGGCAGGAAGGCCCTTATCCGCTTGGGACACAGGGGAAGGAATCTCACCCGCAGCCCTGTTCACAGGTCACAGGCCGCTTCGGGTTGTGCTCACAGTCGCTGAGGTGAGACATGAGGTTGTCAAGCCGGACAACAGCACTGCAGCCAAACACAGCGTTGTCACAGGCAATCTGCAGCTTTGACAACATGTTCCGCATGATCCGAGGTACTGGGCGCAGGTGGGCGACCGTCACAACGCTACGGTCCACCGGACACGTCTGCTGCTGAGAGAACCACTGGGTGATGCAGGCGTTGCAGAAAGCATGTTCGCAATGAGGCGCCTGGAAGGGAGCACAGGAATCAGCAGGGCTAAGAGCTGCCGTCTGGGCCTCTCAACAGCTACTGCGGTCACAGCCCCCTGGGGGTCACAGAGGTCTACTGTGGCCAAGGCATTGTGGGGCACAGGCTTAAAATGTTTCCTGTGCTCAAGATTGCAAATAGGTTGTATAAAACAAGACAAAGGAGTGAGAAGTTATATAACAATCACAGCTAGAAATAACATCCCAGGACAATAGGAGAGATGACATAAGGCGACTGATTACTAATTATCACCTGGATTGCACACACAATAAATTGCTCAACAAGTCCAGAGGAGGGAAGATCTTTCCAGGCTAGGTCAATCACAGCAGGTTTTTATTTGTCAAGGACAGAAGTTGACACAGGTCTTAAAGGCCGGTTCAGACTACATATGTAGAAAGGACAGGAACAGAGATTTACTGGCAAAAGTTCAATATAAGAAACCAAAAGTTTACAAAAGCCTGGGACCCTGTTGAGAAGGCTGACCTAAGGTGCTGCCCAGAGTCCAAGCAGCCATGCTTACAGAGTGGAAACTGTAACAGGCCTCGGTTGTTTGTGGAATCACATTCTTTCAGTGTCACAAAGACCACCTTTAAGCCTACTTCTCTGAGAAGCAACTCTGAAATGGGCCCCTTGGGTGAGAAGACTCCCTGGCTTCAATGCAGACAAGATTTGGCATCTAGCATGGGACATAGGAGGAACTTGGATGGTGTAAATGAATGGCGCCAGTGCCTACTATGAGCCCAACACACTGTGAGGAGCTTAAGATTTATAAAAAAGAGGGACTGGTATTGTGGCATAGATGGTAAAACTGCCACATGTGATGCTGGTGCATATGTGATGCTGGCATCCCATATGGGTGCTGGTTCATGTCCTGGCTGCTCCACTTCTGATCCAGCTTCCTGCTAATGGCCTGGGAAATGCAGTGGAAGATGGCCCAAGTACTGCCACCCATGTGAGAGACTGGATAGAGAGCTCTAGTCTCTTGGCTTCAGCCTGGCCCAGCCCTGGCCATTACAGCCATCAGGAGAGTGAAAAAGCAGGTAGAAGATCTTTCCCTGCCTCTCTGTAACTTTCTTTTTCTTTTTTGACAGGCAGAGTGGACAGTGAGAGAGAGAGACAGAGAGAAAGGCCTTCCTTTTGCCATTGGTTCACCCTCCAATGGCCGCCACGGCCGGTGCGCTACGGCCGGTGCACCACGCTGATCCAATGGCAGGAGCCAGGCACTTATCCTGGTCTCCCATGGGGTGCAGGGCCCAAGAACTTGGGCCATCCTCCACTGTACTTCCCTGGCCACAGCAGAGAGCTGGCCTGGAAGAGGGGCAACCGGGACAGAATCCGGCGCCCTGACCAGGACTAGAACCTGGTGTGCCAGCGCCACAGGTGGAGGATTAGCCTAGTGAGCCACGACGCCAGCTGTAACTTTCTTTTTATTTAAAAATTTATTTATTTATTTGAAAGGCAGAGTTACGGAGAGGAAGGGGGTAGGGGGAGGGAGGGTCTTCCATCTGCTGGTTTACTCTCCAGATGGCCACAATGGCTGGAGCTGTACCAATCCGAAGCCAGGAGCCAGGAGCTTCTTCAGGGTCTCCCATGCGGGTGCAGGGGCCCAAGGACTTGGCCATCTTCCACTGCTTTCTCAGGCCATAGCAGAGAGCTGGATCGGAAGTGGAGGAGCTGGGACTTGAAATGGAGCCCATATGGGATGCCAGCACTGCAGGCAGCGGCTTTACCCGCTATGCCACAGTGCGGGCCCCTCTCCTGTAACTCTTTCAAATAAACAAACAAAAACCTTAGAAAAAAAAGATTTAAAAAAAGAAGAAGCTTCCGTCCTCAAGATGAACACCAAGACTGAAACACCAGAAGGCTTTGTAAGGAAAGAAATCATTCTCAATATTGTTAATCTAACTGCCAGTAAGTTTTTATTTTATTTTTTATTCAAAGACATCCTTAATTCTTTTCAAAGTCTTTCAGATCTTATCATCTTGCTCCCTTCCAAAAAAAATCCTGAATCTGCCCACCCCTCTCCTTCTCTGTAGTTAATGCAGGTCAAGCCTCCCATCACCTCTCACCTGAATTACTAAATAAGTCTTCTAGTTGATTGCCCAACTTCTACCTCACCCCATTATAATCTACTGTACATTGAGCAGCCAAGGTGATCATTTAGAAATACAAACCATACTGTATCACTTGCCTGCTTCAAACATTACAATGTTTCCCACTGTACCTGAAATAAATCCAAACTCCTACTTAGGACCATGAAACTCTACCTGATCTGGCCCTGTGCCTCTGACCTTGCCTCATCTCACACCACGCTCCTAGTAGTGTTTAGGCCATTTTGGCTTGCTTGCTTCTTTTAAAGAAAGTATTTTTATTTTTATTTATTTATTTATTTATTTTTGACAGGCAGAGTGGACAGTGAGAGAGAGAGACAGAGAGAAAGGTCTTCCTTTGCCATTGGTTCACCCTCCAATGGCCGCCGCGGCCGGCGCACCGCGCTGATCCGATGGCAGGAGCCAGGAGCCAGGTGCTTTTCCTGGTCTCCCATGGGGTGCAGGGCCCAAGGACTTGGGCCATCCTCCACTGCACTCCCTGGCCACAGCAGAGGGCTGGCCTGGAAGAGGGGCAACCGGGACAGAATCCGGCACCCCGACCGGGACTAGAACCCGGTGTGCCAGCGCCGCTAGGCGGAGGATTAGCCTAGTGAGCCGCGGCACCAGCCGAAAGTATTTTTATTTTAAAAATTTGTTTTATTTGAAAGGCAGAGTTACAGGAAAAGAGAGAGACAAAAGGAGAGATTTTCCCATCTGCTGGTCCACTCCCCAGACGGCCATAGTGGCCGGAGCTCTGCCAGTCCAAAGGCAGGAGCCAGCAGGTTCTTCTGAGTCTCCCAAGTTAGTGCAGGAGCCCAAGCACTTGGGCCATCTTCTGCTGCTTTCCCAGGTACATTAGCAGGGAGCTCGATAGGAAATGGAGCAGCCAGGAATCAAACCAGCAACCATATGGGATGCTAGTGCTGCAGGCGGAGGCTTAACCTGCTACGTCACAACACCAGTCCCTTTGCTTGCTTTCTGTTCATCACATCCAGCTCATTCTTGTCTCAGGATCTTTGCTTGTCTAAGTTAATGTTCTTCCTCGGAATTTTTTTTTTTTTTTTTTAAGATTTACTTAGTTATTTGAAAGAGAGAAAGAGGGAGAAGCAGAGAGGAAGATCTTGCATCTACTGGTTTACTTCCCAGATGGCTGCAACAGCTGGGATTGGGGCAGGCCAAAACCAGGAGCTTCATCTGTTGGTTGCAGGAACCCAAACACTTGGGCCATCTTCTGCTGCTTTTCCACAGCCATTAGCAGGGAGCTGGATCAGATGGGGAGCAGCCAGAATGTGAACCAGTGCCCATATGAGATATGAGCATCTCAGGTAACGTCTGTGCTACAACAACTGGCCCCATTCCTCTAGCTCTCTCTTTTGTGGGGTGGGCCTTTACAGAGGATCCTTGTCTTGGCTTTCGTCTGGCCCAGCTCTAGCCATCATAGCCATTTGGGGGGTGAACCAGCAGATGGAAGATCTCTCTGTCTCTCTGTAACTCTTTCAAATAAAATAAATAAATTTTAGAAAAAAAAAAAGCTGCTACCTGGGACACCTGCATCCCAATATCAGAGTGCTTGGGTTGAATCCCAGCTCCACTTCTGATTCCAGCTTCCTATTAGTGCACAGCCTGAAAGGCAGCAGGTAATGGCTCCAGTATTTGGGTCCTTGCTGTCCAAGTTAGAGACCTAGATTGAGTTCTCAACTCCTGGCTTCAGCTTGGTCCAGCCCTGGTTGTTACGAGCATTTGGGAAATGAACCAGTGGACAGAACATCTCTGTCTGTTTCTGTCTTTCAAATAAATAAAAATAATTTTCTTACAGGTTAACTTTTATATAAGAAAAGTGGACCCTTCCCAATATATTAAAATAGTATCTCTATATACTTTTTTTAAAGAAATTTTTTTTTAAGATTTATTTTATTTATTTGAAAAGAGTTACAGAGAGAGGTAAAAAGAGAAGCAGGAGTCTCCCACCCATTGATTCACTCCCCAAATGGCCACAACAGCCGGAACTGAGCTGATCTGAAGCCAGGAGCTCCTTCCGGGTCTCCCACGTGGGTGCAGGGGCCCAGGGACTTGGCCCATCCTCTGCTGCTTTCTCAGGCACATTAGCAGGGAGCTGGATGGGAAGTGGAGCAGCCAGGACTCGCACCAGCATCCATATGGGATGTTGGCATTGCAGACCAGGGCTTTAACCCACTCAGCACAGCCCTGGCCCTTATTTATGCTTTAATAGTCTAGATAT
This sequence comes from Oryctolagus cuniculus, assembly GCF_964237555.1. NCBI lineage: Eukaryota > Metazoa > Chordata > Mammalia > Lagomorpha > Leporidae > Oryctolagus > Oryctolagus cuniculus. The sequence goes on from NC_091442.1 coordinate 59,012,787, forward strand.
ATACCAGAAGAATACAAAATGATGGTTCTCACTGTATAGCTTTTTATGTTATTTTGATTTCTGATCTATATAAATATATTACCTATTCAGAAAATAATTATGATAGGGGTAAATCAGTACTCATAGCAGGGGCCTGGTAACCTGGCAACATGAATGTGGCCTGGTCTGCTCCTCAGATGGTAAACCCTGAGTGACTCACCTTAAATGACAGTACCAGAATACAGACAAGGGCCTGCCAGGATGAGTAGCCAACCTGACACACCCCACAACCTCTCGACACCCTGGGAGAGTTTGCTCTACTCTCATCAATATGCCTTTTGTGGTGGGAGGCTGCACAGACCTAGAAAGGGTCCAGAGGCTAGTGCAGTGGTGCAGTGGGTTAAGCCATGGTCTGTGGCACCAGCATCCCACATGGGCACCAGTTTGTGTCCCGGCTATTCCACTTCCGATCCATCTCCCTGCTAATGGCATGAGAAAGCAGTAGAGGATGGCCCGAGTCCTTGGGCCCTTGCACCCATGTGGGAGACCAGGAATAAGCTCCTGACTCCTAGTGTCTGCCTGGCCAGCCTGTCACTGTGGCCATCTGGGGAGAGAACCAGCAGATGGAAGATTCTCTGGCTCGCCTTGTCTCTTTCTCTGTAACTCTGCCTTTCAACTAAATAAATCTTTAAATGCAGCCTGAATTTTATTCAGCTCAAATGTCTGTGCTTCTTTGGGTGGTTGGAAACAAGAAAGAAAGGATAAACCCAGAGGCTTAAGGGGAGCCCCTGGGAGTTACATAAGCAATGAATGGGGGAAGGGACGTAAGACACCATTTACTGGTGTCCTGGTTTAGAAAATAGGATCATCACTAGCTGGCTAGGAGTGGCAGAGATCAAGCAGCACTCACAGACGAGGGCAGTGAGGACCCTCCAGGACGCCATGTAAAGGATACATCTTACTCACTGTACTGCGTGGCAGCTGTGAGGCTTCCTTACACTGCCCAGGAAGACATGGCTACCTCAGGTCTGACAAGGCTGGCTGAGGGACACTTATAAAGGTGCCAGCTGTCATAGGAAAATGCAGAGTTCTCGACTGCATCACAAGCTGGTCTTGTCAACAGATCCCAGGGAAAATGGTATATACACTTCCCCACTCCCTATCAGGCAGTAGGCAGGCTAAATGCACCTGCAGGGAGTCTGGCTGATGACCTGAAGCACTGCAGAGAGAACTTACCTGGAAAGTGCAGAAGTTAAATCACAGGCAGGAAGATGGAGCCCAGAGTTCCCACAGAGGAAAGGAAGCCACCAAGATACTGTCAGAAGCTGGAAACAAGTAGCTGACCATTTGACAGCAGAAAAACCCCAAGGTGACCTAGAAGACCATCTGAACCACTCACTGGACCTGTGTGGTATCCACCTTGAGATGGACTCTGCAAGGCCCTACCCTGTGGCTACCACTGTTCCTCTGTTCCAAACCTCCACTGGGGCAGGAGAGTAGAGGCAGGATACAGTGACTTCCCAGGGGTCCCAATCCCTATGAACAGGCTCCACCGCCTGTCATCCCACTAAAGTTGTCATCAGACCAACTCACCTGTACTGGCTCCTCCAAGACTCCACTGCAGATAGGACAGATAAGGTCTTCGTCAACATCCCCCTGGAAACGAGTTACATCATACCCCATGTCTCATCACTGAAACCCAGGTCCTGGGAGGAAAAACAGGAAAAAGAGCAGTTCAGAACCACGGTATGTAGGGTAAACATGAACTCACTGCCAAGATTTTTTTGTTGTTGCTAAGATTTTATTTGTTTGAAAAGTAGAATGACAGATAAAGAGGAGGAGACGAGAAAGAGATCTTCCATCTGCTGGGTCACTCCCTAAAGGGCCAAAATGGCTGTAGCTGGGCCAGGGCAAAGCTAGGAGCCAGAACTCTATCCAGGTCTTCCACGTGGGTGGCACAAGCACAAGTACTCAGGCCATCTTCTGCTGCTTTCCCAGGCATTAGCAGGAAGATGGGTCTGAAGCAGAGCAGCCAGGACTCAATCTGGCACTCCTAAACAGGATGCCTACATTATAGGCGGTGCCCTAACCTGCAGTTAAGATAACCTGCAGTGGCTTAACTTAGACAATGCGAGGCCCCCATTAATTTTTTTTTAAAAGACTTATTTATTATATTTGAAAGGCAGAGTTGTGTGTGGGGGGAGACAGTCAGAGACAGAGAGAGATAGAGGTCCCATTAATTTTTTAAAAAATTATTTATTGGGGCTGGCACTGTGAAGTAGCAGGGTAAAGCTGCCACCTGCAGTGCTGGCTTCTCATATGGGTGCCGGTTCAAGTCCTGGCTGCTCTACTTCTGATCCAGCTCTCTGCTATGGCCTGGGAAAGGCAGTAAAGGATGGCTCAAGTCCTTGGGCCCCTGCATCCGTATGGGAGATCCAGAAGAAGCTCCTGGTTCCTGGTTTCAGATCAGCCCAGTTCCAGCCGTTGCGTCCATCTGGGGAGTGAACTAGCGGATGAAAGACCTCTCTCTCCTCTCTGCCTCTACCTACCTATCTGTAACTCTGCATTTCAAATAAATAAATAAATCTTTTTTAAAATGTATTTATACTTTTATTTGAGTGACAGAGCTATGGGACAAGGAAGAGAGAGAAAGAGATCATCTACCCACTGATTCACTCCTCAAATGTCCCCAATAGCCTGGAAGGGAGAGAAGCTTACTCAATAAACAATCCTATTATTGCAAGTCATTACATAAGTACACATTTAAAACACAAATTAGTAAATGATTTCAAAGACTAATCATAGGGCCTTATGAGGACAACAGATGTGGATTTTCTAACCCAGGGTCAAAGATTACCCAGGGGTGGCTGGCACCGCGGCTCACTAGGCTAATCCTCCGCCTGCGGCGCCAGCACACCGGGTTCTAGTCCCAGTCGGGGCGTCGGATTCTGTCCCGGTTGCCCCTCTTCCAGGCCAGCTCTCTGCTGTGGCCAGGGAAGTGCAGTGGAGGATGGCCCAAGTCCTTGGGCCCTGCACCCCATGGGAGACCAGGAGAAGTATCTGGCTCCTGCCATCGGATCAGTGTGGTGCGCTGGCCGCAGCGCGCCAGCCACGGTGGCCATTGGAGGGTGAACCAACGGCAAAGGAAGACCTTTCTCTCTGTCTCTCTCTCTCACTGTCCACTCTGCCTGTCGAAAAATAAAAAAATAAAAATAAAAAAAAATAAAAAAAAGAAGAGGAGCATCAGGACTGGAATTGGCGCCCATATGGGCTGCTGGTGCCGCAGGCAGAGGCTTAGACCACTACGCCACAGTGCCAGCCCCACAGTTATTTAATACTACACATATTCTGGGTCCTGCACTGTGGCACAGCAGGTAAAGCTGCTGCCTGCAGTGCCGGCATCCCATATGGGCGCCGGTTCGAGTCCTGGCTGCTCCACTTCTGATCCAGCTCTCTGCTATGGCCTGGGAAGCAGTGGAGGATGGCCCAAGTGCTTGGGCCCCTGTACCCATGTGGGAGACTCAGAAGAAGCTCTTGGCTCCTGGCTTCGGATCGGCACAGCTCCGGCCATCACAACCATTTGAGGAGTGAACCAGTGGATGGAGGACTTTCTCTCTCTCTGCCTCTAGGTAACTCTGCCTTTCAAATAAATAAATAAGTCTTTAAAGAAATACTGGTGCTGTGGCGTAGTGGGTAAGGCTGCCGCCTGCAGTGCCAGCATCCCATATTGATGCCAGTTTGAGTCCCAGCTGCTCCGCTTCTGATCCAGCTCTCTGCTATGGCCTAGGAAAGCAGTGGAGGATGGTCCAAGTCTTTGGGCCCCTGCACCCGCATGGGAAGCCCTGGAGGAAGCTCCTGGCTTCAGATCGGTGCAGCTCTAGCTGCTGCGGCCAACTAGGGAGTGAGTGAGCCAGAGGATGTAAGACCTCTCTCTCTCAGCCTCTCCTGCTCTGTCTGTGTAACTCTTGACTTTCAAATAAATAAATATTAAAAAAAAATACTACACATTTTCCCATAAACTTTTTTTTAGAGAATTATTTATTTGAAACTCAGAGTTACACAGAGAAGGAGAAGCAGAGGGAAGGAGCGGGGGGTGGGGGGGAAGGTCTTCCATCCACTGGTTCTCTCCAATTGGTCGCAACAGCTGGAGCTGCACAGATCTGAAGCCAGGAGCCAGGAAGTTCCTCCAGGTCTTCCCACACGGGTGCAGGAGCCCAAGGACTTGAGCCATCTTCTACTGCTTTCCCAGGGCATAGTAGAGAGCTGGACTGGAAGTGGACACGAATCGGTGCCCATTTGGGATGCTGGCACTGCAGGTAGCGGCTTTACCCCTTACGCCACAGGGTTGGCCCCTTCCTATAAACTTTTTAAAGCCTTCTCATATATTGCTCTTTCGTCTCTGGGGCCCAAAGTTCAGGCTTGGGCTTATGAGCATTCTTTTGAAACTGTCAGTGTAAACAACCCTGGCCCGTTTCCTACGACATGGAGCAGGAAGGGAGGCACCTACCATGTATTTGTCTCTCCTCAGACCTTTGATCTTCTGTCCTAGGCCAATATAATTGAACAAAAAAGAAGCAAAGGATGGAATTCTCTTGAGTAATCTGTAAATGGTGATTGGATAGGGTCAGCATATAAATGATTATATTAAGGACGTAAGGAAGTGAAAGCCTCTTGTGAACTAAACTCAATGAACTAAAAAGTCAGGCTGGAGGTGAGAAAACACGAGCAGCCCAGTGTCTGTCCTTACAGGGACCCAGACCATGGAGAGTAGCAGTCAAGTCCCTCTGGTGTCATTCACATGCGGCCACACTCCAGGAATGATATTCCCTTTCTCCTGCCATTGGCTCCAGTGGGAGTTGCCTCATTAGCACCTTGAGACCCTAGAATAGGCCACAGCTGACTGAGCCAAGGCAGGTGGGGCCAATGAATCCCACCCCTAAGAGTCTGAGCTGGCTCTTCCCTAGCTTCCGTGTGAAATGAGGAAGACAGAAATCAGGTCTGCAAGGAAAAGGAAAGACAGTCACGGCTGGAAAGGCATGGAAGAGAGAGAGTCCTGAGATTTCAGAGCCTCTGGTTTGTTCCAAGACCAGCGGCCTTCCTGTCTTTGGGTTCTGAGAGACACCCTATCTTCATCTTTTTGCCTAAGTCATTTTGAGTTTTGTTGCTGTATCTCACAACCAAAAGAGTCCTGACTCATAGAAAAAGCAAGGCAGAATCCTTGCATCACCTCAGAAGTTTGAAAGGGAAGGAAAAATTTACAACAATATTTTATCCTTCTAACCTAAAACCAGATTTTTAAAAGATCAGCCGGGGCAAGGGCTGTGGCACTGCAGCTTACGCCAGTTGGGATGCCTGAATCATTCTGGAGTGTTTGATTCAAATCTCAGCTATGCTGTTTCCCATCCAGCTTCTTGCTAATATGTACCCTGGGAAACAGCAGATGATGGCTCAGGTACTTAGGCCCCTGTCACCCATGTGGGAGACCCAGATGGAGTTCCTGGCTCCTGGCTCCTGGCTTCAGCCTGGCCGAGCCTTAGTTACTATAGATATTTGGGGAGTGAACCAGCAGGTGGAAAATTTTTCTTTAATGAATTCTAGTTCCTTAAGATAAGTGATAGGGGCCGGCGCCGTGGCTCACTAGGCTAATCCTCCGCCTTGTGGCACCGGCACACCAGGTTCTAGTCCCGGTCGGGGCGTCGGATTCTGTCCCGGTTGCCCCTCTTCCAGGCCAGCTCTCTGCTGTGGCCAGGGAGTGCAGTGGAGGATGGCCCAAGTACTTGAGCCCTGCACCCCATGGGAGACCAGGATAAGCACCTGGCTCCTGCCATCAGATCAGCACGGTGCGCTGGCCGCAGCGCGCCAGCCGTGGCGGCCATTGGAGGGTGAACCAACAGCAAAAGAAAGACCTTTCTCTCTGTCTCTCTCTCTCACTGTCCACTCTGTCAAAAAAAAAAAAAAAAAAGATAAGTGATGGGGAGATTAGCACAAGTACAAGGAATGCAGAACAGACGGTTCTCAATCAGACCGGATATGGCTTGCAAAGACTTCACAGATTTGGCTTACAAGGTATGTTTTCTTTTTTTTTTTTTCTTTTTTATTTTTTTTATTTATTTATTTATTTTTTTTTTTTATTTTTTACAGGCAGAGTGGACAGTGAGAGTGAGAGACAGAGAGAAAGGTCTTCCTTTTGCCGTTGGTTCACCCTCCAATGGCCGCCGCGGCCGGCGCGCTGCGGCCGGCGTACCGCGCTGATCCGATGGCAGGAGCCAGGAGCCAGGTGCTTTTCCTGGTCTCCCATGGGGTGCAGGGCCCAAGCACCTGGGCCATCCTCCACTGCACTCCCTGGCCACAGCAGAGGGCTGGCCTGGAAGAGGGGCAACCGGGACAGAATCCGGCGCCCCGACCGGGACTAGAACCCGGTGTGCCGGCGCCGCTAGGCGGAGGATTAGCCTAGTGAGCCGCGGCGCCGGCCACAAGGTATGTTTTCAACAAGGTTTCTCAACCTCAGCAGCAGAATCACTTGGAACTAGAAAATTTTTTGCTGTGGGGGCTGTCATGTGGTCTCTACCCACTAGGTGTCAGTAGCAATCCCCCAGGAGTGACAACTAAGTTTGTCTGCAGACACTGGCAAATATCCATGGTGAGAGAGGGGTAGAGTAGGGCTGTAGTGCTTAATCAGCAGCATTCTTTTTCTCTCTATTTTTTTTAAAGATTTTATTTATTTATGAGGTGGAGTTACAGAGAGGGAGAGAGACAGAGGAAAAAGGTCTTCCATCCGCTGGTTCACTCCCCAAATGGCCACAATGGCCAGCACTGGGCCAATCTGAAGCCAGGAGCCAGAAGCTTCTTCTGAGTCTCCCACATAGGTACGGGACCCAAGGACTCAGACCATCTTCCACTGCTTTCCCAGGCCATTAACAGCTGAACTGGAAGAGGAGCAGCTGGTTCTAGAATAGTTGCTCATATGGGATACTGGCACTGCAGGCGGAGGCTTAGCCTACTATACCATAGTGTTGGCCCAGCTGCATTCTTTATGGGCACTGGTTCCAGTCCCCACTTCTGATCCAGCTCCCTGCTAATGCGCCTGAGAAAGCAGCAGGAGATGGCCCAACTACCACATCCACATGGGAGATCCAGACAAAGTTTGGCCTGTCCCAGCTCTAGCCACAGCAGTCATCTTGGGAGTAAACCAACAGATGCAAGGCCTCTCTCTCTTTCCATCTTTCCCTCTCTCTGTTACTTTGTCTTTCAAATAAATAAATATTTATTAAAAATATCCTCTGGGGGAGAAAAAGTGGTCCTGGCTGAGAAAAGGCATTAGAGTCAGAGCAGGGCCTGGGCCTTTTGGAGCAAATAAAATAACATGAAACATAACTAGAAAACAGCACAGGGTTTGTGTTAGAGATGTATTGAAAGATGAAGATAGGGGCTGGCGTTGTGGCATAGTGGATAAAGCCGCTGCCTGCAGTGCCGGCATATCATATGGCTGCTGGTTCGAGTCCTGGTTGCTCCACTTCTGATCCAGCTCTCTGCTATGGCCTGGGAAAGTAGTGGAAGATGGCCCAAGTCCTTGGGATACCCACGTGGGATACCCGGAAGAAGCTCCTGGCTTCCGACTGGCAGGTGCTCCAGCTGTTGCGGTCAATTGGGGAGTGAACCAGTGGACAGAGGACCTCTCTCTGCTTCTCCTTCTCTCCTCTCTCTGTGTAACTCTGACTTTCAAATAAATAAATAAATAAATCTTCAAAAAAAAAAAAAAAAAAAAGATGAAGACAAAGAAGGCAGGAGTCCAGCACTAAGGGCCCTGGTGTAGTAGGCTAGTTAGAATTATACTAGGCGCTGTGGTGTAGTAGGCTAAGCCTCTGCCTGCGGTGCTGGCATCCCATATGGACACCAGTTCATGTCCTGGCTGCTCCTCTTCCAATTCAGCTCCCTGCTAATGGCCTGGGAAAGCAGCAGAAGATGCCTCAAGTGCTTGGGACCCTGCACCCATGTGGAGAGTCCAGGAAGAAGCTCCTGGCTCTTGGCCTCAGATTGGCTCAACTCCAGCCATTGTGGCCATTTGGGGAATGAACCAACGTATGGAAGACCTTTCTCTCTGTCTCTTTCTCTGTCTGTAACTCTGCCTCTCAAATAAATAAATAAACATTTTTTAAAAATAAAAAAGAATTAGCCTAAAAGGGGCTGGCATTGTGGCATAGTGGATTAAACCGCCGCCTGAGGTGCTGGCATCCCATATGGGTACCAGTTTGCTGCTCCACTTCTGATCTAGCTCCCTGCTAATGTGCCTGGGAAAGCAGGGGATGATGGCTCAAGTGCTTGGACACCTGTGCCCACAAGGGAGACCTGGAAGAAATTCCTGGCACTGCGAAGCCTGAGGCATCATTTTTATCTTTTTTTTTTTTTTTAAATTTTATTTATTTGAAAGGCAGAGTCAGAGAGAGAAGAAGAGACAGAGAAAGAGATCTTCCATCCAGTGGTTCACTTCCCTAATGGCCACAATAGCCAGGGCTGGGCCAAGCCAAGCAGGAGCCAGGAGTTTCATCCAGGTCTCCCACATGGGTACAGGGACCCAAGGACCTGGGCCCATCTTCCACTGCTTTCCCAGGTGCATCAGCAGAGACCTGGATCAGAAGTGGAACAGCCAGGACTCGAATCAGGCCTCATATGGGATGCCAGCTTAACCCAGCACACCACAATGTCGGCCCTGTGACTTTTTTATGGATGTCAGTTTGTACTTTTTTCTTTTTTTCTTAAGATTTATTTATTGTTTGGAAGGCAAAGTTGAGGGGAGAGAAAGACACAGAGAGAGATCTTCCATTCACTGGTTCACCCCCCAAATAGTTCACTCCCCAGATGGCTGCAACGGCCAGAGCTGGGCCAATCTGAAGCTAGGAGCCTCTTCCGGGTCTCCCCTGTGGGTGCTGGGGCCCAAGCATTTGAACCATCTTCTGCTGTTTTCCCAAGCGTTAGCAGGGAGAGGGATCATAAGTGGAGCAACTCTAACCAGAGTCCACATGGGATGTCAGTACTACAGACAGCGGCGCCGGCCACCAGTTTGTATGTTTTAATTTTTTGACAATTTCAGACTTACAAAAAAGTTGTGAGAATAGTGCAAAGAATTTACATACCCTTCATTTACATTTCCCAAACGTTAAGACTGTACCACATTTATTATATAATTCTTTCTACATATACAACCAGATGGATTTTTTAAAAGTTTTTCTAAAAAACTCAGAGTAAATTTCAGACTTTACACTTTTATCCTTCTGTTGGTTCACTCCCCAAATGACTGCCTCGGCCAGAGCTGCGCTGATCTGAAGCCAAGAGCTAGGTGCTTCTTCCTGGTCTCCCACGCGGGTGCAGGTGCCCAAGCACTTGGACCATCCTCCACTGCCCCCCCGGGCCACAGCAGAGAGCTGGACTGGAAGAGGAGCAACTGGGACAGAACCCGGTGCCCATATAGGATGCCGGCGCCACAGGCGGAGGATTAACCAAGTGAGCCATGGCGCCGACCCCGTCATCCAGATTTTAAAAACTCCTTTAATCTGAAAGTCTTTCTGCCTTTCATGACCTTGACATGCTTTAAGAACACAGACCACTTAAATGACAATGTACCTCAATTTTCGTTCGCCAAATGACTCTTCATGATTAAAGTGAAGTTTTCATTTTGGGGCAAAAACACCACAGTAATGATGCCGGGTTCCTACTGCGTCCCATCAGGGGCACGTGGTACTGCTCTGTATCGTCACTGGTGATGGGGATGTTAACCCTCTGGTTAAGTGTTGTCTCCCAACTTTCTCTCCTGTAGAGTTACTAGCTTTCCTTTGTAATTAGTAAGAATCTTGTGGGGAGACTTTGAGCATGTACATCTGCAGAATTTTAAGCAAGAAACTGACATGATCAGTTTTCTGTTTTACACAAGTGAGTCTAACAGCTCTGTAGAAAAAAAAAAGAAAAAACAAGAAGGGAAGATGAAAGGAAGTGGGACCTTTTACAAAATTGTAAAAATTCAGTATTAAAAAAAGTATAAGGGCTAGAACTGTGGCAAAGCAGATTAAGCTACTGGATGGGATGCATAGATTCCTTATAGGAGTAACTGGTTCAAGTCCCAGGTATACTGTGCTGGAGATGGATCTGGTTTCCCACTAATGCATGAAGTAAACAGCGTATGGTGGTCCTAGTGCTTGGGCCCCTGTCATCCACAGGGAAGATCTGAATGGATTCCTAGCTCCTGGCTTCAGCCTGGCCCAATCCTGGCTGTTGCAGTTATTTGGAGAATGAACCAGCAGATCGAAGATCTTTCTCTTTCCCTCTCTACATAATAATTGTTTATTCATTTAAACAAATAAATAATAACTTTTAAAAAGCCAGGGTCAGCACTGTGGCGTAGCATGTAAAGCCATTATCTGAGACGCCAGCATCCCATATGGGCACCAGCTCAAGTCCTGGCTGCTCCACTTCCGATCTGGCTCCTTGCTAATGGCACCTGGGAGAGCAGCAAAGGATGGCCCAAGTGCTTGAGCCTCTGCACCCATGTGGGAGTCCTGGAAGAAGCTCCTGGCTTCAGTCTGGCCCAGCCCTGACCATTGAGGCCATCCTTGGAGTGAACCAGCAGACTGAAGCTCTCACCCTGTATCTCTCCCTAACTATGACTTTCAAATAAAATAAATCTTTTTTTTTTTTTTTTTTTTTGACAGGCAGAGTGGACAGTGAAAGAGAGAGACAGAGAGAAAGGTCTTCCTTTTGCTGTTGGTTCACCCTCCAATGGCCACCACGGCTGGCGCGCTGCGGCCGGCGCACCGCACTGATCCGATGGCAGGAGCCAGGTGCTTATCCTGGTCTCTCATGGGGTGCAGGGCCCAAGCACCTGGGCCATCCTCCACTGCACTCCCGGGCCACAGCAGAGAGCTGGCCTGGAAGAGGGGCAACCGGGACAGAATCCGCTATGCCACAGTGCCAGCCCCACAGTTAACACTTTTGTAATATGATTTTTTAAAATCTGTATTTATTTGAGAGGCAGAGAGGGAGGGAGAGAGAGAGTTCCCATTTGCCGATTCACCCCTCAAACGCTCTCAATAGCCAGGACTGTGCTGGGCTGAAGCAGGAAGCTAAGAACTCAATTCAGGTCTCATGTGGATAGCAGGAACCCAACCACCTGAGCTGTCAATGCTGCCTCCCAAGATGTAGATTAGCAGGAAACTGGCCAGGAGCCGGAGGCAAATATCAAACCCAGGTACTCCAATACAGCATGCAAGCCTGTCAACCAGCATCTTAATAACTGGGCTAAATGCCTGCTCTGTAATATCACTTTTTGTTTTTAAAGATTTTTTTTTTTTTAGAGGCAGAGCCACGAAGAGACAGATTTCCCATGTATCCCATACGGGCACCGGTTCGAGGCCAGGCTGCTCCACTTCCGATCCAGTTCCCTGCTAATGCACCTGGGAAAGCAGCAGAGAATGGCCTGAGTACTATAGCAGGGTAGGAGACCTGGATGAAGCTGGCTTCTGTCTTCCGTGTGGCCCAGCCCTGGCAATTGTGGGAGTGAACCAGCAGATGGAAGATCTCTGTCTCTCCTCTTCTCTCTATAACTCGACATTTCAAATAAATAAATCTTTTTTTTTTTTTTTTACAAAAAGAAAAGTCCTAGGAAGTAAGTATAGTTTTTATCCTCAGTTTACAGACCAAAAAACAGATGCCCAAGAGGTCCTGTAACTTGACTAAGGTCACAGAGCTACAAACAAGAGGCAGATGAACCCAGGCCAGCGAGGTCCTGGAAGCTGCTTAAGCCACAATGACTCTTCATATATCACTAAGCCAGCAAACACTTGGCAACAGAAGAACTTCCTACAAAAAGTTAACAAACTGTCCCTAAGACTTCTGGCACTGCTCAAGTTTAGGTTGGAATCGCATTTGATGATAATCAAGTCCCTCCCACTGGTTCTGCCTGGCTCCCCACCCCTCTGCCCTCCTGCTGCTTGTGTCCTTCCCGGGTCATTTGTTTGGTTCAGAAATGGTGCCCCCTCTAGAGCACTCACTTTTCCTGGAAGATCAATGCCCTTTCTCCTCCCGCCTTGAACATACGCTAACGGAGTGCCAGCCCTAAGGTTTCCTCTCTGGCTGCAGCCCTCACACCCCCTTCCCTGAGCACCCTATATTCACATGTGGAATAAGCTGACATCATTTTCTTTGTTTCTGCCTTCTGTCTTAAAAATAAAGGCAACTTGAGGTCAGAACTCATTCCATCTTGCTATTTTTAGCATTGTGGTATGTAAGAAATATTTAAACAATATTTTACTTAAATTTCAATTTCCTAACCTCCACATAGCATTGACATATATTTATTTAGTATCAAATTATAGAAATAGTCTAAAAAATATGGGGCAGGCTATTGGCTCAGCAGTTGAGACACCACTTGGGATGCCAGCATCCTTTGTCAGAAAGCCTGCAAACCAATTTCCTGCTAATGTGCTCCCTGAGAGGCAACAGACGGTGACCCAACTACTTGGTTCCCTGCTACCCATATAGGAGACCCAAACGAAGTTATAGGGTGGTAGCTTCTGCTTGGCCCAGCCCTGGCTGTTGTGGGCATTTGGGGAGTGACCCAGCAGATGAAGATCTCTCTTTCTCTATCTACTTTAAATGAAAATTAAAAAAAGAAGACTATAAAACAGCAACAAAAACAGAAGATCAACTGGAGACAGGAGAATGTTCTGGAGCAAAGAGGTTCATGAAAGTCAAAGGAAGGGGCCAGCTCTGTGGCATAGTGGGTAAAGCCACCACCTGCACTGCCGACAGACCATACGAGTGCCGGTTCAAGTTCCAGCTGCTCCATTTCTGATCTGACTCTCCGCTATGGCCTGGGAAAGGCAGTAAAGGATGGCTCAAGTCCTTGGACCCCTGCATCCGTATGGGAGACCCAGAAGAAGCTCCCGGCTCCTGGCTTCAGCTCGGCCCAGCCCTGCCATTGCTGACATTTGGGGAGTGAACTAGTGAATGGAAGACTTATCTCTCTCTCTGCCTCTGCCTCTCAAAAAAAAAAAAAAAAAAAAAAATCTTTAAAAGAACAACAACAAAAAACAAAGGTGAAAGGAGTTATAGAAAGACAGAGAGAAGTGAGAGTTTTGTTTCACAGATACAGAGTTTAAGTCTTGCAACATGGAAACTTCTGGGGCTCTGTTTTCACCAGAATGCAAATATATTCAACACTACTAAACTGTGTACTTAAAAATGGTTAACATGGTAAATTTTTATATATTTTCTACCTCAAATAAATAAAAATGTCAAAGGAGAGGAAGAATGAATGGGAAGGAAAAGAAGTGTCAAAAGCTACAAAAAGGGGCCAGCACTTGCCACAATGGCATCCCATACCAGAGTGCCAGTTCAAGTCCAGGCTACTCTACTTCTGATGCAGTTCCTGTGAATGTGCCTGGGAAGGCAGCAGATGATGGCCCAAGTACTTGGATCCCTGCTACCCATACAGGAGACAGAAAGAGGGATATCTCTAAAGCAGAAGGGAAGAAAAGAAATGTATAAACAGAAGCCCAGACAGTTTTTTTTTTTAAAAAGTGCTTTTTGGGGCCGATGTGGTGGTGCCAAGGATAAAACCACCACCGGCAACACTGGCATTTCATATGAGCTCCAATTCAAGCTCCGGCTGCTCCACTTCCGATCCAGCTCCCTCTAAAGGCCTGGGGAAGAAGCAGAAGATGGCCCAAGTACTTGGACCCCTGCACTCATGTGGGAGACCTGCAAGAAGTTCCCAGCCCAGGTTGCTGCAGCTATCTGGGGAGTGAACCAGCAGATGGAAGACCTCTCTCTTTCTGTCTCTCCTTCTAACTCTACCTTTCAAATAAATAAATAAATCTTTAAAACAGCAACAACAACCGAGCACTTGGGTCCCTGCAGCCCACATTGGGGACCCAAATACAGTTCTGGGCTCCTGGCTTCAGCCTAGCCCAGCCCCCACTGTTGTGAACATTTGGGAAATGAACCAGAGGGTGTTATCTCTATCTTTCCATCTTTCAAACAAAATGAAAACAAATAAAAATTACTAAGAAATACCAAGAAAAAATTCTGAAAATTTTCTAATGAGGTTTCTGGCGATCCTAAAACAAATGGCTAGGTATGTCCCTCATTAGTACGGAGAAGCTGAGAGATGTGGAAAACCACTGGCCAAGGTCAGGAGCTCCAAGTTTCCCACCACAAAGTCAGGGTGGCTAGGCATTGTTCTAAATCTAAATGGTTTCTTTCCTTTTTTTTTTTTTTTTTTTTTTTAAGATTGATTTTATTTTACTTGAAAGTCAGGGTTACACCAAGAGGAGAGGGGAGGGAGAGGGAGAGAGGGCGGGAGAGAGAGGCCGGCGCCACCGGCACCCTGAGGCGCTGGATTCTGTTCTGGTTGCTCCTCTTCCAGTCCAGCTCTCTGCTGTAGCCCAGGAAGGCAGTGGAGGATGGCCCAAGTCCTTGGGCCTTTCGCCTGCATGGGAGACCACAAGCACCTGGCTCCTGGCTTCGGATCAGTGCGGTGTGCCAGCCACAGCGGCCATTGAGGGGTGAACCAACGGAAAAGGAAGACCTTTCTGTCTCTCTCTCTCACTGTCCACTCTGCCTCTCCAAAAAAATAAATAAATAAGAGAGACAGAGAGGTCTTCCATCCAATGGTTCACTCCACAATTGGTTACAACAGCCAGAGCTAAGCCGATCCGAAGCCAGGAGCCAGGAGCCTCCTCCAGGTCTCCCACGTAGGAGGCCAAGGACTTGGGCCATCTTCTACTTCTATTCCAGGCCACAGCAGAGAGCTGGACAGGAAGTGGAGCAGCCAGGTCTCAAACTGGCGCCCACATGGGATGCCAGCACTTCAGGCCAGGGCATTAACTCACTGTGCCACAGCACCGGCCCCTAAAGTTTCTTTATACACCAGGAGGACCCCCACCCCCATTTTATCCAACTTCCTATAACTGCACCCTTTCAGGGTGTGGTCTCAATAATTTAGATTTCTAATCTGGTTAGGGTATTCCCTATTGTCATCTTTGGGAAACCAACACTGACAAAGTTACATACAAACCCAGGTGACAGCTCTGGACGGACAGGCAGGCTAATGCAGGCATTAGGCTCACCTGACCACTCCCAACCCCGCTGCAATTCCAAGCTGCACGCCCCACAAGAGTTCAGCTGCCACTGCCCTGCAGCAGAAGCTTGAATAATACTGAAGCTAGAGGGACGTCAAGAGTCACAGCCGGTGACCACAGCCACTGGAAGCAGCATTTCCTGGATATTCTCTTTGAGATGTGGGCTAGGGAAAGGTCTTGGGAAGTTTCATTCAAACTGGAGAGGAGCAGCACTGTGGTGTCCGTCAGGCTTTCTGGAGTTCTGCAAACCAAAGTTGAAGACTCCTCCCCAGCCTCCGATCCAAACCAGTACCTCTGCACCCTTAGCTCAGCCCTGTTACCCTGGGGCCTCTCTGCTCCTGGCCAGACTAATACAAGAATGCTGGAGCTTCCTCTGTCCATTTAACTTACTGATACGGTTATTTTGCATACTTTCTATACCGGAGAGAGGATTTCAAACCAGATTGTTCCTGAAGGACACTGCCCTCACTTATTCAGGGTTTCTTGAATCTATACGTACAGTTGTGTAAATACTGCGCATTCATTCATGTTCTATACATGCTAGGAAAAATCACTCTAACCTGTGATTTATATTTTAGGACACAGGCATGCTGCCACCAATCACTGGTAAAAGTATTCTGGTGGAAATCAAGTGTAAGTGCTATACAATCTCCCTTCTATCAATTCTCTCCTCCATGGCCTGCGTACACAAAGACGCAAAGGGGAGAGGATTCTCCAGCTTCAATTACTTCAAACCACCACACAACTAGGGAAAGGGCCCCATGGCCAGCCCCTGTCTCAACAAACACAATTTGTAGGACGTTCAGTCTAGTCAAGAAATTTGGTGGCAAAGGATCGCACAGATGTCCCTACAAATTTTATCCTTTTATGTAGCAGTAGATAACAGCAGAATCCTTAGACTGAAATCACTTCCCCTCTTAGTGATCCAGTTTCCCCACTTCTGAGAGGAGGGAGTAGGGTACATGGCCTCAAAAGTTCTGTTTAATTCTAGAATACTGTGATCCATACTGACTTTGCCCATAGGGACCTGAAAAGTTAGACTTATTTGGTACATTTTAGTTGATTCAACTTACAGAAGAATCCGGAGGGCACATTCTTCAAGAATTCATCGAATGCTTAAGGTGAGGCTTACCAGCCTTCAAAACTAATGACTTCCCACTTGGTCATCAGCACGAGGAACTACCTGTGTGGTTGCCCCAAACCTCACCTCTGTCTCAAACACATATCCCCCCCCACTTTTTTTTTTTTAGATTTATTTGAAAGTCAGAATTACACAGAGAGAAGAGAGGCAGAAAGAGAGAGAGAGAGAGAGAGAGAGAGAGAGAGAGAGAGATCTTCCATCCGATGGTTCACTCCCCAATTGGCCGCAATAGCCGGAATTGTGCCAATGCGAAGCCAGGAGCCAGGAGCCTCTTCCGGGTCTCCTGCATGGGTGCAGGGGCCCAAGGACTTGGGCCATCCTCCACTGCTTTTCAAGGCCATAGCAGAGAGCTGGATCGGAAGAGGAGCAGCAGGGACTAGAACCGGCACCCACATGGGATGCCGGTGCTTCAGGCCAGGACGTTAATCTGTTGCGCCACAGTGCCGGCCCCCAACATATTCCTTTTGCTTGCAGTAGAAAAAACAATCCTTGCCCTCAATTGAGATGTAGGTTTGAGCCCAATGAGTACACAGGATAAACAAATAACATGACACAAAACTTACCAGGCAATTATCCATTATAGAAGTTGCCAATAAACGTTGAGAAGGGCAGGCATTGGGGAGCAGGAGGTTAAGCCTCCACTTAGGATCTCCACAACCAATACTGGAGCACCATATTGGTTTGATTCCTGACTACTCTGTGCCCCCAATCCAGCTTCCTGCTAATGTGCCTGGGAGGCAGCAGGTGATGGCTCAAGTACTTGGGTCCCTGCCAGCTACATGGAAGACTCAGAGGGAGTTCCAGGATCCTGGCTTCAGTCTGGCCCCAGCTGTTATAGCCATCTGGGGAGTGAACCAGATGATGAAAGAGCTCGCTCTCTCTCTCTGTTACTGTGCTTTCCAAATTAATAAATCTTTAAGAGATAATAATAATAAATGTGACATATAACTCACATAAATGAGTACGATGGGGTGGGTTAATCACAGAAAGCTTTATGCAGAGAGGAGTATTGGGAATCAGGTTTTCCAGGGGCAGCAGGAACCCCAGCTGGCAGAGAAGAGGGCTGACACATGGAGCAGGATTCAGTCAAGACTCCTTACCTTCCAAGTGTTGGGGGCAGACTCCCTGTTCACCGGGCTCCGACCCCCTGATGCCTCCACTCAGTGCCACTCAGGAGATGCTCTGAGTAACCCATCTTGTTGGCTATTCGACTGAGGCTTCCTTCCTGGTGACAGGCTCCATTGCCAGGGGGACGGATGTGATGTCACAACCAGGAACACTCTATTAATAGGAACAAGGAGGAGAAACTTGAGTCAGGAGAGCTACCTCCACTTGGCAGTGAGACCGGACAGACGAGGAGGTGAAGTCAGGCCGCTGGGGAGGCGATGACTCCAGCAAGGACCACAGGTTTCAGTGCTAAGCATACGTGGCTGCTCTCTAAGGAGAGAGACCACTGTCCAAGGAATCACTCACAGGGTTCAGTAGATTCACACAGAGCTGGTAGGGGACAGGAAAGCACAAAAGAAAGGGAGAGAAGAGGAAATGCTGCAGACAGAAACGATTCTTTTATTCAGCACACACTACAAGTAATATCAGTAATTCCAAATCTATAGCTCCACAATACATATACCCAAATACCTTATGGTATTATGTTTTTATTTCTTTATGTTTTTATGTTCCCCAAATGCTTTCATGCAATTTATTTCATGTAAACACAATGCTGGCCTTATTTTCCATATTAAAAATACTATTTATTGGGGCCAGCGCCATGGCACAGGTTAATACTCTGCCTGTGACACCAGCATCCCATATGAGTGCCGGTTCTAGTCCCGGTTGCTCCTCTTCCAATCCAGCTCTCTGCTATGGCCTGGGAAAGCAGCAGAAGATGACCCAAGTGCTTGGACCCCTGCACCTACGTGAGAGACCTGAAAGAACCACCTGGCTCCTGGCTTCGGATCGGTGCAGCTCCGGGCGTTGAGGCCATTTGGGGAGTGAACTAATGGAAAGAAGACCTTTCTGTCTCTCCCTCTCACTATCTGTAACTCTACCTCTCAAATAAATAAAAAAATCTTTAAAAAATTATTTATTCTCCACAATAAAAATAATACTTCCTAAAGACATGCTCAACAATGTTGGTACAGGAGTAATTTTTTTTTTTTAGATTATTTATTTGAAATGCAGAGTGAAGTGGGGAGGGTAGAGAGATCTTCCATCCACTGGTTCACTCCCCAGATGGGCAAGGCTGGGCCAGCCTGAAGACAGGAGCCCCCAACTCCACCCTGGTTTCCCACATGGCTGGCAGGGACCCAAGTACTTGGACCATCATCCTCTGCTGCTTTCCCAGGTGCACTAGCAGGGAGCTGGATTAGAAGTGGAACATCTGGAACTCTAACCAGCACTGCAATACGGGATGCCAGTGAGTTCAGAACCCAATCCAAGTCTCCTACACAGGAGGGTGTAGTGCGTCTTTCACTTTAACAACACCCCATTTCCCAGCACACTGGCACATGCTCCTGAATCTCAAGATTTGTTTCCAGGAACCAGTGCTGTCGGCTATGCTCTCTCCTCGTGATGGCTTCCACGTTCAGAAGGCAAACAGCTGCTCATGCTGGGAGAGACGACCCTACCTCAGTGCCCCCTTGGTCAGAACAAGAGGAGCTTTTACACCAGAGCAGGGGGTCAGCAGTCAGGAGACTCCTGTATGACCCTAAAGCCACGTGACCCTTCGGTGGTTTTCAGTTTCTTCAACTGTCAGGCAGGGGGAAAGGCACCTGCCTTATCTGCCTCCTTTACTGTCAGGGCTTGGTGGGAGAGAAGAACTGTGAACACCTTCATCACACTGCTACTGAGGGCTGGGAGGGGACATCGGAAACAAATCTGTTCCATCTCTTCAGTTACTGGGAACTGGGGCAGCTCCAAGGTCCAGTGGACAACACAGGGTAATGAGGCTACTGCACCAGCGGCCAGCCCGTCCATCGCCAACCGGGGGAAGACCAGCAGCCAGCAAAGGTATCAGCCTCTAGACCTATTATCAAACTAAAACCACTTCACGCTGACTGCCCATCACACGTCAGTCTCAAGGAATACAGGCCTCGGTCATAGCCACGTTTGCTATTAGCGAAATGAAGCCTGCTTCTTAACGGGGAATGCCTCAGTCCTGCTCCTTGCTCCTGAAGGAGCTCCAGAAGAAGTTCCCTGCTCCTTCTGCCCCCCTCACTCCCCACTTTTCCTGGGTCCTGGATGGCGGAAGGCTTTCCGGTGTGCAAAGCCTACAAGAGGGCCGGGCTGCAAACCACTGGCAAGGATGTGAGGAATGCGAGATTCCTTCATGGAGGGGTGGGAGGGGAAGAGGAGCGGAAAAGCATGAAAGGGAAGAGACAAGGCTGCCAAACACAAGGCACGGGAGAGAAGCCAAGCTATGGCGCTTCGAGGGCGGAGGTTCAGGTTCCGCCGGCCCCGGCGAAGCTCTGGCTGGCCCCGGAATGGTCCCGTCGTCCCCTCGGGGACCACCGCTGCCCATTTAAACAGCAAGTTGCTCCCCCGCCCTTCCGCCTCCTCCAGCCGGCCCGGGCCCCCTCCTGCAAGGTTCCCCAGCACATATCCACGCTGGCCTCTTCCAGGGATCCTTTCCCGACAACCCGACCTCCGGAGCCCCCTTCACACTCCGACTCTTCCCCAGCGCTGCGCCCTTCCTCCATTTCTCATTTTCCCGCCAGTCCCTTCTCCTGAACCCCAATATCTCCAACCCTCGCCCCAATACCCCCGGGACATCGCCCCCTCCCCTCCCACACCCTTTTCTAGGGGGAAGCCCGCGCAGGCGCAGTACGCACCGCCCTGGACGCGGTCTGGACTCGCCGTACCCAAGCCTGGCTGGAGCTGAGGCCGCACAGGCTACCGAACAGCCCTGGTGCCCAGCCCCAGCCTTTCCCCGGAGGGGGAAGGGGAAGGGGAAGGAGGGGGAAGAAGGTTCCGACCACTCGTCGCTGCCTCAGACGGATCCTTTGCCCTGCCCACCGCTGCTACGCAACCCGGCGGAAGCTCGTCACCAAACCCCGCCTCCTTGTTTAACTGAGACGGGCACTGGAGGCCACGCGCGGCCAACGAGGTGGGACGCGGGCTAGCCGGGCTTCCGCTCCAGGCCGGAAGTCTTTGTGATCCCAGCCGGGACTGTATAGCCAGTTTGGAGGGGGAACTCTATGGTCTTCCTGGCGTGAGCGTCGGGGCTGAGGCCGAAGATTCCTACCTTGGGAGGCGACGCTTTGCCGTGGAGGGACGCACGTGACTTGTTCCCTGGAGCGGATGCGGAGGGGTGCCGTCCGGGCCGGCCCCTCTCGCGCTTCCAGAGCCGTGGTCAGCGCCGTGGAGCCTCCCGACCCTATGACTCAGAGTCATGGGAATGGATACTGCCGCGAACAAGGCGGCCGCGGGTGGGGAGCGGGGGCGGGTCCGGCCGCGAAGCTTTGATCTGGAGATGCTCAAGCGGTTGCCCGCCTCTCCGCCAGCCACACTCGTGCCATTTCCACTCTGGGACCCCTTGAAGCACCTAGGGGGAAGAAAACGCCCCCTCTGCCCGGGCTGTCGTTTGATCTCCTTAGGCCTCAGCACTACGAACGAGGGTGTGGGCACGAGGGACGTGAAGGGGAAGCCCAAAGCGCTCTCCGGGAAAGTAGATGAGTTGGGCCAGCCACGGCATTACAGTTACTCCACCTCTTAGGCTAATCTGGCACTCAAGTGGCATTTGCTATGGATATTCGCTAAGTAACTGGCAATGCGCACTTTGTCTTCATGCATTTGGCGTATACACTACAGTACAGGAACTATCTACCTTTTGTTGGCCATCTGGCAGGTCCCAAAGGAAACTAAAGGTTCTGAGCTTTTCCATCCTGGGGAGCATGGTGGGGCGGGCCGAGGAGGACTGACTCCGATCTAGTGAGGCGACTGCAGTTGGAACTAAGGGAGGGACTAATGCAAATGCTGTCTTTGCCCAGGGTTCCCTTTCTTACAAAGGGGGTAAGTCTGCCAGTTTCTGTCTCTGGAATGCCATCCCCCCCCCCAAAAAAAAAGTCCCTGACCAAGGTGGGCAGTGAATTAAAGGTGAGGACCCCAAATCCAGAATAAAGAGGCTTAAAGCGGTGGGAGAGGAGGAGCCAACTGGTACTGCGTTTTATATTTGCTTTCTCATTTGTAAAATGGACTTGCATATGCAAAGATTGCTGGGACAGGGTTGTGCTGTAGAGGATTAAGCCGCTGCCTGCAATGCCAGCATTCTGTTGGGTGCTGGTTCATGTCTGGGCTGCTCCACTTTCCACCCAGTTCCCTGCTAATGTTGTTGGAAAAAACAGTGGAAGGTGGTCCAAGTGCCTGGGCACCTGCTCCCACTCATATGGGGAGACCCAGATGAAGCTCCTGGCTCCTGGCTTCAGCCTGGCCCAACTCCAACTGTTGCAGCCATTTTGGGGAGGGAACCAATGGATGGAAGATAGCCCCCCCTATCATTTTTTAAAAAAATTGCCACAGAAGGTGGGCATCATGGCACAGTGGGGTAAACCAACCTGGCATCTAAAAACAGAATGCTGATTGGAGACCCAGCTGCTCCTCTTCTGATCCAGCTCTCTGCTAATGTGCCTGGGGAAGACAGCCTTGGTGCTTGAGCCCCTGCTGCCCACATGGGAGACCCTGATGGAGTTCAAGGCTTTTGCTGAGACCACCTCAGCCATTTGACCATTTGTGGAGTGAACCAGTGGATGAAGTGCACTCTCTCTCTCCACTGCATCTCTCCTTTACCTTTCAAGGAAATAAACAGGAAAGGGGCCAGCATTGTGGCTTAGCGAGTTAAAGCCACCACCTACAATGCTGGCATCCCATGGATGTGCCAGTTTGACTCCCAGCTGCACCACTTCCCATCCAGCTCCTTGCCAATGGCCTGGGAAAAGCAATAGAAGATGGCCCAAGTGTTTAGGCCCCTGCCACCCACGTGGGAGTCCCCGGTGAAGCTCCCAGCTCCTGGCTTCGGGCTGTTGCAGCCATTTGGGGAGCAAACCAGGGGATAGATGATTTTCATCTCTCCCTCTTTCTCTGTAACTCTTTCAAATAAATACATCTTTAAAAAATAAATTTAGAAAGTTAAAAAAGAATTTTCCAGTAAAGAAATGAAGCACTGAGCCTGGATTCAGTCTGCCGGACTCCCAAGCCCTTGGTCCTTTTCCCACTGTATCAACCCTTGGAGAGAAAATTTTAAGAACCTAAAAGCGTCCCTCCAGCTAAGTAAAGGAAAACGAACATACGGCGCCCCCTGGTGGTCGATCTTTCCCCTTGCACAGGCAACCATATCTCTTGAGGCTCCTTTAACAGCTGAAGTCCACCCCCTTCTTAGCGCGAGAGCCTCGGATCGCGATTGGCTGGGCGGGAGACGGCGGCGGGACACGGGGTGCACCCTCGCTGTGCTGATTGGCCGGCCGGCGAGGTCCCGCCGTGGAAACTTCCGGGCGTGTCACCCTCCCGCGTTCCACCCGGCGGCATCCGGCGGCCGCGGGCCCTGTGGCTCCCCCTGCGGGCGGCTCAGCGGCGTTCGCAGTCGGGCCTGCTGGCTGGGTGGGTGGCGGGCAGTGGCTGGGGGAGGGAATGGGCCGAATCCCGGGGTGTCCGGATGAGGGTTCGGGAAGGGTCGGCGAGTGAAAGTCCATTCCCCGGCCGCTGCACGGGGTTCCCTCTCCCCGTCTCCGTCGGCTCCCCGGCTTCAGGGGTGGAGAGTGAAAGAGCATCCCGGCAGGGGGCCTTCCAGCTCTGCCGGACGCCTGAATTCTGATCCTGTAGTTGGCGGGATCCCCACCCCGAGGAAGTCTGATTCTAACCTTTTTGGAAGGCTTGCAGAGGTAGAGGCTGCCTAGGGTGATAGGTAGGCCCTGGGAAGTGGAGCATGGGTGCCAGGGCTCCGAGCGCGGAGCCTTCATCCCCTGTTCCCCCTTGCAGTGGGGGTGCCGAGGCTCGGGCAGCATGACGACGGAGACCTTCGTGAAGGATATAAAGCCCGGACTCAAGAATCTGAACCTCATCTTCATTGTGCTGGAGACAGGTGGCTTTGTGGGCGCCGCGGGGTCCACGGAGGGCGTGGGGGAGGGGAGCCCCCGCCGCCTGTGTTCCTAACTCGCTCCCGAGACACCAGGCTCTGCCCGTCTCTCCCTTGGACCTCGGCACAGAGCTGCAGTCGGGCATAGGATAGGTAGCACCCTCGCCAGGTCCATTTCCACTCAGAGCCCTCTCCATGGTGCTGGCCCCCTTCCCTCCCAGCCCTCTCAGCCCCTCCTGCCATAGGGACTTGGGGGCTTCTGTTCGTACCTCTTGTCCCTCACCCCACAGATATGCCGATCCCGTCTCTGGTACCTCCACCACCCTCACCTGTATGACCGTCTTCCCACACCCCCGGTTATTTGCTCCCCTCAGGCCGAGTGACCAAGACGAAGGACGGGCACGAGGTTCGGACCTGCAAGGTGGCAGACAAAACGGGCAGCATCAACATCTCTGTGTGGGACGACGTGGGTAACCTGATCCAGCCCGGGGACATTATCCGACTCACCAAGGGGTAGGAGGACCGTTAACGCCGGGCTACACAGGGGCAGCTGTGGCCGAGGGGAGTGGGGCCGACAGCCCCTGTAGCCCTCTGAGTCCCCCTCGGTTCCTGCTGGTTTTGCCCCCACAGGTACGCGTCAGTGTTCAAAGGTTGTTTGACGCTGTACACGGGCCGTGGGGGTGACCTGCAGAAGATTGGAGAGTAAGTGCTTGTCTTGGAGACTGGGAGGAAGGAATGCCAGCCCAGGGGGGACAGTTAGGGCTTGCGAGGGAGCAGCATATGGGGGCACGGTCCGCAGCCTGTACCTGGACGTCTCTGAGGCCTTGGGCAGCGGTCCCGAGGCTAGATCGGAACCGTCAGCTGCGTTCTCACCTTGCAGATTCTGTATGGTTTATTCTGAGGTTCCGAACTTCAGCGAGCCAAACCCAGAGTACAGCACCCAGCAGGCACCCAACAAGGCAGTGAGTGCCGTGGCCGAGATGCCGGGGAAGAAGGGTGGGTGAGGCCAGTGGGGGGGAGGCCAGAGTCTGAGGATGTGGTGTGTGCCTGCAGGTGCAGAATGACAGTAGCCCCACAGCTCCCCAGCCTGCCGGCGGACCCCCTGCCTCTTCCCCAGGTAACTCTGTTCCCCTCCATCTGCTTGTCCCCCCAGCTTCCTGGCAGCACCCCCCGCTCCGTCTGAAAATATGCATTTTCCTTATCTCCTTTCCAAATCTCTTCTGTCAATATATTCATTATAAATCCCCCAATTTCTGGTACCTTTTGCAAGCCCCTATGGGATGCCTGCATCAGCTGTCAGAGTGCCTGGGTCAAGCCCCACCCACTCTGCTTCTGATCCAGCTCCCACTGACGCACCCGGGAGGAAACAGGTGATGGTTCAGTTACCTGAGTCTCTGCCACTCAGAGGTGGGAGGCTGAGGTGCCGTTCCAGGCTCCCAGCTCCAGCCTGGCCCAGCCCTAGCTCCTGTGGGCATTTGGGGAGTGAACCAATGGATGGAAGAGCTCCCTGTCTCTGTGCTTCTCTCTGTATGTCTGCCTCTTAAATAACTAAGCAAACACAAATCAGAAAAGAAGGTAAGTTGGGGCAGGCCTGTGGCACAGCTGTTAAGATGCCACTTGGGGGGCCGGCGTTGAGGCATGCCAGGTTATGATACTGCCTGCGATGTCAGCATCCCATATGAGTGCTGGTTCAAGTCCCGGCTGCTCGACTTCAGATCCAGCTTGCTGCTAAAGTGCCTGGAGAAAGCAGGAGAGGGTGGCCAGAGTGCTTGGGCCCCTGCCATCCATGCGGGAGCCTCAGATGGAGTTTCTGGCTCCTGCTTTCAGCCTGGCGCAGGCCATAGCAGCCATCTGGGGAGTGAACCAGTGGATGGAGGATCTTTCTCTCTCTCCCTCTTTGTCTCTAACAGTTAATGCTTTAGGATATTGTCTATTGCTGATAGAATTGCTGTAGTGCCCTTGCTTAAAGACAAGAGTTTCAAACTTACTGTTGAAATAAACCCATCTGTCCATTAAATAAATAAATTAAAAAAAAAAACAAAAAACAAACCAAGGATGCCAGTTGGGATGCTCATGTCCCACAATGGAGTGCCTGGGTGAGAGTCCCAGCTCCAGTTCTCTTTTGGGGGTACAGTTAGAGAGGGAGAGGGTGATTGAGCCTCAGACCAACTCAAACCTGCACTCATGGGATCCTGGCATCACAGGCAGTGGGCCCCTGCAGCTCCACTTCTGATTCCAGCTCCCTCCTAACCTATGTACCCTGGGGGCTAGTGTTGTTAAGCTGCCGCCTGCAGCAGCAACGTCCCGTATCTGAGTGGCCAGCGCAAGTCTTGGCTGCTGTGATTCCCATCCAGCTCCCTGCTAACGTGCCTGTGTGTGGGCCCTGCCACCCATGTGGGAGACCTGGATGAAGCTCCTGGGTCCTGGCTTCGGCCTGGTCCAACCCTGGCTATTACAGCCGTTTGGGGAGTGAACCAACAAATAGGAGACCTTTCTCTTCTCTCTCTCTCTCCTGCTCTCTATCACTCTTTCAAATAAATCTAAAAAAAAAAAAAAAGTGCACCCTGTGTGGAAATAGGTGAAGGCCCAGGTACTTGGGTCCCTGCCACCCACATGGGAGACTTGGACTGAGTTTTGAGTTCCGGGCTCCTTGCTTCAGTTTGGCCCAGCCGTGGCCATTGTAGACATTTGTGGAGTGAACCAGTATGTGGAAGATCTCTGTCTGCCTCTCTGCCTTTCAAAATTCTTAAATAATTAATTAATTACAAATCCTTGAAAAAAATGTTGAGATACATGCATGTAAGAGGTCGTTAATTTCATGGGAGGTGCATATTATGAAAAGACTGTGCATGGATTTCCAAACTTTCTTGTGCCAAAATAAACTTATCTTAATTCCGTTTCCCACAAACTGCGACGACGTCTGGTATAGATTTAAATATCTTATTATAGTGTGCACTTAAATATATAGTGATGCATCACTTGATGGCAGCATATTCTGAGGCATGTGTCATCAGGTGAGATTTTTGTTGTGGGAGCAGACAGCTAGAGATAGACAGCTCCCCAAATGCCTGCAGAGGCTGGGAATGAGCCAGGGAAAAGCTGGGAGCAAGGAACTCAATCCAGGTTTCCCACCTGGGTGGAAGGCACCCAACTACTTGAGCCATCACTGCTGCCTCCCAGGGTCTGCGTTAACAGGAAGCTGGGATCAGAAGCAGAGCTGGGCTGGCGCCACGGCTCAATAGGCTAATCCTCCACCTTGCGGCGCCAGCACATCGGGTTCTAGTCCTGGTCGGGGTGCCGGATTCTGTCCCGGTTGCCCCTCTTCCAGGCCAGCTCTCTGCTGTGGCCTGGGAGTGCAGTGGAGGATGGCCCAAGTGCTTGGGCCCTGCACCCCATGGGAGACCAGGAGAAGCACCTGGCTCCTGCCATCGGATTAGCGTAGTGCGCAGCCGCAGCGGCCATTGTGGGGTGAACCAACAGAAAAGGAAGACCTTTCTCTCTGTCTCTCTCTCTCACTGTCCACTCTGCCTGTCAAAAAAAAAAAAAAAAAGGTAGAGCTGAGACTCAAACCCAGCTACTCTGATGTGGGGTGTGGGATGTGGGTGTCTTACCTGGCACACCAGCCCAAGCTCCTCTCCTAAAACATTTTTAAACTGGTTTTTAAAATTGTTTAATTTTTTTTTTTTTTTTTTTGGAAACGTAAACACACACATCGGCCTAGGCTGCACGGGGTCAGGGCATCACTGTCACTGCCTTGCACCTCCACATCCTGTCCCATTGGAGGTCCTTGGTGACCGTGCACATATGGAGCTGTCACCTCCTGTGACAGCAATGCCGCCTTCTTCTTCTTCTTTTTTTTTTTTTAATTTATTTGAAAGGCAGAGTTCCAGAGAGAGGTAGAGACAGAGACAGAAACAGAGAGAGAGAGAGAGGTCTTCCATCCACTGGTTCACTCTCCAAATGACCACAACAGCTGGAGCTGAGCTGAACCAAAGCCAAGAGCTTCTTCCACATCTCCCACGTACATGCAGGGTCTCAAGCACTTGGGCCATCTTCTGCTGCTCTCCTAGGTGCATTAGCAGCGAGCTGGATCAGAAGTGGAGCAGCCGGGCCTTGAACTGGTGCCCAAATGGGATGCTGGTGCTGCAGGCAGGGCTTTAACCCACTGTGCCACAGTGCCGGCCCCAGCACTGCCTTCTTGACACTTCCTGAAGGACCTGCCTGAGGCTGGTGTCCAGTTAACTTGTTTTTATATGTAGGAATACACTCTAATGCTAAAATGTGTAGTGTAGGAAATGCATAAATGTAACATGGTTGCTTATTATATCAAATAATATGTCTTAGATATAACTGTACTGTGTTGCCACTCATTTATATATATAGATGCATATGTAGAGTGTTTTCGTTTTCTGGGGCATCACTATAAGCACATCAGTAATGCATTGTGCTATGATGTTACCATGGCTACATTATCACTAGGCAATAGAAATTTATCAGCTCCATTATAATCTTAAGGGACCACCATTATATATGTGGTCTGTTGTTGGCCAAAATGTCAACAGGCAGCAACGGACTGTATGGATTTCTTACTGGTTCTGGCTTTCTGAGAACCCAGGGTGATAAAACAAAATAACAATGTTTAATTCCACTACAAAAATTCACTTTTGCCTGCAACACCAGCATCCCATATGGGGGCCAGTTCGAGTCCTGGCTGTTCCACAATTTTTTTTAAAGATTTATTTATTTGAATGGCAGAATTAGAGAGAGGCAAAGGCAGACAGAGTGGTCTTCCATCGGCTGGTTCCCAAATGGCCACAACTGCTGGAGCTGGGCCAATCCAAAGCCAGGAGCCAGGAGCTTCTTCTGGTTCTCCCACCTGGGTGTAGGGGCCCGAGCACTTATGCCATCTTCTGCTGCTTTCCCAGGGGCATTAGCAGGGAGCTGGATTGGAAGTGGAGCAGCCAGGACTGGAACTGGTGCCCACTGGGATGCCGGCGCTGCAGATGGTGGCTTTACCCACTATGCCACAATGTGGGCCCCTGCTTCTCCACCTTTAAAATAACTTTTGGTAAAAGAGATTAAAAAAAAAAGAGATTTTCTTTTTTTTTTCTTTTTTTTTTTTTTGACAGGCAGAGTGGACAGTGAGAGAGAGAGACAGAGAGAAAGGTCTTCCTTTGCCGTTGGTTCACCCTCCAATGGCCGCCGCGGCCGGCACGCTGCGGCCGGCGCACCGCGCTGATCCGATGGCAGGAGCCAGGAGCCAGGTGCTTTTCCTGGTCTCCCATGGGGTGCAGGGCCCAAGCACCTGGGCCATCCTCCACTGCACTCCCTGGCCACAGCAGAGAGCTGGCCTGGAAGAGGGGCAACCGGGACAGAATCCGGCGCCCCGATCGGGACTAGAACCCGGTGTGCCGGCGCCGCTAGGCGGAGGATTAGCCTAGTGAGCCGCGGCGCCGGCCCATTTTATTTATTTGAAAAGAGGAGAAAGAGGGATCTTCCAAATGGCTTCCCAAATGGCTCATTCCCCAAATGGTTCACTCCCCAAATGGCTGCAACAGCCAGGGCTGTGCCACACCGGAGCCAGGAGCTCTTTCCAAGTCTCCCACATGGGTACGAGGACCCAAGCACTTGGGCCATCTTCTACTGCCCTCCCAGGCATATTAGCAGGGAGCTGGATCGGAAGTGGAACAGCCGGGACTTGAACCTGCACCCATATGGATGCTGTCATTGCAGGTGCAGCTGTAACCACTACACCACAGTGCTGGTCCTATAAAGGGGAATTTTAAAAAAAATGTATTTATCTTGGGGCCAGTGCTGTGGCGCAGCAGGTTAAAGCCCTGGTCTGAAGTGCTGGCATCCCGTATGGGTGCCGGTTCTAGTCCTGGCTGCTCCTCTTCTTCAGCTCTCTGCTATGGCCTGAGAAAGCAGTGGAAGATGGCCCAAGTCCTTGGGCCTCTGCACCCACATGGGAGACCCAGAAGAAGCTCCTGGTTTTGGATCAGCACAGCTCCAGCCATTGTGGCCAATCGGGGAGTGAACCAGCGGATGGAAGACCTCTCTGTCTCTACCTCTCTGTGTAATTCTTTCAAATAAATAAAATAAATCTTTATATATATATGTATGTATGTGTATATATATATATATATATATATATATATATATATTCATTTGAAAGGCAGAGTGACAGACATGGAGAGAAAAAGATCTTCCATCTGCTGGTTCACTGCATTGGCCAGTACTGGACCAGGCCTGAGCCAGGAGCCAGGAACTCCATTCAGCTTTCCCACATGGGTGGCATGGATTCAAGTACTTAAGCCATCTGCTGGTGCTTCCCAGGCACATTAGCAAAAAGTAGATCAGGAAGTGGAGCAGCCAGGACTCGAACCAGTGCCCAGATGTGGGATGGTGGTGTCACAAGCAGCGGCTTAACCCACAAACCACAACGCCCGCCGTAAAGGGGCATTTTGTCAAATGTCCTTGAACCTAGAACTAAACAGCTCATTCTAAGTCTGATTCCCAAGATGGATAAGAGAAAAAATATACCATGGTTCATGGAGTTACTTCCAAAAGGATTCTCTGAGTTTTCTCTGGGGCTCCATTCATACTCGCCACCCGCATTCCTGGGCACTTAGCACAGCTGGCATGAGCGTGCAGTCATGCATGGGGAAGACTGTCCTGCTCTGGCGGGGCGCGGAGCTCACTCACCCCTGAACTCTAATGCCTATGTTTCTTCTCCTCCCAACACTAGCCTCTGAGAACCAGAACGGCAATGGACTGAGTGCCCCCTCAGGTCCCAGTGGTGGGCCGCACCCCCCTCACACTCCGTCCCACCCCCCCAGCACCCGAATCACCCGAAGCCAGCCCAATCACACACCTGCCGGCACTCCCGGCCCCTCCAGCAACCCCGTCAGTAATGGCAAAGAAACCCGGAGGAGCAGCAAGAGATAGCAAGACACTCTTCCCTTCCTGCCACCCACCGTGATCCCAGCATCTGCAGCAGAACCAGAGAGCCGTCCCCTGGGCTGCTGGCCTTGGCATGGGCGGGGTGTTTCAGCCACTGAATGTCACTGCAGGGCTGGTGAGCAGTGGCCGTAACCACCTGAAGCCCTAATGTCCCCTGTCTGCTGGGGTGCAGGCCCTCCCTGCGTGGAACCCACAATCAGTCTGTTTCTGGTGTCACTGTCCCAGGGGTGCTCACTGAAACCCCTCTGACCTAATAAAGGCCACCACGCTATACTGCACTCCTTTGCCTTCTGTGGGAAAAGGAACTGATTAGCAGCTGGGCATTCAGGAACACAGGGTTTCCCTTGGAGGCGGAGGGGAGCTGGGTTACAGGCAAGGAGCCACAAGGTGAATCAGGCCTGCCCCTTTAAGGCACTGTCCCTCCCCTGCCCCCTCCCTGCAGGTGACCCTTGCCCGCCCGCCCCGCCTGCACTGGAAGGCTGGGTCCCCCTTGCTCTGGGCGTGCCTGCTGCCTCCCGCTGCCAGGTAATGCCAACCTCGACCCCCTCGTCCCAATCAGACTTTGCTCCACGTCAGACATCTGAGGGGAGCCCACATACGCAGCTCCTCTCCCCACAGGGCCTCCCTTTTCTGGGTCATGAATTTCCAGAGCACTGGCTCCTCCTTTTGCTGGGCTGGGGAACTTCGTGTCTCTTCCCCCTCTCCGGAGCTTAGGGACACCTGGGCCCAGCTTCCCCAGGGAATTCAGGGATGGGGTTGGAGAGGAAGTCCAGTGCCAGATGCAAGGTAGGTAGGGTAGGAATCTGCATGTATGCAGGAAAAGACTAATCTGGTGCTAACTGGCATGGAGGCGGGGTGAAAATTACGGGGACAAAAACCTCATTGGGCCCAGGGTCTTAGCCATGTGGCTTTCCCAGAGGCAGAGGGCAGCGCCCCCCTCACGCTCAGGGGCCCAGCGGACTGGCCTTTGACCCCCACCCCAGAGACCAGTGAACCATTAACTCCTTTCCAC
The DNA here is from genome assembly GCF_964237555.1 of Oryctolagus cuniculus. Taxonomy (NCBI): domain Eukaryota; kingdom Metazoa; phylum Chordata; class Mammalia; order Lagomorpha; family Leporidae; genus Oryctolagus; species Oryctolagus cuniculus. The sequence goes on from NC_091442.1 coordinate 59,044,079, forward strand.
TTGAACCTTCCCACACTGGCTCCACCCAGCCTCACCCAAAGGCAGGTGGGCTAGGAAGAGGGGCCGCGTCCATCTCTGCATGACGTGGCCTCTGCTCCGCCTGGACATCTGGGCACAAGGAGGCTGAGCCTGGGTTCCCCCTCCTTCACGCCGGAACCTCTTAATATCCACAGCAAGGCCGACGTCACTACTCTCCCGGTGCGAGTGGGGTGAGACTCTGGGCATTGGAGATCTGAAGGGCGTGCTTGTGGGAACGGGGAGAGCTGTGGAGGAGCTGGCAGTGGAGAGGGAAGAAGGCAAGGGTGGGGGCAGGTGCAAGGAGTGACGTCCCCCAGCGTCACCCCCTGGCCCCCTTGTTTTTCTAGGGCACAGTCCTCAGGATGTTCCGGGGGGAATAGACGCTGGAACCGGAGCCTGCAGCCCATCCCCCTCAGTGATGGGGCCCCCTGGGAGTCACCTGCTGGCTGCTCTGTGTGTGGGGGTGGTCTCAGGCTGGGTAGGGGGCTCAGTCCCCAACCTGGGTCCTGCGGAGCAGGAGCAGAACCATTACCTCACCCAGCTGTTTGGCCTCTATGGAGAGAATGGGACGCTGACCGCAGGGGGCCTAGGACGCCTTCTCCACAGCCTGGGGCTAGGCCGAGTTCAGGGGCTTCGCCTGGGACACCATGGGCCTCCCGGCCGGGTGGCACCCCCAGCTGGAGACAATTCCACACACAGGTATTGACCCCCGCCTCCAAATGCCACAGCCCCCAACTTGGCAGGGCTTAGCCCAGTCTCCAACTGTCCAGTCCTGGCTGCCTGAGAGCCTTGGAGTTACACATTCTCCAGAACCCATCTCCTCTGTGTCCCTCATGACCCCTCTTGCCGCCTTCTAATTGTCTTCTTCCAAGCCCCTGGCCCTTTAAATTCTTCACCCTTAGTCCCAAGGCTCCATGTCTCCCAGCTGAGCTGGCTCCAAGGCTCCATGTCTCCCAGCTGAGCTGGCTCCCGGTTTTCAGCATTTTTAGCTGTCCGCCGTTTGTTTTCTCGCACTCCTACAACCCTCCCATAAATGAACAATTCTCAGACCTCCTGGGGAGCCTGTTCTGGGGGGTTCCTGAGAGCACATGGATGAGTCTGACTGCTATCCCATCATCCCTTCCAGGTCGCAGGAGCCCGAGCTGAGTGTGGACGTCTGGGCAGGGATGCCCCTGGGTCCCTCAGGGTGGGGTGACCCAAAGGAGTCCAAGGACCCCCACCTGGTCCCAGGAGCAGCCCCCTCGGGCCTGGACCTCTTTCACAGGCTTCTGATGCTAGACCACTCGCTGGCTGACCATCTGAATGAGGATGTGAGTCGAGATTTCTAGAGAAAGGAAGGAGCTGTGGGATTAGATGGCCTAAAATATTTAAAGAGTCAGCAACAGTATAGTTATTTAAAAAACAAACAACCAAAAGCCAATCCCAGCATAGTCTTGGGGTATGTCATTCTAGAAGTGAAATAGGTTCCTCCTGCACTCAGAGCAGGTGCACCCACCCCCAGGGCTCCAAGACCCAGTTTAGAGACCACACTTGGCAAAACAGAGGATCCAGAGAGCAGCCCAGGGTAGGACGCAGGGATGGTTGCCTGGAGAGACCTGTGGGGAGTGGATGGCCGTCTTCATACAGAAAGATAGCAAACTTGCTCCACACACATCAAAGAGCAGACAAGGCTGCCAGGCCCTGAACACATGAACACGTGACGGGGCTAGGAGGGCTCTAGTGGCCCCGCAAGCTCCATCACCACATCAGTGAAATGATCACGGTCCCCACAGTGGAAGGACAGGCTTTAAATATCTGCGTCATGTTCCAAGGATTCCCAGTGCGTGACCCTCTGCTCAACCCCCTCAGTGTCTGAATGGCTCCCAGCTGCTGGTCAATTTTGGTCTGAGCCCCGCTGCTCCTCTGACTCCTCATCAGTTTGCTCTGCTGTGCCCAGCTCTGCTTTATCAGATTGACAGCCGCGTCTGCACCCAAGCCCCAGCCCCAACACCCTCGGCGGATCTACTGTCTGGTCAGTGGGTGAGAGTGGGTGGGCAGCACCCTGAGTCTTGGGGAAGAATGGGCCCCACTGGGGTCCCCATCTCCTCACAGCACACCCCTGCCCTAGCTTGCCTCTGGGCCTCTCCCTGCAGCCCTGGCCTAACCCAGGCCCTGGCTCTCCCAGCCCTGCTTCACAGTGGCCTGGCAGTCCTGCTGCTCAGCCTCCCTGCTCCCCTCTCCCTGCTGCTGCTGCGGCTCCTGGGACCTCGTCTGTTGCGGCCCCTGCTCGGCTTCCTGGGGGCCCTGGCCGTGGGCACTCTTTGTGGGGATGCACTGCTACACCTGCTGCCACATGTACGTGAGGACCCTTCCTGTACCCCTGCCTCCAGTGGCAGCTGGCCATGGATCCGAGGGATTCCCAGCCACAGGACGGGGCCCCTCCCCCCGTCACTCCCACATCCCCCCTCACCAGCCCTTGGCTTTGACCCTCAGCTGCCTTGGGGCAGGGTGGAAGTGATGGCCTGCCACCTCCCATGTGGAAGGGGTGTCTGTGTGTGTGGCCGGCGCAGGGGCTTCCAGGGGCTTCTCTGACCTCCGTCAGGCACGAGGAGGGTGGCACACAGGAGCTGGTGGGCGCCCAGAGGAGGACCTGGGTCCAGGGCTGTCAGTGCTGGGAGGCCTGCTCCTGCTCTTCGTGCTGGAGAACATGCTAGGGATTTTGCGGCACCGAGGACTCAAGACAGTGAGTGACACCCTTTTCTCCTCTTCCTGCAGAGACCAGAGTCCTAGCTAAGAACTGACCAAACAAGCCAGGAGGCGAGGGTCAGTGTGTGCTCTTGGTCCTCTGATGTGTGTGTGACTGTGCAGCAACCAACAGGGTGGGTAGGGGCTCCTTTGTATAGAGTCAGGACTTCTGGCCAAATGGCCTCCTCTCCCAAGTTCAAGTCAACAAGACACAGGCAGATCCCAACCTGAGAAGAGGGCAGAGATCAAAGAACATCCCCAGGTGCCAGAGGTGGGACAACCAGGTGTTCGTTCACCCAGCTGGTGGCTGGGTCCCCCCTGTGTGCCCGGCTCTGCTGCTTCCTCCACCAGGAGGGTTACCTCCTGTTTCAGAGATGCTGCAGGCCAAGGCGGAGGGATGTCAGAGCACCACACCTGGACCCAGAAGATGGCTGTGGGAGGGCCCTTCAGCCCCTACAGGCAGCTCCAGGTAACTCCAGGAAGAAATGCAGGGTGCCCTCCAGCTCCCGGTCCTCACAGACAGCCACCAACACCTGTCCTCATCCTTCTCCCTGCAGAGCCAGGGGCTCAGGGCCAGAGGGAGCGGGACAGCCAGCCCTCAGCAGCCCCGGCCCCCATCGGGCACCAAGGCCACAGCCACGGGTGCCAGGGTGGCAGTGGCGCCAGTATCACGTGGATGGTCCTCCTGGGAGATGGTCTGCACAACCTCACTGACGGGCTGGCCATAGGTGTGAGGGGAGGGAGTGGCGGGAGGCAGGGCCCAGGGGAGGCCGGGGCTCCTGGTTGTCGGCTGGAGCCAAGAAAAGGCTGCCAGGAAGAGCAGGACGAGAGGACCAGAGTGGGAATGCAGACACCCCTTCTGACCTGATGACCTCCGATCCCGCCAATCCCAGGGGCTGCCTTCTCTGATGGCTTCTCCAGTGGCCTCAGCACCACCCTCGCAGTCTTCTGCCATGAGTTGCCCCACGAACTTGGTAGGAATGCACAAGTGGGGTGGAAGGAGAGACCCCCCCAAGGGGGAGAGGGGCAGCGCTGGCTGGCTCATTCCCTCGCACGCTGTCCTCTTTCTCCTGCAGGTGACTTTGCAATGCTGCTCCGGGCAGGGCTGTCTTTTCGGCGGCTGCTGCTGCTGAGCCTCGTTTCTGGAGCCCTAGGACTAGGGGGTGCAGCCCTGGGGGTGGGGCTCAGCTTGGGCCCTGTCCCCCTCACTCCCTGGGTGTTTGGGGTCACTGCCGGGGTCTTCCTCTATGTGGCACTCGTGGACATGGTGAGAGGTGTGGGGTAGGGCAGAGAAACCAAGGGAAGTGGGGAGGGGGCGGAGTGGAAGATGGGGAATCATCAGTCCCCCACCTCAACTGAGCACAGGGTCCTAGCAGGGTGTGGACCACAAGCCCCTAAGAGAAACAAGGGCCTGAAGTGTTGGGGTGGGGGGCTGCTGCCCCTCTTCTCATGCTGAGAGGCCAAAGGCAAGGTCAGCAGTCTGACTTAGTCTTCTTTCCTTCCAGCTCCCGGTCCTGCTGCGCCCTCCCGAGCCCCTTCCTACACACCACGTGCTCCTGCAGGGGCTGGGGCTGCTGCTGGGGGGCAGCCTCATGCTCACCATAGCCTTGCTGGAGGAGCAGCTATTGCCCCTGGTCTCTGGTGACTGACGGGGGGGATGGGTGGGGGGCCAGTGGGAAGGGGTCCAGGCTGCCCCTCCTTCCCCCCAGCCACAGGAATGGAGGCGGGACACAGGGCCAGTAGGAGCAACAGGATTTTAATAAACAGAACCCATCCCAAAGCCATGACTACGACAGTTGTACTTGCACCAAAACAGCATAGAAAACCAGGTTGTGGTGGGAGGGCTTGAAGCAGGTTAGGGGAGGACATGAGCAGGGGCCTGGAGGGTGCAGGGTACATCAGTCTGCGGGAGAGCATTGTGCTTTAGCCCAGGGAGGAGGGGGAGAGGAGGGGCGAATGCACCGAGGTCCCCACTTGTTCCTGCTGTCCTCAGCACCCTGGGGCTGCAGGCATCTGGGCAGATCTGCCCTTTATTGCTGCCCACCAGCATTCAACACCCCCGACCCCAGCACTAGCACCACAGGTGGATCCGGGGCAGGGATAAGGGCAGGAGTGGGAACAACATTGCTTAGAAAGATTCAACTAGAACCAGTGACTTGTGCTCAGTTCTCTTTACTTCCTACAACCGAGTACATGGGTCACAGGTGGAGGGTGCGGCAGGACACGAGCGTGCCCCTCTGTGCCCCCAGCACACACCTGCACACAGGACGGTGGTGTCTGCAGCATCACAGGTCATGCAGGGCGTGGGGAAGGGGAGGTTCACACACACATAGATGCCCACAGCGGGTACCAGACAGAGAACACCCCTGAATATACACAGCTGTACATGGGGACCCCCCCAGGTCCCCCCCAACCCTCTCCCCTGTCTTGCCATCCCCTAGGCAGGGGAACTGTATTGCTTTGAGAGAGCCACCCTGGGGGCTGCTCTGCCAGGCACCCCCTTCCCATCCCCCCCAATTTTGGCACATCTGCAAGACACACGGCAGCGAGAGTAGGCACCTCCCCGCCAGGCTTCTGGAGCTTGGAGCTGGGGAAGGGGGCAGGAGACTTCATCCTCCATCTTTCCTTTAGCCCTTCCCGAACCCCTGCCAAACCCACTCCAGCTGGAACCCACCCCACCCCCTAACACACACATACAAAGCTGAGTTATCCAAGAATACGAAGGGAACAAGGAGATTGTCCGGGATGGGAGCGGAGGTGGGGGGAGGGGGGACTGGAAGCAGAGGACCCCCCCCTCCGGCATGGGGGTAAGACTGGCACAACAGCTACTTTAGTGCAATTGGAGAGGGTGCCCAGAGTGAGGGATGGAGATGGGAGGGAAGGCTCTCCCCAACTTCCCTGGGGGCAAACTCAGGCTTCTGGGTTCCCCAGGGAAAGGGCCAGGGGCAGATCCTATGTCACCCGCCACCATCTGCCCTCCCAAATGCAGTGACAGTGTCCCCCTCACACCTAAGTGGGCAACAGCAGCCTCGGAGTCAGTACCTTCAAGTAATTCAGAGAGCAGACCTCCCCACCCCGGCTTCCTCCCGTCTCTGCATTTGGTCGCTACTCTAGGGGTTGGGTCGGGAGGAGGGAGTCCCCACGTCAGAGCCTTTCCTCTCCACCTCCCTCTTCCCAGACCATGGGGCTTGGTCCTCAAAGATTCCTTACCTCTGCCCCTGCCCAACTTAGGGCAAGGCCAAGGAGGGCAGGAGCCACCACGATTAGAGGGGAAGGGGCTGCTTTGCTCCTGGCCCTCCTTAAAAGGTAGGGTTTCAAGCTAGGTGGGATGGGGCCGCACTGGCTGGCCCCAGGAGTAGGGTTTCCGGGCTAGGGTCTGTAAGGCTATTTTCCTTTGCGGTTGGAAGGGGAGGTGGGGATGAACACTGGGCGTAGGGAGGGGGTGAGAAGTGGCTGAGGGGAAGGAGGAAGAGGCCCCTCCGCTGGAGTCCAGTCACTGGAGCCATTAGGACGAAGAAACACTCAGTGCATAAGATACAGAGTGTGCCCACTCCAAGTCCTGCCAGCCTGGCCCCAAGCCCATCTCTCCAGGCCCCGGAGGAGGTTTGGGGATTACAGCTGTAGAACCGTTCACTCTGGCCTCGCCCACCCTACCCCCAGCCTCTTCTCCCCTTCCAGTCCAGGGAGCAGGAAGGTGCTCAGTGGGCAGTGGGCGGGTGACAGCGGTGGAAACAGTATTGAGTTTTCCTTTGGTTACATATTGAAGGCAAAGGTGAGCTGGACTTACAGTCAAGACGGACAGGGGTGAGGAAGGAAGAGGGGCATGGCTGGGGCTGGAGAGGGAGGGAGACCCCCCTCAGCCCCTCCACCCCGGGGAACACAAGTCTAGTGGGGTCGTGGGGTGGCAGTCCCTCTATCAACTCTCCCACCCCCCACAGCACCAAACAAAGGAGAAGCCCCCCCACCCCAGCTGTACCCCCCCCTCCCCGCCCTGGGCTGTACATTCAGTGGTTTTCAGCAGTCCTATGGCTCAGCGGGCCACGGGCGGGGGAGGTGGCCCATCAGTCTCAGCTGGACAGTGGCAGTGACCTGGGTCTGTTGGTCCATCCCAGGACCCACAGTTTGTGCCTTTTTGTTTTTCTGAAGGATAGAACACAACCCTAGCAAAGCCACCGCCCATGCAGAGACATCCCCCCAAAAGTCAGAAACTAAAAACTGGCTCTTTTTGTCTCGCCCTCTGATTCACACCTCTGTTTCCCTGTCTCCTATGTAGCCCTCGCTCTGTCTCCTTTGCAGGGACCTGGGGCTGCTCCCAGGCTCCTCACTCAAAACAGGCCTTTCCACAAAAGTGCTTATTCCTTGAAGCAAGTGCTTTAGAGCTGCGGGGGGAGGGGCAGAGGGAGGCTGAAGTAGGGAGAGGCTCCCTCCCCACCCTCCCCCTGCAGATTGGGGGGCATTCTGCCTGTTTTACTTCTCCACACCCATTTAAGTCAGAGATTAAAAAAAATCGTAACATTAAAATAAATATGCAGTGGCCATGAGAATGGTCAAAATGCTTCAAAAGACACTAGGGGCTGAGGAGCCCGGGGGTGGGGTGGGGTGGGATTTCCTTTGGCATATGGAGAGGAGGCCACTCGCCCCCAGGCCCCCTCACGGTCACATGACAAGGGCCCAGGGACGCCCCACAGCCTCCCCAAGCACTGCCGACAGAGTGCCAAGGAGGCGGCAGGGAGCAGAGAGCTCCCCGAAATCTCACCTAGCAAACAAGGGGGCTCCTGACAAGCACTCCGATTTTTCCTGTCATCGCCAAGCAGTGACAAAGGAGAACACGACTGACACCCGGGAGTCTTGGCCCGGAAGAGGACCCTTCTCCCACTCCCCTTCCTCCCACCCCCGCCCCCCACCTAGTTCCCAGCACCAAGATGAGAGGGGGTGGAATGGGAAGATCCGAGGAGAGAGAATTGAAGTTGGGGGACAAGCTTTGCAGAACCAGCAGGGTGGGGGTGGGGGCTGCAGCCCTTAAGAGAGGTCACATTGATTGTCGTAGAGGGGGGGACAGGGTGTGAGTGGGGGGTGGGCAAGAGGGGGCATCGCAAGGCCCTTTGGCTTTGAAAACAAAACTGAAAACTAAAAGCTGCACAATCCTTCTCACCAATAATGGTCATTTGGAAGCCTTGAAATGGTTTAGGAACGGAGGGTTGGGAAGCAAGACAGAGAGACAGGGATGAAAAGGGGCCATGAGTGAATAAGGACCCAGACAGACACCCCAGGCTTCGGCAACCAGCATGAGGTATGGTTGAGGGCGTCTGCTGGGGAGCGGGGGGAGTCCTGGGGATGCCCGTCCCGCCCCCAGCCCACCCCTGGCAAGGGTGGCAAGACATTCAGGGGACACAAGTGGAAAATGGCTAAGATCGTAAATAAAGCGAGTTGGAGTTGGGGAGGGAGGCCGCGGGGAGCCCCGCGCTGTGTAAACGAAGCCTGTCCAGTTCTCTGGGCGGGGGGTGGGTGGGGTGGGCAATACTGACAACAGCCAAACCGGGCGAAGACGCACTGTGGGCGGGGCATGACCTCGATTCAAGTTCTGGGTCTTGGTCCCTGGCTGAGGTATTGAGTGTGAGGAAGGGAACACTGGGCGACAGGAGCAGGTCCAACTGTCCAGGCGGCTTGACTAGGAGATGGATGGACAGGGCATCCGAAGGGACCAGGGCCAAATTCAATGCTACATTTAGAGAGAAAACTGCCCCCTCCTCATTCCAGCCCAGTTTGGCTTTGGGGATGCAACTTTTAGGAATCTTATCAGTGCAGCCCCGAGCTCAACCCCTTCTCTCCCAGCTGCTGGGAAGGCAGGGACCAAGCCTCAGTGTCTGTTCGCTGCTCCCCAGGTCAGTGCTGCATCCTCACCCCAGAGGAAGAGCCTGGGTCCCGAGCAGCCACGTCCCTGGTCTGCCCTGCCCCTCCCACCATCTTTGGCTTCAGATCAGGAGTGACTGGGGGCGGTGGGGACTCTCGGACATAACGGAAGGTGGAGGCAAACAGGGGGGTTGGAGGAACTATGGGATGGGGGCACAGGAGGAAGAACACAGTCCCTCCCTCCACACATGCAAACACATGCCTGAAACAGGTAGGACGTACTAGGGCTATGGTTTTGAAATGGGCAGGAAATTAATTTTGTTTCTTCCCCTAAAGGACAAAATGCTTACTTAAAAATTCATGACAAGCCTCAAAGTTCAGGGAGAGGAGAGCCAGGGAGGGGAGGGCCACAGGCTCTGCTCTCCCAAAAGAAAAAGAAAGAAGCAAGGTTAAAGTGCGTGGTTAGGGGGCCAGGCCAGGAATGGGAGGGGGCGGGGCAGGCTGTGGGGGCAGAACCAGCCCTTGATTTGCATATGAGGAGCCGGGGGAAGAGTGCAGGATTTGGGGCCCAGGTACAGTAGTCGCTGCTTCAAGTGTTTTGCATTTGAACTTTAGGGGCGATAGGTACAGAAGTGGGGGAAAAGCTCCAGGCCCCAGTGCTAAATACCCTCCCCCCTCATTCTCTAGCTGCCCCTGAAGGGGGAGGGGGCGCCCCCAGAGTGCTCACACAGTACCAGAAATTAAGGCTTCTCACTGCTGCGGGGATGGAGGGGCCAGCCAAGCAGGGAGGCAGTGATGGGAATGGAAGAGGAGGGGGGATCTGCCTGGCAGTAAGGGCAGGGCAAGGGGGTGCAGAGGGGGAGAGTCCAAGGGAAGAGGGGGAGCAGCTGGCAGCAGAAAGAGGGAGCTGAGATGGAGTCAAAGAGAGGGGAAGCCAGGCATTCAGCAATCATTTTGGGACACTTGGCAGAGGGGTGGCCTGGGGTGCTCCCTGTCAGCCCCAGACCCCTGCCAGGCCAGTGGTGCGGCAAAGGGGTGAGCAGCTGCTCCCCAGTGCTTCATGTTCCCCTCCGCCCCCCAACCCAGTCGTGTTCTCCTTTAAAGTGCCCTAAATGTTTAGACTTTTTCTAAATAAATAGAATAAGATATCAAGCCACCGGCAGGGAGAGGGATTCTGGAGGGGCTACTCAGAGTAGCAGCCATCTAGCCCGATGGCACCGTGCCGCTCCTGGCTGTAGGGGCACGAGGCCCCGTGGGGCAGGGCGCCGCAGCCACCCACCGTCTTGGCGGCTGCGATGCCGCAGTTCTTGAGCAGGCTGAAGCTGAAAGGACTGACGGCGTCCTTGGGCGGGAAAGGCTTCATGGTGGAAAGGATCAAGGCCAGGCAGTCTGCCACGTCTTTGTTAGGGGCACAGGCCAGGGCCGGGGTGTGACCTGCGGGGCCAAGTGCGGGGAGCTGAGGCACAGTCCTGGATCCTTGGGTCCCCAGCCTCTGGGAGGGCAACCGAAGCGGGTAAGCACCCAGGTGGTCAGAATTCAAGGGCAACCAGGGCCCCAGGAGGCTGACAGGGAGATTCCCAAAGTGTAGGGTCCAGGCTGGAGCCAGGCCGGGGGGATGGGACATGGAAGCCTGGATGTGTGTGTGAGTGAAGAGGGGGTCCTCCCGACCCTGCTGGCTCCATCACATTCCCCTCTGACTCCACAGTACTGGTAGTGGTGGGTCCCTGCTCTCAAGACTTCCCTTGGGAAGAAAATCTTATTTGCAGCAAGATTAAGAAGTCACCTCCTGGAAGATGGCCCCTGGCCCCAAGCCCACGAGAGGTGAGGACTCCAGATCCCCCTACCTTCTTCATCCACAGCCAGCACTGTGGCCCCACGGCTCAGCAGGGCCTGCACCACGGAAGCTAGACCGTTCCGGGCAGCAATGTGGAGTGGCCTTGGAAGAAAGGAAGGAGCGCGAAATCAGCAGGAGGCCAGGCTGCCCTCCCACCCCAGCCAGGGTGGCAAGGGCTCTGGACAAATGCTGCGAGCTCCAGAGCCCCTGGAGCGGGGGCTGCTCCTTCTTCACCCACCTGCCTCCCCCAGCCAGGAGCCCCCTTCCCCAGGCACTCACATCTGCAGTGCACTGTTAGTAGCATTGATAAGGCCAAGGTCTTGGGTCTCTGCCAGGATCATGAGGGCACATTTCTCATGGCCCTGAGGGAGAGGACAGAGAGTGGGCACTTGTGAAGTGGAAGCATGACGGGCGGACAGTGGGCTGTCCCACCAGTCAGATGGGCTGGAGAAGTGTAACTTCTGTCCCAATCTGCTCTGCATCAAGCCCTTCCCCATTCTGTTGAGGTCTGCCCGTGACACAGCCCACACCCCAGCCCCCCGACTCCAGGCAGTACCTTGCTACAAGCCAAGTGGAGGGCAGTGTTCTTATTCTCATCCAGCACAGTGAGGTCTGCCTTCCCTCGATACAGCAGAAATTCTGTAAGAGAAATGCGACCGTGGGAGTGACACCTCCTTCCAGGGCAGCAGCCATCCTGCCTCTCCACCCACCCCGGCTGCGTCCTGACCCCAACCCCAGTCCACACGCCGGGGGCGCTCCTCCCTTCCATGTGGCCCCTACCCACCCACGGCAGCAGTCTGCCCATTCTCCGCCGCCGTCATGAGTGCAGTGCGGCCACTGTGGTCCGTGGCGTTCACCTCGGCTTGATGCTGCAGCAGCATCCGGAGCCCAGAGACATTGTCTGCGAAGGCAGCGGCGTGAAGGGGGGTCCTGTGGGTGGGCAGGGCAGAGTGAAGAGGGGCATGCCCTTGTGCCTGAGCAAACAGGAACCCCAGGTGCCCGGGCTCCTCCGCGAACCGTCCCTCACTCACCGTCCTTTGGCATCTCGGCTGTTCACAATCTTGGCACCCAGAGCTCCCAGCAGCATCTCTGTGGTGCTGTCCTGGTTATTAATTCTAGGGAAGAGGGAGCAGGGGTCACCAGGAAGGCAAGGGAAGTGGCCTTCCTATGCTGACGCAGGTCACAGCCCCCGCGCCCCCGGAGGCGGGGAGCCCACAGTGCACAGGGACTTACACTGCACAGTGCAAAGGAGTGAAGGGGTTTCCTTCCAGGTACGAAAATGGGCTGTGTTCAAGTAACAACTCCAGACAATCTTCATGTCCTGGGGACGAGGACGAAAGGGTGACAACAGAGAAAAGGCAGGGGCGCTCCACTCCACTTCCAGGCCCGCTTCAGCGCAGGCTCCCCACAGCCCACCCTCTCTACATCGCACACACATTCTGAGCCTACCGGAGGCCCAGGCCATACCAGTGTAGGAGGCCCAGTGCATGGGCGAGTATCCGCTGTAATCCACCCCAGCATCCAGGGGGTCTGTGGACAGGGCAGCCTGCAGTAGTGTCCGCAGGACTGCTGTGTGGCCACAGGCTGAGGCCAGGTGAATGGGCGTGCGGCCCTTAAAGTCTCGGCAGAGCACAAACGCATCGTGGTCCAGCAGGGCAGCCAGGCAGTCCTCACAGCCAGTCACTGCCTGTGGGGGGACACAGGGGCGAGAGTCGGGGTGAGGAGCCCTTCCCTTTCTGCCGGCCAGGAGCAGGAACCACCTCCAGGGCTCCAATCCCTGATGCACAACAGGCAGCCCAGGTGTTAGGCACCAGCATCTCCTTCCCTGTGTCTCTGTGTCAACAGCCATCAGGATGGCCAGAGTCCACCCCGCAGCTCTGGAGTGAGACACTGAATGCAGAGCCAAGAAAGGACCGAGGGGGTGGGAATCTTGGGGGAGGAGGAGGCAGCTCTGGGACAGTGGTCGTGAGAAGGACCTGGGTGATGGCCGCACTGTCTGAGGGCACAGTAGTCTGAGTGGTGGGCCTGTGCTCATGTGTGATTACAAAGCAGGGCAGTCAGCTGGGGACGGTGGCCACTCATCCTGCAGCAGGCACACCCTTGTGTGAAAGCCTGGCCCGCCTCCTACACAGTCCGATGCCCTGCTGCTGGGGGGCGCTGTGCTGCCACATCGAGGCCTGCCTGTGAGCAACCCGCCCAGGAGCTCTCACCCCACGGTGGAGGGCAGTGCGGCCCCGGAGGTCAGCAGCATCGGCTGTGGATCCTTTCTCTAGCAGCAGATGTACACAGTCCACGTGGCCATTCATGATGGCCAGCATCAGTGGGGTTCTACAGAGGGGGGCAGGAGAAAGGGTGAGGGTCCAGCACGGGTGGGAACACCTGCATCCCACCCCCCGCCCACACTCACTGTCCATAGGCATCCATGACATCAGTGATGTCAGCTCGCTCCCCACTGTCAATCAGCAAGTGCAGGGAGTCAGTGTGGCCAGAGGCAGCTAGAGACAAAAGGGAGCTTGCATCAGGGCAGGGTCAGCTCGAGCCTCAAGGCTGCAAGGGTCAAGGTTACGGGAAGACCTGGGGCAGCGAGACACTCTGGAGACAGGAAGCTATGAATCAGGACACATGGTTACATCCGCCCTGCCCCAGCCCTCTCCCAGGCCTAACTGTTCAGGAAGCGGGCACTAACCAGCAGCGTGCAGGGGCGTCCACTTGCGCTTACGCTCCTTGATGAGGGCGGAGGCACCGTGGGCCGTGAGTACCTCCACACACTCAGTAGAGCCTCGCTCAGTGGCCAGGAAGAGCGCGGTCCGGCCTTTGTGGTCCCTTACATCCAGGTTCACCAGCGTCTCCGCCAGCGTCTTCAGGGCTTCACAGTGACCGTTATAGGCCTAGAGGTGTGCAGGCAACCAACAGATGCAGCTCGAGACACACACCTGGCCCTACTGTGCCTTGGGAGCCCATGGAGACACTCTAGGCATTAGTCCTCCACAGCTCCCCAGGCCCCTCGGGCTTCTCCCCCTGCATTGTGCCCTTCCCCACAAGAAGGCAGACGCAAGGATCAGGTGATTGGGTCACCCTTACGCGAGCCTGAGAGCAGGTGGGGCAGGGACGGCAAGAAGAAAAGACTGGGGACTCACAGCTAAGTGCAAAGGGCTGACTGGAATGGTGCTCTCCACATCCTCCAGGCAGTTAAAGGACATTTCTAAGAGCTGCAATGGACAGGAAAACAGGCGCTGAGGTTCGGCAGCTCCTAAGGTATCAGTCCCCTGCCGCCCCACTGACAGTCATCTCTAAGCTCCTGGTTCCACGGAGCACACTTGATACAACCACCCCTTGGTTTCAGAATCCACAAACCCAGAGGTAGACCATGCACCTTGGCCTGGCCTCGGCACATACCAGTTCGAGGTTCTGTCTGTTGCCGTAGGCGGCTGCATAGTGCACAGCTGTGTAGCCCTGCCTGTCCCGCAGGGAGGGGTCTGCACCATTATCCAGTAAGAATTCCAGACAGCTGTGGAGCCGGGGGTAGGCTGTGAGGCACAACTCTGAGAGGGGCAAGAGGGCCCCTCCAGGCCCACCAGCCACCACCTATCCTCGGCTCCAAATCCTGCTTACCCCCAGCCCGGATCCTGACCCGCCACTCCTCAAGGGCTGCCCTAGAGCACTCTGGCTTCAGCACCTCCTTCAGCCTTTGAGTGCTCGTCTAGAAAAGCCAGCGCACGGGCTTCAGTCTGCACCCTCCACCCTCGACCCGACCTGGCGGCTACCGCCCAGAATGCAGCCTCACCCCAGCCCCTCTGAAGCAGCTCTACTCAGCTTTCTGTTACCAGTGGTCGTAACCATGGTACCCCAGAAGCACAGAGTGCTCCCCTATCTGCTGCTTCACTTCCTAGGGTTAGGCCAGGCTGAAGCAAGGAGCTGGGAACCCAATCTGGGTCTCCCACGTGGGTGGCAGGGACCCAAGTGCTCGGAGCCACATTGCTTCCTCCCAGGATATGTAATGACAGGAATCGAAGCCACAGCTGCAAAGCAAACGCAAGCACTGGGATATGGGCACCTTAATCGCTAGGCCAAATACCTGCCCCCTGCTCATTTCAAACCCAGTCCCAGCTCCTCTCCTCTGTCTACCCCAGCCTTCCCAGCTAGGCGCCTCTCCCCTTCTCATACCCTAGCAGGAGCTGTGACAGTAACAGTCAAGTGTTTAGCACTCATGATGCGTCCAGACTATTCTAAGCACTTCATGTGTGTTAAAAATAATGTAATCCTCATACTGATCTTACCTTGACCATGGTTGAGGAAATCGAGGCACAGAGAGACTAAGTAATGTGCCAAAGCTCACACAGCTGAGCCGCTCGAATTTGATTACACTTTTTTTTTTTTTTTTTTTTTTAGAGATTTTTATGGGGTTGGCACTGTGGCAAAGCGGGTAGAGCTGCTGCCTATGGCACCAGCATCCCACATGGATGCAGGTTCAAATTCAGGCTACTCAATTTCCAATGCAGCTCCCTGCTAGTGGCTTGGGAAGGCAGCAGAAGATGGGTCAAGTGCTTGGAGCCCTGCCACCCATGTTGGGGACCCAGAGGAAGCTCCTGGCTCCTGATCAGTCCAGCTCTGGCAGTTGCAGCCATCTGGGGAGTGAACCAGTAGATGGAAGACCTCTCTCTCTCTCTCTCTCTGTAAGCCTGCCCTTCAAATGAATAAATTTTTTTTTTTTTTTTTAATTTTACTTACAGAGAGAAAGAGATCTTCCACCCACTGTTTCATTCCATAGATGGCTGCAACAGCCAAAGTAGGTCAGGCTGAAGCCAGAAGCTTCTTCTGGGTTTCTCAAGTAAGTGGCAGGGACCCAAACACTTGGGCATTTCTCACTGCTTTTCCCAGGCCATCAGCAGGGAGCTGGATTGGAAATGGAGCAGCTGCAAGTTAAACTAGTGTGCATATGGGAAACTGGCATTACAGGCAACAGCTGTAACTATGCCACAAAACTGGCACCAATTATTAGCTTTTTTTTTTTTTTTTTTTTTTTTTTGGACAGGCAGAGTGGACAGTGAGAGAGAGAGACAGAGAGAAAGGTCTTCCTTTTGCTGTTGGTTCACCCTCCAATGGCTGCCATGGCTGGCACGCTGCGACCGGCGCACCGCACTGATCCAAAGGCAGAAGCCAGGTGCTTCTCCTGGTCTCCCATGGGGTGTAGGGCCCAAGCACTTGGGCCATCCTCCACTGCACTCCCGGGCCACAGCAGAGGGCTGGCCTGGAAGAGGGGCAGCCAGGACAGAATCCGGCGCACCGACTGGGACTAGAACCCGGTGTGCCGGCGCCGCTAGGTGGAGGATTAGCCTATTGAGCCGCAGCGCCAGCCGCCAATTATTAGCTTTTTAAAAAAATAAACTTGAGGGCCCGCGCCGTGGCTCAATAGGCTAATCCTCCACCTTGCGGCGCCGGCACACCGGGTTCTAGTCCCGGTCGGGGCGCCGGATTCTGTCCTGGTTGCCCCTCTTCCAGGCCAGCTCTCTGCTATGGCCAGGGAGTGCAGTGGAGGATGGCCCAGGTGCTTGGGCCCTGCACCCCATGGGAGACCAGGAAAAGCACCTGGATCCTGGCTCCTGCCATCGGATCAGCGCGGTGCGCCGGCTGCAGTGGCAGCCATTGGAGGGTGAACCAACGGCAAAGGAAGACCTTTCTCTCTCTGTCTCTCTCTCTCACTGTCCACTCTGCCTGTCAAAAAAAAAAAAAAAAAAAAAAAAACACTTGAGGGGCTGGCGCTGTGGCGTAGCGGGTTAACGCCCTGGCATGAAGTGCTGGCATCCCATATGGATGCCGGTTCTAGTCCCAGCTGCTCCTCTTCCAATCCAGCTCTCTGCTATGGCCTGGGAAAGCAGTAGAAGATGGCCCAAGTCCTTGGGCCCCTGCACCTACATGGGAGACCTGGAAGAAGCTCCTGGCTCCTGATCAGCTCAGCTCCAGCCATTGCAGCCAATTGGGGAATGAACCAATGGATGGAAGACCGCTGTCTCTCTGCCTCTCTTCTCTCTGTGTAACTCTGACTTGCGAATAAATAAATAAATAAATCTTTAAAAAAATAAATTAAAAAATTAAAAACTTGAGGCTGGTGCTATGGCATAGCAGGTTAAGCAAATGCTTATGGCACCAGCATCCCCCATGGGCACCAGTTGGAGTCCCAGTTGCTCCACTTCCCATCCAGCTCCCTGCCATGGCCTGGGAAAGCAGTAGAAGATGGCCCAAGTCCTTGGGCGCCTGCACCCACGTGGGAGACTGGGAAGAAGCTCCTGGCTTCTGGTTTCAGATTGGCCCAGCTCTGGCTGTTGTGGCCATTTGAGTGAACCAGCGGATGGAAGATCACTCTCTTTGTCTCTCCCTCTTTCTGTCTGTAACTCTGCCTCTCAAATAAATAAATAAATCTTTAAAAAATAAACTTTTTATTTGGAACAGGCTTAGAGTTACCAAAAAACAGTGAAGATAGAAGAGAGATGGGGCTGGTGTTGTGGTGCTCTGCACCAAGTTGCTGCCTACAATGCCGGCATCCCACATCTAAGCACCAGTTCAAGTTCAGCTGTTCTGCTTCTAATCCAGCTCCCTGCTCAAGTGCCTGGAAAAGCAGCAGAAGATGGCTCAAGTGCTTGGGCCCCTGCACCCACGTGAGATCTGGATGGTGCTCCAGCCCCTGGCTCTCAGCCTGGACCAGCCCTGCTGCTGTGGCCATGTGGGGAGTGAGCCAGAGGATGGAAGAGCTCTCACTCGGTCTCTCCTTCTGTCACTCTGCTTTTTAAATAAATAAATAAATCTTAAAAAAAAAATCCACAATCGTTTCCCCTCTTACAGACATCTTCTATCTGTGAGTGGCTCTTTTTGTTACCTTTCCCAGTAGATTGGGTTTTTTAAGGGCAGACATTTGGGGTAATTCATTGTTTACCCTCAGCGCCCAGCGTGGTACTAGAAGCCTAGGAAAGCAATATTCAACGACTGCTTGTGACATGGACAATGAGCTGTGTCCTGAGCTTTTCTGATCTGCTCAGCAAGACCTCCCACTCCTTGAAGGGTGGACGATGCCTTGCGCTTCTGGCTTTCCTCAGCCCGGGCTAATCCTGGCCATGCCGGCAGCGGCAAGTGTGGGAGAGAAGGCTGGGGCAGGCCACGCCGCGGGGAAAACGCGCCCCGGGCTCCTCTCTGCTACTCACAAGAAGGCCTCCTTCCTGCGGGACTCCTTCAGTGGCTCGTCCTCCTCAGCGTCGTGGCTGGAAGCTGTGTGGGCTTCCGCTCTGGGCAAGAGGGCATGAGCAAGTCAGGGCAGGGCGCGGGGTGGGGAGTGGGCTGAGGAGGACCCGGGGGGAGCCTTACCTCCTATAGGTGTCGGAGGCGGCAGCATAGTGGAGCGGGGAGCAGCCTTTACAGTCAGCCTCGTTGACGCCGGCCCCGGCCGTCACCAGCGTCACTGCGCACTGGTAGCTGCCGTTGGCGGCTGCATAGTGCAGTGGGGTCCTGGGGGAAGGGCAGGAGGATGGGTGCAAGAATCAGAAGCCGCTCTGACCGCTCGCTACCACTAGCCTCCCTCCTGCCTGGTAGCCTACCTTCCAAACTTATCTCTCCTCCTCAAGTCAGCTCCACTGCTCAACAGCAAATTAAGACATTCAACATTCCTAAAAGCAAGATGAGGGTAAGGGTCCCGAGGAGAGGCCACAGCCCAGGAAGGGTTAAGGCAGGGTGCGACTGGACTGCCTCTTCTGCTCCCACGGAGGGAGGGGAACAGACCCTCGCCCAGAGCCCCCTCTCAGAGCCTGGGAGACGGGAAGGAGAACGCACCCTCCAGAAGCAGCAGCATGAAGACAGGTACGGCCAAGGTTGTCAGGTGTGTTGATGTCAAACCCAGCCGAGAGCACGTGCTCGTTGCTGAGTGAAGATACAATGCTGTACAGCTGACCTGGAGGGCGGGCACCCACTGTCACATCTGAGGGCACCGAGCTGAGGGAGAGGCCCCTGCTCTGTGTACACCTGCCCAGCCCCCAGCCAATCGGCACATACCTGAGGAAAGAAGCTTGCGGCAACAGTCAGAGAACCCAAAGAGGACAGCTAAGTGCAGGGGGAACATGTCATGGATGCCGCGCCTGGGAGAGGTGGAGGGACTCGGTCAGCACTTTCTGTACGCCACCCCTCCTCCACCCCCACGCGCCACTGCCCCAGGCAGGGTAAGGACGCCCTCCATGCCTCCCTTGGGCAAGCGTGTTTGAGGTGGGTGGTATGTACAGATGCACAGCAGCCCAGAGACGGGGCCAGGGGCCGGGACGCACCGGGCGGTATCCGCGCCATTGGTCATGAGGGTGCTGATGAGCAGCTCGTGTCCGTAGCGAGCAGCCACGTGCAGGGGCGTGTTCCCAAACTTGTCGGCACAATCAATCTCGCTGCCTGAGAGGGGGAGGCACACACAGAAGCCCCGGCAGAGCTCAGGCTCGGGCCACTCCCGCGAGCAGTTCCCTCCTAGGAACTGATCTGGCTAAGCCTTCAGCGTGTGAGCCATAGGGGGCCAGGCAGGGGCGGGGCAGGGCCGTTCTCCAGGTGCCTGTCTCCCCAGGTGCCTGTCTCCGAAGACAGGCAGGGCTTTCTAGGGCTGAATTCCTTGGGGGAGGAGATGAGAGCACAGTCTCCCAGGCCCATACCATTCTGGATGAGGATCTGGGAGCGCGTGAAGCGGCCATGGATTGCAGCCATGTGCAGAGGACTCTTCCCTTCTTTGCTCTGTGGAAACAGCGGGGTTTGTCTTTTTTTTTTTTTTCTTTTTTTTTTTTGTAGTGCAAAGCACAAAGAATGTTTCAAAGGACACATCTCTGAGGATGGAGGGGTTCTATGGACATCTCAGCCCATGCTTTGCTGAGCACCCCCGGAGGCGAGGGACAATTCCCCAGGAGAGCTATCCAGACATGGCCAGGATCCCCAGAGCCAGGTTCCTCTCCCAACCAGTCCCTGCGGGCACCTGGTAGTTGACATCAGCCCCATTATTGACCAGCAGCTCCAAACAAAGTGCTCCATTGGTGGAGACGGCAGCCACGTGCAGCGGCGTGAAGCCCTTGTCATTCGGCTGGTTGACATTGGCGCCTGCATTCACCAGCTCAATGGCCACAGCATCCTGGCCCAGGTAGCAGGCGATGTGCAAAGCTGTGTTTCCAAAAGCGTTGGGCTCATCGATCTGGATTTCCAGGAGTGAGGGGAAGGGAAGCAATGGTTTAAACAAAGTGGAAACCAGCACATAAAGCCTACAGAATCCCAGGAATCCAACAACTGCCCCAGACCCCCCAAGTTTCTGACCCAAGGGATGGAGGGTGCTGTTATTCGGGGCAAGCGGCATTCAGACCCTCACTATCTCCTCCCAGAACCATACCCATAAAACCAGCACCTTCCTAGTCCCTTCAGAAACTACCAGGTCCAGCTCCCTGCCCATAGCCCCCAGCCCACGCCGGGCTCAGAGCCCTGACCTCAGCCCCCATCCGGAGCAGGTACTTCACCACTTCGACCTGGCCACTGGCAGCGGCCGTGTGGAGCAGCCCGTAGCCCTTGCGGTCCTTACAGCCCAGGTCTGCTCCCCGCGCCACCAGCAGTTTCAGGACCTCCAAATGCCCTGGGAAAAGAGCACTCTCAGGGAGGTGGAGGGTGAACTCCGGAGGCCCTGAGCTCCGCAGTCTGCAACCTTATATTCCCGCCCTGGGAGCCTCCAGCGGCAAATTCCGGGTCCTCCTGCCTGTGCACTCACCTAGAAAAGCGGCCCAGTGCAGGGGCTGCCGTTCCTTTTTGTCACAGACGTTCAGGCTGGCTCCCTTGTTGAGGAGCAGGTTCACCGTCTGTATCAGGACATAGACAACCCGTTCAGAGCCCAGTTGATGCCTACCAAAGGGCACAGGCCTCATCTCCTGAGGTCTCTGTTCCCGAGCACAACAACCTGGAGTTCTACAGGGACAGCAGGGGCAGGCACTGAGGAGATCCCTAGTAGATGCAGAAGTTGTAGGGACATGCCCACAAGTGGCTTAGGGTGATCTGCTGGCTCTGAAACTCCTAGGGAGTCTTTACTTTTATTTACTTATTTATTTAAGACAGAAAGAGGGAGAGTGCGCACATCCACTGGTTCACTCCCTAAAGCCCACGACAGCCGAAGCCAGGAGCCAGGAACTCAACGCAGATCTCCCATGTGTGTGGCAGGAACCCTGTTACTTGAGCCATCACTTCTGCCTGCCAAGATGCACATTAGCAGGAAGCTGGAGTCAGGAGGTGAGTATCAAACCCAGGCACTTGGGATACTGGATGTGGGTGCCTTACTCAGCTTCTTTACCACTAGGCCAAATGCCTGTGCCTCTCACCAGTCATTGAAAACGCATGACCAACAAATGGGGACTCTCTCTTCAGAAAAAGGTGTGTGTACCAACATTTTCCACGTGACTTCAGAGGGTTTACCAACCTCCTGAAGTCCAAGTCAAGCTCCCTAATCTGACTTTCATCCTGTACGGGAGCCCAGGTCCTTACAGAACATCTATCTGTGCTGCTGCTTCCCCAGCCCCAGTGGCCCAGAAGCAGGGCCAGGTGAGCACGCAGGGCAGGCACTGGGCTGGCCTAGCCTGCAGCACTCCTCACCTCAAGATGTCCACTATGCACTGCATGGTGCAGCGCACTGCGCCCACTCCTGTCAGCCACGTTGAGGCTGCTCAACAAGGGTGCCAGAGCCTCGGCACACTTGGTGGCCCGGTTGGCGGCAGCCACATGCAGTGGTGTCTGCCACAGCTTGTCTCGGGCGTTCACATCTGCTGAATGTGCCAGCAGCAGCCCCAGCACCTTCTGTGGAGGGACAGAGGACAAGGAAGAAGATAGAGGGGCATCAGGAGGATAAAACAAGAGGGAGTGGAAGGAGGAAACGGGTCAGCAGGGCACATGTGGCCCCACCCCCACTAGCAGTCCACGCTCACTTTCCAGGACACCTACTTCCAACCTGCTGGACCTTCCGAGAGCTCCAGTTCTTCCTCACCTTGCTCCCCCTTCCCCAAGCCACACGCACCACTCCCTGAACCACATCCTGGAAATCTTCACTTACATAGGAGGGGGCTTCCACAAGCTCACAGAAAACGTGCGTTATGAAAAAACGACGCCTGGATTTTAAAACGTTCTGCCTCAGAATCAGCTGCTTCTTTTAGCTATCCCATGAACTTTTGGAAGCGCCGCCTTCCGCCCACTCCCAAGCAAAAACACACAGGAAGGGCTGCACATCCCAAACCCCACCGCTCCTAGGAAAAATAAACGCTCCTGCTACAGAAATGAATACCTCCTTAGCCCTTCCACAGACACCAAAGGCGTTTGTTTCCCTTACCTCAGAGAGCAAACATACCCTGGGTCCTCTCCATAACCTAAGCTAAGCGCAGACGCCCCTCCTAACCACCCACCTCACTCCCACTGCTGTCTCAGCCCCTCCCCCTGGCGGCCGACGGGGGAAGTGATGGGCCAATCAAGGAGGGAGGTCTCCTTTTCCCTTCTTTCAGGGTTGCTGGGAACAAGGTACAGGACCCAACAGAGAGGGTTATGCTTGGCCCCTGAGCTGTCAACTTCCATGCTGACTGAGGAGCTGGGATGCAGCGCACCACTGCCCCTGTCCCCCATGACAAGCAGAGAAACCTCCATGCCCAGAGGGGGCTCAGACTCAAGGTGGCCCCCCAGGGAAGGATGAGTCACTCAGGCCTGGCAGCGGGCCCCCACAGTCTGCCAGCCCAGTGTTAGGCTCTCTCTGATGCAACACCAGAGCCCCTTACCAGCCAGTACCAGGGGCAGGAGAGAGGAGCCAAGGGCTGCTTTCCTCCTGACCTGGAGGAGGGCAGGGGACAGAGGCGCCTCCACCCTCACCTCTAGCCTTATCACCTCGACCCCGTACCTCGTTTCGGGAGGCAGCAGCACGATGAAGAGGGGTCAGCCACAGTGTATCCTTAGCATTGACGTTAGCACCTGTAGGGATGTAATTTCCTGTTTTGATGGGAGGTGGAGAGGGGGTAGGGAGGCGATGGGAAGGGGGCCTGGATCCAAGCACTAGAGATCAATGCTGCTTGCATATGAAACAGGAGGCTCCTCCCCTCGGCTCCCCTCCTAGGTGCCACGCCTTCCAGCTCCCCACTTTCACCTGACATCAGTAGCAACTGGAGGATGGGGACATCGCCTACGTAGGCAGCAGCATGCAGTGGGGTTCGCCTCTCTTGGTCCTGGCAAGAGAGAAAAGAGGAGCAGCTGTAGGGAGGAGGGGGGGCTATCCAGGACCCCAGCCCAAGCCTCAGAGCCCCAGGCTCTTCCCCACAATCTCCTCCCATAGGTTCTGCAGCGTCCTAAATGCCCGTAAGGAGAGTCAAAGGCAAGAGCACCTAGGGAGGGTGGAGTCAGGGCCGAGGGGCCCGAGAAGCGGCCATCTCCTTCTTCCAGGAGGGGTAGGGGCTCTGCAGACCCCACCGCTTCAGAAGAGAACACCCTTTCTGGGCATCCCCGGCCCCACGGGGCTGTGCTCCAAGCCTGACTTGCTCTCCATGCCCAAACGCAGAGCAGGTTCCCATCCCAGGGTGGAAATAGCTGCGGCCTCATCTAAGCAGAGACGCGGAACCGCCCCGCTGATGGGGAGGGGTCCGGAACACCGGAGCCCGGATTCTGGGCTCGCCATCCTCCCTGCTCCCAACTCACCAGCACATTGATGTTCTCCTTCTGCGAGAGGAGGGAACGCACTTCCTCCACATCTCGGCTAAAGATGGCCTGGACCAGGGGCGGCTGCAGAGAGAGCTGGCATTCAGGGAGCGGGCCGGAGCCGGAGCGGAACCAAGCGGGTAGGCGAGCACCCAGCGTTGAGGGGGGCCGTCGCCGGAGGGGCTCCGCTCCGGGGGGTCCTGGCTGCAGCGGGCTCCTGCGGTGCCTCCGCTGGTCCCCAGGCCCCCAAGGGCACCCGCTCGGTTGAGGGGAGCGCGGCGTGGGGCGGGGCGGGAGCCGCGGGAGCCCCGGGCTCGGGCCCAGCCTAGGCCGCACATCCCCGGGCTCGCGTGGCGGCGGCGCCGGGCTCTGGAAGGAGGGAGTGGAGGAAAGGAAGAAGGGCTGACCTGGTCCGTGATGCTGAGGATCCCCATGGCCCGGCCCGGGCTCCGTCCGCATCGAGCTCCCGGCGGCGGCGGCGGCGGCTCCACCGGGGACACGGGGCGGCCCAGGCGGCGGCTGCGGCGGCGGCTGCGGGGAGAGCGCAGCCCCGCCTACCGGGGGGCGGGCGAGCGGGAGCCCGCAGCGCTCCCTGGCGGCGGTCCTGGGCCCGGCCGCAGGCGCTCGCGGTTCGGGCTGCCCCAGGCCGCAGTGCCCTCCGCCCCGGCCTGGCCGGCCCCAGCGACCCCGGCACCCCAACCCCCGCGCGCTGGCTCCTTGGCTCCTTCCGCGGCCGCGCGGTGCTCTTCGCTCCAGTCCGGCGACCCCAGCGGAAACCCGGACCCTGGTCCTGAGGTATCGCCCAACCTGAGGACCAAATGGCTGGCCGGCTCTCGCCCAGCCCACTGTCTCCGCGAGCTAACGCCTCTCCCCTCAGCCCCCCAAATCCCGCACAGAGGAGGGGAGACCTGGGAGTGGCGAGCTGGGGGTCATCTATGGCAATAGCCCCAGAAGGAAGGAAGGCGTGCTTCTCCACGGGTGGGGGAGACTTGAGCTGGGTAGAAAGGAAATAGCAGAAGTGTTCCAACTGCAGAGGAATCGCCGGGAGGGGGCCAGGACGCTTGGCAGCTGGCGAAAGGCTGCAGGATCAGCCCAAGGGGCACTTTCTTTCTTTAAGATTTATTTATTTGGGGGCCGGTGCTATGGCGCAGTGGGCAAAGCCGCCGTCTGCAGTGCCTTTATCCCACATGGGTGCAGGTTTGAGTCCCAGCTGCTCCACTTCCCATCCAGCTCCCTGCTAAAGCATCTGGGAAAGAAGCGGTGGATGGCCCAAGTCCTTGGGCCCTTGCACCCAGGTGGGAGACTCGGAAGCAGCTCCTGGCTCCTGGCTTTGACCTGGTCCAGCCCCAGCCCCAGCCATTGCCGCCATTGGGATGTGAACCAGCCAATGGGAGATCTCTCTCTCCCTCTCCCTCTCTCTCTGTAACTGTGTCTTTCAAATAAATAAATCAATCTTAAAAAAAAAAAAAAAGATGTATTCACTTGAAAGGCAGAATGACAGAGATCTTCCATCTGCCTGTTCACTTCCCAAATGGCCACTATTGCTGAATCCAGGAGCCTGGACCTCCCTCGGGGTCTCCCATATGGATTGCAGGGATCCAAGCACTTGAACCATCTTCTGCTGCCTTCCCAGGAGCATTAGTAGGAAGCTGGATTGGAAGCAGAGCAGCCAGGACTCCAACCACCAGCACTCTGATATGAGAAACCAGTATAGCAAGCTGAGGCTTAACCTGCTTTGCCACTATGCTGGTGGAATGGGCATTTTTCAATGCCCTAATTATTCTGGTGGTTAAGGTGGTGGGGCTCTGTACAACGAAAGGAGGAAGTGCAATTCCTTCCCCACTGGAAAGGCAGACAGCAGCCAGTATGGAAAGATCTGAGTGGAGGTCATCCCAGCCCAGAGGGGAAAAAAGCAGGAAGGAGAAAAGAGAGATTCAAAAAAAAGGGGCAATGGGCCGGCGCCGCGGCTCACTAGACTAATCCTCCGCCTGTGGCGCCGGCACACTGGGTTCTAGTCCCGGTCGGGGCGCCGGATTCTGTCCCGGTTGCCCCTCTTCCAGGCCAGCTCTCTGCTGTGGCCCGGGAGTGCAGTAGAGGATGGCCCAGGTGCTTGGGCCCTGCGCCCCATGGGAGACCAGGAGAAGCACCTGGCTCCTGCCTTCGGATCAGCGTGCTGCGCCGACCGCAGTGTGCTGACCGCGCGGCCAGCCATTGGAGGGTGAACCAACGGCAAAGGAAGACCTTTCTCTCTCTTTCTCTCTGTCTCTCTCTCTCACTATCCACTCTGCCTGTCAAAAAAAAAAAAAAAAAAAAAGGTGCAATGTATAGGGTGTGGTCCAGGGTCCTGTTCAGAGCTCAGCAACCGAGTACAGTGAAAGGCCCTGTCAAGGGGCACAAAAAGCCCTCCCTGGCCTTCAGTGTCTTGCTTCTTGCTTCTTGCTGGAAAGATACTCAAGACAGCGCTGAAAGAAAATGAGAGCCAGGAAATGTGGAGGAAGAGGGAAATTTATCATTTTAGAGGTCCTAGATGTGGAGGGTGGCCCCAGGGCACTTGGTGGGGTCCTTTAAGGTAAAGGGGATAAAGGTTCCCCAGCTCCACCCAGAGATGCAAATCACTTGCCTAGGAAATACTCTTGGACCTTAGACAGCTCTCCCAAGGAAACTCGGCAGTTACAAGTACGCCACTTCTTCTTCTTCTTCTTCTTTTTTATTTTATTTTATTTTTTTTATTTGACAGATAGACAGTGAGAGAGACACAGAGAGAAAGGTCTTCCTTTCGTTGGTTCACTCCCCAGATGGCTGCACGGCCAGAGCTACGCCGATCCTAAGCCAGGAGCCAGGTGCTTTTTTCCTGGTCTCCCACACGGGTGCAGGTGCCCAAGCACTGCACTCCCGGGCCACACAGAGAGCTGGACTGGAAGAGGGGCAACTGGGACAGAATCCGGCGCCCCGACCGGGACTAGACCCCGGTGTGCCAGCACTGCAAGGCGGAGGATTAGCCTAGTGAGCCGCGGCGCCAACCCCACAAGTACAGCTGGCTGGTCTGCCTGCTGCTCCCTTACAAGCACATGGTAGCATGTACCCTACCTAGAAAGAGACTGTGGCTACAGATATACGCTGAGATTACACCCCAGGCCCTAGCACTAAAGGTGCTCCTCTGATGCACAGTACAACCTCTTGGGATGTGCTTAACAATTATGATTGCTCATTGTCGTGTTTAGTCAGTATTTTCTTTCTCTCTCTTTCCTCCTCCCTCCCTCCCCTCCTCCCTCCCTTCCTTCCTTCCTTCCTTCCTTCCTTCCTTTCTCTTTCTCTTTCTTTTTGAAAGACTGAGTTACAGAGAGAGGTAGAGACACAGAGAGAGAGGTCTTCCATCCGCTGGTTCACTCCTAAGGACTTGGGCCATCTTCCACTGCTTTCTCAGGTCAGAGCAGAGAGCTGGATCTGAAGAGGAGCAGCCGGGACTAGAACTGGCACTCAGGCCAGAGTTTGTTTGTTTGTTTTTTAATTTTATTTATTTATTTATTTGACAGGTAGAGTTACAGACAATGAGAGGGAGAGACAGAGAGAAAGGTCTTCCTTCCGTTGGTTCACTCCCCAGATGGCCACAACAGCTGGAGCTGTGCCGATCCGAAGGCAGGATCCAGGTGCTTCTTCCCGGTCTCCTACGTGGGTGCAAGGGCCCAAGAACTTGGGCCATCTTCCACTGCCTTCCCGGGCCACAGCAGAGAGCTGGATTGGAAGATGAGCAGTGCGGACTAGAACCTGCACCCATATGGGATGCCTGCGCTGCAGGTGGAGGATTACCCTACTGTGCCACAGCGCCCACCCCTTAGGTCAGAGCTTTAACCCACTGTGCCACAGCACTGGCCCCAGTCAGTATTTTCTATTGAAGGAGACTATCTCTAGGTGAGAGAGACAGAGCTGTCTTGGGTCTCCCAGGTTGGATGTAGAGGCCCAGGGTCCTGAGCTTCATCAGAAATGGAAGAGCCAGGACCATTTGGGATGCCAACACTGCAAGTAGAGGCTTAACCCTCTAAGCCCAGCACAGAGCCCTACACAGAGCCTCTTAAACATTGTGCAAGGGGCAGGGCTTTAGCCTAGTGGTTAAAATGCCCATGTCCCATGTTGGGTCGGCGTGCTTAGTTTTGCTCTGGCTCCAGGTTCCCACCAGCGCACCTCTCCTAGGCAGCAGTGCTTCCCAGCTTCTGGTCCTTACCGCAGCTGTCATGGTATCTGGGTACTCAGCTAGTGGATGGATATCTCTCAAATAAATAAATGGATTTGAAACAGAGTGAAGGAGAGATCTCCCATCCACTGGTTCACTTCCCAAGTGACTGCAACGGCCAGGGCTGGGGCGGGGGCTGGGCCAGGTCACAGCCAGGAGCTGGGAACACCTACTGGGTCTCCCACATGGGTGCAGGGGCGCAAGTACTGCTTTCCTAGGTGCTTTAGTAGGGAGCTGGATTGGAACTGGAGCATCCAGGACTCTAACCAGCACCCATATGGGATGCTGGTGCTGCAGGTGGCTGCTTAACCCACTCTGCCATGGTGCTGGCCCCATAAATAAATCTTTTTAAAAATTTGTGGATGCATGCTATGCAAAAACTATGCATAAATTTCAATTTTTTTGCACCAAAATAAACATTTTAGTTCCATTTTCCATGAAGTACCCATATTCTTTTTTTTTTAAGGTTTATTTATTTTATTTGAAAGTCAGAGTTACACACAGAGAGAAGGAGAGGCAGAGAGAGATCTTCCATCCGCTGGTTCACTCCCCAGATGGCCACAACAGCTGGAACTGCGCCGATCTGAAGCCAGGAGCCAGGAGCTTCTTCCGGGTCTCCCACGCAGGTGCAGGCACCCAAGGACTTGGGCCATCTTCTACTGCTTTCCCAGGCTGTAGCAGAGAGCTGGATCAGAAGTGGAGCAGCTGGGACTCGAACTATATGGGATGCCGGCACTGCAGGTGGTGGCTTTACCCGCTACACCACAGCGCTGGCCCCACCCATATTCTTAAATTATACTGCCAGAGTCTGGTTTAAGTTGTACACTTTTGTTTCTCATTCTGCCTCATGTTTTTTTAGACATTCAGGTGTTCAACATTTAAGCATGGATCTTAACTCGTTATTTGCCAGACTCAGAGTCTTTCTTCCCTAATACAGGACTGTACAGCTTTTTTTTTTTTTTTTTTTTTTGTAATGAAAAGAAGGATTTTGAGCTTTCTGAAGATAAAAGAACAGAGGTATTTCGGGTCTTTTTCGCTGCAGCACACGAGCGCACAGGAACGGGCACTTTACAGGTGATGACGATGAAGAGGCATGAGAAGCAGAAACTGCACGCAGCTGAGGGTGGCTGTGGGTGCCGGAACATGTGGACTCGGCTGTTGGGTCTTCCAGGAAGGGCTGAGCCAGGATATGACCCAAAAGAGAGGAGGAGGGGAACGCAAGGTCTCCATTGCCCAGAATAGCTCCTGGTAACCTGAGGAATGGGAGTCAGGGGTTGAGCTGGGGTCACGTGCCTGGCAGGGGTGGAGGTGAGGCAGGGAAGTTGCCAGCCCTGTTCTCTGGGCAGCTGGAAGGAGGAGCAAGGGCGAGAGGAGCTGTTCTCAATGTTATTCAGAGCACAGAGAAAGGGTTTCCCAGTAACGAAAAAAAGGATATGATGCAGATAACTGACACTTGAAGGGCTTGGGGAGACACACAGGGGTCGGGAGGGGACAGCCGGAACTGGTGGCACAGCCCTCCTTGGCTGACCATCCTGGTTTTGACTAACGAATTCACATTAAAAAAAAAAAAAGATTTATTCATTTAAAAGGCAAAATGACGTGGAGAGAGGGAGAGTCAGCGAGAAAGAGAACCTTCCATCTGTTGGTTCAGCCCCCAAATGGCTGCAATGGCTGGGGCTAGAACAGGCTGAAGCCAGGAGCCTGGAACTCCATCCGGGTCTTCCAAGTGGATGGCAGGAGCCCAAGCATGTGGACCATCCCTCACTGCTTTCCCAGGTGTATTTGCAGGGAGCTGGATAGGAAGTGGAGCAGCCGAGACTGAAATAGGCACTCATACGGGATCCCAGCATCCTAGGCAGTGGCTTAAGCTGCTGTGCCACAATGGCAGCCCCACTTTTCATTCTTCTAGCAAACATGAGGACTTACCATGTTGCAGTGCTGTAGTAAGTGATTGAGAGGTAGAAACTCAGATGTAATAGCATCTCTTTTTGAGTTTACTACTCAGCAGCAGAACACACAAAGACACATAAAACAACTAGAAAATATAGGATGCATGCTAATTTATCTGGCATCGTGTTTTCAGAGCAGTGCTGAGGCTGGATTCAGTCAAGAGGGTCTTCCTGGAGGAGGTGTGTTTTGAGTCAGTACTTGAAGGAAATGATTGATGAAGAATGGCAGGGACCCGGCAGAAAATTGGTTGTTTCAAGTATAGGGAATGAACTAGAAAAGGTTTAAATGGCAGTACTTAGCTCATCCAATTAGTAGGGGAATAAGCGGGCAGATCGGCTTGGCAGGTCTGTTGGACCTCGGGGATCCTGTAGCAGTTAACTCAGTTAAGGCAGTGTTAATGGGGTCATAGTTCAGCCATGTATCCGGTTAATTCCTTCGCCCGGGCAGATCCTCGGTCCTCACCCGACACAGATGCCCCCTGCCTAAGTCCTCAGTCAGCTGGGGTGGGTGCAGCCGGACAAGGCCGAGGCTGGAAAGAGGAAATCTGTCCCTCAAGGGCCATCAGCCCATCTGCAGGTGCTTCCGAGCGCCTTGTGTGAACACTCTGAGATGCGGCACCAGGGCAGTGTGTGTGTGTGTGTGTGTGAGATGTGGTGTGGTACCAGGGCAGTGTGTGTGTGTGTGTGTGAGATGCGGTACCAGGGCAGTATGTGTGTGTGTGTGTGTGTGTGTGTGAGATGTGGTGTGGTACCAGGGCAGTGTGTGTGTGTGTGTGTGAGAGAGAGAGATGCAGTACCAGGGCAGTGTGTGTATGTGTGTGTGTGTGTATCAGATGTGGTACCAGGGCAGTGTGTGTGTGTGTGTGTGAGAGAGAGAGAGAGAGATGTGGTACCAGGGCAGTGTGTGTGTGTGTATGTGTATCAGATGTGGTACCAGGGCAGTGTGTGTGTGTGTGTGTGAGATGCAGTACCAGGGCAGTGTGTGTGTGTGTGTGTGTGTGTGAGATGCGGTACCAGGGCAGTGTGTGTGTGTGTGTGTATCAGATGTGGTACCAGGGCAGTGTGTGTGTGTGTATGTGTATCAGATGTGGTACCAGGGCAGTGTGTGTGTGTGTGTGTGTATCAGATGTGGTACCAGGGCAGTGTGTGTGTGTGTGTGTGTATCAGATGTGGTACCAGGGCAGTGTGTGTGTGTGTGTGTGTGTGAGATGCGGTACCAGGGCAGTGTGTGTGTGTGTGTGTATCAGATGTGGTACCAGGGCAGTGTGTGTGTGTGTATGTGTATCAGATGTGGTACCAGGGCAGTGTGTGTGTGTGTGTGTGATGTGGTACCAGGGCAGTGTGTGTGTGTGTGTGTGTGGCTGTAACAAGCCCTCTTGGAGTGCTGAGATAGAGATGTTAGGAAAGAAACAAGAAGTGGGATTATTCTCCAACCTGGGAGTTTCATGCCCTACCCACAGTTGATGGGAGAAAGGGTAAAAGGAGAGGTAACAAATATATTCATCGCATCAGTGACTACTGAGGAGCAGGCTTTGTGGTTCAGTGGGTTAAGACATTGCATGGGACGCCCACATCTCGTTCCTTTTTTTTTTTTTTTTTTTTTTTAAGATTTATTTATTTGAAAGGCAGCATAAGAGACAGAAGAGAGACAGGCAGAGAAATTTGCTTGTTCACTCCTCAAATGCCTGCAGTGGCCAGGGCTGGGCCAGGCCAAATCCAAGAGCCAGGAGCTTCATCCAGGTCTCCCACATGGGCAAAGGCACCAGTAGTACACTGGATGGGAAGTGGAGCAGCAGGGACTCAAACTGGTGCTCATGTGGGATGTCCGTGTCACAGGTTGTGGCCCAAACAGCTATACCACAATATTGATGCCTTTTTTTTTTTTTTAAGATTTATTTATGGGGTCTGCGCCATGGCTCACTTGGTTAATCCTCTGCCTGTGGAGCCAGCATCCCATATGGGCACCGGTTCTAGTCCCGGTTGCTCCTCTTCCAGTCCAGCTCTCTGCTGTGGCCCGGGAAGGCAGTGGAGGATGGCCCAAGTGCTTGGGCACTGCACCCACGTGGGAGACCAGGAAGAAGCACCTGGCTCCTGGCTTCGGATTGGCACAGCTCCAGCTGTTGCGGCCATTTGGGGAGTGAACTAATGGAAGGAAGAGGTTTCTCTCTGTCTCTCTCTCTCTCTCACTGTCTATAACTCTACCTGTCAACTAAAAAAAAAAGAAAAAAAGAAAAAAAAGAAAAAAAAACTAAAAAAAAAGAGATTTATTTATTTATTCAAAAGGCAGAATGACAGAGAGAGGTCTTTCATATACTGGTTCACTCTCCAAATGGTTCCAATGGCTGGTGCTAGGCCAAGCTGAAGTCAAGAGCCTGAAACTCCATTTGGGCCCCCAACGTGGGTGCAGGAGCTTAAGCACTTGGACCATCTTCCACTGCTTTCCCAGGGGCATTAGCAGGGAGCTGGACTGGAAGCTGAGTAGCTGAGATTAGAACTAGCGTTCACATGGGATGTGGGCATCGTAAGTTAACTGCTATGCCACAAGGCCAGCCTCTCCACTTCTCTATATGAAATTATTTATTTGAAAGGCAAAGTGACAGAGAAAGAGAGATGGAAAGAGATCTGTCATGTTTGTTTTACTCCCCAAATGCCTGGCTAAGGCTGGGCCAGGCCAAAGCCGGGAGCAAGAATTCCATCCAGGTCTCCCATGTGGGTTGCAGGACCCGAGTACTTGGGCCATGTGAGCAGGTCACAGAGGCAGAGCAGCCAGAACTTGAACCAGAACTGCAGTATGGAATGCCGGCGTCACATGCTGCAGTTTCACCCCCTCACCACAATGCCAGCCCCCCAGTTCCTCCATTTCTGATTCAGCTTTCCTGCTCCTGGGAGGCAGCAGATGATGGCCTTTATACTAGGGCCCGTACCACTCACATGAGAGACCTGGATGGAGCTCCCTGGCTTTGGCCTGGCCTAAACCTGGTTTTGTGGCATTTGGGATGCGAACCAGCTGATGAAGAATCTCTCTCCCTCTGTCACTCAACCTTTCAAATAAATAAATCTTTAAAAATTATTATTTCTAAAGAATTATTTATTTATTTGAAATTCTGTGTTACATAGAGAAGGAGAGGCAGAGAGAGAGAGAGAGAGAGAGAGATCTTTCATCCACTGGTTCACTCCCCAAATGGTTGCAACAGTCGGAGCTGGGGTGATCTGAAGCCAGGAGCCAGGAGCTCCTTCCGGGTCTCCCATGTAGGTGCAGGGACCCAAGGACTTGGACCATCTTCTACTGCTTTCCCAGGCCATAGTGGATCAGAAGTGGAGCAGCCAGTACTCGAACTGGCACTCATATGGGATGCTGGCCCTGCAGGCAGCAGGTCTACCTGCTATGCCACAACTCTGGCTCCATGACCTGGGTTCTTTACCACTTCACTGTGAAGTTTCTGCAGGCATCATGATAAAAATACCTTCCCAACAAAATGCTAAATGTAAGCCAGGCACGAGTTCAAGGGAAGGCTCCTGCTAACTTGAAATCCACATAAGATGGGCTCAAAGTCCCAATCAACCCTGAGCCAGTAGGAGTTCCCAAATTAATGACAATCTCAGGGAGCAGGGGGAGGTGGAGGATCCATACTGGCTTCCAGGCCCACCCCTGGGCAGGGCATTTTTCTTCAATGCCAACTAGGCTGGCATTGCAACACAGCCTTTATCCTCTGCTCCTCCCCATCACCACCACACAGCACTTCTCAGCCAGCTTTCCCGAAGGCGGAGAGCTCCAGCAAGGAGTCAGAGAGAACGCAGAGGGCGGGCTTGCACTAAAACAGCAAAACCAAAACATCTCCAAATTCAACAGCAGGCATCACTAGTCTCAAAATGTCCTACCTCCGACACGGGCAAATTTCAATTGCGTTTGCTCTGGCCTAGGTCCAGTCTCTTTTTTAACCACCCCCTTAACCTCCAGCCCAACCGCCTGATCCAGTCGCTTTCCAGTTACTCCTCCCGGGGCCACTTTCATGAAATGCATTTCCCTCTCCGTGGGTGACGGAAAGCACCACAGTGCTATACCCTTCATCTTGCCCTAAACTTAACTCTGGTTCTTCCCAGCACCCCAACCTCTTTCTATAAACATCAGAAAACTAAGCAAAGCCTTAGTCCTGAGCTTGGAACGTTCATTTCCTTTCCCGAAGGCGTAAGGCGCAGCGCTAGGGGCCGTGGAGGCTACACAAGACAGGGCTTCCAAGTGTGCACAAGGCCGAATCTGATAACGGCGAACAGGAGATCCGCAGATAGCCGCGGCCGACACGCCCACGAGCCGCTTCTGCGCCTACGTACCAGGTCCTGTGACCACACACTCGCCAAGCGGTTTCTCCCTGGCGACCTCGCGCCCCTGAGCCATTTCTGCAGCGTCCGAAAAACGCGCACACAACCCAGAGCCCTTTCTCGCCGGAGGTGTGAAACTACATCTCCCGACAGCCAGCGTGGTCCCCTTCCTTCCTCCCTCTCCGGGGCCCGAGCCATGGCAACGGCGTGACGTGGGGGTACCAGGAGCCGCGGGAGCAGCGGTCGCCGCTTCAGTTGTAGCCGACCCGGCCGCCCGGGCGGGAGCAGGGCGACAGCAGCCGCCGCCCGCGCCCGCCCTGCGCCGAGGGGGCCCCGAGCCCGCCCGGCGGCCGCTCCCTGCCGTGCCTCCCCGCGAGTGAGGAGGGCGCAGCCGGAATCAAGCGTTGAGGCCCAGGCTAGGGGACGCGCGCATGGCCTCCGCGGGCGCGCGGCGGCTCCCGGCCGGGACGCGCGCCGCGGCCCAGCGCTGCCGCGACCTCTCGCTCCGCCCGGCCCCGCCCCCGGGCCCGCGACCGCCGCGACCAATGAGGTGAGAGGGAGGCGCAGGCGTCCGCGCCGGAGGGAAGGGGGTCGCCTGGTCCCCCGCCCCAAATCCCGCCGTGGGATGCCGGCGCGCAGCGGCAGCTCCTGGGGTGCTTTGCAGAGCGCTTTGGCGGGCTCGGCGCGAAGGAGGTCCTCGGAGAGGGTGCTCTAGGGTGAAGTGCTTGCCGAGCGCCCTAGAGCCTTCAGCGGGAGCGTAGCCTCAGTCAAAGGCAGCCGGAGCTTCGCACGCATCCGCTTTTCCCTATCCCCACCCCCGGCGCTGTCCTCAGACGCCCTCGACCTTTCGCACTCGTGACCGCCTGGCTCTGGAGCCTAGCGGGCTGCAGCAGGTGCTGGAGGGGAAAGGCTTGCCTGAACGACCTTCCTCCGGGATGCGTGCACTCCTCCTCCCTTTCACCTGGAAAGGACCGAGGAGCACCGAGGGAAAGTAAAAAAAAATCATGACGTTGCCTTTCCTTTCGGCCTTAGGTTTCTGATCTCTTGCAGCCTCCTCTGGCCCCGCGCTGCCCAGGTCTTGGCGTTGGAGGCTGGTTTACCTCCCAGTCGTTCCTTCATGGGCTTTGCTGCCCCCTTCACCAACAAACGCAAGGCGTACTCCGAGCGTAGGATCATGGGGTGAGCATCCTCCTGTGTCCTGCCTCCCTCCACCTTCTCTCCCCTCCAGACACAAGTCCCAGGCCAGAAAGTAAAGGTGCCAGCCATGGGCCGGACTCCTCCTGCGCCTTGTCCCTCGCCAGCTGTGTTACTGACCCTGAATCATCCCTTGGCAGCCTTCCAGCCTTGATTTCCCCCTACTCCATGGTCGCTGTGCTTATGAATTAAGCATATGGGACTGAAGTTGAGACGCTACCAGACATGTGCAAGACAACAGGGTGTATTATTTCTTTAATGACCTGATCCCTATCCTGAGACAATGTAATAGCTTTTTGAGCACTTGCTAGGTGCTGGCTGCTAGGCATTTTACCTATATCCCCACTTAATCCTTAAAATAAACCCGTGAGTCAGCTTTATAGATGAAGAAAATGGAGACACGGGTAACTCACCCAGGGCCACAGTGTTAGGAAGGTGTAGAGCTAGGATCTGATCCTTGTGTGGTCACCAATCCAATCCACAACCACTCATCCCAAGATGGTCCCTCTTAGGATCAAAATATCGAGTGCAAAAAGCATTCTGCGAACCACAAAACATAAAGTAATATAAACTTGGTGGTGGATTTGGAGTGTCTACTTTCGGGGCTTCTCTACATGGTTCATGGGCAAAGGTGTGAGGTGGGGGGCACCCACGGCAAGGAGGAACCTGACTGGGCTGGTAGTGTCTTGGCCTGATTCCCCTTGCACTAGGTACTCAATGCAGGAGATGTACGAGGTGGTGTCCAATGTCCAGGAGTACCGCGAGTTTGTGCCTTGGTGTAAGAAGTCTCTGGTGGTGTCCAGCCGGAAGGGTCATCTGAAGGCCCAGCTGGAGGTTGGCTTCCCACCCGTCGTTGAACGCTACACCTCTGCCGTCTCCATGGTCAAACCACACATGGTGAAGGTGAGGTCGGTCTAGGAGAGAGTAACAAGTTTCTCTCTGTGTCCTGTAGCATTTTCACAATTAAGGACGATGTTTTAGACTTTATCCCCGTGTGTCAGATATTTCTCTAATAAAATATCAGAAGGGAAGGAAAGCAACTTTCAATTCCTTCATACTGTGTCCTATACTTGGTAATATCCAACTAGCTAATCATCCTATTCTAGGCTGTCTGCACTGACGGCAAGCTCTTCAACCACTTGGAGACTATTTGGCGATTCAGCCCTGGTATCCCTGCCTATCCCCGAACCTGCACTGTGGACTTTTCGGTGAGCTGGACTTTTCATGTAGCTGTATAGCACAGGTGGAAGGCCAGAGCTAAGGGACCCCAACAAGATTATCCTTTTTGTATAATTAGCACTCAGCATTTCCCAAGTCAGTGACCATTCCCACAGGTCTGAGTTTGTATCCAGCTTGTTCTGTGCTTAGTCCTAAGTTAAGAACTGTGGGGAGTAGGGAAAGGAGCTGAGGAGCTGTGCTGGCCGCTGCATTTGTCCGGGACTATCGAACATGATCTGAAAGTTTCTATCTCTTACACATTCCCAGATTTCCTTTGAATTTCGTTCTCTGCTGCACTCAAAGCTGGCCACCATGTTTTTTGATGAGGTTGTCAAGCAGAATGTTGCTGCCTTTGAGCGCCGGGCAGCCACCAAGTTTGGTCCAGAAACAGCCATCCCCCGTGAACTGATGTTCCATGAGGTGCACCAGACTTGAAGCAAAGGATGGTTCCCTGGCCTCATCTTTGCCCCCACCCCCATCCTCTTATTTATTTGGTTTGGCTCCTGCTCCAATGTGAGAGGGGTCTGTTCCGTAACACTGTTCCTCCTCTCAATCCCCAGAAATTGGACTCTAGGCTGGTTGGAAATACTGGGGTGGAAAAAGGCAGGGGTGAGACATGCCTGGGACAAGCTCCTCCCGAAGTCTTTTCACTCCCTTAGAATCAGGACTGTGTGGTTGTGCCTCTGGGCCCTGTCAGAGCATCTTGGTGTGTGACCAAGGGAAGACAGCAACTTCTCTGAGCACCGAGTGAATGGAGGCTTTCCTCTGGCAGAGGCACCACGTGGTAGATAGCATTTGCCCTGCCCGAGGTTCTCAGGACAAAAGGCAACCTGCCTCCAGCTTGGAATCCAGATGGCCTCCCCCTAAGGACACTTCCATGCTGCCTGCTAATAGACGGGGAGCTGTGTTGTCACTTGTGCCACGAGGCTCAGGAAAGGAAAGCACTGAACAGAGTTGCCTCTGTACTCTGAGTTGTATCATTCAACTTGGCATGAGTTTTTATAAAATTTCAATAAATCGTGACAGTGTGATTTGGCTTTTTTCTATTGTCTCTTGGGGGAACAATGCGCCTACAGACGAGCAGAAGAAAGTCACGACTTTGGTCCCTGGGGGAGCAAAGGTGTAAGAAGGCTCCTGGACATACTGTCCTTGCTAACTATAGTAGCACATGCTACAAGCCAGGACCTAGTACCCACCCCTTTGCCTATTTATAGATTTTTTCTTCAGAAGGTCAGTTGCAGCAGGAGCTGCAGGACAAAATCATCTGGCCACAGACCTCCCATATATCAGATGCCCCAGGCCCACCTCTTGTTGTTTTGGAGGCCTCAAAGAAAGCTGCAAAGAGAAGGCACGTCACGAAGCGCCGGAGCCCTCTAGAAGCACAGTCCTAAGCCCATCTGTCCTTGATACGGTTTGTTCCTTTCACCCAGTGGGCTAGAACAGTTCTTGGATCAGTCACATGAACATTCCTGAGGTCCCTGCTAACGTCTTCGAGTGTCCACCTTGCAACTGGGAAGGATGGGGGCTAAAAGTAAAGGACTTCCTAACCTTGAGGAAAGACAGAATCTCTGGAGAGCTCCCAGGGGGACTTTCCTCCACTAAGGGTAAAATAAGGCCAGACCTGCCTCAAGATCCAGGGATGCACAGGAGAACTTAAACCTTCTAAGTTTAGGACCTTGGCAGCTGGATTCCTTACTCATGAACATTCTTCCAGGCCTCATTTAACAGCAGGCTCAAGCATTGTTAATAAAAACATTTATTTTGTATTTTATACAGAATGACCTCAAGTCCGCATCATCATTTGACAGTCACCCAGGGGTTTACAGTGTGTCCATCTAACAGCGTGGCTCTGGGGCTCGGGGGTCCACACAAACACAGGCAGGAGTCTCGAGGGAAGGGGGCACGGTAGGAGTGTATCTCAATCCTTTCTTAAAGAAAAGGCAGTAGAGCATTCTGAGTCACTGAAAACCTGTACCGATGGGGCTTCTAAAACACACATTCTCCTGTGAGCGCTTGGGAAGGGGCAGGGAAAGGACACTGATAAATAAGGGAGCGTTTCCCCGTGGCAGGGGAGGAGGAGGGAGCCTGACCATTTGTAATGCCCCCAGCCTCAGGACCTGATACACAAAGGCAGCTATGTCCAATCTTGGATCATTTCCCTGTTCAGAGATGCTTGTGCCCCGGGACAGACCATGAAGATAGCATGCGGTCATTCCTGAGCCCCTGCTCTAGGCCCCAGTGATTCAAAGTGGGGAGGCCAGGGGGAGTGGCTTCTGTCTTATGGAAGTAAAAGGTTTAGTTCACATTAAGCACTGATAAAAAAAACAAAATGGGGAAGACCACAGGTGAGACAGACCTGCTGAAGGAGGTCTTGAGTGGGGATCAAGATGGGGAGTTCACAGCATCCCCAGTTTGAGGTGCAACTGGTATAGAAAGTCTGGAAGGAGGCTGAGTAGTAACGTAGTGGGAAACAGAACACTCCCCTACCTTAATTTTAATGGTATAATTTTTAAAGAGAACTGAATTCAAAACACTGGGCACCAGTCACAACAAATGCCATGCCTTTGTGGTTACCCAATAGCATAAAAAATTGTCAAAGCATGTCCAGCTAACCAGCAGGTCTTGCTAGGAGGGGTCTGTGTGCATGGGAGAAGGTCACAGGGCTTGGTACAGCTGAAAATCCAACATGATTCCTATGGAAACAGAAGGGGCAGAGTTCTGGTTTGCTGGCCTATTAAGGACTGGGCAGAGTAGAAGCAAAACTCCAAAGTGACTGCAGATTCTCTGCAACCAGCTTTGACCTAAGGAAAGAGGAGCCTGCTTCTTACTCTAGAGATGGTGGGAAGCCAAACCTAACCCATACCACATGCACTAGTCCTGGTCACCCTACAGTTGATGGGCAGCTCAAACCAGGCAGAGAGAAGGAAGCTGGTTAGGGGACAGGGGCATCACTTTTGATCTTTTCAAGTCTTAATTTGTATGTGAACCTCAAACATATTTTCAGTGCCTCAGATACAATTTAATCTTAAGTCTTTAAAGGCCCCCTGAAACAAAAAACGAAAGTATACATTTTTTTTTTAAGCTTCTGCACTTCCTGGTAGCCAGTTTCCCCTGGTCTTCAGTTTTACCCTGACTTAGAGTCCACAAACTTCATCAGACCGTCCGTACTCATGGACTTGGGCCTCTCCAGAGGAAAGCCCAAGGCTCGGCTCCAGATGAGCTGTGCCAGTACACCCAGTGCCCGGGACACCCCGAACAGGACTGTGTAGTAATTCATCTCCGTCATCCCGTAGTACTGAAAGAGAGAAGAGAAAAAGGTTTTGTTAAAGACCTACAGGCAGTGTCACACACGAGTCTAGGATGACAGAAAACTGAGAGGCCCCCATTTCCCTTTTTCTCCAGGGAGTTCACCCAGTCAGCCTTACGCAGAAGTGACACTGGGAATAGTAACTAGGATTCTGAAGAGCAGCCCTCCAAGCCCTAACTCTGACCAGGGAGCTGATTTTGAGCATGGCAGTGAACAGCATGGTTTAATGCAAAGAAGAGAGGCAGAAGGGCGGACTCACCTGGAGCAGCACGCCGCTGTGAGCATCTACATTGGGCCAAGGATTCTTGGCCTTCCCCTGTTCTAAGAGGATGTTGGGCACAATCTTGTACAGCTGAGCAACCAGCTTAAACAGGGGATCATCAGGCAGATGTTTCAGGGCAAACTCTCTCTGGCAGGTGTATCGTGGATCTGTCTTCCTTAGCACTGCATGGCCATAGCCCGGGACAACCTATGAAGGGTGACCCCCCGCCAAAAAAAACAAAAAACAAAAAACAAAAAAACACAGTTGGCATTCTTAGGTAGAAATTCTTTTTAAAAATAACTAAAAAAAATTTTTTTTTAAATTTTAAAGGCAGAAAGTCAGAGACAGATGGAGAGAGAACTTCCATCCACCTGTTCACTCCCCAAATGCCTGCAACAGCTAAGGCAGGGCCAGGCAAAATCCAGGGGCCCAGAACTCTGGGTGTCCCATGTGGGTGGCAGGGACCAAGTACTTAAGCCATCATCTGCTACTTCCCAGGGTACATATTAGCAGGAAGCTGGATGGAAACAGAGTAGCTGGGACCCAAACCAGGCCCTCCCATATGGAATGTCTGCGCCCCAAGGAAAATTTTTAAAAAAATTCTTCAGGTTAGACATATTTAGGGAACTCTTTTGTTCTTTTCTTCTTAATTCTTCCAAACTGCAGCACTTGTGTCCTGGCTTCTTTCCTAGTTGTTCAGCATCTGCTTACCCGTCCTGAGTTGAGTGTATTCCAGATATAGTCTCGTAACTTCTCATCTGACACATCTTTGCCAACTTCCTTCTGCAGTTGTGTAAGCCAGACAAGCACTTCCTATGGGTAAGGTTGGTTGGGGGAGAGGGGAGAGAAAGAATGTTAATACTTACGCCAAAGGACAATGCCAAGATCAGAAACAAAGCATGAGGCTAAGAAAAACATGGAGAAGAGAAAAGTAATAGTCTTACCTGATTTGCCAGTCCATGTAGAGGCCCTGCCAGGCCATTCATGGCTGCCGCAAAGGACAGGTAAGGGTCTGAAAGGGCACTGCCTACCAAGTGGCTAGTATGGGCACTTACATTGCCACCCTCATGGTCACTATGGGTGAGAAGGGAAGCCAAAGGGAGAAAGAAAAGGCAAATTATTGAAACACTACTTGGCTGTTCTCTTGTCACATACTAGCCTAGTTATGGGCTCACATACTATGAGCCTACAGCCAGCCAGTTATACCTAAGCTCTTGAAAAAGACATCTTAATCTTATTATCAGCTTTTATTAACTAATCCACACTTGGAGAGGGTACTAGTTGATTATGCCTGTGTGCCCAATTCTCTAATTCCAACCCCAGCTTTAACAGAAATGGCCAGAAGGGGGAGCTCTTGGAAAGGCAAAAGACCACTTAAGGTGAGTAGTTAAGACCTGTCTCCCTGCATCGTCCTGCACCCCCGCCACCCACAGCTCCCTCCTTCTCTCGGTTGTTTATGGTGATTTCCCTAGGCCTCCTCCTGACCTTTCTTACCAGATCCTTTCCTTGCCTCATATCATCCCTTATGTCATGTTTCTGTCTCCTTGCTGCTGACCACAGATTCCCAGAAGATGAGAACATTAAGGACTGTGATTATGGTTGCTGGGTCTAGCTCACCTGTGGATGGTGAGGTACAAGCGCATCAACTCAGTGAACTGAGCATCAGTATAACCTAACATGTTGGTGAAATTGTGGGACCAGTCCAGTTTGGAGTCAATGGCTCCAATACTGCTTCCTTCCCGGTAGAGATTTCGGTAGATCTTTGCGGCAACACAAGGTAGCTTTGCAATCAGATTCATAGAGTCTTCATAAATCAACTGATGGGAGAAAAGGAAGATGGAGAAAAAGAGGGTTTATCAGCAAAGAACTGCATGAGGATACTCACTGTTCATCCTCCAGGTACTGCACTGTTTGGATAGAAAACACCATTCCCAATTCTTACCACCCTACAAAGGATGTGTAATGACCACCAATTTACATATGAGGAAATTGAGGCTCATAGTATTTTGTTAAATGCCGAGGTCAAGTTTGAACCCTGATATGTAGAATCGTGATGTTTCCCACCATTCCATGACTTTGCACTCACTCAATGTACTGAGACACCAGATTTCAATGTAAGATCCCTGTTTTTTACAAATGATGACACTGGGGCCTGGCCAGGTTAAATGACTTGCATAAGGTCACCCACATAGCTTCAACAATTAACTTATGACAAATCAATGGAGAAATAAAAATTTTCAATTTGTAGCATATAGATGTTTTGAATGTATACATTATGGAGTTGCTAAGTCAAGCTAAATAATACATCCATTCCCTTACATATTTTTGTGTGTGTGGTGGTAATATTTCAAATCTATTCTCTAGCAATTTTCAAGTCACCGTGTATACACTAGATCTCTTGAGCTTACTCTTCCTGATGGCCATTCACTACTTTGCCCCCTTAGCTCCCAAATTATTTGAGAAAATCCCAGGCAACATCTATTTTACTATCTGAATACTAAAGTGTGCATCTATAAAACAATTCTCAAAATCAGAAAACCATCACCCCATCTAACATATTTTGACAAACTCAATGTTATTAAATTCCAGCTTCCCTGACTTGTAACGTTCTCCCAACCTCCATTAGTTTGAAGCAAGACTGAAATACGATCCACAGGTTGCCATTATCTGAACCTTCTCGGAAGTTTCCTTTTTTGTCGTTTCCTTTGCAATTTGTGGAAAATTAGGTTATTTGTTCTGTAGAATTTCATGGTTTATATTTTGTTAATTGTATACCTTTGATGTCATGTAAAATATTCCTCTGCCAACTAGTTTCTTTATAAACTGACAATTAGATCTAGAAGGCTGGAGTCAGTGCTGTGACACAGCAGGTTAAAGCCCTGGCATCCCATGTGGGCGCCGGTTCTAGTCCCAGCTGTTCCTCTTCAGATCCAGCTCTCTGCTATGGCCTGGGAAAGCAGAAGATGGCCCAAGTTCTTGGGCCCTGCACCCACATGGGAGACCCAGAAGAAGCTCCTGGCTCCTGGCTTCAGATCGGCACAGCTCCAGCCGTTTCGGCCATCTGGGGAGTGAACCAGCGGATGGAAGACCTTTGTCTCTACCTTTCTTTGTAACTCTGTCTTTAAAATAAAAAAATAAAAAAATAAAACAAAAAAAATCTAAAAGGCTGAGTAGATTAGGCAGATCTAAGGTTGGGCAGATTAGGTACAATGAAAAAAACTTTTCACAAATTCATTTTTGTTTTACTTGAAAGGCAGAGACAGAAAGACAAACGAAATTGTTCTATTCACTGGTTCACTCCTCAAATACCCACAATAGCTGGGACTGGGCTAGGTTGAAGCCAGGAGCCTGAAACTCAATATAGATTTCCCAAGTACCTGAACCTGGAATTAGAAGCAGAGTCAGGACTTCAATCCAGGCTCTCCAACTTAGGGTACAAGAAAGAGTCCTGAATAGCATCATTTTTTAGTTTTGTTTTTTAAAGATTTATATATATTTATTTGAAAGAGTTACAGAGGGCCCAGCGCTGTGGCACAGTGGGTTAGAGCCCTAGCATGCAGCGCCAGCATCCCATATGGGTGCTGGTTTGAGTTCCAGCTGTTCCACTTCCGATCCAGCCCCCTGCTAATGTGCCTGGAAAGGCAGTGGAGAATGGCTCAAGCCCTTGGGCCCTACACCCTTGTGAGAGACCCAGAAGAGGCCCCAGGCTCCTGGCTTTGGATCAGCTCAGTTCTGGCCATTGTGGCCATTTGGGGCATGAACCAGCGGATGGAAGACACACTTTCTCTCTCTACCTCTCTCTGTATTTATTTCTAATAGATAAAATAAATCTTAAAAACAAAAAAGTAGGGTCGGCGTCGCAGCTCACTAGGCTAATCCTCCGCCTTGCGGCGCTGGCACACCGGGTTCTAGTCCCGGTCGGGGCGCTGGATTCTGTCCTGGTTGCCCCTCTTCCAGGCCAGCTCTCTTCTGTGGCCCGGGAGTGCAGTGGAGGATGGCCCAAGTGCTTGGGCCCTGCACCCCATGGGAGACCAGGATAAGTACCTGGCTCCTGCCATCGGATCAGCGCGGTGCGCCGGCCGCGGCGGCCATTGGAGGGTGAATCAACGGCAAAGGAAGACCTTTCTGTCTCTCTCACTGTTCACTCTGTAAAAAAAAAAAAAAAAAAAAAAAAAGCATATATATATAAAAAAGAGAAAGAAACAGTTACAGAAAGAGTGATCTTCCAACTGCTTCCTTTCCTGCAATAGCCAGGAACAGGACAGGCTGAAGCCAAGAGCCTGAAACTCTATCCACGTCTCCCAATGGGTACAGGGGCCCAAGTACTCTGGTCATCCTCCACTGTGTTCCCAGGTACATTAGTAAGGAGCTGGATCTCAAGTGTAGCAGCCAGGACTTGAACTGGTGCTCATATGGGATGCTGCCATCACAGGCGGTGGCTTAACCTGGTGCATCACAATGCTCGCTCCCTGAGTTTTTCTTGCCCCCCCCCCTTTTTTTTTTAAAGATTTATTTATTTGAAAGGCAGAATTACAGAAGGAGGGGGAGAGGGAGGAGGAGGGAGAGAAGTCTTCCAGCCACTGGTTCACTCCCCAAATGGCCACAACAGCCAGAGCTGGGCTGATCCGAAGCTAGGAACCAGGTGCTTCTCCTGGTCTCCCGTGCGGGTGCAGGGGCCCAAGCACTTGGGCCATCCTTCACTGCCTTCCCAGGCTACCAGCAGGGAGCTGGATGGGCGGTGGAACAGCTAGAACTCAACCAAGTGGCCATGAGATGCCGGCGCCACAGGTGGTGGTTTTACTTTACACCATGGTGTTAGCCCCTGAGCAATATCTTAACTGCTGTGCCAGATGTCTATGCTACACAAAGTTTTTTTTTTTTAATTAATTAATTTATTTGAAAGGCAGAGTTGCAGAGAGGCAGAGAGAGAGAGAGAGGTCTGTAATTCCCTGGTTCACTCCCTAAATGGTTACAACAGCCGAAACTGGGCCGATCTGAAGCCAGGAGCCTAGAGCTTCTCCTGGGTCTCCTACGCGGGTGCAGGGGCCCAAGGACTTGGGCCATCTTCTACTGCTTTCCCAGG
The DNA here is from genome assembly GCF_964237555.1 of Oryctolagus cuniculus. Taxonomy (NCBI): domain Eukaryota; kingdom Metazoa; phylum Chordata; class Mammalia; order Lagomorpha; family Leporidae; genus Oryctolagus; species Oryctolagus cuniculus. The sequence goes on from NC_091442.1 coordinate 59,088,759, forward strand.
CCATAGCAGAGAGCTGGATCAGAACTGGAGCAGCCAGGACTCAAACCGGCGCCCATATGGGATCCCGACACTGCAGGTCGCAGCTTTAACCCGCTGCACCACAGTGCTGGCCCCCGAGACTCCCTTCTGATTCCAGATTGCTGCTAATGAGCCCCAGAGGCAGCAAGTGGTGGCTCAAGTACTTGGGTACCTGTTACCCACATGGAAGAACCTGACTGAGTTTTTGGCTCCAGCCTTGGCCTGGTCCAGCCCTGGCTATTGCGGGCATTTAGGGAGTGAACCGGCAGATGGAAGGCCTCTCTGCTTTTCAAAATGGATAAAATACATTTTTTATGAGTTTCATTTGAAAAATAAAATGAAAAACAGACCTAGAAGCTGGCTAATAAACTCTCTGAACTCAAGTGATTACATTATTTGTCTGAAATCATCGGGGCCAGCGCTATGGCATAGAGGGTAGGGCCACCACCTGCAATGCCAGCATCCCATAATGGGCACTGGTTCAAGATCCAGCTACTCCACTTCCAATCCACTCTCTGCTCTGGCCTGGGAAAGCAGTGGAGGATAGTCCAAGTCCTTGGGCCCCTGCACCCACAAGGAAGACCCGGAAGAAGCTCCTGGCTCCTGGCTGGCGCCGTGGCTCAATAGGCTAATCCTCCACCTGAAGCACCTGCACCCTGGGTTCTAGTCCCAGTCGGGGCGCCAGATTCTGTCCCAGTTGCTCCTCTTCAGTCCAGCTCTCTGCTGTGGCCTGGGACTGCAGTGGAGGATGGCCCAAGTGCTTGGGCCCTGCACCCACATGGGAGACCAAGAGAAGTACCTGGCTCCTGGTTTCGGATCAGTGCGGTACACCGGCCGCGGTGGCCATTGGAGGGTGAACCAACGGAAAAGGAAGACCTTTCTCTCTGTCTCTCTCACTGTCCACTCTGTTAAAAAAAAAAAAAAAAAAAAAAAAAGAGGTTCCTGGCTTCAGATTGGCACAGCTCCGGCTATTGCAGCCATCTGGAGAGTGAGCCAAGAGATGGAAGACCTCTAACTCTTTCAAATAAATAATTAAATCTGTAAATAAAGTCATGGAAACTGTTATGGAACATGTAATTCTACTTAAATAGTTTGTAACTAAATTAACCAACAACTGAACTAGCCAGTCTGACCTTTGAGAAAAATGTAAGATGTGGCAGCAAAGACTGTCAAGCTCAACTACAGCAGCTGCTGGGGGTGTGCAGCATCCCGAATCAGAGTACCGGTGCTGGCTGGCTGCTTCACTTCCGATACAGCTTCCTGTTCATGTGCCTGGGAAGGCAGAAGATGGCCCAAAGATGTGGGTCCTACCACCTGTGTGGGACACCAGATGACAGTCCTGGCTCTTGATCTGGCCTGGTCCAGTCCTGGTTGTTGCGGCCATTCTGGGAGTGAACCAGATGGATCTCTCTCCCCCGCTCAAATAGGTAAATAAATAAATAAATCTTTTCCAAAAAGCACCTATTGGTGATAGTTTTTGTACACTGTGAACTTTATTAGACAAATTTCCTGAGGGTGACAAGTATGAGGGTACTTCAAAAAGCTCATGGAAAATTGAGTTAAAAGATAAGCTTATTTTGGTAGAAAAAACATTTGAAATTCATGCAAAATGAGGGATATTCAAACACTTCACAGAGAATGACATTAACATGAAGAAAGTACACATGGATTTCAAACATTTTTTGTGCAAAAATAAACATCTTTCCTCCCTTCCCTCCATTTTCAGAAAATAAAAAACTCATTTGTTTCTGGATCCTACTCCTGACAGGTATTGGGCAGGCTAGATCAGAATGCAGCCCACTGGCATCTAGAATCTAGAGTTGCCTGAGTTGTCATACACCCAATATGTAAGACTTCTCAAGGCTTACATGAAGACTGTGATGTGCCCTAATATATCAGTATAGTTTGCAAATACTCTTCATAAGTTTGGCAAATCTCGATAGTCATTCTTGGGTAACATCACAGAGATGATGGTAAGGCAAGCAATGGCTATACAACGACATGGAGGCAACAGCAAGCAGCAGAGTTCAAAATTCATTTTCAAAATTCAGTAGAGGCGGTGTTAAGTATGTAGCATGTTTGGATGCTTGGCAATATCTTATAGGCATCTATTATAAAGTGTGAAGGAGCTGCTTTCTCCACTTTGAGGCAGTCAAGATGAATGAAATTGTAAGTAGTAACTTAGTGGTAACTCTGTGGTCAATTTCTAAAAGTTGTACAGTAGACTTGTTGGCCTTGATTTAACTTTTTTTGGTTAAAGATTTATTTTTTATTTGAAAGGCAGAGTTCCAGAGAGAGGAAGAGAGACAAAGATCTTCCGTCTGCTGGTTCACTCCCCAAATGGCCACAACAGCTAGGACTGGGCCAGGCCAAAGCAAGGGTCTCCCACATGGATGCTGGGGGCCAGGTACTTGGGCCATCTTCCACTGCTTCCCCAGGTGTACCAGTAAGGAGCTAGATTGGAAGTGGAGCAGCCAGGTCTCGAACTGGTGCCCACATGGGCAGAGGCTTAATCTGCTACGCCACAACAACTGTCCAGATGTAGCCCTTTCTTATGGTGACCACACAGATAATAATTACTTGAATTACCTGAAGAGCAATAAAATAAGAAAATGAGAAAATATATCCAGATTATGTGACCTTCTTAAGGACTTACAAATGCTTTGTGGTTATGGATATAGTCTGCAGCATTCCTATACCCTCATGCCAGCCAGATTCAGTATCAATTTCAAACCCAATATTACTCTCTCCTTTAATGGTAAATACAATTCTCCATACACAGCTGGCATTGAATAAATATTGACCAACCAAATGAAGCAGCATTTACCCAGGCCCAAGAGGGTTTCATCAGACCAGTGTATCATGCCAGTCTGTGTCTTGCATCACAACGAACTCTTTAGGGCCTTGGAGTTGGTTGGCATCGCCTAGTCAAAAAAATTTAGTGTACCTGTTTTTATAAAAAGGCATTTTACTGTTCCTATATTACCTGTGTCCAAATAAGAAACAAAAGAAAATCAATGTGCCCCTATAAACCTAGACAATTTGTACTATACCTAGTGCTTATGAATATATGGGATATTGAAGAAAATGAAAGGAATTATGTATACAATATGCATTAGGATGACCCACAGCCTTCTCATACCCCAACCACACAGCTCAAACTCTTAAGGTTACATTTCATTTTCAGAAAATAAAAAACTCATCTGTTTCTGGATCCTACTCCTGAGAGGTATTGGGCAGGCTAGATCAGAATGGAGCTCATTGGCATTTGTCTTCCTAGAATCTAGAGTTGCCTGAGTTGTCATACACCCAATATGTAAGACTTCTAAAGGTTTACCTTATTTAAAGAAGGGCATGGGGGCAGGGTGGCAGCCAGTAGGTACTTTGTCTAGTGGTTAAGAAATCTGCATCTCATGTCAGAGTACCGAGGTTCAGTACCTGGCTCTGGCTCCAGACTCCAGCTTTCTGCTAATGCAGACCCTGGGAGGCAGCAGTTAATGGTTCAAGTAATTGGGTTCTTCCATTCATGTGGAAGATCTGGATTGAGCTCCCAGCTTTGGCCCAGCCCAGACCCAGTCATAGCAGGCATGTGGGGAGTGAACCAGCAGATGGGAGCTCTATCTCAAAAAAAAAAAAAAAAAAAAAAAAAGGCAATTTAAAAAAAAAAAACCCAGAACATGTACTAGAATGATTCTTCAGAATCTTAGGAGGGGCTGGCGCTGTGGTGTAAAGCTGCTACCTATAGGGCCAGCATCCCATATGGGCGCCAATTCGAGTCCCGGCTGCTCCACTTCTGATCCAGCTCTCTGCTATGGCCTGGGAAAGCAGGAGAAGATGGCCCAAGTCCTTGGGAGACCCAGAGAAGCTCCTGGCTTCAGATCAACACAGCACTGGCAGTTGTGCCCATCTGGGGAATGAACCAGCAGACAGAAGATCTCTCTTTCTCTCTCTCTGCCTCTTTGTAACTCTGCCTTTCAAATAAATAAATCTTTTTTTTTTTTTTTAAAGAATCTTAGGAATTGGGAATAGGAATAAAGCTTACATTCAGGGGCTGGTGCTGTGGAGTACCGGGAAAGCCTCCGCCTGCAGTGCCAGCATCCCATTTGGGTGCCAGTTTGAGACCCAGCTGCTTCACTTCCGATTCAGCTGTCTGTTATGGCCTGGGAAAGCAGTAGAAGACGGCCCAAGTGCTTGGGCCCCTGCATCCAGTGGGAGACTTGGAAGCAGCTCCTTACTTCTGGCTTTGGATTAGCCCAGCTCTGGCCATTGTAGCCATTTGAGAAGTGAGCCAGCAGACGGAAGACCTCTCTCTCTGCCTCTGCCTCTCTGTAACTCTGCCTTTCAATAAATAAATAAATCTTAAAAAAAAAATCATATTCCCTCTTCCATCTCCCACTAAACTTGTCAGTCTCAGGCCTACCTTAGCATGGTGACTGATCTTTTGGAAAGAAAAAAAAATTACATTTATCCTTTCCATTGGTCTGTGAAATCTTCCTTAGGAACCCTCCAGTTAGATTATGCCCTAGTCAATGTTCCAACAGCTCTGCGTACACATCACTATTACAGTAAGATTATGGAACAGAGGGAACTGCTATGCGGCATAGTAGGCTAAGCCTCTACCTTCGGTGCCAGCATCCAATATGGGTGCTGGTTTGTGTCCCGGCTGTTCCTCTTCTGATCCAGTTCTCTGCCTATGGCCTGGGAAAGCAGTGGAAGATGACCCAAGTTCTTGAACACCTGCAACCACTTGGGAGACCTGGAAGAAGCTCCTGGCTTTGGATCAGCCCAGCTTCAGCTCTCTGGGTGAGTGAACCAGTGGATGGAAGACCTTTCTCTCTGTCTTTCCCTCTCTGTAACTCTACCACTCAAATAAAATCTTAAAAAAAAAAAAAAAAAAGATTACGGTTTAGAAGTTTTCTTTTACACGTGTATCATCCTAACTAAACTACTAGCCACGGTGACACAGCCATGCTCTATCTTTGCAGTCACAGCAGCTGACACAAAGCAAGCCCACAATGAGTATTTGTTAAGTTTCTAGCGGCAATCAGAGAAGTGATTTTCCTAAAGACTCTACGTTCCTTCTTCCATCTTCACACTCAAGTCCTTTGAATCCTCATCACTCCACTCAAATTTCTTACCTCCCAGTACTTGGCTCGGTTGATACCCTCTGCATATGCTCGGGCAAAGGTACTTTCACTGTTGAGTGCTGTAATGGCTGCACTGAGCTGAGACATAGGGTGTAGGTTGGTGGGAAAGTTGTCCAGCATGGTGACCACATGAGAAGGCAGGGCTGCCCTCTTTGCCCACTCTTTTGAAAGCCAAGAAACCTGCGGAAAGGGACACTGTGCTCAGAACACTAGCAAGGAAAAGGAGAAAAATAAAACAGTGACATATGAATAAAAGAAAGAGTTCAACACAGTCCACAACTTCACTGATTCCTTCCCCTCACAGCACATCTATAGCCAGATTAGGATTAGGTATCTGAGATTAGAGAAAAGCAAAGGAGAATGAGAAGGGCTTAAATCCAACTGCTTTACCTGTTCCTCTGTTGGGATCTGTCCAGTTACCAGCAGCCAAAATAAGCCCTCAGGCAGAGGTTCTTCCCCACCCTTAGCCTTGGGCAGCAGCTTCTGGCATTCAGGGATACTATGACCTCGGAAACGAATGCCCTTGAAGGAGAAGAGTAAAAGTTACAACTCTTAAGTTTGTTCGCCTGGAAATTATTGAGTAGCCTCATTTATTTGACATTTTAACCAGTTAGAAAAGAACTTTTAAAGCTTAAATCTTCACATTACTTACTTCTACCTTTGTATTTTTGTTTTCATTAGTTGATGTATTAAAAATGTAAACTAGGAGCCAGCATTGTGGAACAGTAGGTTAAGCTGCTGCCTGTGATGCCACGATCTCACATGAGCGTGGGTTCGAGTTCCAGAGGCTTCACTCCCTATCCAGCACCCCATTAATGTGCCGAGGAAAGCAGTGGAAGATGGCCCAGCTACATGGCAAACCTGGATGGAGTTCCAGGCTCCTGGCTTTGGCCTGGCCTAGCCCTAGCCACTGCAGCCATTTGCGGAATAAAACAGCAGATGGAAGATCTCTGTCTTTCCCCCTCTCAAATAAAATAATAAATCTTGCTGGCGCCATGGCTCAATAGGCTAATCCTCCGCCTGTGGCACCGGCACCCCGGGTTCTAGTCCCAGTTGGGGCACCAGATTCTGTCCCGGCTGCCTCTCTTCCAGGCCAGCTCTCTGCTGTGGCCTGGGAGTGCGGTGGAGGATGGCCCAAGTGCTTGGGCCCTGCACCCCATGGGAGACCAGGATAAGCACCTGGCTCCTGCCTTCGGATCAGTGCGGTGCGCCGGCCGCAGTGCACCAGCTGCAGTGCACCGGCTGCGGCGGCCATTGGAGGGGGAGGGTGAACCAACGGCAAAGGAAGATCTTTCTCCCTTTCTCTCTCACTATCCACTCTGCCTGTCAAAAAAAAAAAAAAAAAAAAAAATCATAAATCTTACTAAAAAAACCACACATACAAACCAACAACAACAACAAAAAACTCCTCTACCTTCCAAAATATCAAAGAAGGTGCTGTGTTCTGTTCTCTTAGCATCACTGGTCCAATCCATGGTGTACATGGTTACTTTCACTACCTGGTTGGTATGGTTAGTGAACTCAATGATTAAATGATTATCAATGATTGACATGACAGTGTCTTACCTCATCAGGATCAAGAACTGATGTTTCATATACCAGTCCCTTCATGCCTCTCATGCCACCATACATCTAAAACAACAAAAATAAAAAACACACAAAAGATGTGACCACAAGTCAGATGATTTAGGATGTAGCTTGCTTCATGAGATTTGGGATGGGAAATGGATTTTCTGACTTTCAAGACTTCATTTGGGGTAGGAATATTTCTGAGGAGTTAACTTACCAAAGAACTGAATTTTGCAATGAAGACTGCTAACACTGGAAATGAAATTTTTAAGTTGAAAAAAAAAATCACGATTTTTCTATAATGCTTCTACCTCTATTTGCTTTCTTTTCTTACTGTATTTTTTTTTTTCTCCTGTGACTCTTAATACCTCTACCCCATCTCCATCTTAACCAACCAAAGTAAACAGAATGAAATCTATTACAGGGGAAGGGAACAGAGACCAACAGCTAACAACTGCTGAAGAACCATCATCTGAGCTACTCCGACTATTAAGGCTGGGGAAAAGTCATCTTAAAGCTGGTCAAAAGGGCCAGCAAGGGCTATAGTTTAATTATGACTGGTATTATCACCAATGCAAAGAAGTGTGTAGGAATACAAATTGAATTTATCCTTTCCATTAGTGAATGAAACCATTAAGTTTGTAGAAAAGAGCAATCTAATTTTTAAGGACATCATAAATCACAACATTTCCTTGAAGCATATTACAGAACTACTTTTATTGGCCAGGACCCCACAATTCTTACCATGTCCACAGTGATTTGGCCCACCACTGTCTTGCCATGTTGCTGCCTGAAGGTCTTAATTCTGGCCTGCTCCTTAGGGATCAGGTCAGCCAACACATCTTTCAAATTCTAAAAGGAAAACAAAAAGTTCATTAGATTTCCTGCATAGCAGATGTGTGAAGAATTTAGCTCCCTCTATCTGCCAGGGAAGTCTGGTCAACTACTCTGTAAAGGTAAGCGTTAGAGAAGGAATGAGAAGTTACTGTTTAATGGGTATAGAGCTTGAGTTTAGGGAGATGGAAAAGTTCTGGGGAGGCATAGTGGTAATGGCTGCACAATAATGTGAATGAGGTTATTGCCAATGAGCTATACCCTTAAAACCATTAAAAAGGGGGTCAGCATTGTGGCACAGACAATTAAACAGTCCCTTTCAACACTGGCATCCCATTATGGAGTGCTGTTTGAGTATTAGCTACTCCACTTCTGATTCAACTCCTTGTTAATGCACCTGGGAAAGCAGATAACAGCCCAAGTGTTTGGGTCCCTACTACTCATGTGGGAGACCAGAATGGAGTTCCTGGCTCCTGGCTCAGCCTGCCCAGCCCTGGACATTGTGGTCACCTGGGGAATGAATCAGTGGATGGAAGCTCCATCTTTCCCGTTCTGTTCCTCTGCCTTTCAAATAAACAGACTTATTTCTCTATCTGCCTCTCTGTAACACTCAGCCTTTAAAATAAATAAATAAATCTTTCTAGGAGATATTCAGGGTAATAATGAGAGGCCAGGTGTCTGTCAAACTTTCTGTCCCAGGGTCATGCCGCCCTAATAATTCTCAAGTCTTCTTTTTAAAATCTTACCGTGGAAGAAGCACTAGCATGTCGGGCAGCAAGAACAAGACAGGATGAATTCTGCAAAGAAAAAACAAAATCTTATGTAGTTTACCCCTCGCTCTTTGTATTAACAAGGAGTTATGGCAACTCAGCTTCTTTCTCTCCACCTTAGTCTACTAGGACAGTTTGACATAAAAAAGCTAAAGACAGCAGCAGGTTTAACTTTGTTTCTTGTACCTGCAGCTTCACTAGCCTTCCCTGAAAACAAATGATTTTCCATCTTCTGGGTTCCAGAGCAGGTGTCCATCCCGATCTAATAGTTCTAATCAGTACCAAGGAGAACAACTGAGGAAACTGGCCAATCATGCGACACTGCGGGCGAATCACTCCAGTACCTAGCCTTCTGACAGCACTCCACCCCCCAGTCTAGGAACAGCCTACAGGCAGAAGGCAGTCTTTCACAACAGTACTGCTAAGTTTCCTAGAAAAAGCACACAGAAGACAGTGTATCTACAAAGAAACCGGCAGCAGCAGCAATAAAACTGGAAAATTTTCTAAAACACTGCAAAAGAAATTAAGTTAGAGTCATGTGTGTGTTGGGGGAGGGGATTGAGAAAAAAAAAGAGATGGAATAAGGACATTTTCAGATAAACAAAAATGAAGAGTTTTATCACCTATACACTAGTACTGAAGGAATTTTAAAATCTGAGAAACCGAGCCGGTGCCGTGGCTCAATAGGCTAATCCTCCACCTTGCGGCGCCGGCACACTGGGTTCTAGTCCCGGTCCGGGCGCCGGATTCTGTCCTGGTTGCCCCTCTTCCAGGCCAGCTCTCTGCTATGGCCAGGGAGTGCAGTGGAGGATGGCCCAGGTGCTTGGGCCCTGCACCCCATGGGAGACCAGGAAAAGCACCTGGATCCTGGCTCCTGCCATCGGATCAGCGCGGTGCGCCGGCTGCAGCGGCGGCCATTGGAGGGTGAACCAACGGCAAAGGAAGACCTTTCTCTCTCTGTCTCTCTCTCTCACTGTCCACTCTGCCTGTCAAAAATTTAAAAAAAAAAAAAAAATCTGAGAAACCAAGTGTGTGCGCACGTACAGGGAGATAATAAGAGTGCTCCTGTTCACTGATTTACTCCCACAGATGCGCACATCAGCCAGGGCCAAATAAGGGTACCAGAAACTGGGAATGCAGTGGGTAGCACGAACCCGATTACCTGAGGCATCACTGCCATCTCCAGTGCCTTCATTAGCAAGAAGCTGAAATTAGAATCAGGAGGAGGGGCTGGCACTATGGAGTAGCAGGTAAATCCACAGCCTGCATCCCATATGGGTACCAGTTTGAGCCCGGCTGCTCCACTTCCGATCCAGCTCTCTGCTATGGCCTGGGAAAGCAGGAGAAGATGGCCCAAGTCCTTGGGCCCCTACACCCACTTGGGAGACCCAGAAGAAGCTCCTGGCTTCAGATCGGCACAGCTCCAGCCGTTGCGGCCAACTGGGGAGTGAACCAGTGGATGGAAGACCTTTCTCTCTCTGCCTCTCCTTCTCACTCTATGTAACTCTTTCAAATAAATAAATCTTAAAAAAAAAAAAAAAAAAAATCAAGAGGCAGAACTCAAACCAAGGCATGCTGAGGTGACATATGGGTATCCTTACCCAGATTCATCACCAGGCCAAATACCTGTCCCACTCCAGGAATTTCTAAAGATATACTTCAGGAAAAAAATTATCCAGAAAGATATGTTTGAGACTCAGAAAAGCTATCTCCCATTACAAAGATAAATGGGTAACACCATTTAGACTAGTAATTAGGAATAAGGCCTTAGACAAGATTAACTTTTCTGCACCAGCTTATTATTATTATTATTTTGACAGGCAGAGTTAGTGAGAAAGAGAGAGAGAGAAAGGTCTTCCTTCCGTTGGTTCACTCCACAAATGGCCACTACGGCCGGCGCACCACATCGATCCGAAGCCACGAGCCAGGTGCTTCCTCCTGGTCTCCCATGCGGGTGCAGGGCCCAAGCACTTGGGCCATCCTCCACTGCCTTCCAGGGCTACAGCAGAGAGCTGGCCTGGAAGAGGAGCAACCAGGACAGAATCCGGCGCCCCTACTGGACTAGAACCTGTGGTGTCAGCGCTGTAGGTGGAGGATTAGCCTAGTGAGCCGCAGTGCCGGCCATGCACCGGCTTATTTTGAAAACAAAATTAGTCAAGGAACCAGCAATGTGGTATAGTAGGTTAAGCTGCAACCTGTGGCACTGATATTCCTTCTGAGCGAAAGATCAAGTCCCAGTTACTCCATTTCTGATCCAGTTTGCTGCTAATGTACCTGAGAAAGCAGTGAATGATGGCCCAAGCACTTTGGCCCTTGCCATTCACATAGGTGACTTGCATGAATCTCCTGGCTCTTGGCTTGGTCCTGGCCCAGCTGTGGCCATTCACTGACCCAGCTCATGGAAGATCTAACTGTTTCAAATACATTGACAGAGACAGAGACAGAGAGTATGCTACAGCAATCTGTTCTTTTCCTCTGCATTGAATTTTTTGATAAGATTTATTTATTTTATTTGAAAGGCAGAGCTACAGAAAAAGGAGAGACGAGGCAAAGAGAGAGATATCTTCCAATGATTCAATGCCCCAAATGGCCAGAATGAGTATTAGCTGAGTCAGATCAGAGCCAGGAGCTTCTTCCAGGTCTCTCACATGGGTGGGAGGGGCTCAAGCACTTGGGCCATTTTTGGTTGCCCTCTCAGGTGCATTAGCAGGGAGCTGGATCACAAGTGGAGCAGCTGGGAGTTGAATCAGCACCCAAATGGTATGCTGGTGCTGCAGATGGTGGCATAATCCACTATGTCATAGAGTCGGCCCCTAAAAGGAATTTTTATCCTTTTAAAAATGTATTCAGAGGGCCCTGTGCAGCGCTGACATCCCATATGGGCACCAATTCTGGACCCAGCTGCTCCACTTCCAATCCAGCTCTCTGCTGTGGCCTGGGAAAGCAGTGGAAGATGGCCCAAGTGAACCAGCAGATGGAAGACCTTTCTCTCTGTCTCTACCCCTCTCTGTAATTCTTTCAAATAAAATGAAAAACAAACAAACAAAAAGCCACAAGTCTAGTCACCCAACTGCCTTCTTTCTTAAAACAAAAATCTATCTGGGGCCCGTGATGTAAAGCCGCCGCCCATGATGCCAGTGTCCCATATGGTCATTGGTTCGTGTCCCAGCTGCTCCACTTCCATCTAGCTCCTTGCTAATGGTCTAGGAAAAACAGCAGAAGATGACCCAAATACTTGGGCCCCTTCCACCCATGTGGGAAACCCTGATGAAGTCCCTGGCTCAGGGCTTAAGCTTGGCCCAGCCCTGGCTATTGTGGCCAAGTGGAGAGTGAACCAGCAGTTGAAAGATGGATCTCCCTCTCTTCCCTTCTCTCTGTAACTGACTTACTTTCTTGAAAGTCAGAGTTACAGAGAAAGCAGAGGCAGAGAGAGACAGATAGACAGATAGCTTCCATCTGCTGGTTCACTCCAAATGGTCACAACAGCCAGGGCCGGGCCAGGCCAAAACCAAGAGTTTCTTCTAGGTCTCCCATGTGGGTATAGGGACCCAAGCACTTGGGTCATCTTCCACTGCTTTCCCAAGTGGATTATCAGGGAGCTGAATTGGGACTCGAACCAGCACCCATATGGAATGTCAGCACTGTAGACGGTGGATTAACTGTAACTGACTTTCAAATAAAATAAATAAATCTTAAAAATAAAATACAATACAATAAATCAACCCAGGGAGAGCGCTGTGGCACAGCAGGTTAAGCTGTGGCTTGGGACAACCACACTCCATACTACAGTGCCTGGGATTAAGTCTTGCCCTGCTTCCAGTCTAGCTCCTGCCAATGCATCAGGCCCTAATACTTGGGTCCCTATCACCTACTTAGGAGACCAAGATGGAATTCCCAGCTCCTGGATTCAGCTTGATGTTGCAGGTATTTGGGCACTAAACCAGCAGATGGAAGATTTCTCTGTCACTTCGCCTTTCAAATAAATAACTTAAAAAAAAAAAAAAAAAAAAAAAAAAAAGGTACCAATCCAAAGCCAAACAGTGCAAAGCAAGCTAATGTGTTCCTAAAGCAGAGTCAACTTTTTTTTTTTTAAACAAATGTATTCCCCAATTCAATCTGGGCTGCCACACAGACAGACAGAAAGCGCAGGGATTTTTCTTTGGCATCCCAGTGCAAACCAAAAGAACAGCAGCAAATTGTTCAAGGTCTATCAGTGGATGCAGCAGTCAACCTTTTAACCAGGCTGTCCTTAACTCCTTTTATCAACTTCCTAACCAGTCTCCCTAGCGTGCTAAGGACCATTTTGAGCAAGTGGGCAACTCAAATAGTTCAAGCCCACTAAATCTACATGGGGTTAATGGGACGATGAATTCAATATTAATGGAACAACTCCCCCTTTTCCTACTAGTCACCAAACAATGGACAAAGGAAAATATGTGAATGAGACCCCAATAGGCTGCAACAGCCAGAGCTGTGCCAATCTGAAGCCAGGAGCTTCTTCCTGGTCTCCCACGCAGGTGCAGGGGCCCAAAGACTTGGGCCATCTTCTACTGCTTTCCCAGGCCATAGCAGAGAGCTGGATTGGAAGTGGGACAGCAGGGTCTCGAACCGGCGCCTATAGGATGCCGCGCTTCAGTCAGGGTGTTAACTCACTGCACACAGAGCCATCCCCCCGCCCCCTTTAAAAAAACTTATTTTGTTTGAAAGGCAGAGTTACAGAAAGAGGTAGAGAGACGGAGAGGTCTTCTATCTGCTGGTTCACTCCCCAAATGGCCATTATGTCCAGGGCTGGGCCAGGCAGAAGCCAGGAGCTTCTTCCAGGTCTCCCACATTGGTGCAGGGGCCCAAGCACTTGGGCCATCCTCCACTGCTTTCCCAGGTACATTAGCAGGGAGCTGGATAGAAGTGGAGCAGTCACAGGCCGGCGCCGCGGCTCACTAGGCTAATCCTCCGCCTAGCGGCGCCGGCACACCGGGTTCTAGTCCCAGTCGGGGTGCCGGATTCTGTCCCGGTTGCCCCTCTTCCAGGCCAGCCCTCTGCTGTGGCCAGGGAGTGCAGTGGAGGATGGCCCAGGTGCTTGGGCCCTGCACCCCATGGGAGACCAGGAAAAGCACCTGGCTCCTGGCTCCTGCCATCGGATCAGCGCGGTGCGCCGGCCGCAGCGGCCATTGGAGGGTGAACCAACGGCAAAGGAAGACCTTTCTCTCTGTCTCTCTCACTGTCCACTCTGCCTGTCAAAAAAAAAAAAGAAGTGGAGCAGTCAGGACTTGAACCAGTGCCAACATGGGATGCCGGCACTGCAGGCTGGGGTGCCTGTCCCTCTTCATTTATTATTTTTTTTAAAGATTTATTTATTTGAAAGGCAGAGAGTCACACAAAGGCAGAGACAGAGAGGTCTTCCATCCTTTTTTTTTTTTTTTTTTTTTTTAAGATTTTTTTATTTGAAAGTCAGAGTTGGCCAGCGCCGTGGCTCACTAGGCTAATCCTCTGCCTGTGGCGCCGGCACCCCGGGTTCTAGTCCCGGTTGCTCCTCTTCCAGTCCAGCTCTTTGCTGTGGCCCGGGAAGGCCCAAGTGCTTGGGCCCTGCACCAGCATGGGAGACCAGGAGGAAGCACCTGGCTCCAGGCTTCGGACTGCCGCGGTGTGCCAGCCACAGCACACCGGCCATTCTGGGGGTAAACCAACGGGAAGGAAGACCTTTCTAACTGCTTGTCCAAAAAAAAAAAAAAAAAAAAAAAAAAAAAAAAAAAAAGTCAGAGTTACAGAGAGGAGAGGCAGAGGGAGAGGCGGAGGGGGGAAGGGGAAGGAGAGGGAAAGGGGGAGGGGGAGGGGAGGAGGGAAAGGGAGGGGGAGGGGAGGAGGGGAGGAAGGGGGAGGGGAGGGGGGAGGTGGGGGAGGTGGAGGGAGGAAGGAGGAGAGGAGGGGGGAGGGGAGGGGAGGAGGGGGAAGGGGAGAGAGAGGGGGAGGGAGGGAGGTATCTTCCATCAGAGGGTTCACTCCCCAACTGACCTCAACAGCCGGAGCTGTGCCCATCCAAAGCCAGGAGCCTGGAGTTTCTTCCAGGTCTCCCACATGGGTGCAGAAGCCCAAGGACTTGGGCCATCCTCTACTTCAGGCCAGGGCGTTAACCTGCTACGCCACAGCACTGGCCCCCAATCCTCTGTTTTACTCCCCAAAAGGCTGCAACAGCCGGAACCGTTGAAAATATCATCCTTCATCATCTTTTTATTTGAAAATCAGAGTGGCAGAAAGAAAAAGAGAGAGAAATGTTCCATTTGTTGGTTCACTCCCCAGATGGGCACAATAGTGGGATGGGCCAACCCGAAGCCAGGAGCTATGAACTCCATCCAGATCTTTCATGTGAGTGGCATGGGCAGGGAGCAAACAGAGCAGCTGCTACTTGAACTGACATTCTACATGTGATGCCGATATCACAAGCAGCAACCTAACCCACTGTGCCACAACATCAGTCTCTCTCAGTAAAAATCTTAATTTTCTTTGTAGACAGCTTCGGGTTAGTAACCTAACCAGAGCTGATCTTAGTCTATCAGCAACACTTCTTAGGTCTCCGATTTACAAAGCAATGAATGCTAGATTGCCTATGTGGTAACAGAATAAAGCTAGTATATTTCTATGCTTCTCTGTCACTTACTGGCTGTGCAATCACAGACAAAACCACTTAATTTTCCTGCGCTTCAATTTCCTTATCTGTAGAATGGGAACAATAACAGTAACTACCTTGGGACCAGTGCTGTGGCGTAGCAGGTAAAGCCACTGTCTGAAATACCAGCATCCCATATGGGCGCTGGTTCAAGTCCCGGCTGCTCCACTTCCGATCCAGCTCTCTGCTATGGCCTGGGAAAGCAGTAGAGGATGGCCCAAGTCCTTGGGCCCCTGTGGACCCACATAGAAGAACAGGAAGAAGCTCCTGGCTTTGGATCAGCTCAGCTTTGGCTATTGCAGCCATTTAAGGAGTGAACCAGTGGATGGAAGACCTCTCTTAACTCTTTCAAATAAAAAAAAAAAAAAAAAAAAAAAAAAGGCTAATTTCAGAGTGGCCAAGTAAAGAAAATGAAATAATTCCCACGAAAGCACCTAGTACAGCGGCTTGTATATTGCCAAGTTCAACAAATATTTGTTTCTTATGGGGCTGGCACTATGGCTCAGTGGGTTAAGCTGCCACCTGCAGCACCAGCATCCTATATGGGTGCCAGTTTGAGACCCGGCTGCTCCACTTCCGACTGAGCTCCCTGATAATGCGCCTGGGGAAGCAGTAGAAGATGGCCAAAGTCCTTGGGCCCCTGCACCCCCATGGGAGACTTGGAAAAAGCTCTTGGCCCCTGCCTTCAGACTGGCCCAGCTTCAACCATCACGGTCATTTGGGGAGTGAACCAGCAGATGGAAGACCTTTCTTTTCTGCTGCTCCCTCTGTGTAACTCTGCCTTTCATGTGAATAAATAAATCTTAACAAAATTCTAGTTTCCTATCTAAGCGCCTCCTGACTGAGACGTGAGATCTGAAAGAGGAAACAAATTTACCCTAACCTCCACCAGCACAGCAAATAAATCTAGACAGGAGATACTTGAGGACTGTTGCACACAACGCTATATACTTCAAGCTGCTTAATAGCTCTGTACAGTACATTCAGGATATACTCACTGATGGAACAGGCAGATTACAAAGCTCTGATTCACACTTGAACTTCCACCTCCCAGCTCCTCCCCTAACCCTGGAGGTGTGGCAGCTGGGCGTCTGGTCCCATGCCACTTACTGAAACAGCAGCTGGCAGGTGAATCAGACAGTAATCTCAATAGGGAGAGATGGAGTTGTTTCAAAAGAGGCCAGCATTGTGACACAACGGGTTAAGCCACAGCCTGCAATGCTGGAATCCCAGATGGAGCATGTGTGTCCAAGCTGCTCCATTTCCAATCCAGTTCCCTGCTAATATGCCTGGGAAAGCAGCAGCAGATGGCCCCAGTGCTTGGGTCCCACCACCCACATAGGAGACCCATCAGAAACTCCTGGCAGGGGCCAGCACCATGGCTCACTTGGTTAATCCTCCGCCTGCAGCGCTGGCATCCCATATGGACGCCAGGTTCTAGTCCCAGTTGCTCCTCTTCCAGGCCAGCTCTCTGCTGTGGCCCAGGAAGGCAGTGGAGGATGGCCCAAGTGCTTGGGCCCCTACACCCACATAGGAGACCAGGAAGAAGCACCTAGCTCTTGGCTTCGGATCGCCGTAGCTCCGGCTGTGGCAGCCATTTTGGGGGTGAACCAACGGAAGGAAGACCTTTCTCTTTCTCTGTCTATAACTCTACTTATCAAAAAAAAAAAAAAAAATCTCCTGGCTTCTGCCTGGCCCAGCCCTGGACATTTTGGGAGTGAACCAGCAGATGGAAGATCTCTCTTCTCCCCTCCCCAACTCTGCCTTTTAAATAAATAAAAATAGGCCGGCGCCGCAGCTCACTAGGCTAATCCTCCGCCTAGCGGCGCTGGCACACCGGGTTCTAGTCCCGGTTGGGGCGCCGGATTCTGTCCTGGTTGCCCCTCTTCCAGGCCAGCTCTCTGCTGTTGCCAGGGAGTGCAGTGGAGGATGGCCCAAGTGCTTGGGCCCTGCACCCCATGGGAGACCAGGAAAAGCACCTGGCTCCTGGCTCCTGCCATCAGATCAGCGCGGTGCGCCGGCCGCAGCGCGCTGGCCGCGGCGGCCATTGGAGGGTGAACCAACGGCAAAAGGAAGACCTTTCTCTCTGTCTCTCTCTCTCACTATCCACTCTGCCTGTCAAAAAATAAAAAATAAATAAAAAAATAAAAAAATAATAAATAAAAATAAATCTTAAAGGCAAACCAAAACATAAACAACAAACAAGGGCCTGGTTTACAAAGTCTGACAACCAGGATTCTCTATAGGGTGGGAGTGGGGGTATCAGAATTACTAAGAGGGTCTGCATACCTTACATGTTGCCATTCCTCATAAGAATTCCTCTAGTGAGTTTGCTATTATTGACAAAAGTGAACTGCAGCTCTCAAATGTGCTGCGATGGAAAATTATAAAAATTCAAAGAACCTTTGGTGCCGGCATTATGAAGCAGCAGGTTAAGCCATTGCCTGTGACACCAGATCCCATACTGGAGCACTGGTTCAAGTCCTGGCTGCTCTTCTCCTGATCCAACTCTCTGCTAATGCACCCTGGAAGGCAGAAGATGGCCCAAGTACGTGGAACCCTATCACCCATGTGGGAGACCCACTTTTGAGTTTCCTGACTCCTGATTTCAGTCTGGCCCAGTTTTGACAACTGCAGTGGATCTCTCTCTCTCTTCCTCTTTAAAATAAATCTTAAAAATAAATAAATAAATAAATAAAAAGAACTTTTATCTTAAAGGGCCAGAAAGGAAAAAAACATTAATTAGTACACCCAGGAAATGCTGTCAAAGACTTGCCTATAATAATGAAGAGTATTCCTGGAAGAAGGTGTTGCCCAAATCACTTACCAAGTATCCAACAATTACTCCTCTTTTCCCCAAATTCTGCGAACAAAATAATCTTATTGGATAACCATTTACTCAATAATGCAGTTGATTCCCTGTTACTCCTCTTAGCCTATTACCATCAGGCCACATCTACCATCTTTACAGGGGAGCAAATAAATGTTCTTTGATTCTGCACCCTAGGCACATCTAGACCATGTCCTTGCCATATACCTAGGAGCAACAATATTGAAACCTTGAGAGAGATGCTCATGATTTTTAATAGGCCCTGGTCCTTTGTCAACAAATGACTGGAGCTTGCCAAGCCAGCAGCAGTAGCTCAGCCAACACACAATGAACTAATAATCAGTAGGAAGTATGTTATATTACAGAGGTTTCCAATGCAAAAGGACAATTTACATTAACAAAGGCTCTTCTCTCTTCAGAACCAGGTCAGAAAACTAAAGCCATTTAACCTCTGCGTTCCACATGGTGACACACTGGAAGTTGGCCTACACTATTCAGTCAGGGCACTTAATAGCCTTAACAGAGCAGTCTTCAGATTTCATGCTCTGATCCATCTCATACTCATAGGAGTTTTCTTAATACTTTTACCTAACAGGGGACAGCCTTGTGGCACAGCTGGTTAAGCTGCTGCCTGTGATGCTGGCATCCCAAACTGGCACCGATCTGAGTCCCAGCTGTTTCACTTACCATCCAGCTCCCTGCTAATGTGCTTGGGAATGCAGTGGCAGATGGCTCAAGTGCTTGGGCCCCTGCCACCCACATGGGAGACCAGGATGGAATTCTAAGCTCACTGAGGCTGTTTAGGGAGTGAACCAGTGAATAGAAGATCTGTTACTCTTTCAAACAAATAATCTTTAAAAAAGAAAAAAAAAAGGAAAGAAAATAGTTTTACCTATCATTTTCCAACGTCTCTTTGCTCAAGGTACACTGATTCATTCAATGGGGAAGACCACAAGATATTACTTGAAGTTCAGAAAAAACTCAAATCCTAAATTTTCCTTTCAACAGAAACTCTTACCACTCTCTAACTAAACAACTATTTATTAAACACCTACTTTTATGCATACACTAGTGGATTAAAGTGTAAAGGATCAGAAACTTCAGTTCTCTGTAATCAAAAACCATTCTTTCACATGTCTTAGTTCTTACATGTTTTGGCTCCAAGGATTGCTTGCTTCTCCAAGGATTTACATGAAACTTTTCCCAAGGTATTAAAAAAAGTGTGGGCCGGCGCCGCGGCTCACTAGGCTAATCCTCCGCCTTGCGGCGCCGGCACACCAGGTTCTAGTCCCGGTCTGGGCGCCGGATTCTGTCCTGGTTGCCCCTCTTCCAGGCCAGCTCTCTGCTGTGGCCAGGGAGTGCACTGGAGGATGGCCCAGGTGCTTGGGCCCTGCACCCCATGGGAGACCAGGATAAGTACCTGGCTCCTGCCATCGGATCAGCGCGGTGCGCTGGCCGCAGCGCGCCGGCCGTGGCGGCCATTGGCGGGTGAACCAATGGCAAAGGAAGACCTTTCTCTCTGTCTCTCTCTCTCACTGTCCACTCTGCCTGTCAAAAAAAAAAAAAAAAAAAAAAAAAGTGGGGGGGGGGTGTCGAGGAAGAAAATTCTAGAGAAACCTGACTAAAACATTACTGCTTAGGGCAGTTAACTTTTTTTTTTCCGACAGGCAGAGTTAGACAGCGAGAGAGAGAGAGAGACAGAGAGAAAGGTCTTCCTTCCGTTGGTTCACCCCCAAAATGGCTGCCACGGCCGGCGCACTGCGCCAATCCGAAGCCTCCTGAGGAGCCAGGTGCTTCCTCCTGGTCTCCCATGCAGGTGCAGGGCCAGGGCCTAAGCACTTGGGCCATCCTCCACTGCCTTCCTGGGCCACGGCAAGAGCTGGACTGGAAGAGGACCAACCGGGACAGATTCTGGCGCCCCAACCGGGACTAGAACCTGGGGTGCCGGCGCCACAGGTGGAGGATTAGCCTAGTGAGCCATGGTGCCCGCTAGGGCAGTTAACCTTAAAAAAAAAAAACTGAGAGACAAAGCTCCCATCCGTTGGTTCATTCCTCAAATACCTTGGAAGGCCAAGGTTGGGCCAGGGCCAGAGCCTACCAGTGTCTGCTTTAGCAGGAAATTGGGAGTCAGGAGCTAGAGTGAGCATTAAACAGATATGAGACATGGTATCTTAACAATTTGGCCAAATGCCCATAGCAAGCAGTTTTTTTTTTTTTTCTTAAGATTTATTTGAGCCGGCGCCACGGCTCACTAGGCTAATCCTCCGCCTTGCGGCGCTGGCACACCAGGTTCTTGTCCCAGTCGGGGTGCCGGATTCTGTCCCCGTTGCCCCTCTTCCAGGCCAGCTCTCCGCTGTGGCCAGGGAAGTGAAGTGGAGGATGGCCCAAGTACTTGGGCCCTGCACCCCATGGGAAACCAGGATAAGTACCTGGCTCCTGCCTTCGGATCAGCGCAGTGCGCTGGCCGTGGCAGCCACTGGAGGGTGAACCAACGGCAAAGGAAGACCTTCCTCTCTGTCTGTCTCTCTCACTGTCCACTCTGCCTGTCAAAAAAAAAAAAAAAAAAAAAAAAAAAAAAAAAAAAGATTTATATTACTCCTCTTTCAGTTCAGCTCTCTGCTGTGGCCCAGAAGGCAGTGGAGGATGGCCCAAGTGCTTGGACCCTGCACCCGCCTGGGAGACCAGGAGAAGCTCCTGGCTTCGGATCGGCGCAGCACACCGGCTGTAGCAGCCTTTTGAGGGGTGAACCAACAGAAAAGGACAGACCTTTCTAACTCTGCCTGTCCAAAAAAAAATATATTTGAAAAGCAGAATGACAGAAAACGTCTATCTGCTGGTTCACTCCCCAAATGGTCACAACAGTAGGTCTGGATGAGGCTGACGACAGGAACTTCACACTGATCTCCCACATGTGTGGTGGGGGCATTAGTAGAAATCTGGATAGGAAGCAGAGTAGTTGGGACTCAAAATGGAGCTCCACTATGGGTTGCCAGCAGCAAAGTGGGGCCAAAGACTAGCCCCTGAGACAGTTATTTTTGAAGCTGATTTTTTTTTTTTTTTTTTTTTTTTTTTTTTTTTTTGGGACAGACAGAGTGGAGAGAGAGAGAGGTCTTCCTTTTGCCGTTGGTTCACCTTCCAATGGCCGCCACGGCCAGCGCACCGCGCAGATCCGAAGCCAGAAGCCAGGTGCTTCTCCTGGTCTCCCATGCAGGTGCAGGGCCCAAGCACTTGGGCCATCCTCCACTGCACTCCCTGGCCACAGCAGAGAGCTGGCCTGGAAGAGGGGCAACCGGGACAGAATCTGGCACCCCGACTCGGACTAGAACCCGGTGTGCCAGCGCCGCAAGGCGGGGGATTAGCCTATTGAGCTGTGGCGCCAGCCTCGGTCACTCCACTTTCAATCCACCTCCCTGCTAATGGCCTGGGAAAGCAGTTGATGATGGCCCAAGTGTTTGAGCCCCTGCACCAATGTGTGAAACCTGAAAGTACCTGGCTTCGGCCTGCCCCATTGCTGGCTGTTGCAATCATCTGGGGAGTGAACCAGCAGATGGAAGCTTTCTCCCCCCCCACCTCAAATAAATAAATCTTTAAATAGCAGCATAAGGGGTTGGCGTTGTGGAGCACAGGGTTAAGCAGCCACCTGAGGAGGCTCAGCTGCTCCACTTCTGATCCAGCTCCTGCTAATGCACCTGGGAAAGCAGCTGAAGATAGCCCAAGTGCTTGGACCCCTGCACCCCTGTGGGAGAGCCAGAGTTCCAAGCTCCTGACTTTGGCCTGGCTAACCTCAGCCATTGGGGCCATTTGGGGAGTGAACCAGAAGATGGAAGCTCTTTCTCTGTTTCTCCCTCTCTTGCTAACTCTGCCTTTCAAATAAATTAAAAATAAAATAAAATGACAGCATGCGCAAAGAAATACAAGGACAGGTAAAAAACATTAAAAGATGCTAACAAAGAGCTATTGTTAAAGTTGCTTCACTACTGTTTTAAATTTCACATCCTACTCTAGAAAGCACTGACACACAGAGCAGATGGAGTTACTGTGACTTTTCTGATACACACCGAGTCCAGTTTCCGGTCTACTACCCAGCTTGGATTCTAAGACCGTCAGCCCTCCTTTTATTCTGTTTATTTCTCCACTGCCCACCATACTGTCCTAACTGCCACCCTGTGCCCAGGCATCCACTTATCTGCTACTATCTAAAAACCACTAATAACAAATGCAATGAATCATCCCATCACCGGCACACAGCAAGCTCTTCCCGCTTCCCCCCAGTCTCTGGCCCTTCTAGTAATCATCAAGGAATCACCATTACTTTGCGTAGGCTGATAAAGTAAGGGCACAGAGATCTGAGCCCTAGTCTTTGAAATTCTGGGCTGTGAGTCTATCTGAACATCTCATAGGAAAAAACCTGCTCAGTCTTGCTGAATCCAATTTAATACTAGGACTTAAATACTTGTTAAAAATTTGCAGGGGGGCCGGCACCGCGGCTCAATAGGCTAATCCTTCGCCTTGCGGCGCCGGCACACCAGGTTCTAGTCCCGGTCGGGGCGCCGGATTCTGTCCTGGTTGCCCCTCTTCCAGGCCAGCTCTCTGCTGTGGCCAGGGAGTGCAGTGGAAGATGGCCCAAGTGCTTGGGCCCTGCACCCCATGGGAGACCAGGATATGCACCTGGCTCCTGCCATCGGATCAGCGCGGTGCGTTGGCCATTGGAGGATGAACCAACGGCAAAAGGAAGACCTTTTTCTCTGTCTCTCTCACTGTCCACTCTGTCAAAAAAAAAAAAAAAATTTGCAGGGGTGCCGCAGCTCACTTGGCTAATCCTCCGCCTGCGGCGCTGGCACCCCAGGTTCTAGTCCCAGTTGGGGCGCCAGATTCTGTCCCGGTTGGTCCTCTTCCAGTCCAGCTCTCTGCTGTGCCCCGGGAAGGCAGTGGAGGATGGCCCAAGTGCTTGGGCCCTGCACCTGCATGGGAGACCAGGAGGAAGCACCTGGCTCCTGGCTTCGGATTGGCGCAGCATGCCAGCCGTGGTGGCCATCTGGGGGGTGAACCAAAGGAAGGGAGACCTTTTTCTCTAACTCTGCCTGTCAAAAAAAAAAAAAAATTTTTGCAAGGGTATTAAGTGCACTGAAAAGGAACCACTTGTATTCACTATCTTGAAAATGTCTAGGCATAACCTAAAAACATTTTTTGGTTGATTCCCTCAAAGTTTCAAATATCCTAGTGTGGAGGAGCAAATCTCAGGAGTACAAAAGTAACTCGCTTTCAGTCAGGATTGACTAAACATGTTGACTTCAAGAGTTCAGAGAAGCAAACTGGTGCCCTATTCTCCAGTTCCCAGCCCAAATCGAAACCCAGATTATCTGCGAAAAGACCTTTTTTAAGTCATAAAGCTGAGGCACCCATAGCTAATACTAAGGTGACTCCTTAATATTAAATCACTTGAATAAGCAAGACAAATAATCTCAAGGCTCCGATTTGGCTATCTCTCCAACTCAGGTGTTCATATGAATTACCCAACAATGGGTAGGGTGGACAAATAGAACAATGACTAGCACTTTTGTCTCCTAGCAAGGTTAAAAATGAAACTATAGCCGACCTTGAAAATCAAAGTGGTAGTGATCAGTTCTCCCAGATTAGGAGACTACTCACAAGTAAAATGTATTACCAATTACAGCTACCAATTAAGCTGCAGGCTAATCTAGAAAGCTCAAGCAGGTGCTAGCAATGCTGACAAGCTGAAAGGCTTCTCAGTATCCTGATCACATCACTCAGTTTTCAAGAAATTTCCACTCCTAAGCTTCTAGGGCTTTGCTAATTTTAAGGGTCAAAATCTTTTTAATAGTTTCCAATTTACGGGTTTCTGGGATCCTCAGGTCCATCTATAAAGTAAACAATGACAGCCACAACTGTGTAGCTCTGTCATCTCAAACGCTCTCTGAGCTTCCCAACAGGCTTAAAAGACAAAATGCATTCAAAAAGTAAATCCAACGGCTTTCTCAAATTCAAATCCACTGTAGTGTTTAGACACTCTGGTGTAGGTTAAGAGCTCTGGAATGAGCTAATTTTAGCGTCCCCTATTCTGCCCAAATGCTATCTAGAACTTGCTTCACTTCCCAAGAGGTTTTCTTACACTGTTCCCTGGCCTCAGGAGAAGCAACAGCCAAGCGAGACAAGTATCTTTCGAATGATCAGACTCTACCTTGCCACTGAGTGCCTGGAAGAACCCTAAGGTAAACCCTAGGAGCTTCACTTTACCTCTGCCAGCTCTGCAAGACAACACACAGCAAACCAAAACCATTCTAAGGCTCTCCCTTCCCTCCAGGTGCCCAAGGCTTTAAAACGCCCGCAGCCGAAAGTGCAAACTCTGCCCACAAGTCAAGGTCACCTGTGGGAAGGTCCCGGTTTGATCAGAGAGCCAAGACTCCTCAGCACAGCAGTTTCCGTTTAAAGAGCCCTGTTACCCGGAGCCAAAAAATGCTGGCAATTTTAACTTGCAGCACCATTATCCGGAACAGTTCTTATTTCTGTGACCCAAATGTTAAGTAAAGGTCCCTAAAGAAAGAGAAAGTTCTCCTGGGTACAGCAGGCTGCATGAAGTTCAACTGCAAAACCTGGGCGGGCAAGTAGTAGGGTTGGTCATGTGACCTTGGCATTCCGAGCCCTGGCCGAGTATCTTCATTAACTGGCTTGCTGTTCGGTGCAACAACCTTTCTGGTTCTTTCTCCTATCATGTGAGAAATCAAGCAGGTTTTATAGGAGTGCTCCACCCTGCCCAGGCTCCTCCTATATATTAAGAGTAAGTTCCAGAGTCCCAAGGACAAAGAGGACCTGAGGGTCCCACTCCTCTGGCCGACACGGCACGGCCACGGCGTGGTCACTGAAGGCTTAAGTGATTGTGCTGAAGAAACAGAAACGGGTAGCTCGGGACCTGACAACGCCCTCCCTACTAACCAGAAGCCAAAATCGGCCATTGGCCCTGCTCCGACCCCGGGACCGAGCGGACGAATCTGCTCACACCGACCCCCACCTCCGAAAAGATTCTTCCCCTAACTCCAGTGGAAGCACATCTCTGTTCTCTAGTGGCGGCTCCCTCTCCCCTCAGCCACGCGAAGTTGACAGCAGAGTCGGGCCTCCTCACTCGCCTGACACTGCAGGCCGGGGCGCACGGCGTTCACCTCACCCCCGGGAGCCCGAAGGGCAGCGCAGCACATGGCCCTGGGAGCTCTACGCAGGACCGGCGGCCAGCCAAGGCCAAGGTCCCTTTAAGGCGCGCAGGGGTGCGCAAGGGTGTGGGCGGGAGACCCCGGCGCCCGAGGGCCTGCGGCCGCCTCAGCCCCACCCTGGGACGCCGTGCTCCCTCCCTGCTTGCTCACCTTGGCTCCCAAGAGCCGGGCGGCCGCAGTGAGTAAAGCCATGGCAGGTGAACTCCGGGATCTGGTGGGGAGGGAAGATGGGGAGAGCGCTGCGGCAGGTACGGGAGCCGCAGCTGCTGCACCAGAGGCCGCGCCGACGGTGGACAAGGTTGAAAGGAGGCGGCTGAGGGAAAGGGTAGACGAACCGGCGGCGGCGCCCAGCCCGGGGTCCTCAGCGAGGACCCGCCCACTGCCCGGAACTTGATCCCGCCCCCTCTCAGGGGACTCGCCTGGGGCTCCACCATTGGCTTGGTGCGGAGGAGGGGCGGGACCTGAGCCGCTGACAGTAGTTGGGGCGAAGAGGATTGGGTCGTCCGCTTTAGGCTAATTAAGTGTGGCTGCCGAGGATGGGGGAGGGAGAGTAGGTGGCTAAGCGTGTGCCTGAGAATTCAGTTAACTTCCTTCTTTGGGTTTCCCTTTGCCCTTAACACATTTGGGGTTGATTGTAATGGTAATGCTAAAGAAAAAGCTCCAGCACTCAGGCTTTGAAGGTCCTCGGGAGCCAACTCCTTAAATATGTCATCGTGACAACTGATATTTGCTCGTTCCCCCTGCACTTTGCCTTGCTTCCTTGAATAATGTCTGGTTAAAGACTTCATGACCATGGAGATGACATCATGTGGAAAACAGGCTGTGATGGCAGAAGAGTTAGATGCTTGGTGGAGAACATTTTTAGGTCAGCAGAGGAGGCTACATTAGTCCAGATACCAACACACCTGTGTGGAGAACAGCCTAAATTTTCAGTGCTCTTTGTCAACTGTCACTTCTGTCTAAGGCCAGGAAATCAAAATCTTACAAACGCTCCTGTAACATGAAGGCTTCCAGGGCACGTCAGAGCCGCCAGTCCTAGTGTGAGTGGCGTGAGGAGTCGGACAGGTTAATAGGTGGAGGAGAGCTCTTTTTTTTTTTTTTTTTTTTTTTTTTTTTTTAAGATTTATTTATTTGAGAGACCTAGTTACAGAGAGGCAGAGAGAGAGAGAGGTCTTCCATCCACTGGTTCACTCCCCAAATGGCTGGAACGGCCTGAGCTGGGCTGATCTGAAGCCAGGAGTCAGGAGCTTCTTCCATGTCTCCCACGCGGGTACAGGGGCCCAAGGACTTGGGCCATCTTCTACTGCTTTCCCAAGCCATAGCAGAGAGCTGGATCAGAGGTGGGGCAGCAGGGACAGCAGGGACGTTAACTGCCGCCCACATGGGATGCCAGCGCCGCAGGAGCCAGCGGCCTTACCCATTACGCCATAGTGCTGACCCCTGGGACTGTCTTGCAGATGCCTGAACTCATGTTTGTTTCAGAGACAGTCCCAAGTAGTTCACTGTTGACGGGCACTATTGGCCTAAAGTGGGGTTTTTGGGTAAAAAGAAAACTAAATTCAAATAAACTAAAATCTAGAGATGTCTAGTAAATCTCATGCATGAGAATTTGGTTCAACAGTACCTAGACACTGGGCTTAAAGGAATTTCTTTTGAATCTAGGAAGATCACTGACTTAAAAAAATTGCCTTGTAACTTGCCAAACTTGCTTTGTGACTTGGTTTAACAGATGTGGATGAGATAGAAATGGGTAATCACTGCTTATTATAGGCCCTAAGGTGTATTTTGCAATCTCTGGCTTATGTCACTGATTTCCAGCTAGAGTTTTACAAGCAGGAGTTGAACTCCATATAAATGTAATTTTGACCTTAATTCAGATAAAGTATGATAAAATATCAGCATCTTAAGTCATCTAGGTGTAATTGCTAAACATAAATTGGGCAAAGGTAAGTGAAATAAATGTTTCTAAGTGTAAATGTTGGTACTCTTAGCACTTATACTCTATGGAAAAACTATTTGGCTTTGTTAACAAATATGCTTTCATAAACTGCCTGTGAAAAATAGTTCAACACTGCTTAAATGTAATTAAAGCTGAAATCTGAAGTGTTATCTTATGTAGAAAATGTTGTCTGGGGCCAGTGCGCCTCTCTTTGTGTGCCCTGCCTCTGCCTCTCTGTAACTCTGCCTTTCAAATAAATAAATAAATCTTAAAAAAAAAAAAAGAAAAGAAAATGTTGTCTTAATCTAGAGATTTTTAAAGGGTTATTTCAAAAAGGAAATCAATAGGAATATTTTAACAGTTTTAAATCTCTGATTTTGAAATCTGAGCATCTCCTTTTAATAGTTTTTAATAGGTGACTGTCAGTTTTCTAGCCAGCTCCAGTAAGCTCTTTTCTCTTTCCTACTTCTGACTCTGTTAAAATTGTTCCAAGTTATGAGATATGATTCCCATGTGCTCTTTTTTTTTTTTTTTTTTTTTGACAGGCAGAGTGGACAGTGAGAGAGAGAGACAGAGAGAAAGGTCTTCCTTTGCCGTTGGTTCACCCTCCGATGGCTGCCGCGGCCAGCGCACCGCGTCTATCCGAAGGCAGGAGCCAGGTGATTCTCCTGGTCTCCCATGGGGTGCAGGGCCCAAGCACTTGGGCCATCCTCCACTGCACTCCCTGGCCACAGCAGAGAGCTGGCCTGGAAGAGGGGCAACCGGGACAGAATCCGGTGCCCCAACCGGGACTAGAACCCAGTGCGCCGGTGCCACAAGGCGGAGGATTAGCCTACTGAGCCGCAGCGCCGGCTTGTGTGCTCACTCTTATATTTAAGGTTTTATTTCCTTCCAATTTTTGGGATGACCAAAGAGACAGAGATTTTGTGTTCTGTTGAAGTAATCTGTGTTCTCTTAATGTCGGTGTTTAAATTCTGATTGTTTAAAAACAGCTGAGTTTTAAGAGTTACATTGTTTAGATATATAATTATTCTTTTTTTTTTTTTTTTATTTGACAGGTAGAGTTACAGACAGTGAGAGAGAGAGAGACAGAGAGAAAGGTCCTCCCACCATTGGTCCACTCCCCAAATGGCCGCTACGGCTGGCCCTATGCCCATCTGAAGCCAGGAGCGAGGTGCCTCTTCCCGGTTTACCATGCGGGTGCAGGAGCCCAAGCACCTGGGCCATCCTCCACCGCCCTCCCGGGCCAAGCAGAGAGCCGGACTGGAAGAGGAGCAACCGGGACTAGAACCCGGAGTCCATATGGGATGCCGACGCCGCAGGCGGAGGATCAACCAAGTGAGCCACGGCGCTGGCCCCTTAAATATATACTTATTCTACAGCATTTGAGTGATCACCTTATAACAGTGATCAAATCTGGTCTATGTTATGTCGTCATGTTAAGGGGTCCTGTTTAACAGATATTTTAAACTTTTTTGGCATCTTTGACAGGCATTCAAAAAATCAAAGTTCCAAATTCTTTGGACTTTGATATTTCAGTTGGGCCCCTGGAAATATCAAAGGATATATATCTCATATTGTAGAAGAAACCAACTATTAAGACTATTTGGAATATATTAAAGTAAATATATAAAAAATATAAATATAAATTTTATTTTATAAAAAGAAAATTAAATGTCACGATGTGAAGTGTTGCTAAATTGTAAGTTATGATAATGTAAAATGCTACTGATTTAAATGTCTAAAAGTTACAAAAGTCTAATATTTTGTTGTTATCAGACATGATGCTTATCTTAATGAGAAAGGCCCTGAGTCCTAAAGGGGATAAATGCTTTATAAAATCTTACAGGTGCTTTCTAAACTACCGTGTGGAGTAAGCAAGTGTTGGTTAATAAGTTTATAATTTTAACCATGGCTATTTAAAGTCTTTTTAAAGTCTACTGTTTTTTTTTTTTTTTTCTTCTATTCACTGATTCACTCCCCAATTGGCTGCAACGGCCAGAGCTGCGCTGATCCGAAGCCAGGAGCCAGGAGCTTCTTCCAAGTCTCCCATGCAGGTGCAGGGGCCCAAGGGCTTGGGCCATCTTCTGCTTTCCCAGGCCATAGCAGAGAGCAGGATTGGAAGTGGAGCAGCCGGGACTAGAACCAGCGCCCATATGGATGCCGGCGCTTCATGCCAGGGCTTTAACCCGCTGCACCACAGTGCCACCCCCAAAGTCCACTGTTTTGTATTCTCCAGACACTAAAAATCAGATTTCCTGCTTATGGAAGTTAGAACATTGTTGGCGGCTCTGGGTTTAGATGTGTCCTCTTTTAGTTTCCACAGGATTTCTTTATCCCTGACCTCTGTTGTATTCAGTACTTTGAGATAGTTCTGTAAGCAGATAAAGCCAAGAATGGACTACAGAGTCCAACTGAGAAAAAGTGTGGTTCATTTAGGTTACTAAGAGCAGGAAGTAATTCTTATTTATTGATGGTAATTTTTAAAAAAACCAAATAAAGATTTTAAGAAGGTAATACTGAAACTGCTTTATTGTTCTATCCTGTAATGTTATGTATTATAAGTATGTACATAGGGGCTGGCGCTGTGGTGTGGCAGGTAAAGCTGCCACCTGCAGTGCCGGCATCCCATATGGGCACTGGTTCAAATCCCAGCTGCACCACTTCTAATCCACCTAGGAGCTGTGGCCTGGGAAAGCAGTAAAAGATGGCCCAAGTCCTTGGGCCTCTGCACCCACGTGGGAAACCTGGAAGAAGCTGCTGGCTCCTGGCTTCCTATCAGCACAGCTCTGGCCATTGTGGCCATCTGGGGAGTGAACCAGCGGATGAAGACTTCTCTCTCTTTCTCTCTGCCTCTGCCTATCTATAACTCTGCCTTTCAAGTAAATAAATAAATCTTTAAAAAAAATGTTGGTAAGAAAGAAACTAAAGGGGGCCAGCACTGTGGCACAGCAGGTAAAACCACCACCTGTAGTGCCAGCATCCCATATGGGTGCCAGTTCAAGACCCAGTTGCTCCACTTCCAATCCAGCTCTCTGCTATGGCCTGGGAAAGCAGTAGAAGATGGCCCAAGTCCTTGGGTCCCTGCACCCACATAGCAGACCTGGCATCTGGCTTGGGATTGGCCCAGCTCCGGCCATTGTGGCCATTTGGGGAGTGAACCAGCAGATGGAAGACCTCTCTGCCTTTCTGTAACTCTTTCAAGTAAATAAATAAATCTTAAAAAAAAAAAAAAAAGAAACTAAAAATGTTTCATTGACATATCTGTGTTTAGGTTTGCTGGTCAAACAAGTTACACTTGTGTTAGATATTTAAGCAATGTTTCCAAATACATGTACTCTTATCTTGAAATTTATAAAAGGCATTCGTCCTTCTGGTAAATCTTTTCCTAAGTTGTTATTTAACAATTAAAATTGCTTGCTACGTTTTCACTTGATATTAAGCTACTAAGAGCAAGCAATCTACAAGGCCTGATTTGTCTCCTCATTTCTCCTCTATTCTATTCAACATGGGAAACTGACTATTCTAAAGGATTCTCTGCCAGCACCGCAGCTCACTAGGCTAATCCTCCGCCTAGCGGCGCCGGCACACCGGGTTCTAGTCCGGGTCGGGGCGGCGGATTCTGTCCCGGTTGCCCCTCTTCCAGGCCAGCTCTCTGCTGTGGCCAGGGTGTGCAGTGGAGGATGGCCCAGGTGCTTAGGCCCTGCACCCCATGGGAGACCAGGAAAAGCACCTGGCTCCTGGCTCCTGCCATCGGATCAGCGCGGTGCTCCGGCCGCGGCACGCCGGCCGCAGCAGCCATTGGAGGGTGAACCAACGGCAAAGGAAGACCTTTCTCTCTGTCTCTCTCTCTCACTGTCCACTCTGTCAAAAAAAAAAAAAAAAAAAAAAAACTCTCCAGGATGTACAGTTTGATATTTAGACCTTATAAAAGGGATGGCTTTCCCGTGGGCACAGTAAACAAGCAAAACCCCCCTTTTCTTTTTTTTTTTTCTTTTTAAAGATTTATTTTATGCTATTTGAAAGACAGAGTTACAGAGAGAGGTAGAGACAGAGAGTCTTCCACTCGCTGGTTCACTCCCTAGATGGCTGCAACGGCCGGAGCTGTGCCAATCCAAAGCCAGGAGCCAAGAGCTTCCTTTGGGTCTCCCACAAGGGTGCAGGAGCCCAAGGACTGGGCCATCTTCTACTGCTTTCCCAGGCCATAGCAGAAAGCTGGATTGAAAGAGGAGCAGCCGGGACCAGAACCAGCACCCATATGGGATGCCGGCGCTTCAGGCCAGGGCGTTAACCCACTGTGCCACAGCGCTGGCCCCAAAACCTCCCTGTACAAATAAAAAGTTTTAATTTGAAGTCTTTACCTTCAAAATTTATAGACCGTTTGCATAAGGTGGCCATCAAGTGTGATCCTAAAGTGAGGACGTAGCTCTCCTTGTGGCATCATCTTATCTCACAGGGAGAACACTGTCAGAACACGCCTGTGACTGTAGATTTCTAGCTCAGGCCACCAGAGGTTAGGGAGGGTACTGAACACCCTATTGGCTGACATTAAAAGCTCCTTCGTAGTCTACCAGAAACCAGGAGGAAAAGAAGCAAGCTAGGCAGTAGGAGCAACGTAAGGACAGGTGGCAGGACAATTAGTAATAGCTTTTTTTTTTTCCTCCAAAAAAACATTTATTTATTTGAAAGGCAGAGTTAGTGGGGGGAGAGGGGAGTCTTCCATATGCTGGTTCACACCTCAAATGGCCACAATGGCCAGGGCTGGGCTGATCTGAAGCCAGGAGCTTCTTCTGGGTCTCTCACCTGGGTGCAGGGGCCCAAGGACTTGGGCCATCTTCCAGTGCTTTCCCAGGCGCATTAGCAGGGAGCTGGATTAGAAGTGGGGTAGCCAGAATTCGAACTGGCACCCACATGGGATGCTGGTATTGCAGGCAGCAGCTAAACTGGCTATGCCACAACACCGGCCCCAATAACAGCTTTTACCCAGTGATCTGCCATCAAGGAGCCCCCCAGGCCAGTCCACTCCAGACGGCATTGGTTTTTGATGTGGAAAGCCAGGAGGTCGCCAGCCTCTGAAG
The DNA here is from genome assembly GCF_964237555.1 of Oryctolagus cuniculus. Lineage (NCBI taxonomy): Eukaryota > Metazoa > Chordata > Mammalia > Lagomorpha > Leporidae > Oryctolagus > Oryctolagus cuniculus. The sequence goes on from NC_091442.1 coordinate 59,120,828, forward strand.
AGCCTGGTTGGCTCTGCCAGCCAAGAGCTGGGTCACTGGAAACAGAACTGCCCTGGAATCGAAAAGTTCCCAGGTCAGAGCTTGCTGGCTCTAAGCTGAAAAGCCCTTCACTCTGCCCAGCTTCCAAAGTAAACACTGCTGTTGTCGGGATGGCCTAGGGTCAGTACACTGCAGGCAGAACTGTAAGTCTCCTTTTAGAGATGCCAGCTCTCTTCCCCAGCCAGCTAGGTAATGGAAATCAACAGGGTGCCTTCCCTAAGGAGGTTCACACCTCCCGTATGATGTCTCGTCCAGAACCCAACATGAAGAGACACATAGGTCTGGACCCCATATATACCTGGCCAGGCCTTAACACCCACCTGATTATCATCAAGCCCCTCCTCTCAGTTTCTATTTTTCTTTCAATGGAAAAACTTTGTTAGGTCCTCTAATAATGATCCTGTCCTCTGTTTAGACTCTGTATTTTAATCTGCTTGTTAGATTCACTATCTCCAGACCTGAAACAGCGAGACTTCTAGATGGCCATGCACATGAAACCTCAGGTGGAAGCAGCTTCTCCACAGCTCCTGCTCGAACCCCGTCTGGACTGCCATTCCCTACCCTGCCCCTGGCTTTTTATCATGAGCAAGCCAGACAGGGCAAATAAGATTACAAATCAGGTCTTCTGATGGGTTGTCCCCACCTTGTAACTAATGACTGTGGTTTTCCTCCCGACATTGTGCTTAGAAACCCCACTACCACCAGCCTCTTTGGGTTTTGCCTCTCCAGGAGCCCCACTCCTGGCCACTGCACCAGGTCTCTGACTTTAATAAATCTTGCTTTTATCTCTGCCTTGTCTGCTCGGACATTCTCCTTCCATGGGAGACACAGAACGGAGGTAACCTTTTGTCAGTTTCCTCTGACACCACCATTTCTTTTTCTTTTTTCTTTTTTTTTGACAGGCAGAGTGGACAGTGGGAGAGAGAGAGAAAGGTCTTCCTTTGCCGTTGGTTCACCCTCCAATGGCCGGTGCAGCCAGTGCACCGCGCTGATCCAAAGCCAGGAGCCAGGTGCTTCTCCTGGTCTCCCATGGGGTGCAGGGCCCAAGGACTTGGGCCATCCTCCACCGCACTCCCGGGCCACAGCAGAGAGTTGGCCTGGAAGAGGGGCAACTGGGACAGAATCCGGTGTCCCGACCAGGACTAGAACCCGTGTGCCGGCCCCGCGAGGTGGAGGATTAGCCTACTGAGCTGCGGCGCCGGCCAACCACCACCATTTCACCTGGAATGCTGGGTTTCAGTCTTTTTTTTTTTTTTTTTTTTTTTTTTTTTTTTGACAGGCAGAGTGGACAGTGAGAGAGAGAGACAGAGAGAAAGGTCTTCCTTTGCCGTTGGTTCACCCTCCAATGGCCGCCGCGGCCGGCGCGCTGCAGCCGGCGCACCGCGGCTGGCGCACCACGCTGATCCGATGGCAGGAGCCAGGAGCCAGGTGCTTTTCCTGGTCTCCCGTGGGGTGCAGGGCCCAAGCACCTGGGCCATCCTCCACTGCACTCCCTGGCCACAGCAGAGGGCTGGCCTGGAAGAGGGGCAACCGGGACAGAATCCGACGCCCCGACCGGGACTAGAACCTGGTGTGCCGGCGCCGCTAGGCGTAGGATTAGCCTAGTGAGCCGTGGCGCCAGCCGGGTTTCAGTCTTAGGGCTACCCCAGTCACAGAACCCCACACGGCCAGTCCACCCTGTATCTAGCCACAAGATCAGGAAGTGGACACTCACTCTTCATGCCACATCAGGCATTCGGCCCCCTCCCTGTCCTATCGCTCCCTCTGAGCCTCTGGGCATTTCTCCTACTTGGCTGTGTTCTGTCCTCTCTTACCCTGTGCTCCCCAGAGACCGCTGCATGACCCATGGCACTAAAGTGATCGTCCACACCATGAACTCCTCTGGGTAGACAAGACCCCTGGACTTTTCTCTCCTTGAGTCTGTCATCATCACTGACTCAAAGGCAGAGGGGAACTGACCCAAAGAGCAGAGCTTCTTATCTATAAACCCCAAGCCCCAAGTGAACAGCTTTTTTTTTTTTTTTTTTTTTTTTTTTTTTTTTTTTTGACAGGCAGAGTTAGAGACAGACAGAGAGAAAGGTCTTCCTTCCTTTGGTTCACCCCCCAAATGGCCGCCACGGCCGGCGTGCTGCGCCAATCCAAAGCCAGAAGCCGGGTGCTTCCTCCTGGTCTCCCATGCAAGTGCAGGGGCCCAAGCACTTGGGCCATCCTCCACTGCCTTCCTGGGCCACAGCAGAGAGCTGGACTGGAAGAGGGGCAACCAGGACAGAATCTGGAGCCCCGACCGGGACTCGAACCCGGTGTGCCAGCGCCGCAGGCAGAGGATTAGCCTAGGTGAGCCGCAGTGCCAGCTGTGAACAGCCTTTTTAACTCTCTGAGACATGGCAGTAACAACCAGGTTCACCGGTCTCAGGATCCATTTCAGCCAGCTTTAGATAGACCTCATTTATAAAGACAGTTTCATAGCCCAGACCTCAAAAAAGAAAAAAAATGTTGAAAGCCTTATTCTCCCTTCCCCAGTTTCCTCATAGTTGGTGTCACACCTGTCAACCAGTGCTCCCCAGGCCTGGGGATCAGACAGGTCTTAGGAAAGAAGTCCACAAAGAGAAGCCACACAAAGTCCCTGAGCAGCACGGACCGCAGCCAACTCCCCGGCGACTTCAAAGCTTCAGTGATCAATATTTGCTCCCAATTTAGCATCTCACAGGGGATTTCCTCCTAACCCTAGAATAGTCTGACCTGGTTCCTCCCCTCCGGTTAATCATCCACAGAGACTAGCCGGCAGACCAGAGGACTGAACTCTGCTGCCCCAGGAGACAGGTGGCACGCTCAGGATGAGGCTACTGAAGGGCCAGCTGGGTGACCGGAGGGTGACCTACTTTGGAGCTTTTGTGATTGAAGAAACAGTGAGGGACTGCAGTGTTCTCAGCCCCTTGACACAGGGTCCCAGAACACAGCCTCGCAAAGCCTTTATGGACTTTTTTGAAGTTGTCCAGTCCTGATACCCACTACTGTGAGGGCAGTGAGGAAGCCCAGGGATCAGAGGGGCTAAACGGGAACTCACAGAAGCTGGCGGAGAGTCTCTTTCTGAGCACGGTGGAGGCCTGGGCACATAGTAAGTTAAGGGAGACGTTAAGAATAAGGCAGGTAAGTGAGTGCTAGGTCCAACTAGACAGTATTTTTTAAAGTTCATGGAAAAGTGGAATAAAAAATGTGAGCTGCTTTTGGTGCAAAAACATTTTTTTGATAATATGTGGGACATGCATATTATGAAAAAACTATGCGTGCATTTCAAAATTTTCTTTGTGCCCAAATAAACGTTTTATTTCTTCCATGAACTTTTTGAAGTACCCTCATACAACAAAGTGCCTGGTAACTAAAGGAGCATTAGAGAAGATGAGCACTGAGGTCATCCTGACCTTGGGAGGATCTCTTTAAAATGGGCAGTGACAATGGTGCTCTCTGGTGGCCAAAGTGGGACAATACAGCCTGAATTTAAATCCTTTCAAAACTGCAAGGATAAACCCAACTTAATAGCTTAATAGCTAAAGTTTGAGTAGTTACTATTACCAGAGGCTAGCCAAATATGGTATATGTATTAATTCCCAATAACATCTATGATATTTAGGTAATATTAATTAATACTATTAATTAATATTAGTTAGTTAGTGTGTCTAAAAAGGGAAACCAAGGTTTGGATGAAGTATCCCATCCAGGGTCACGGCTCATAATTGGCATAGCCAGAATTCAGACCCAAGCCAGCCTCACTGCAGAGCCTGTCTCTTATCTACTAAGCTTTGTTGTTTATATGATGATTGAATGTGAATTATCAGCTGTAACTCAGTAAGAAGGTTTTTGAATCACTGTCAACTGGAAACATGAGCTCAATGTGTGGCTATATTTAATGATATTTTAAAAGAAAAGGAACCCTGCTCTTACCTTTAAAAACTTTGCCTATCTATACCTGAAAAACATGATCGATGGTGACCTCCAGAAAATATATAAAGGTAGGAGAGACAAAGACTTAATACCTAAAATGGCCAGAGGGGTAAAGTGGACTTCTTCAGGGAAACAGACCTGAATGGCAGAACAGAATGACGCAAGGCTTTTCCGCTACAGCTTACTAGAATCAGAGGGCAGGCATGCAAACTTGGAGGTGGTCTCCAAACAAATTCTAAGTACTGCTTTAAGGGCCAGTGTTTGGTGCAGCAGTTAATACTGTCTAGGATGCTCTCACCCCACATGGGAGTGCCTGGTTTGTGTCCTGGCTGCTCTGCTAATGCACACTCTGGGAGGCAGCAGGTGACGGCTCAAGTCCTCAGGTCCCTGCTATTCATGTGGGAAACCTGGATGGAGTTCTTGGCTCCCAGCTTCAGCCCTGGCTGTTGTGTGGGCATTTGGGGCAATGAACCAACTGATGGACAGTTTCTGTCTCTGTCTGCTTTTCAAATAAATTAAAATATATTCTTTAAACCTTTAAAAGTACTTTACAGAGCTATGATGAATTTGATTGCATTGATCATCAGACATGATAATGTATTTTGTCCTCTAAGAAGTTCTGAGCTTTAAAATAATAATAATAATAAAGTACAAAGCCACTGGAGACTACATGGAGGGAGGTACAGCAGAAAGACCACTGCCTCACACATAAGATGACCACTGGAGTTGACAAATGGCTCCTTGCTGCCTAGCAAGATGCTTAGCCTCTCTGAGCTTAAGAGTTGTAAATGAGAACATGTGTGGCTGTTATTTGCATATTCAGCTTCTCATCCCTATCCTATATTTAAAGGATTCTTGTCCTTGCTGTGACTCCTTCTCAACAGTAAAAAATTCCTCTAAAAGTTATTACCAAAGGATCGTGTTTTCAAATAAATTTTCCTAGTTACACCTGGAGCTTTATTACCATGGAAGTATTTAAGTTCTAACATTTATTCGAAAGGCATAGAATGACGAAGATCTTCCATCTGCTGGTTCACTCCCCAAATGCCTGCAATAGCAGAGGCTGGGCAAAGCCAGGAGCCAGGAATGCCATCCAGGTCTCCCACATGGGCATGAGTGGCAAGAACCTAAGTCCCTGAGCCTTCATCTACCTCCCAGGTGCATTAGCAGGAAGCTGGACTAGAAGTGGAGCCCAGGCACTCCAATACAGGATGTGGGCATCCCAGGCAGCAGTGGCTTAATCTACTGCACCATAATACCTGCCCTTCAAACATTTCACTGACAAATTATATGGCATCTAAATTCTTTTTTAAAAAGATTTATTTTATTTGAAAAGAGTCAGAAAGGGAAGTCTTCCATCTGTTGGTTCATTCCCCAAATGTCCGCGATGGCTGGAACTGAGCTGATCCAAAGTCAGGAGCTTCTTCTGAGTCCCCCATGTAGGTACAGGGGCCCAAGCACTCAGGCCATCTTTTACTGCTTTCACAGACCATAGGAGAGAGCAGGATTGAAAGAGGAGCAGGTGGTACCAAATGGATACTGGTGCAGCAGGCTAGGGCTTTAACTCGCTGTGCCACAGCCCCAGCCCCAGCCCCAGCCCCTACATCTTTAAAGTGTAACCAGATTTGCAGGGTTAATAGTATATGCTTGGGGCTAGTGTTTAGCTTACCGGTTAAGACACTGGTTAAGATGCACATTCCTATCAGAGTGCCTACATTCTGCCCCAAGTTCCAGCTCCTGATCCCCAGGAGGCAGTGGTGGTAGTTCAAGAGGTTGGGCTTTTGCCACCCACACGAGAGACCTGGGCTGAGTTCGCAAGCTTCCAGTTTCTAGCTCTGGCCATGCAGACATTTGGGGATTAGCAATCAGCAAGTGACAGCTCTCACTCTTGTCCCCCCCCCCCCAAAAAAAGTACATGCTACACCCAATGTTGGGCTGGAATAAGTTGATAAGTTGTTATAGTAAGCCTCCAGACAGGTTAAGACTAATTCATGGATTCATTGTGGTATGAACTTAGAAATGTGTAGCATGTATCCTTATAACCTTCTGAGGAGCAAATCAAGGTAACTTCTACCCTTTCCTACGCAGGACGTATCACTGTGGCGGACTCTCAAGCTGGAGAGTTCTTAATGGCTGTACCTTGACAAAGCAGTGAGTTTCATCACTAAGTTTATTACGGGGGCCAGGAAGGTTGTGGCACAACAGGTTAAGGCCCCAATTGTTAACACTTGCAACCCGTACTGGAGTGCTGTTCAAGTCCTGGCTGCTCTGTTTCCAATGCCGCTCCCTGCTAATGCACCTGGGAAGACAGCCCAATTACTTGGGCCCCTGCCCCCCTATTTGTGGGATACCCAAATGGAATTCTGGGCTCCTCGTTTTAGTCTAGCCCACCCCTGGATTTGAGGCCATTTGGAGAATAAACCAGCAGGTGAAAAATCTCTTTCTGTCATTGCCTTTCACGCAAACAAATCTTAATAGAAAATTTATTAAAACTTGTAATTTTTGTTTTTGGTAAAAGTCTCAAATCTCCTATAAGAATGTTTTTATACTTCTACAGTCGTATCACCCTGAATACTTCTGACAGACCTAGCCTTCTGGAAGAGAAAGGAATGTTTAGACATCCAGCAGGCAGTGGAAGAATCAGGTATACTCTCTGGAGTATGAAGAATGTGAATATTACTCATATGCATCACAGAAGGAAAAAATTTATAAGAGAAGGGTGTTTGGTGCAGTGGTTAAGATGCTACTTGGAACATCCACATCCAGTATCAGAATGCCTGGGTTTAAGTCCTGGTTTTGCTTCCAGTTCCAGCTTCTTTGAGTATCCTGGAAGGCAGCAGGTGATGGCTCAAATACTTGAACCCCTGCACCTACGTAAGAGACCTGGATTATTGGGTTCTGAGCTTCAGGATTTAGCCTGGCTCAGTCTCGGCTGTTGTGGGCATTTGGGAGTGCAAACCAGAAGATGGAAGAATGATCTCTGTGTCTCTCTGCCTTTTGAATAAACGAAAATAAACAAAAAATTTTAAAAGCTTCCTTAGAACTGGTTTGGGAAACTGATTCGACAGGACAGAGCATTGCTTTGGGCTGATGAGAGAAGATGGAATTAACACCAGGCTCTGAGTTCTGTGAACTAGCACCACAGAGCCTGTTCTGGGCTCATGTGTTAACGCTTTCAGAGGCCGTGGTCACCTCCTACACCTCCTTGGTCCCAAGGAAGGGTTTTCTCACCAGCAGGATAACGTGCAGGGAGTAGGAATTCCTGTAGATGACACTGTTAAATGAAGGAGGTACAAAGAGGCGGACACCTTGAAGGAAAAAAGAAGGGAGGCCAATAAATAAAACAAGAGCTTTCCCAGTTAAGGAAAAAGACTTTTATAGAACTGTACACATTATTATGTATCAAAAACAAAACAAAAACGTCTGATTAAATAGATGAGTTATAAGAGTCATTGTTTTCACTAGCAATAACATTTCATAGCGATGTGTGCTATAAGGAAGCTTTGTCGAATACCTAACAGATTTTTTTTTTCCAATTTACTTTTATTTACTTGAAAGGCAGAGACAGAGACAGATAAGCAGATAGACAGAGATTGATCTCCCATCTGCTGGTTCACTCCCCAAATGCCTACAACAGCTGTTGCTGGGTCGCGCCAAAGCTAGGAGCCCAAAACTTTATCTAAGTCTCCCATGTGGGTGGCAGGGGTCAAGTACCTGAGCCATCTCCGCTGCCTCCCAGGGTCACACTAGTAGGGAGCTGAAATGGCAGCACAGCCAGGACGTGAGACCAGGCACACGGATGTGGGACGCGGGCTCCAGCAGCATCTCGATCACTGCACCAAAAGCCCGCCCCGCTGAACTTTGATACTGCTGGCCAGGCCTAGCGCAGGGTACTAAGAACGATTTAAATCAGAAGCTACTCTGGCTGCACTAGATCAGACTGGCACTCGGGAAAGCAAGATCCTTGCAGATCCGGTTTTGTCACTGAACAGTAAGTCAGTAACCATGGCCTCCCTTGGCCTTGTTTCTCTGCCTGTAAAATGGGCAGACATGAGCCAGATGACCTCCAAGGTCCCTTTAGATTTTCTTTTTTTTTTTTTAATTTATTTATTTATTTATTTTTTTATTTTTTTGACAGGCAGAGTGGACAGTGAGAGAGAGAGACAGAGAGAAAGGTCTTCCTTTTTGCCGTTGGTTCACCCTCCAATGGCCGCCACGGCCAGCGCGCTGCGGCCAGCGCACCGCGCTGATCTGATGGCAGGAGCCAGGAGCCAGGTGCTTTTCCTGGTCTCCCATGGGGTGCAGGGCCCAAGCACTTGGGCCATCCTCCACTGCACTCCCTGGCCACAGCAGAGAGCTGGCCTGGAAGAGGGGCAACCGGGACAGAATCCAGCGCCCCGACTGGGACTATAACCCGGTGTGCCGGCGCCGCTAGGCGGAGGATTAGCCTAGTGAGCCGCGGCGCCGGCCAGGTCCCTTTAGATTTTAAAATGCTTTAAATAAAAAAATAAAATAAAAAAAATCCTTGTTCAAGTGTTCCCTCCTTAAGGCATTCCTGAGACAGAAGTGTTTCATTCTAAACCCTGAGACAGCTACACTTCAGAATCAGGGTGTTTAAGAAATTCCCCTCCACCCCCTGCAGGAAGAAAGGTACCCTTAGATTCTAATTCCTGAGCCTAGTGCAGAATCTCTAAACTTAACAGAGTCCAGACTGACAATGGCTTGTGACAGAGATGAGAAAGACCTGCTCTTCCTTGCTGCTGGCATCAAATCTTAAAGCTTATGCTCACATGCAAGGCCTTTCACGCAATAACATGGCTTCCCTCATCTCTCCCCTTACTTGTCAGCTGAGCTGGTCACATCCACTCTCCCCTTCCTGTCTCTGCTCTTGCTGGTCCCTCCATCTGCAAGGGCAGGGAAGGAACAAGAATGCATGAGCAGTATTTCCTCTAAGACCGAGCTCTGTTTTACGTGCTTTGTTGGCATGGGTACAAGGAGTTTATAGAATTCTATACTACCACCGGCGTAGAGGGTCCTCTCTTCTCCATAATTAGAATCTAAGCACACCGTTTCGGGTGGGCAGTGAATAAATGCTTACCTAGTTCATGAGTGGGGCGTAACCTCCGAAGGCAGAGTGAAAGGTTCAGAGCCCTCTTTCTGTTGCCCCAGTCCTCAAGCTCTCCCTTCCCTATCTGTAATCCCCGATGTTCAGGCCTAATGGAAAGGCTGACTCCGGGCATGCAAAGACAACACATCTGCACTTTTGGTTTCATATTTTTTTTCAGTTCATTTCGGTAAAAACATAATATAAAAGGCAATGCCACCGTCTTCCCCTCCTGGGGGTGATCCATCAAGTCAGTCTGGGCTGCTCCAATGGTTCATAGCTCATCGTGAGATATGTGCAGGGCATGGTCACACAGATCTGCAAACAGTACATAACGATTGGAAGGGAAACGCCACTTTCATTCTGACACACACCACTAACAAGGAAATACGGTAAGCCAAACTGACGCACACACCAACCACCATGCTTGAGAGCATATGCTTAGAAATGACAAAACATGCCCCTCTGCACCACCCCCGCCCCGCACCCTGCTTCTATCTCCAATCTGAAAGCAGACAGAGAATGGAGAGGAACACTCCTAGTCCCTAAGCCAAGGGGCAAAGGAAATGGAAACCAACTCTTGGGCTATTATCAGGTTTCCCAAGAGAAGGTAGCTAGGTTCCATAGGGCGGTGAGAACATGAGATAAATGGGTAGTAGCTTACCTGTTCGCTTACTACAAAGTTTGTCTTTAACATTGTCAGCCTCTCGGGAAAAGAATTCAATGAGTTCATCCTCATATTCTTCCACGATGCTCTCACACTGCCAACCCAAAGGAGAGACGAGTGATACAGGGCAGCAGGAAGAGGCCTCCTGCCTCTACCTCCAGAGACGAGGACAAGGACATTAACCCAACTTTCTACTTGAGCCGTCCAACAGCCCTCCCGATTTCCAAGAACGAGTTACCCCCGCGCCAGAGCTCACCGCAAACTTGAGGGTGCCGCTGATATCCGAGTCGATGCGGATGCCCTGCAGGTCCAGTTCGCTGGATTCTCCGTTGCGGCCCACCACGCGCACGTAGTTCTTGCGGTGGGTGGAAGGATCGATCTGTTCCCCATACTCCTTCATGCGGTCACACACTTCCTCAAGCAGCTCTGTGAGGTGGGCCTCGGAGCGGGCGTAAGGCACCTGGAAAAGTCCTCAGCCTTCGGTCACTATCTCCTATGTCTGCGCGTTAGTAATTTATATCCTTACTCTTCCTTCCAACTCTGGCTCAACTAACTTATTCTAAAAATCCTTCCCTAACTAACACAGTATGGCTATATTTGTATAGTTTCAAAGTACTTTTGAATATATGGTTTTATCTTTACTGCATGGCACAAATAAGACATGTAGCATTAACTCCAAATTATCAACTCTGATCAATGGTGTTCTTTTCCTTTGAATTCATTCTTATGACTGTAGGTGATCAATACTCATGTTTACCAACTTATTATAAAGAATATTACAAAGGCTTCAGATGAAGAGAGGCACAGAGCTTCCATGCCCTGAGCACCATCCTCCAGCCACCCAGAAGCTCTCTGAACCCTGTCCTTTTTGTTTTTTTTTATGGAGTCTTCATTATCTATGTGTGATTGATTAAATTTTTGACCATGGGTACCAACCCAACCTTCAGCACCTCTTATCACTCCTTGATAATTTATTTATTTTTTTTTAGTATTAGAATGAAACCAACATTTGTTTTCAGTAGGACAGCAATAGAGACGCAAAACAGGCTTTGAGGATGACAACTATTAAAACAATTCGGCCGGTGCTGCGGCTCACTAGGCTAATCCTCCGCCTGCGGCGTCGGCACCCGGGGTTCTAGTCCCGGTTGGGGTGCCGGTTCTGTCCCGGTTGCTCCTCTTCCAGTCCAGCTCTCTGCTGTGGCCAGGGAAGGCAGTGGAGAACGGCCCAAGTGCTTGGGCTCTGCACCCGCATGGGAGACCAGGAGGAAGCACCTGGCTCCTGGCTTCAGATCAGCGCAGTGCCCCAGCCGTAGCAGCCATTTCGGGGGTGAACCAACGGAAGGAAAACCTTTGTCCCTCTCTAACTCTGCCTGTCAAAAAAAAAAAAAAAAATTTCACAGGGGCCAGCAGTGTGGTATAGCATGTGAAGCCGCCGCCTGCAGGGCTGGCATCCCATATGGGAGCTGGTTCAAATCCTGGCTGGTCCACTTCTGATCCAGCTCTCTGCTGTGGCCTGAGCAAACAGTAGAAGATGGTTCAAGTGCTTGGGCCCCTGCACCTGCGTGGGAGACCCAGAGGAAGCTCCTGGCTTTGGATTGGCACAGCTCTGGCTGTTGCAACCAACTGGGGAGTGAACCAGCGGATGGAAGACACCTCTCTGTCTTTCTCTGCCTCTGTCTCTCTGTAACTCTGCCTTTCAAATAATGAGTAAATAAATCTTTTTTTAAAAAAAAGGTACATAAAAAAACCCAAAAGCTTCATAACCTTAATGTTTACATATTGCTCACTATGTACAGCTTTGTGTGTGTTACATTTTCAGCTGAAATCAATTTCCTAATTACAAGCATAAGACCTTTTATTCTTTTTGAATGAAAGTCTGTATGTATCCCAGTGCTAGGGAGGAAACAGGAGTTACACGAATTAAAGATGTATAAAGAAGAGGGCTGATCAGGGCTCCCAGTGACAAGTTCTGTACAGAAACAGAGTATTTAGGGGTTGGAGCCAGAAAGAAGGCACACAAGGGATAACCTCATGAGACAGAGCCCAATCTTCCAGGGACCTCTCTGAGTTAGTCTTCATTTCTGTAAAACCAAAGTCCGTCTTAATGAGCTGCGTTCTCATTCAAAGCCAGAGTGAACTCTCCGGGGGAACTAACAGTTACCTCCACCACCGACTGGCTGCCGTCTGGATTGATCCGGAAAGATCCCATCTGAATGGTCTTCTTGGGGTCCACCTGGGCAATCTCCCACTCGAGTTCATCCACCAGAGCCCTGCAAGCTGGGTAAGAGGGATTCGCATTCATTTCCCCCCAGGCCTTGGGTCTCGAGCCCTGCCCAGAGTCCACTCCCTCCCCCTTCTTATGTTCTGTGTGCTTTTCTTTACCTCCACAGTGTAGATCCTGGCTCCTCCGAGCCCAGGCAGTTCCCAGCAGGGCCCCAAGAAGCAGGGCCAGCCAACCCCAGCCTTTCATCTTTAACGTAATGGGGTTGCTCCACCTGAATTTGGGTGGGGGAAAAAAAAAAAAAACAAAACAGAGTAAGGAACCGACTCTACTTCCCCTGCACCCCCCACACTCCACCTCTCCATCCCAAGGCCTTCCAGAGCCTCCTGCCATTCTGACTGCTTTCCAGGAAATGGCTGGGACACAAAGAAGCTCCTCTGCGCCGGCGCTTGAGGGCTGACCCCTCCGGAGCGCAGGGCTTGGGGCTCAGGGGCAGGTGAGTCCCTAAGTGTTGGTACGTTACCATTAGCGGCCAAGGGTTCACAGGGCTATGTGGCAGCTACGGGACGGAGGCCGGTGACCGTGCGAGGGGCCTGCGGTCAGGCCAGGCGGCCGGCGAGCAGAGCGCTCAACAACCAGGGCCTGACAGGATCCTGCACAGAAGATGCCCGCATGCCCTCCGCCAGCCTCCAAGGGACTGCACGTGTGGACCAGCCCCCTTTCTGAGGGCTCCCCCATTGCTTTCGCTGCAGCCCGTCCCCAGCCCTTAGCGCCGCACGCGTCCCACCTCTGCTCCCAGGGCCGCCGCCGTGGCCCAGGCGCTGCAAAATCGCCGGACTCTCACTTTGGCCTCGGTGGCTCCCGAGCCTCGCACCTGGCTGAGGGGGGAGCGGGGCTGTCCGTGATCCTCCAGAGCGCGTCGGTGCTTTCTAGAAACGGGGTGCCCAGGCAGCCGCCTGACCCAGCTCCCTGCACCCTAACTGGGCGCCTAAGCGGGGCTCGGGTTGTGTGGCCGGGCGAGCCCCCACCACACAGCGACCCTAAACCCGCCCCTGCAAACTCTCGCGCGAACAGGCAACGTGGGAGCGGCACTGAAGTGGCGAGGACCCCGGTGGCTTGCAGAAGGACCCAGACTTGCGTGGCGAAGGGCTCCACGTGACTGGCCGCCGGCGGGTAGCAGAACAGGAGCGGCGCCAGGCGCGGACGGAGCCCGGCGTGTTACACGGGAGCAGTGAGGCGCGAGCGATGCATCGCTCTAGGTGGGCTAGGGCCTTCAGAACCCCGGGCTGCGGCTAGCCAGCCAGACGACCTCGCCTCGAAACTACATCTCCCAGAACGCACTGCAGCACCAGCTGACCCTTTCGGCAGCTGCTGGCGTCAGCAGATGCCCTGGGACTTGTAGTTTTGCGGCTTACGCAAACCATACCACGTGTCTTCACAGCAGTCTGACCCTAGGGTACTGGGCATCTACAGCAAACACCTAGTGTTGTCCAGGAAGGGAGTAATTTCACTTCTCCCGTATCCATAACTTTGGACCCCGAAGCTTTACCTTCATTCCCGGATGTGGATTTGAGCACAACTTTAGTTTTCTGAGTGTTAATAAGAAACCAAAAAATAATAATAGAGCTTCACAGAACCCCTACAAAAGCAGTTCTATAATGAGACAGGTGATTAGACAATATTTTCGTTTTTATTTTATAAAACATGCGGCTTAAAATAAATTTTTAAAAAATAACAAAACTTGAGACGGGAAAGAAGATGGAAGACAGATGCTTCTCAGCTGTCAGCAGGAATGGAGCCAGCAGCCAAGCTTTGTCCAGGAAACAAAGTCCCTTTTGGCAATGGTATTGGCAACTGTGGTTTTCTTGATTCCCCAAGCTGCAACATGATGATCCCTCCAGGCATCCCCTGAGCAATTGAAGACTTGAGCTAAATCTTGAGCTACTAAGTATATCCTCTTGTCACTGTCCAGTACTTCAGTCCCCAGCCAGCTAGGAGCTGAGAGTGTTGGTCCCAGAACCTTCTCCGCCTAGATACTAATCACCCCGGGTATTTATTAAGAATGCCAATTACTTTCCGTCTGGGTCTAGACTTTGTATCTGGCCTGCTGTTTTGCAAAGGATGAAGAAGGAATCCGGCTCCTAGAACCTTTGCATCGATTTTTCTGAGTTCCAGTTCTATTAATAGCACCATCTGTGGAGACTGAGCAGGTCCCGTTCTGGAAGTGGACCCACTTGGGAAGCCATCTCCCAGTTCTGGGGCTACAGAGCACTGAAGGGAGAGGGCAGGTCAGAGTGCCAGCACTGAGGAGAAGACCGCTGCGTCTGTCAGAGACAAAACCGAGAGCACGACTGTTAGGCGAGTGCAGAGAACACCTGGACGCCTCTCGTGAAGAAAATGGACGAGAAAACGGGCGTGGACCTTCCCCAAACATTTCAGAATTCAGCAAGAGGAGATTATAGGACTGATGCAGGGTTTCAATAATAAAAACAATTTCCCTGCCTGTTAGGAGGATTAAGTGCAATTGTAATTGCTAATCACTTTACAAAAAATAGGGTAAGATTGGTCTTGTTATCATCACTCATCAACATCGTTGTGGTGGTGGGTATAACCTCCATGTATGCAATCAAAACCTGTCCGAGCCAGTCTCCCTGTTCCCATTCCAGGCCTTACTCTTGGGACTTGTCTGGCCCTCTGGCTCAGGCACCTTCCAGTCCATCTTCCGGCCCTTCTCATAAAGGCCCTTGAGCACCTTGTGGAAGGATTCAGGCTCAGTGCCGTTCTTGCTTAGCTCCAGATACTTTCGATAGAGCTGAAGAGCTGTGCGGGCATCCTCAATACTGTCATGGGTCTCCCCTTGAATCTTCAGGTCTAGGGCGAGTAAAGGCAGAAGAGTTGGGGACCAGGCAAAGGGAGGTAGCGACATATCCCCCCGACTCCCACCCTATGACTCAAAGAAAACAATAAATTACCTATAAGGCAAAGAGTCAAACACCTTCCCTAGTGTAGAGGAGATACTGACGCTAATTGTAAAAATCCCTTGGTCAATCTCATCGCTAATTCAGGGCTGTCCCTACTCCCCTTTGACCTCCAGCAGTTTTCCTATTTCTAATGAGCACCTCCGCTGTCTACAAGATGGAGCAACTCACCCAGAAAGTACCATGCAAGGAATCGCAGGGAAATCATTCGTTTTCGGGGCATGTGGAACAGGTACACAGTGTCAAGTACTTGGTCCTTGGGCACCTGGCAGAAATAAAACAGTGGGAGAGTTAAAGATTCATTTCCCATTCTCCAAAAGCACAATGTATACCCTGGGGGCCCACCCTCAAAGGTGATTCCTAAGAGTCCCTGCCCGAACCATGAGGTTGATGACCCTGAAGTCCTTCTGCAGGCCATGGCCCACGAACTTGACGCCAATGTCAATGAGAAACCGAAGCTTCAAGTACGTGGACTTGAGGGTTGTGAGGTGCTTGGAGGATATCTTGGCGTCAAGGTCTCCCGGCTTTATCCCCGAGTACTGAGTCAAGTAATCCACGACCTGGGAATAGAGAAAGGAAGTGAGGCGCAGAGTCTCCTCCTGCCACTCTTCCCTGGGTTCTCAAGTACAGGGTCTGCCTCACTCGCACACCTACAGTAATACCTGCTCCTGGGTAGAGATGTAGTCATCAATGAAGGGGATACCCTCATTTGGTCCCTGGCCCCGAACACAGGTGATCCTTGCTACTGACATCTGGCTTGGTTTAATGGTGGACTTGGTGCCATCACTGCGTAACTCTGCTTCTTCCTATGTGAGGAGAGTTGATAAGGAAATCAGAAATGCTTGTAACTCCTAATGGCCTTACAGTTCCATGCCAGTGTTCTGTCTTTTTAGTCTTGGTTACCTCATTGAGGGTGACAAACTCAGCATCGAGGCCCACCAGATCCCCAACCTGTGGCATTTCATTCAGCATCAGTGGGATAAAGGTAGTATGTGTCTTCCGCTGCTTCCGTGCCAGTGAGGCTTCAGCCAGCAGGACACTAGCCTCAATAGGATTCTTGACTGGAAGGGAGAACACACAGGACAGGGGGCTGGGATAGGTATCAGAGGAGAAAAGCCCAAGGTGGCTAATGGGAGACTCTGGGTCTATGCTGTCGTCCCTCAATAATTAAGGCATGCAAGTATTAAGATCCTATCTGATGAACAGAGCAGGTTTAATCAGAAAATTACAAAGAAACAGTGGCAGGAGTTTGGTACGGTTGCTTGGAATGCCTGCATCCCATGTTGGAGTGCCTGGGTTCAGTCCCAGCTCTATTTCACTCCCAATTCCAGTGTCCTGCTGACGCTCACCCTGGAAGGTGGCAGGTGATGGCTCAAATGGTTAGGTCCCTGCTGCCTACGTGGAAGATGGGGATTGAGTTCCTGGATCAAGGGCAACTGGGCGGTAGACCTGAGGATGGGATGTCTGCCTCACAAAATAAGCTAATTTTTAAAAGAAATATACTGAGAACAGACAAGAAAGAACAAAGCTTTCATTTGAATCATAGCCTACAGAGAAAGTACAGTTTAAAGCTACCAAACAGAGACTTAATAAGGAACATATCTCCCAAAGGGGAGATCTTCATGTGATTATGAACATGGTTAGACTCAAACTTGAGACCTGAATCACTCTGATCAAACTTCCCACCCTCATCTCTTCCCCCACCCCACCCCCGGGATCGCCAGCTCTAAACACAAGGTCGAGGGTGAGTGTCGGGCCTAGCAGCTAGGCAGCCAGTTAGGATCCCTGCAACTTGTATCCAGCCATCTGGGTTTCAGCTTCCTGCCAATGCAGACCCCAGAAGACGGCAGTGATGGCACGGATCAAGTGGTTGGGCTCCTGTTACCCACGTGGGAGACCTAGATTGAGTTCCCAACTTCTGGCTTCAGCATGGCCCAGCCTCAGCCATTGTAGGCACTTTGGGAATGAATCCACAGAGGGGAGTTCTCCTCTCTGTTTATCTGTCTCTCTGCCTCTCAAATAAACGAATAAATAATGTTTTTAAACATAATTAAAATAAGTAAGCAGAAATCTTTTTAGTGTGCCCAGAAATATTAATGCTGATTACCAATCCAAAATACTGACACACTCTATCCCAAATCTCTTCCTAAAGTCCTATCTAAACTATCTAAACTGCCCATACCCTTGGGTCTACTCTTTGTTACTTACTGTTCAGGTTATATCTGGAATTGAGATTTCTTTTCACGTAATAAAGGATTGCAGGTACTTTCCAATTCATGTCAAACTGCACGGCTTCATGCTATAGAAGAAAAAAAGCACTTATGGCCTTTGCATACACCCCCTCTTCCTTTTCCCCAAGCCAGGCAGAAGCCAGGACCGGGGTGCTATTTTTAACTCTGATAATACTTTTCATTCCTGAGGATCCCTCCCTCTTGATTTTGCCTGGCTTTCTATAAGGCCCCAAGGATGAAGATGCTAGGAAAAGGGGAGAAGAAAGGTGGAGTGGAACGTGTGACAACTAACCTTATCGATGGGTTCGATGAGAAAGTCATTGAAGAGATACCACTGCTGGTGAGTAACACCCTGTGGAGACACAGGAAGATGGATGTCAGAGTGACGGCTGGACCCCTGTCTCAGACTCAGCGACAGACCTGGGACTCCACTGTGGCCATCCCCAGGAATGTCCCTGCCCTGTGCCACCTCACTCACCTCTTTGCGCTGGTGGTACGTCTCTCCAACTTTGATATGAGCCACCAGGCTGCCCCCTGTGCGTGAGTCCAGGATGTGTACCACAGTTGCCATCAGGTCATACACATAGACACCATGCTCCTCCTCTGCCCTGGCTGGGCCCCACTGTGAGGGGGGCACCCAGGCTGCTAAGCTAAGTTTAAGGATGGGGAAGGAAGGGGGGATGGGGACAGAGGACAGGGAGTTGGGGGTATAGGGAATGGGGGACCAGGGTGGGTTATTTCCATCCTAGCCCGTCTACGACTCCCAGGGCTGACCTGAGCTGGTCTGGAAGATCTTACAAGTTGTAAATCACAGGCCTCACTCCCTTACTAAGTTCCACCTTTCCCCAGCCAGCTTCACCTTCTGCCCCACCTCCTCTCCCGTATCCTCCCTGCCCCCATTCCCAGTTTTTCAACAACCTGCACCTCCTCCCCATCAGTCCAATTGCAAACATCCAGCCCTTTGTTCTTGGTCATCTTCATGCGAAGGGAGAAAGGAAGCCAGACATTCTTCAGCTCCTCCATGGAGGGACAGAGCAGCGCACCTTCGGGACTCCCCACTTCCTTCCTGTCAGCACAGAGGAATCGATGTGTCCTGCAGAGATCCAGCTGGTAACAAGAGGATCCGCCAGGTAACACCATCCTTTGACAGCTCCCAAGATGGTGCCTACCGGTCAGCCCGAGCAAACTCCTTGTTCTTGACGACTTCCCCACCGTGCTTCTTCATTGCCATCTTGAAGGCAACCTGAACACAGGGAGGAAAACTTCTGATTGTTTAGGAACGTAAGCACAAACAGAAGGCAGCCCTAGGGGGTGAACAGGAAAGGCATGCCTCGACAGGCCCGTTTTCAGCCCTGGTCCTGACCTCAGCCTGCGCTCTCCAGAAATCGGCCTCTTTGGAGCTGTTAACCTCACAATTGATGACAAGAATGTCTGGCAGATGACGGATGTTGCGGGTCTGAATCTGAGGATGAAACAAAGAAGGGGTAGCTGGGAATCTATGGGGAAAGAATCCTAGACAGTAAAGCCCGGGCCTGCATCCTAAGAACTAGGGTTCCTCCCACTCCCGATTAGACGCCTGGGTGGCAGTGCCAGCCCCAGATGAACCCATGGCCGAGTCCCCAGCATGGCAGGACTAGTCAGGTACAAGAGCCTGCTCACCGTGGGCTGGTACTTTTCACAGTTGTCGCACCAGGCCTGTGTGTTCTGCTCCAGGCAGATGCTTCGCTTCAGCACCTGAGCAAAGTCATAGTTCTTCCCGGTTTTATCTGAGAAGAAACTGGATGCTTCATCCCAGGCTCTCCTCTCAGCCCTGGTTAACCCCCCCACGCCCCCTCCTTGGTGTTCCAGGACATTCTGGGAAGCCTTCCCGACCCGGCTGCAGGGTTACCACTGTTTCTACCCTCAGGGTAGGAGAGCGTGAAGAGCAGAGTGGAGGAGGCTCGCACGGTCTCGCTGCCACAGCGGCAGAGGCTGCAGTTCTCCATCTCGCAGCTGAACAACTGCCCAATGACAGAGTCCCCCGATGAGCAAAAGCTGCTAAAAGTGGGGAAGGCGACAGAGGCACACTGAGGGAGCTGGAGACCCCCTGAGGCACACAGGGGCTTGTCACGGGAGTTACCACTATTCCTGACCTGATCCCATAGCTGCCTCCAGCACTGCGGTAAGCTTGGGGCACTTCCAGCTCCTGCATATCTTGATGCAGCTGGGTGAGAATGAAGCGATTCCACCTCTGAATGAGCCTGGCCAGGTTGCCCTTGCCGGAAGCCTCATCCGAGTCAGCCAGGATCAGACCAAGGGCTGAGGCCTCGGGAATGGTGCGGAATGCTCGAAGAAAATTACTGCCCTGCAAGTGTGTCGGAGGAAAGGAATCATTTTCTCTTTGGGGGTCATTTGCACTGCAGTGCCCCTGCCTGCTGTCCACCTCCCTTCTCCGTCCATTTTAAGTGTCCCAGGTCTCCAGGCACTGACCTGGCAAGGGTCGCCACGAGAGAGGTCCAGCATGTGGAAGAGGAATCCCAGCTCACAGGCCAGGCAGAACTCCTTCTGGCAAAGGTGGTTCTGGATGAGACAGCGAACAGGCTCCAGGAAGTAGAGCACCTGGAGGGGAGAGCAGGACTGGTGCAGGCAACCGGGACAGGGAAGACAAGGGATGCAGCGGTGAGGTGAGCTGATGGGGGATACAAGGCAGGGGCCACCCATGAGCACTGGTGCCCACAGAAGGGACCTCAGTTGTGAGGCAACAAGGAATGGCAGAGGCGACCACGGGAAGGTGGGCTTGGTTGAGGAGACCTGGAAAGAGTACAGTCGGGGCTGAGGAGCCACAGGCAATAAGCCCACCCAAGCATGGGAACACCAACCCTTACCTGGATCATGCAGTTACAGTAGGCATTGGGGATGTGCGGCTCTAGTCCAGCAAACAGGGTCTTGTTGTAATGCTTGAAGTCAAAGTCTTCCAGCCCCAGCTTGGAATATTTGATGGTCACCTGAGATGGAAGCAGTCTGAGCAGGGACAAGGAGATCCTGAGAGTGCCCCCCAAACCTCCCCAGTAGCCACAGCCTTGCCCAGATCCTCCCTCCTGGGCCCAGGTTGTAGGCGAAGGCCTCCTGACAGAGTCCTCCAACTCCTTCATGTACCATTTCCCTCCCAGGGCACCTTGCCCCACATCCCACAGGGCCCCTGCCATGCTGTCCCTTAGCACCTTGCGGTATTTCTTAGAGACCATGTGCAGATGTGGCTCCTCTTCCCGCCCTATCGGTGACTCGGGGACCTGGCTGAAGGTGTCAAATTCACTGTCCGACTCCTTGAGTCGGTAAGGAATCTAGAGTTTTAAAAAAAGAGTTATCTTTGTTGGATCTTCACCATCTTTGGCTTCTTCTTCACCTTTATCCCAATGCTGAAAGAGCCATCAAGTCCTAAACTATCTATTTTCATGGCATTCTCAGCATCTGCCTTTTTTTAATTTTAATTTTTTTTTCGAGAGGTAGAAAAAAAGCTAGACAGAGAGACTGCCATTCCAGGGGTTCACTCCCCAAATGCTCATAATGACCAGGACTAGGCCTCTAGGGAGCCAAAACCAGGAACTGAAGAACTCAGCCCAGGTCTCTCAGATGAATAGCAGAAGTTCAATTACTTGAGCAATCACTGCTGTCTCACGGGGTCTGCATTATCAGGAAGCCAGAATCAGGA
This sequence comes from Oryctolagus cuniculus, assembly GCF_964237555.1. Taxonomy (NCBI): domain Eukaryota; kingdom Metazoa; phylum Chordata; class Mammalia; order Lagomorpha; family Leporidae; genus Oryctolagus; species Oryctolagus cuniculus. The sequence goes on from NC_091442.1 coordinate 59,141,695, forward strand.
GCCAGAGCCAGGAAGTGAAATCAGGTACTCTGATATGAGACGCAGGTGTCTTAACTGCTAGGCTAAACGCCCAACCCCCACTTCTTCCTTTTTATTCTCACTGCCATCCCTCTGCGTCATCGCAGCTGCACAGCTGTGACAGCTGCCACACGGGTCTCCCCTGTGTTCACTCTCTCTAGCTCACCACCACCAAACTAACCCTCCCAGAAGGCTGCTTTCGGTGTGTCACTACTACGCACTGGCGTGCCAGGCTCCCAACCTGGCCCTTTCTAACTTTATCTCTCTCTCAATTTCCCAAGGCCAAGTCTCCTGCAGCCAGGCTGGTGGACTCAGAGCCCCCTCAGAAGCGCCTCTTGCGTTTATGCCTCCGAGAGCTTTCCTAACGCTGCCCTCATCGTGCCTGTTCTGTATCACCATCTGCCTGCCCTACTGCACCTTTCTTGCTCAGCGGCCGCCTTCTTCATGGTGCCATCCTTGACTACTGTGGCATCTCTGGCACTGAATGCTTAGACATTCCTTTAGCATTCAGCAACAGCATGGAAGCAATTTCTGATACAGCAATGTCTCACCTTCACCAACCACACACTAAACTTCCTAAAAACAGGGACTGCATCTTTGAAGTCTCCAAATCCTCCCTAACACCTAATACAGCTCTGTCAATATTTCAGTGGTCCCCAAAAGCCTTTACGAACTGTTTAAAACCAAAAGACCAACAAAGACAAAAGCAGCAATGCCAGTGGACTGGGGAGGGGCCAGCTCCGTCCCCTCTGAACACACCTGATTACGTAGCCTGGTGCGGGGGTTGGGGGCATAGCCAATGAAGCCTACTTTCTTCATGGTGCGCAGAATCTCTGCATCCACGGGAGGTGCTCGCCTATAATGCAGTACAAGTCTAGGGCTTAAAGGGTCACAGTGTCCACCCATCCACTCCCAACCCCAAGGGTCCAGAAAGAATACGGAAGGTAAACAAAAACCAGGAAAGTAGTAAATAATGACAGGGCTAGCAGAGGACTCAGCTCAGTTCTTTCCCCCTCCCTCCTTTGGGCCCAGAGGTGAGGTACAACCTGGGGGCTGGAGCGGAGTTGGCAGCAGGCCAGTCAGAGAGAAGTGTGTCAGTGGTGAGTGGCACAGGGATGAGGGAAAGAGGCAGCAGGTCCTGGCTCCAGTCCAGAGGAGGTAGTGAGTCCACGAGACAGGGCAAAGCAAACTCAGTCTCACGGGAGTAGGGGTTGAAAGAAGGCTCAGGGGAGTCAGTCCAGAGGTGCACGCAGCCCTCAGAATCCCCAAAGGCCAGGGCCTGCTTGCTGGCTGACACATCAAATGTCATTAGCAGAGGACCCACAGGATTCACATGAAAGATATCTGCTGGGTTGGCCAGGCCGGTGGGTTCACAAAACTGGCACTGTCCTAGGAGGGAGGAAAAGCTCAGTGAGCCCTGCGATGTGAAAGGAGCCCTTCCTACCCAGGTGCCCTGATACCCAGGCCACAGGGACCCCGAGGCACGTCTAGAGGCAGCATGTCCTCTGACTCCTTCCCATAAGCCACAGGAGCCATTCTAAGAGTGACTCTCCTTACTCTATCTCTTTTTGTGGTGTTCCTCACAACCAAAAGGGGGGGAAAAATCAAAGCTCTTAACTCTGCCCAAACCCCAGTGAAACTGTGGGACCCTGGTGAGAGGTTACTTCTTTTCTCCACAAAGAGGTCTCTGGGAGAGCACTCCTCCTGGGGCCAACTTCCCCTTCACTCATGACCTCTGCCACCTGCTCTGATGTCTTCATACCCGACTGAGAGATGATGGCGAGCCGAGACGTATATGTGGGGATGAAGCGTAAGAAGGCGGGATCCACGTGGACCTGAAGCGGTGTAATCGCACGCATCATGCGCAGGTCGTACACCTTGAGGAAACGGTCGCAGGCCAGGCCAGTGAGGCGGCTGGAGAAGCCGCAGGCAGCCAGGAGGTTGCCGTGCACGTCAAAGTCTGACAGACTCCCTGAGAAAGCGTCGAACTCATGCTCCACCTTAAAAGTGCGGAGGTCTCGCAGGGAAATCTAAAGAAGAGACAGTCTGTTATCTGCCAACCCTGTTATCAGGAAGAGTTATCTGCCACCCGCCTGACGCTGTGAGGTCATGACCAGAAGAACTGGCGCTCTAGGATATGGACAGGTAGGATGCAGAAAAGGCAAACAGAAGCCAAGAGCAGGAGAACTCGTGTTCACCCTTCTGCCTCCGAGGCACTGAGTCACAACAGAAAACAAGAGGCTGCAAACAGGGTGATGTAACTGAGCAGGAAGTGACTTCACCCTTCTCATCCCCTGCCTCCAGGCCACCACTCCACGGGCAGAATGGAGGAGAAGCAGAAGCCCACCAGACGCCCAGGGAAACAGGGTACTGTGGGGGAGAGGACCTTGCCGGATGTGTGGCCACAGAAGAAGAAGCGATTTGTCTGTCTCATGACGGTGACTCCAGGTGTTTCGACTGCATACTGCAGAGGGAAGCAGGGAAAACCAGTGGGACAGATGATTTTTCCCAGAGAATGGGGTAACTGCGAGGTCACACCCACCAGCCCGAGCATACACTGGCCCTGGCCCAGCCCCATAACCTCAGACCCTGCGTGGGTCTTGCCTGCCCCTGTACCTTCTGAGTCTCCTGGACAGTGTTAAGATCGATCTCCAATATGTGGCTCTGCAGCCCACCAACAAGGAGAGTGCTGCTGTCGGTCAGCAGGAGGCTGTGCATATCCTCACTCTCATCCAGCCTGTGGGGGAACAGGAGAGGCTAAGGGACCAGGGCCTCCCAGGCTGCCAACCCCAAGCCTTCCCATCCTGTGCATTCCCTCTTTCCACGTCCAAAGCCACAAAGCCACTTACAGGTAATCAAATATAATGAGGCCCCCACGGGCCATATACTTGAGGTTGTTCTTGGTGAGAAAAAGAATACCATTCTCTAGGCTCTGGATCTGTCGAATGTCATCATTGCCATTGACTTGAAAGGATGAGTAGCGCTCCAAGGCTGGGCCAAAAAATGAAGTGGCATGGCCCTGTTGGGGAAGGAGACAACAGGTACAGCACAGTGCAGGGACAGGGCCACCCCAATACAGGTCAAGAAGTAGGCCTTGCTTAGCTTTTCTCCTTCCTTTCCTGGCCTTTCTAGCTAGTAGCAACTGGGGCATAAGGCCAGGGACCAGACATCTTAGCAATAAAGAAACCGATAAAACTGTCTCATATAAAAAGAAAAAAAAAATACTGTCTCACATTTGGTTAATGTATTACAAAGTACATTTGTAAATCCTTCATTTTATCCTTATAGTGACTCTGTGAATAGGTAATGCCTCAGTTGCTTTGGACGGTGTTCAGAAAGTCAGGAGGGGCCAATGTTGTAGCGAAACAGGTTAAAGCCCCAGCATGCAGTGCCAGCATCCCATATGGGCACCACTTTGAATCCCGGCAGCTCCATTTCGGATCCAGCTCCCTGCTAATGTGCCTGGAAAACCAGTGGAGGATGGTCCAGGTTCTTGGGCCCCCGCACCCACGTGGAAGACCCACAAGCAGCTCCTGGCTCCTAGCTCCTAGCTTCAGATCAGCTCAGCGCCAGCCGTTGCGACCATTTGGGGAGTGAACCAGTAGATGGAAGACTCTGTCTGTCTACCTCTTTGTATAACTGTCTTTCAAAATAAATAAAATAAATCTTTAAAAAAAAAAAGTGAGGAATATGGTCCCATCTCCCAGTGTCGGGCTGGCTTCCTCATGCTCCACAGTCCTAGTCCCTGCCAGCCAGCTGGGAAAGGGGTACTATGAGTCACAGGCTGGAACACAGAGCATGTGAAACCCATTCCCCCTTTGACTCCTATGAGGTCACTTGCTCCTGGTTTCCCTCCTGACTCTTAGTTCATATCTTGTCCTTCCGTGCTCCCTTCCCTTCTGACCACTCTTGAAACACGGCTGTCCCCAGCCCACTATCTTCTCATGCTACTTGTCTTCCACTGCCAAGGTTTCAGTGAAACATGTTAAGGGCAATGAAGCCTTATTTCCTTCCCTAGCTCAGCTTCAGACTTAGAGGATCCAAATGCCTACTAAACATCATCTCCCCTTGGACAGCCCGGAGAACCTCAAATTCATTACATTCTTAATGACATTCACCACTTGGATCCCATTTTAATTCTTCGTACTATATTCTCTATGTTACCTGATCCACTCAGTTGACTAAGTCATAGAATAGTCAAGTCCGGTTTATTTCACTTTCTAAATATTTCCCAAGTCCGTTCTTATGTACCCATCTTAGCAGTGCATCCTTCAGGCCTTCATTCCTGCTGTTTATGTTTTTCTTTTTTTTGGAGGGGAGGCAGAGTGACACAGAAGGAGAGACAAAGACGTCTTCCATCCGCTGGTTCACTCCATAAATGCCTGTAACAGGCAGGGCTTGGCCAGGCTGAGCCCAGGAGCCAGGAACTCCAGGTCTCTCTCATGGGTGGCAAGGAATCAAGTACTTCAGCTGTCACTCATTGTTCTCCCAGGGTGGACATTAGCAGGAAGCTGGATGGGAAGCAGAGGTGGGACTGGATCCCAGGCACTCTGATATGGGATGTGGGAATCCCAAGTGACAGCTTAGTCTGCTGGGACACAATGCCCACCCCCTTTGTCACATTTTATGTGAGCTGCTACAGTAGTCTGCTCCATCTTCTTTAAGCCAAACTATATGCTGCTACTTCAGCATTCCACCTAGAGGCAAGCCACACCTTGTCATTCCAGATAGAAATCCGGGATGATCAAATCTAAACTCTTTCAACACAGCATATGAAGCTCCCTAGAAGGTTCTTTCTCCAAATATCTGCATGGTTCCTTCTCTTCCTTCTAGAAAACATAGAATGGTCATCCTAGCCTGGATCCAGGTCTCTCTACTCAAGGGTGACTCTATCAGACATCTTCTGATCTAAAATAGTACCATCTCCCACCCCTCACTGTCTCACCTCCCTAACTACACTGTAATTTTTTTTTAGTACAAACCAACATCTGAGAATATTGTATTTTTTTAATTTGTTTACTGCTCATTCCAAACTTAAAACCTTATAGCAGGGTTTGGCACCAAGCAGGTAGCTCAAAAAGCAGTCAGGTATCACTTCCTGAAGTAAAGTGAAGGAAGGCCCTCTCTGACCCTGCAGTAACTATTTTCACACTGGCATTTAGCACCATGGAATTATCTGTTTAAATCTTTTCTTCTTCAGTGTCCCATAAAGTCCTCAAGGGAAAGGATTCTGTTTTACTCAGCTTTCTTCTCTGCCTAGATACTGCCTACTAAACGGAATAAGTCACAAAGAAAAAAATCCATCCCTTCTAATGGAAAAACAATTCATGTCCTGTAAAAGGTAAATTAGGGGCCAGTGCTATGGCATAGCAGGTAAAGCCGCTGCCTACAGTGCCAGCATCCCATAAGGTAAATTAGTAAACAATGGGCAGCACATTATTATTATTATTTTAAGATTTATTTATTTACTTGAGAGGCATAGTTACAGATAGAAAGAGGGAGAGACAGAGAGAAAGGTCTCCGATCCACTGGTTCACTCCCCAAATAGCCGCAATGGCCAGAGCTGGGTGGATCCAAAGCCAGAAGCCGGGAGCTTCTTCCTGGTCTCCCACTTGGGTGCAGGGGTCCAAGGGCTTAGGCCATCTTCTACTGCTTTTCTAGGCCATTAACAGGGAGCTGGATTGGAAGTGGAGCAGGTGGGACTCAAACCAGCACCTATACGGGATGCTGGCACTGCAGGCTTAACCTACTACACCACAGCGCCGGCCCCAAAGCATATTATTTCTTACAAAATCTATGGCTCCATAATATATTGGCAATATGGAAACATATTTTTAAAAATTGCATTGATGGGCTGGCGCTGTGGCACAGCAGGTTAAGCCATGGCCTGAAGCACCCACATCCCATATGGGTGTCAGTTCCAGTCCCAGCTGCTCCACTTCTGATCCAGCTCCCTGCTAGGTGCCTGGGAAAGCAGTGGAAGATGGACCAAGTCCTTGGGCCCCTGCAACCTCATGGGAGACCTGAATGAAGCTCCTGGCTTTGGCCTGGCCCAGCCCTAGTCTTTGTGGCCATTTGGGGAGTGAACCAGCAGATGGAAAAATCTCTGTCTGTTTCTCCTTTTCTCTCTGTAACTCTGCCTTTCAAACAAATAAATCTTTTTTTTTTTTTTAAATCACATTGATAACTTCTCTGAGATTAAATCAACCTGAGAAGACAAAACAATTCCTTGTAAGGTATACAGACACATTCGCTAAACATTCTATAATTATAAACATGGAAAACAGAGAAAGCCATTAGAGATTAGGTTTAGGTGGCTATAGTCTAACTGATGGGTAATTATCAAGATTAATCAAAACAAGAAGGGCAAACAGGCTAAAGTAGGATGCCTCCTGAGAACGAATATCTGTGTAACTCATCCCTGGATCCTAGGCCCCCCGTTCTGCCTCCACCCTCTGGTCTGGATTTAGAGCCCCAGCTAACTCACTCATCATTTCCACTCAGTTCTAACTCTGGGCAAAGCAGCTCTCCTTGGGCAGAGACCAGAGACTGCCAGCAGCTCCTTTCACTCCCCCACAAAGGGATACAGTTCTTACCCCGTGGCTCCCCACCCACAGCATCTCCTCGTGCAAGTCAAAGTGAGAGACGGAGACAGGCACGCCCACTTCAGCCACCACGCTGTGCAGCTCAGAGTAGACGCCTTCCATTATGTGCACCGACTCCTGGACGGGAAGAGCCTCCAGGGCTACTCCCTCCGGGTCCAGCTCCACATTCTGTAGCAGACTCGGGTTCAGGTGGGCATCCAGGACAGGGTCCAGGGTGGAATGCATAGCCGGAGCATACTCTGCCAATCCAGGGTCCAGACCCTCAAAGTTCATGATGCAGGCAGCTGATCAGACCTGTGTCGCACCCTCCCTTGCCACAGTCCCTTTAGATGCCGGGCCCAGCCTTCAGCCAGACAGCACCAGAGGGCCTAGACTGAACATCCTGGCCTGCAAAGGGAAAGAGGTTAACTGAGTCACGGGTAGGCCTGGGTACTGGTCCTAGGTTATGCGGGCAGGGGTGCCGCGAGGCTGGCGGAAGGGATGAGATGGCAGGGAGAGGACGAAGCAGGCAGGCAGGGGTGGGGAGGTGGGAACACTTATCCTTATTCTCCTCTGGGCCCTCTCTTCTCACCGCCCTGCTGTCCGACCTCATCCTTGCTTTCCCTCCCTCCTCCCTCAGACCCGCTCATTCGGGAGACTTCAACCCTGGGACAGGTGAAGGCAGCGGGAACCATAGCGGGTAGAGCTAGGTTGAGGGGTCCAAGGAGCTTTTCCCCCAGAACTGGCTTTGAGTGGTGAGGGGAACTAGAGATGTCAGTTTCCCAGAATCCTAAGCAATAGTTACCCAGGATTCTTTGGGGAAAACAAGAATGGCCACTTATGCACGAGTAGGGTGGGGGTAGGGGAGGGTGATGGAAACGGATAGCTACCCAGAATTCTCTGGGGGAACCTGAGAAATCGGTTACCCAGAATTCTCCCCCGGCGGCGGGGAGGAGATTAGGGCAAGGGTCAGATGTGTTCCTGGGATGCCTACGGGGGAATGGGTCATTACCAAGATTTCTCCATGGCGGATATTTTGGAGCGCGTGGAATTAAAACGAGTAGTACGAGAGCAAGCGCCGTCAGCTACGTGGGAAATTCCAATTTCCCTAGTTCTCCCCCGCGCCTCCAGCTCAACCGAACTTTACGGCGGGAAGAAGGGCGGGTTCATAGTTGCCGCTGCCAATCAGGAAGGGCTTGGGACATGTCGAAGCCAATCGGAAGGAGCCAGGTACTGACGGCCCCGGAGAACGTGTGTGACGCAAGAGCGAGGCGAAACGGAGTTACGGTGTGCCGATGGGGACAAGTGGAGGCGGGCCCGGCGTTTCCGTGGTGTGAAAAGTAGTTTCTTGCTTAACCCTATTTGAATGAAATTAGCCCTAGACTTAGAAGCCGAGCCTTTATGCTCTCTGTAACTTTAGAAAGTCAGACTGAGGGGCGCCCAAGGCAGGGTGCTGGCCGGCGATTCCTGGGTATTCCCGGCGTGGCTTGGTCCACCCCCTCTCCAAGCGGCGCTCCTGTGAGCCACCCCGCCACTTCTGACCCTGCTGCCCCCGAAACTCGCTGGTATTTCCTATCATGTGTAGATATGGGTGAGAAAAAAGGAAGCAGGAGCCACACTCCTGACATGGCCCAAAAGCATCCATCTAAAATTCCCATCGGTGACTGCTTGCTCCCCAGAGGCCCCGTAATATTCCCAGTGAATAGGGCTCCCCAGCTGACAAATTCCCCTAGCTGGTGCAGTAGTCCCTCAGAGGGAAGGGGGCACAGCCAACGGGGACGTTTGCCTTCCGAACACGCATAGGATTTACCAACAGAAAACGCTGAGGGATTCTCGGGGCCAGTGAGCTTGAAAGACTCCAGGTTGGGAGATGTCTCTGGGCACTTTTTACTGTTTCTAAAGGCCATGGAGAGGGACTCAGTGGAAGACACGCTTTGTGGAGGATGCAGGTTTAAAATATTTGGACCGGGGGCCCACGCTGTGGCGAAGCGGGTTAACGCCCTGGCCTGAAGCGCCAGCATCCCATATGGGCGCCGGTTCTAGTCCCGGCTGCGCCTCTTCCGATCCAGCTCTCTGGTATGGCCTGGGAAAGCATTAAGAAGATGGACCAAGGCCTTGGGCCCCTGCACCCGCGTGGGAGACCCTGAAGAAGCTCCAGGCTTCAGATCAGCGCCGAGTGGACCAGCGAATGGAAGACTCTCTCTTCCGTCTCTTTCTCTGTATAACTCTTTCAAATAAATAAATCTTTTTGAAAAAAAATAAAGTATTTAGACCTTCATAAAAAGACCCAAGAATTTAAACTTCTCTAGGACTCAAAGGGGTTCCAGACCAAGAGGAAAATACCCGAACTCAGAGGTCTCTCAAACTCATCTGACACAGGTGCTTAGATGTCAAAATCCTATAAGGAGTGGGAATTTGGCTTAGTGGTTAAGATTTTAAAAATACTTATTTATTTATTTGACAGGCAGAATCACAGAGGAGAGGTATAGGCAGGGACAGAAGTCTTCCATCTGCTGGTTCACTCTCCAAATGGCCACAAAGACCAGGGCTGGGCTGGACCCAAGCAGGAGCCAGGAGCTTCATCCAGGTCTCCCACAAAGGTGCAGGGGCACCAGCACTCAGGCCATCTTCTGTTAGCAGGGAACAGGATCAGAAGTGGAGCAGCCAGGGATCAAACTGGGGCCCTTCTGGGATGCTGGCACTGCAGGCAGCGGCTTAACCCGCTGTGCCAAAGCACAGGTCCCAGATGCTCGCATTCTATATCAAAATGGTTGGGTTCAGGCCGGTGCCGCGGCTCAATAGGCCAATCCTCCGCCTGCGGCACTGGCACACTGGGTTCTAGTCCCAGTTGGGGCACCAGATTCTGTCCCAGTTACTCCTCTTCCAGTCCAGCTCTCTGCTATGGCCCAGGAGTGCAGTGGAGGATGGCCCAAGTCCTTGGGCCTAGCACCCGCATGGGAGACCAGGAGAAGCACCTGGCTCCTGGCTTTGGATCAGTGCAGTGCGCCGGCCGCAGCGGCCATTGAGGGGTGAACCAACAGCAAAGGAAGACCTTTCTCTCTGTCCCTCTCTCTCACTGTCCACTCTGCCTGTAAAAAAAAAAAAAAAAAAAAAAAGGTTGGGTTCAACACATGGCTTCACTTCACTCCTGACTCCAACTTTGTGCTAATACAGACCCTGGGAGGCAACAGAGATGATCCAAATTATTGGGTTCCTGCCACCCAAGACCTGGATTGAGTTCCAGCCTCCCAGCTTTTCCCCCAAGTAAGGGTCATTGGGCATTTGGAGGAGTGAATCAGCAGAGATGGGAGCTCTTCTCTCTCTCTCAAAAAAAGGGGCTAGCGTTGTGGTGCAGTGGGTTAATGCCCTGGCCTGGAGTGCTGGCATCACAAGTGGGCGCTGGTTCGAGACCCGGCTGCTCCACATCCTATCCAGCTCTCTGCTATGGCCTGGGAAAGCAGTGGAAGATGGATCAAGTGCTTGGGCCCCTGCACCTGTGTGGGAGACCCGGAGGAAGCTCTTGGCTCCTGGCTTTGGATCGGGCAGCTCTGGCCATTGTGGCCATCTGGGGAGTAAACCATTGGATGGAAGACCTCTCTCTCTCTGCCTCTCCTCTCTCTGTGTAACTCTTTCAAATAAATGAAGAGATCTAGAAGACAGAAATCTCTAGCCTGAGGTCTCAAATTGAGAAAGACTCCATACAGGCTGAGATACTTGGACATTATTTAAAACCATAAGGCAAAGATGCTCCTGTGTCTCCTCACAGCATCCACGGTAACTCAGTGATTCATGCAGGCTTGAGGGCGGGCCTTGGTGCAGTGCACTGCTAAAGACGCCACAGCCCATTTCAGAGTGCCTGGGTTCAGATTTCAGCTCTACTTCCAATTCCAACTTCCTGCTAAAGTACACCCTAGCAAACAGGGGTGATGGCTCAAGCACTTGGGTCCCTACCACCCATGTGGGAAACCTGAACTGAATTCCTGGATGCTGGCTTTGGGCTGGTTCAGCCCCAACTGTTGTGGGCATTTGAGGAATGAACCAGAGGATAGAAGCTGTCTTTCAAATGAATAAGTTAAATAAATCAAATACATACATACATATATATGTTTATACACACACACACACGTAGGATCAGGCTGAAGGTGGATTGTTTGCACCGGAATTCTAGCCACTTGGTAGCTCTCCAGAAAACTGCCCACCTGGAGCTCCCTCTCTTCATCTGTAACATGGGGATAGTGACAATATCCAACTTGCAGACTTGCTGTGAGAAATAGGTTAACACCTGAAAAGTGCTTAGACCAAGAAGTTGGCCTAAAGTGCGTGTTGGATTAGCCATTGGTATTAACCACCTAGGGGAATTTCAGCCGGATTTGGAATCTGGTGATCCAGCCGGAAAGGCCTACCTAGGAGTGTCTTGCGAATGTGATTTGCATAGCGGTTGAGGCTCAGCTGACGTCAAGTGCTCCTTGCAGCTCTAGGTCAGATGTAATCCTGGAAGTATTTCCTGTTCACACAACAGTCCCACAGTCACCCCCATCAACCCTGCTCCTGCTGAACTCCTGCAGCAGCAGGAAGTGAAACAAAGGGCAGAGCCCCAGCCTCCAGCTCACCCTTGTCCCTCTCACCTCGTCCCTTAGGGCTCCACTTCCTCCCCCTCCTCTTCACCTTTCATCTTCTGTCTTTTAGGGCTCCCAGAGTGGGGACGGGGCGGGAAAAGCATAGGAGACATTACATAACTTGAGATGAAGTCCCCTACGCCCCTCCTTCTAATGTCCTGATTTCATTTGTGTGCATTTTATGTAGGGAAAGGCAAACCATTTTCTTGCCCAAACTGAGCTAACTTGTTGCTAGAAATGTTTCATCCAAACGTTGGATTTGCCAGACTCGTAATATTTGCACCAGAAGTTTCACTGGGCAGTTTTGAATGGGTCTGAGGGAAGAGAGACCTTCACAGAGGGCAAAAGGTCAGCCTTTTGGGAAGGCATTGAGAGCCAGCTGTGTGGTCACCCAGAGCCTCATTCTGACGTCCAAATGGTTCTGGAACCCTCCACCAGGGCTGGGGCAGCCCCAGCCTTGGACCACCCTCCACTCCCACACCCAGCCTTCCACTAGCAGTTGTTTCGCTGAACGTTGCATCAGGGAGGTGATGAAATCGGTCAGCGGATTTTACCCACAGATGCAATAGGCGAAGGACTGGGCAGGGTCCTGGACACCGTGCATTCTCAGCTACCCAGAATTCCGAGGCTTCTTAGCCATGGGGAAGGGACTGGGGACTGGCAATCTAGGTTAGACTCCCTGGTCTTGCTTACACTGGTATCCTGAAAAACCCTCCCCTGAAATCCTGGGCAATGAAGGTTGAAGAATCAGATGCTCCCCACAGGAGCCCTCCAAATGTCACACAAAGAGGCCTGAGGCAGGAGGGCAAAATCAGACCACTTGCGTGGCTTCCCAACTCACAAAGCATCTTCTCCTACGTTCCCTCCCCTCCTCGAGGAAACCAGGGAGTCTCATGAAAATAACATTGTTTCCGGTGGAGAAAAAGAAGTTCCCTAATTCTTAGATAGCAGGCGTGAGGTAGGAACCAAATTTCATTCCCAACTGAGCTCACCATCCCGTTGGGAGATGACTGAGTGCTTCTCTGTTTGTTTTTTTCTCAAGCAAGAGGAAGTGAGGAAATTAGGTTTAGGGTGTGGTAGTGGTACAACCTTGAGAGGCAGAGAGATCAGGGGACGATTACACAGGAAGGAACTTGAGACCAGAGTGATTTAAATGTTCGTTCCTCCCCGCCACACACACGCTTTGACAGCCACTTAGATTCCTGAAGAGCACTACACACGTGTGTCCCATTCCAGACCTCCAACCACAGCCACCACACCACTTGCCCTGCCACTGGGCTGCATACCTGGGCTCTCCACAAACAGAGGATGATGCAGAGAGGGGAATCCCACCTGCTGTGAGTCACCTGCTAGGACGGAGGGCGGGCCTTGCAATGTGGGGACCTTAAAAAGAGACTCTGAGGCAAAGGGAGAAAAACAACAGGAAGCAGCTCAAGACAGACAGCATCGGGCTCAGAGCAAGGGGAAGTGGGCAGAGATTCCCTAAGGACTGGGGCAATCCCGGAGCCAACCCGATTTGAGAAGCAGGCAACAGGATGCTGGGGCTCAAAGCTGGGTTGCTGCTGTTGCTGCTGCTCTGGACTGCTCAGGGCCGGGCTGTGCCTGGGGACAGCAGCCCCGCCTGGACTCAGTGCCAGCAGCTCTCCCAGAAGCTCTGCACACTGGCCTGGAGTGCACATCCCCAGATGGGACCCATGGTGAGTGACAGCTTCTGGGACCAAACAGGAGTCTCCCCCAGCTTCAAGACTGCAGTGGGACACTCTTGGCCTTAGGTAGAAGCTGGAGGGTTGAAGGCCAACAGGATTTAGAGGGGGCTCATGGACTTGCAGATCCAGATGCGGTACATGAGTTCTTATTCTTTGTTTTTCCTTCTCCCTTCCTCCATTCCAGGAGCTACTAAGAGAAGAGGGAGATGAAGAGACTACCAGTGACGATGTCCCCCATATCCAGTGTGAAGATGGCTGTGACCCCCAGGGACTAAGGGACAACACTCAGGTACCACTCAGATGAGCCTGGGCCAGGCGGAAGAGAGGGCTGGGAACGTGCTAGCACCGTGGTGAACTAGACATTGCGTCTGAGACCTGAGAGGAGCTGGGTGGGTCTTCAGCGAATGGGGAAGAAGAGGGTGTTCCGCCCTCATTTATCCCTCCCCTCTCTCCCTAGTTCTGCCTGCAGAGGATCCGCCAGGGTTTGTTTTTTTACGAGAAGCTGTTGGGCTCAGACATTTTCACAGGGGAGCCGGCTCTCCTCCCTGACGGCCCTGTGGGTCAGCTTCACGCCTCTCTCCTGGGCCTCAGCCAACTCCTGCAGGTATGAACTAGGGGCCTGGAGGATGGGGGCTTGCAGGGGGCAGAGGCAGAGGCTGCGGGGCTAAGGAACTTGAGCCCTCTCTGACCATGTCCTGTGTCCATTCAGCCCGAGGGTCACCACCGGGAGACTCCGCAGACCCCGAGCCTCCATCCCAGCCAGCCATGGCAGCGCCGCCTCCTCCGCTTCAAGATCCTTCGCAGCCTCCAGGCCTTTTTGGCCGTGGCTGCCCGAGTCTTTGCCCATGGAGCGGCAACTCTGAGCCCCTAAGGCTACCAGCTTGAGGATGGCACCCAGAGCTCTTGGCTCAGTGGTGCCAAGACAAATCTAGTGCCCCAGACAACTGTGCACTAACAGTCCATCACTTCCAGTGGACTTGCAAATGTTGAAAAATTTATCAACTGACTGACTTATGATGCTGACTTATGACAAAGCTGAGTATTTATTAGGTGGGAGGGGAAACTCTGGGACTATTTATTCTCATGGGAGCAGTTCAAGGATTATTTATTATATTTATACTGAATTATGTATTTTTTCCAATAAAGACTTATTTATGTGCCTATGAGAGTCTAATTTCTAGGTTCAGCTGGGAAAGAAGGGCCGGGGGACTTCAGTTCTCATCCTTTGCTTCTCCTCTGAAGACTAACATATAAAATACTACTTTCTCCAGAGCCCCTGGCATAAACTGGGATCTTTCTGACATTAATCCCTGTGTGGCTGAGCAAATAGAACAGCTTGAGATTAGGAAATGGGGGCACACCTGGGGTCACTCACTTCTTGATCCATTGGCTCTTTCCCAGCTTTCTTGGCCAAGAATTTATCTAGCCAGGGGCCAGCACTGTGGCATAGCAAGTAAAGCTACTGCCTGCGATGCTGGCATCCCATATGGGCCCCGGTTTGAATCCTGGCTGCTCCACTTCCAATCCAGCTCCCTGCTAATGTTCCTGGGAAAGCAGTAAAGATGGTCCAAGTCCTTGGGCCCCTGCATCCACGTGGGAGACCCGGATGAAACTCCTGGCTCCTGCCCTGGCTGTTACAGAAATTTGGAAAGTAAATCAGTGGATGGAAGATCTGTTTGTCTCTCCCTCTCTCTCTCTCTAACTCTTTCAAATAAATCTTTTTAAAAAGAGTATATCTGGCCATAGACAGGAGTCCTGAGGACTGTGGGATCCGAGAGCTGAGTTTTGAGTAGGAAGGGTGCTCCTGGAAGATGAAAGTCCATCTCCCAAACCAATAGGATTCTCCCATAAAGGAAAGCCGTGGACCTCTTCAAGAGTTTGGTTACCCAAGGGGAGCCAAAACATTTTTGGAAAAAAAAATAGGAGAAGGGGCTAGTGGTTATTTCCTTTCCTTTCCCCCAAAGTCACAGCATTGAGAATGTAGGCTTTGGAGTTGCCCAGCCCCAGGTTCCTGTCTTGGCTTTGCCACCAACCAGCAGAGTGACAGTGGGACAGTTAAATAACCACTCTTCCTCTTCCCTGACACATACGTAGTCACAGCCACAGCAAGGCTAAGGGACAGGAGGAGCTGCTCCCAACTGAGAGGGAAGAACCGTGAGGAGTGGGGCATACTGGGGTTTGTGGAAGACAGGCCACGGCTCGCCCACCTTGTTCCTGTATCTTGATGTGCCTCAGGACATTGGCCTTTATGAGCAGAGAAGTAAAGACATGCAGAGATGAAAGTTTCCAGGCCAGCATGACGTTTATTAGCTCTTGCTGCTGGGAGGGGCCTCGAGGGGCTGTTGTGCTGACACAGCAGACACGAAGCAGCCACGTGCCTGGGCCTCACCTTCATCCACCTCGAGTTACACCAGAAGCACATCTAGCACAATGGCAGTTACCCCTGGGGGCGGCGGAGGTGTGAGGTTGTCCAGGGTCTATGTTAAACCTTCGAGGCACTAAGTTCCAGGGACTTGGTCTTTGCCCAGCTCCACTCCCAAGAAAGAGAAGCCTTCCCTTCAGGTAAAAACAGTGTATAAAGGAGGAGGATGACAGTGTAGTAGAAAAATAGGTAAGACCCAACCCTTGTCTTCTTCCAGAAATCCCTGAACTCTACCCAGTGCCGTTGAAACCAATGCCTAAATTCCTGGCATCCCTGCCCTCCCGTGGCAATCTGTCCCCTAAGTGTTGGGGAAGTGGAGACTAAGCAACTTGAGTGAGTGTACAAAGCTTCACAGCCACAGTGGATTGGCTGAGTCATCTTGTGGGAGAAATGCACGTGGCCAGCTGAGGGGGCGGAGCAAGGGATGAGCCTAGTGAGAAGAGCAGGGCTACCTCCTACTGCCGTCCTCAGGGTATAGCTTCCCTGGGTGGGCTGAGTCAGAAAAACAGTCCCGCTATGCCTCTGTGCTCCCCGCCGAGGGCCGGTGCCAGGGTACACTAGCTCAGCCTTACCTGGAATTCAATGCGACAGTCCTTCCAAGCTGGCAAGAAGCCCTGCCCGAGCATCTTCCAGCACCTGCCACTATCCTGGCCTGCCCCCAGAAGCCCACGCTTCGGGCCCAGCAGGTAGCCCCGGGGATCCTGCTAGGAACTACGGCCAGCATCTGCTCTGATCCCGGGGTGCCCTTCCATGTCCGTGTGAGGCTCTCACCTCCCACTCTCACTCCCACTCTTGGAGAGCAGCATCATGATGTGGGGAGGGGGGAGGAGCAGCAAGAGATGTGGGACAGAGGAAATGCAGTTCCTAGTAGTCAGACGGAACCAAGGGCCCATCGGAGTCAAAGTGGCTGTGGCAGGAGATGTAAGTATCGTCCGTGGCGTCCTGGTCAGCCAACAGCGGGTCTCCATTGGGCATGATCTCTTCAATCTTCACAGAGTTTCTGAAGACTAGAGGATCCAGAGCGAGAAGTCAAGCCCCGATCTCAGCTGGGAGACCCCAGCCCAGCAGGCAAAGTGAGGGAGGATGGTGGGAAAAGGCCTGGACGGGACCTCAGGGGAACAGGGGACATGGGAAGGCGTGGGTGTTTCCTAATGAAAGGTATGACCCGGAAATGAGCCCTTCTCCAATGAGGAGCTTGCAGCACCGGTGACAGGTGAGGGAGGGAAGGTGGGAAAGGGAGAGAAGGCCAGAGGGACTACCACTGGGCAGGCCGGAGTGGCCACTCTCTCAGCCCTAGCCACATCCCCTCACTTACTTTCCATTTCCTCAGTGTTCAAGTGTCTCAGGTCGCCGGGCAGATCTGCTTCTGGCTCCGGCCCTGGCTGGGAGTCAGGAAGCAGGTCTGGCTCTGGCATGCTCTGTGGCACCAGGCCCAGCGTGGGCTCCAGCCCCAGGTCCAGCCCTGTCTCCAGCAGGGTCCCTAACTCCAGGCTTAACGCTAGCTCCAGGCCTGGTGCTAGCCCCGGCTCCAGCTCTAACGGCTCCAGCTCTAACGGCTCCAATTTTGGCTCCAGCTCCAGTGGCAGTGGTAGTGGCGGTGGCTGCAGCTCATCCAACTGTCTGCAAACACCAAGACAGGAGAATCTGATGAACCCGGGTCACCTGTAGCCACGTGCCCTAGGCATGCCTCTTTCCCCACTCCGAACATCCGTCTCCTCAGACGACAACGATGATCACAATGGCTACCTCACAGGACCACTGGCGAAGATTCAAGAGAAAGGGAAAGTGAACACAAAGCATTCAGCCCGGTGCTGGCGTGTAGGAAGCTTTCCATAAACGTGGCTCTGATTACCACCTGCTCTGACGGGTTCTCACAAGGATTAAATGATCAAAGGTTCTTAAAACATCTAGTACTACGCCTGGCATCAGGTGGGCGACCATTGCTACCAGCAAGCATAGCCTCTCTTCCCGGGGAACCACTGTGAAGATATGAGGATGGCAGCAGGGAAGAAACAACAGAGGACAAAGACTAGAAGAACCAGAGAAAGCCAGAGGGCCGGAGAGTGTGGGTCAGCACAGGGAGCCTGCTGGGGGGAGAGGGGGAGGGCTGGAATCGGGCAGGTTAGAGTCGCTCTGACAGCCTGAAAGGATCAAGGAGGATGGGCAGAGTTCACACCTCACCTGTTGGAGACCACAATGAGCCTATGTTTCAGGTATTTCCTCCGTTCCTGGAGATTAACTGTGAGGGCCATACAAGGAGTTGGGGTCAGTGGGGTGCACACACGGCCCACAGGTCTCCCAGTACAGGTGGTCCTGGCTGTCACACCTCCCTGTGGGCTAGCAGGGTCCCATCAACAAATCCCTTCACTTCTCTGGGTATCATTTTTTTTTTCCTTAAAGATTTATTGGTTTCTTTGAAAAGCAGGTTGGTCTTCTGTCTAGTGGTTCACTCCCCAAATGGTTCAAATGACAGGGGCTATGCCAGGAGCATGGAAATCCACCCGAGTCTCCCATGTGGATGGCAGGGGCCCAAGCATTTGGGTCATCTGCTGCTGCTTTCCTAGGTGCAATGGCAGGGAGGTGGATTGGAAGTGGAACAGCTGGGATTCGAACGAGTGCTCATATAGGATGCCAGTGTTGCAGGTGGTGGCTTAAACCACTATGCTACAATGCTGGCCCCTGGATATCATTTTCCCATGTTTGAAATGGAGCTGGATTTATGATGTCTGAGAATTCCTGCAATCTAGTAATCAAGTATGTTAACAAGTCCCACCATGTAGCACAGTTAAGCGGCTGCTTGCAATGCCAGCATCCTATGTTGCAGTCTGAACCAGCTCCCTGTTAATATGCCTGGGAAGGCAGCAGATGATGGCCCAAGTGCTTGGGGCCCCACCACCTACATAAGAGACTCCAGATGGAGTTCCTGACTCCTGGCTTTGCTCAGGCCCAGGCCTGGCTATTAGTGGGCATCTGGGGAGTGAAGCAGTGAACAGAAATCCCTCTCTATCATTCTGCCTTTTTACTAAATACATGTGAGTAAATAAATATGTAAATAAACAAATCGGTTGCCACCTTTTTCCTGGTAGTAGCATCCAAAAGCCTCATCGCGGGGGATTCGGGGGTAGAGGAAGCGCAGTGGGTTCTCGGGGATGTTCTCGTCGGTGAGCAGCTGGTAGTGGCGGATGATTTCAGTCAGCGGGAGCGACTGCAGCACCTCCTTGGTGTAGGGCTGCACTGAGCAGATGAGCACCTTATCTGGAGGGGGAGCAGGAGCAGGCGGGCCTGAGGGAACCGGCCTGGCCCGGGAGCTCCCGTGCCTGGGCCGCCCAACCCCGGACAGAGCCAGAGAAGTCAAGGGCAGGCTGGGGGGCAGAAGGGTGAGGCTGCGGGGAGGTCGGGGCAGGGCAGGGCGGCTGACCGTCCTCCTGGTGCTCCACCCAGGAGCAGGTAATGCCCCCTTCTGACGATTCACTGAAGCGCAGAAGGAAAGTGCCAGACACCATCTTCTTCAGCAGCCGGCGCTCTTGGCTGCGATTCACAAAGCCCATGATGCGCCTGCGCATGGAAGGCAGTGGTGGGGCAGGTGGAGCCAGCAGGGGGCCCTGTCGGCCGCAGCACAGGGGCCAGGCCTCAGGTCTGGGCCCTAGCTCGGTCCCTTGTGCACTTTCCTCTTAACTCACCTAAACTGCAGTACTGGACTGACAACACCCCCCTCGCAGGGTTCCAGGGAGGGGGGTAGGGTCAGTGAGGTTACACAGAGGGATGGCAGCTTGGTCACACAGGCCTGCCTTTGAACCCCGACTCTTTTACACCTCTGAGACCTCAGTGCCCTCACTTGCAATGGAGCCCCCCCCCCCTCGGTGTAGCTGTGAGGGCACTGCTGGCACCAAGAGATGCCAGGGGGCGCCTTTGCACCGCTTTGTTACCTATTGGCCACACGGGGGTGCACAGGAAGGCCAAGGCCGTACCCGTCTTTCCAGAGCTCCTTGAGGTGGTCATGCACCAGCTCTAGAATTTTGTCCAGCCACGTCCAGAAGGGGATCTTGCCAGGGGGGCTTTCTCGCTGGAGGAGGAGCGGGAAGGCAGGATGAGATGTGGGATTGCCATGGCCTGGCGTGGGAAAGGAGTGATGGGGGACCTGGGTTGGGCTGCGGGGAGTCACCTTGGTGAAGTCGGCCCAGGACAACAATGGGTCCTCATTCCTAGCGCTCTTCCCTGTGGGTAGATGGTCACAGACGGTTCAGAGGACAGAAGGGGGGCCCAGCCAGGGGGCCCGGGAGAGACTGGGCGGACGGCTGGGGCAGGCAGCGATCTCTACCAAACAGCTTGTCCTTGAGCATGGCGAGCTGCTCCGGGTTGAGGCCCCGGTGAACATAGGACGAGAACTGCCAACTGAGAGCGGGGCCCAGCAAGCTCCAGGGGGCCTTCGGGGGGCTGCAGAAGAACTGCTGGTTCTGTGGAGGTTGGGGGGAGGCTCAGAAGTAGCTCCCACCCTCGAGCTCCCCCCCACTCCCTCTAGGTAGGGAGCTGGGCCCACTTCCTACCTGGGGGTTGGGGCTGAGAAGATTGAACCAGAGAATGGAGGCCCAGGCAATGGAGAGCTGGTTCATGTTGGAGATGACTACCACAGGGAGGGTGTCTGTCTGAAGGGCACAGGGATTGCAGAGGAGGGAGGTGAGGGTTCCAGGCACAGGCCTCTGGGAGTGACAGGGGGTGACAGCCACCCCCACCCCCCAGCTTCCCCTGATCCCTCCTTAGGCCTTCTTCCAGACCCCTGCCCCTGCCCCGCCCTCCGTTTGCTCTCACTCTCAGCTCCAGCTTCAGATCCTGGTAGGTGTATTTGACCGTGAAGCTGATGACGTGCAGCTCCTCTGTGACAGCCAGTGTCCCCTGGGACAGTTGGAGACACGGGGGTCAGAAGGCCTCTCGTCCAGTTCTCCCTGCCCCTCCCCCATTCTCTGTCCGGCCTCACCTTATTGCTGCCCTTCCCTGAGCCGCCTGAACGCTGCTCCACCAGGGACTGCGAATTGAGGGGAAAGGCAGTGCTGCAGTGGGGATCCCAGGGTCCCTGGAAGCCCCTATTTTACCTCAAGATCTCTTCCAGCCCCCAGTCCCTGTCCCTTTGGACTAGAAGTCCCAGCTGCTGACCCATCTTACCAAGTGGCCAAAGTCCCAAACTAAGCCCTGACTCTGCCCCCTTTCGGGTGTCAACGTTTTCTGGTTTGAGGTCAGAATGTTGAACTTCCGGAAGCTGTTCCAGGGGGAAGAAGATATACAGAGACAAGGAGCACAATCACTCTGAAGACTCGGCAGGAGAACAACCCAAGTTCCACTTCATTTCAGATCTCCCCTTCTCCTTCGGTCCATTTCCCACCCTAATCCCCCTCCTCCTCTCTGTGCTCCCACCAGGACAGCCAAACGTGGTTGTATGAGCCCCGCACTGCGCACATGTTTGCAGTGTCCTTGTCAGGCACGTACCCTTGTAATTGAGGAGGATTCCTGAAAAGAAATAATAAAAAAAAATGGTTGAAGTGGTTTATGGGCACAGAATATAAAGTTGGGAATGTGGTCTCTGGCCTCAAAGCCAACTCTGCAGCTCACTGTGTGGACTTCCAGCAGCCCTTTCTTTGTCTGTATGCTGCACTGGTGACGCTAACTCACAGAGCTGCCATGACAATTAAATGAATACTTGACATGCCACGTGTCACATGGTAGGTGCTCAACAAAAGAGATGCGTTCTTACTCCAGCGAGGGAGGAATGGAGGGGGAAGGAGACCGCCCTAGGGCCCTGTTGTAGACTGGGTTTCTCTTCTACCCCTCCAGCCCACGGTCTGGCCGCCGCTTGGACCCACCCTTCACCTGCCTCGACTTGCCTGTCAATGGAGACTTCCACGGTCAGGGACTCACTGCCTTCCTGGAGTCTGACCAGCAGCCTGGGGGGGAAGGGGAGATGGAGAACCTGGTGAACTTGAGCTTCCTGGAGAGGCCAGATGTTTGAAAGAGATGAGGGCAGGGACGGGGAAGGGTGGGTAGATCGAGGGGAAAGGGAGAAGAAAGGGCCGAGAGTGGGGGAAATCTGTGAAGCTGGAGCTGCCCAGCAGTGGGGCTGGGAAGAGGAAGCAGGACTGAGCTCTGAAAAGCTAACCTTGTTCGGGCAGTGAACTTGCTCCCTGTCTTGATGATGAGGGGTCGATGGAGAACCTGGGGCATGCAGGGCTGGGTTTCGACCACAAAGGCTCTGGAGAGGGGCATGGAGAGAAGGCACAGCTCAGGGTCTGTTAGCGTGGCTCCCACGCTTGCTTCCTTCTCTCCCTACAGACCCGGCCCTGGCCTCCAGACCTGTAGAGCAGACGCTTCAGCAGTTCTAGGATCTGGGACTTCTGCAGGTCTACACCTTTGATCAGAGGGTCATTCTCGTAGGTAACCAGGTGGGTCACCTGCAGCTCCTTAGTTAGCTTCCACAGGTGAAACAGCAGCTTGGCTCCCTCTGTGAACCTGGATGACAGAACCCAGGGAGAGGGAACCCTTGAGTTTCCTGGAGCTCACCTCTAACTATCAGGGCAGTCAGAAACTCGGGGGAAGAGGACAAAGAACTCTGGAAGCATATGAAAGATTACTCAGTATAATTCCTACACCCAGACATGAAGATCAAAGCCATTCTCAAAACAAATAAAACCGATAAAAGGCTTATCACATAACAGTTACCTTCCATATGATACTTGCTATGTATGGCTTATACTAAGCACTTTTTTTTCAAAGATTTATTTATTTATATGAAAGGCAGAGTTACAGAGACACAGAGGTAGAGACAGAGACAGACAGAAATGTCTTCCATCTGTTGGTTCACTCCCCCAAATGACCACAATGGCCAGAGCTGGGCTGATCCAAAGCCAGGAGCCAGGAGCTTTTTTCAGGTCTCCCATGCAGGTGCAGGGGCCCATGGACTTGGGCCATCTTCCACTGCTTTCCCAGGACATAGCAGAGAGCTGGATTGGAAGTGGAGCAGCCGGGTCTCGAACCGGAGCCCATATGGGATACCGGCACTGCAGGTGGCGGCTTTACCCACTGTATCACAACGCTGGCCCCGATACTTTATACATATTAATGGATTTCATCCTAACAGCAATCCTATGAGCTAGGTACTGTAAGTTTTCTCCATCTTTCAGATGATAAAACTGAGGTATAGAACAGCTAAGTGACTTGCTCAAGGCCTTAAAACTACAATAGTAAGGGATAAAGATTTTTTTTAAAGATTTATTTATTTATTTGAAAAACAGAGTTACAGAGAGGCAAAAGCAGAGAAGAGAGAGAGGTCTTCCATCCACTGGGTCACTCTTCAAATAGCTGCAATGGCCACAGCTGGGCCAATCTGAAGCCAGGAGCCAGGAGCTTCTTCTGGGTCTTCCGTGTAGGTGCAGGGGCCCAAGGACCCAGGCCATATTCTACTGCTATCCCAGGCCACAGCAGAGCTGGATTGGAAGTGGCGCAGCCAGGACTTGAACCAGCGCCCATATGGGATGCTGGCACTGCAGGCAGTGGCTTTACCCACTACACCACAGCACAGACCCTGGGATAAAGCTTTTATGGGATCCTAGGCAGACAGGCTGCAGAATCCATACTTTTAACTCCGAACTTTACTGTCTCTACAATAAGTAACAATAATCATAAGCAATGTTGTAACAGGAAAACAATCATATACTACATATGATAAAATAGATTGGACAACTTTTCTGGGAGGCTGTTTGGAGCTACCTTTAAAAACATTTTTTGGGAGGCTGGTGTTGTGACACACTGGGTTAAACAGCTGCCTATGACCCCGACATGCCATATGAGTGACAGTTCGAGTCCCAGCTCCTCCACTTCTGATCCAGTCCTGCTAATGCACCTGAGAAAGCAGCGGAAGGCAGCCCAGGTGCTTGGGCCCCTACCACTCACATGGGAGACCTGGATAGAGTTCCAGGGCTCTGGCTTTGGTCTGGCCCACTCCTGACTGTCACAACCACTTGGGGAGTGAAGCAACAGAAGGAAGATCTCTCTTTCCCTCTCTCTGTAACTCTGCTTTCAAATAAATGAATAGGGGCTGGTGTTGTGACACAACAGGTTAAGCTGCTACCTGCGATGCCAGCATCCCAAACAGCCGCTGCTTCAAGTCCTGGCTGCTCTATTCCTGATCCTGCTCCCTGCATGAAGCTCCTGGCTCCTGGCTTCGGCCTAGCACAGCCCCGGCTGTTGCAGCCATCTGGGAAGTGAATGGAAGATCTCTTTGTACGTCTGTCCCTCTCTTTGTAATTCTGAACTTCAAGTAAATAAACATTAAAAAACTGAATAAATCTTAAAACAAAAATTTGGAAGGTAGTAGCAACATTGTGGCACAGCAGGTTAATATGCTGCTTGAGATGCTGGCATTCCACGTAAGTACCAGTTTGAGTCCCCTCTGCTCTAGCTCCCTAACACACCTGGACAGGCAGTGGAGGATGGTCCAAATACTTAGGCCCCTGCCACCCATGTGGGCAACCCTTTCATGGACTTCCTGAGAATGCCAATTGTGGTCATTTGGAGAGTGAACCAGCAAATGGAAAATCAATCAACCTTTCTTTCTCTTTTTTTTTTTAAGATTTATTTTATTCTATTTGAAAGACAGAGTTACAGAGCAAGGTAGAGACAGAGAGAGGTCTTCCATCTGCTGCTTCACTCCCCAGATGGCTGCAACAACTGGAGCTGTGCCTATCTGAAGCCAGGAGCCAGGAGCTTCTTCCGGGTCTCCCAAGTGGGTGCTGGGGCCAAAGGACTTGGGCCATCTTCTACTGCTTTCCCAGGCCATAGCAGAGAGCTGGATTAGAAGAGGAGCAGCTGGGACTAGAACCGGTACCCATATGAGATGCTGGCACTTCAGGCCAAGGCTTTAACCCATTGTACCATAGCACCAACCTCTCTCTCTCTTTCTCTCTCTCTTTGTCTTCCTCTTTGTTACCTTG
The DNA here is from genome assembly GCF_964237555.1 of Oryctolagus cuniculus. Taxonomy (NCBI): domain Eukaryota; kingdom Metazoa; phylum Chordata; class Mammalia; order Lagomorpha; family Leporidae; genus Oryctolagus; species Oryctolagus cuniculus. Next base: position 59,166,016 of record NC_091442.1, read on the forward strand.
TCTTTCAAACAAATAAATAAGTTTTTTAAAGTGTGTTCAGGGGCTGGCATTGTGGCATAGCATGTAAAGCTGATGCTGCAATGCCAGCATCCCATACGGGCTTCATGGGATATATGAAAGCATCCTGGCTACTCCACTTCCAATCCTGCTAATGGCCTGGGAAAAGGAGTAGAGGAGGGAGACCAGGAAGAAGCTCCTGGCTCCTGGCTTCAGCCTGGCCCAGTGCTGGCAGTTGCGGCCATCTGGAGAGTGAACCAGCGATTGGAAGATCTCTCTCTTTCAATAGGCTAACCCTCCGCCTGCGGCGCCGGCACGTTGGATTCTAGTCCAGGTCGGGACACCGGATTCTGTCCCGGTCGCTTCTCTTCCTGTCCAGCTCTCTGCTGTGGCCCGGGAGTGCAGTGGAGGATGGCCCAAGTCCTTGGGCCCTGCACCCATGTGGGAGACCAGAAGAAGCACCTGGCTCCTGGCTTTGGATCAGCACAGTGCGCTGGCCGCAGCACACTGGCCTCAGCGGCCACTGGGGGCTGAACCAACGGAAAACGAAGACCTTTCTCTCACTGTCCACTCTGCCTATCAAAAAAAAAAAAAAAAAAGATTTATTTTTTTTTAAAGGCAGAGTTACAGAGAAAGGGGAAAAGACAGATCGAGAGAGGGAGGGAGGGAGGGAGGGAGAGAGAGAGAGAGAATAATTAAATCTTAGAAAAAAAAAAAAAAAAACAGGCAGGCTGCAGTTTGTCAACCCCATACGGATAGATACACTCACAACTGAAGTTTAAGCGCTGGCTGCGTACCTGGTTTTCAACTTACATGGACAGTTGTGGTACATTTCTATTTATTTTTAAAAATATATTTATTGATTTTTTAGGCAGAGAAACAGAGGTCTTTCATCTACTGGTTTACTTGCCACAGCCAGGACTGGGCCAGACTAGAGCCAGGAGCCAGGAACTCCTTCCTGGCCTCCCACATGGGTGGCAGGGGCTCAAGCACTTCAGCCACCACCTGCTGTCTCCCAGTCTGCATTAACAGTAGGCTAGGGGCCAGTACTGTGGTGCATTGGGCTAAGCCTCCAACTGTGGCACTGGCATCCCATATGGGCTCTGGTTTGTGTCCTGGCTGCTCCTCTTCTGATCCAGTTCCTTGCTGATGGCCTGGGACAGCAGTGGAAGATGGCCCAGTATTTAGGACCCTGCACTCCAGCAGTTGTGGCTCTTTAGGGAGTATACCAGCAGATGGAAGACCTTTCTCTCTGTCTCTAGCTCCACCTGTCAAATAAATAAAATCTTAAAAAAAAAAAAAAAATAGGCTAAATCAGAAGTGAAGCAGCCAGGACTCAAACTAACACTCTGATATGGGATGCCAGCATCGTAAGTAGTGACTTAACCCCACTGTACTACAATGTCAGCCCCTGATACATTTTTAAAAGTTTGAATTATAATGAACTTTCTTATGAGAAAATACTTTTAAGTGTAGGTGTTAGTAAAATGGCAAAGTCTTATTATCTGTGGTGCCATTTATGCCCCGGGCGCCATCTTATCCCTGGCCTTGGTCACCAAGCCCCATGGCCCAACCACTAATGTCAGTTCCAACCCCACACCCTAATGGGATTTGCTTCCCTGTCCCCTGGCAAAGGTTTAACAGGACCTGCTTCCAGCATGCATGCTCTCTCTCTCCTGATTCCTCTCTCTCTTAACTCTCTTGCCCTCTCCTCCTGGCCCATCGGGCTTCCCTTACCTGACAATAAACCTTTCCCTTAATCTGTGTTTGGTGTTTTGTGGCGACCTTACAGTAGGTATTTTTCAAACTTGTTGAATGATATAATAGTGATTTATTTACATATTATAAGATTACTATAGGTCTGCACTGCAGCTCACTAGGCTAATCCTCCGCCTGTGGCACTGGCACACCAGGTTCTAGTCCTGGTTGGAGTGCTGGATACTAGTCCCAGTTGCTGCTCTTCCAGTCCAGCTCTCTGCTGTGCCCCGGGAAGGCAGTGGAGGATGGCCCAAGTGCTTAGGCCCTGCACCCACTTGGGAGACCAGCAGGAAGCACCTGGCTCCTGGCTTCGGATCAGTGCAGTGCGCTGGCCGTAGCAGCCATTTGGGGGGTGAACCAACGGAAGGAAGACCTTTCCTTTCCTTTTTTTTTTTTTTTTTTTTTTACAGCAGAGTGGACGGTGAGAGAGAGAGACAGAGAGGAAGGTCTTCCTTTGCTGTTGGTTCACCCTCCAATGGCCGCCGTGGCCAGTGCACTACGGCCGGCGCACCATGCTGATCCGAAGGCAGGAGCCAGGTGCTTCTCCTGGTCTCCCATGGGGTGCAGGGCCCAAGCACTTGGGCCATCCTCCACTGCACTCCCGGGCTAAAGCAGAGAGCTGGCCTGGAAGAGGGGCAACCAGGACAGAATCCGGCGCCCCGACCGGGACTAGAACCCGGTGTGCCAGCGCCGCTAGACGGAGGATTAGCCTATTGAGCCACGGCGCCGGCCAGAAGGAAGACCTTTCAACTGTTTCTCTCTCTCACTGTCTAACTCTGCCTGTCAAAAAAAAAAAAAAAAAAAAAAAATTACTATAAAATAGTTTAATAGGAATAAAATAGTAAGAAATAGAAAATAACCTAAATGTATGTATGGGCTGGCACTGAGAGCATGATGGGGCCAGCACTGTGGTGTAGTGGGTAAAGCTGTCAACTGCACTGTCGGCATCTCATATGGGCACCGGTTCGAGTCCTGGCTGCTCTGCTTACGATCCAGCTCTCTGGTATGTCCTGGGAAAGCAGTAGAGGATGGACCAAGTCTTTCAGCCCCTCCACCTGTGTGGGAGACCTGGAGGAAGCTCCTGGCTCCTGGCTCCTGGCTTCAGATCAGCACAGCTCTGGCCGTTGTGGCCAACTGGGGAGTGAACCAGTAGATGAAAGACCTCTCTCTTGCTGCCTCTGCCTCTCTGTAGCTCTGCCTTTCAAATAAATAAATAAATCTTAAAAAAAAGAAGTAATGTGATAAATATCATAATATATTGCTAAGTTAAAACAAACTAACAGGTTTCAAAATAGCATGAACAACATGGATCGATTTCTAATGAACTACATCTGGGTGGTAAGATAACAGGTCACTTTCTTGTTTGGGATTGTACAAGGGGTCTTCAGAAAGTTCCGGAGGGGTGAGCATTTTAGCCTAGTGGTTAAGAGGTCCACGTCCCACATCAGAAACTGTGTTCGGTTTCTGCTCTAGCTCTTGACTCCAGCTTACTGCTAATGCAGACCCTGAGAGGCAGCAGTGGTGGTTCAAGCAACTGGATCCTTAGTAACCCATATGGAGACCTAGACTAAGTTCTAGGTGCTCAGCTTCAGACCAGCCCAACCCTGGCCACTAAAGGCTTTTGGAAGATGAACCAGCAGATAGGAGCTCTTTCTATCTGTCTCTGCCACTCAACAACACCCCCCAAAGTTATGGAAACGTAAATAATGAAAAAAAAAGCATGCATCTCAAAATTTTATGCACCGAAATAATCTTGTTTTTCTTTTTTCTTTCTTTCTTTTTTTTAATTTGAGAGGCAATAGATACTAGAGTGAGATGAATAGAGAGACAGAGCTCCTCTCTGCTGGTTCACTCCTTAAATGCCTCTCCCTGCAGTAGCCAAGACTGGGCAAAGGCTGAAGCCAGAAGCTGGGAACTTAATCCAGACTATTTCATATGGATGGCAGGAACCCAATTATTTTAACCATCATCACTGCCTCCCAGGGTGTGCATTAGCAGGAAGCTGGAATCAGGACTCAAGCCTGGACACTCCAATACAGAATCCAAACTGGTAGTCTAACCATTAGGTCTCCCCTAAAAACTGCTCTTTTAATTCCATTTTCCAGGGCTGGCGCTATCGCGCAGCGGGTTAAAACCCTGGCCTGAAGCGCCAGCATCCCATATGGCCGCTGGTTCAAGTCGCGGCTGCTCATCTTCTGATCCAGCTCTCTGCTGTGGCCTGGGAAAGCAGTAGAAGATGGCCCAAGTCCTTGGGACCCTGCACCCACGTGAGAGACCCAGAAGAAGCTCCTGGCTCCTGGCTTCAGATCAGCACAGCTCTGGCCATTGTGGCCATCTGGGGAGTGAACCATCGGATGGAAGACCTCTCTGTCTTTACCTCTCTCTGTAACTCTTTCAAATAAATAAAATAAAATCTTTTTAAAAAAATGTCTCCACACACACACACAAATTCCATTTTCCATGAATTTTAAAAATACCCCTATATTCACTGTACTGAATTTAAAAAAATAGAAAATCTAGGGGCCAGCACTGAGGTATAGTGGGTAAAGCTACCACCCATAGTGTTGGCATCCCAAGTGGGTGCTGGTTCAAGTCCCGGCTGCACCACTTCCAGTCTAGCTCTCTGCCTAGGAAAGCAGTAGAGGATGGCCCAGGTCCTTGGGTCCCTGCACCTATGAGGGAGACCCATAAGAACCTCCAGGCTCCTGGCTTCGGATTGGCATAGCTCCGTCCACTGCGGCCACTTGGGGAGTGAACTGGCGGATGAGGAACCTCTCTCTCTCTCTCTTGCCTCTGCCTCTCTGTAACTCTACCTTTCCAATAATAAATAAATCTTCTAAAAAAAAAAAGAAAATCTATTTAGGCAGTGATTTAAAAAATGAGAAGCCAGGGACCAGTGCTGTGGCGCAGCGGGTTAACGCCTTGGCCTGAAACACGGGCATCCCATATGGGTGCTGGGTCTAGTCCTGGCTGCTCCTCTTCCAATCCAACTCTCTGCTATGGCCTGGGAAAATAGTAGAAGATGGCCTAAGTTGTTAGGCCCCTGCACCCGCATGGGAGACCTGGAAGAAGCTCCTGGCTCCTGGCTTCAGATCGGCGCAGCTCTGGCCGCTGCGGTCATCTGGGGAGTGAACCAGTAGATTGATGACCTCTCTCTCTGTCTCTACCTCTCTCTCTAACTCTGTCTTTCAAATAAATAAAATAAATCTTAAAAAAAAAAAAAAAAGTCAGGTTATGGATTAATCCACTACTTTGACCAAAGCAAGGACTGAGCTGTGGGCTCCCTGGGTGGTGAGGGTGAAGGGCGGAGTAGAGCTGCAGTGAGCTGGGATCATTGTGGGGAGCAGAGAACAGCGGGCGACATCTGCTACATACAGGGCTATCTACAACTTGCACGGCAAGGACCAGGGCTGGGGAGGTGCATCTCACCACTTCTCCAGCTGTTGCAGCCCAGGCTGCTGGAGGGCTCCAATGCAGGCTTTTTGCTGCTGGGCTTTCCACTCATCCAGCTCCGGCAGCAGCAGGTCGACGAGGGTAGTCAGTCGGCCTAACAGTGCTTTGGAGTCATCCAGCACCTCCTGGAAGAGAGACAGCAAGAGTGCCGAGTGCCTCTCACCTGAAGCTTCCACCATGCAACTGGGGATGCTGAGAAGAAGCAGCCAGGACCAAGAGCCCCCGGGTCCCTCCCATTTTCTCAGTGTCCTGCCCCCCCCCCCCCCCCCCCCGCCCACCTTTCTCCTTTTGTCCAGTTCATTGAGGGTTTCTTGCAGTAGCTGCTGCTGTCTGTTCCAATGAGGATCCGAACAGGCTGCCTTCCCTGAACGACAGGAGCCAGAGTCAGTCAAGGGGCTCTCTCCCCTCTACTTTCTGGCTACCTCTTAAGAGTCAAGGTTGACTTTGACTCCCTGGAGCTTTCCCCTCCTGTTCTCCCCCATCTGATGTTCCCGACCTTGGGCCTGTGTGTTGTAGCGGAAGCGGAAGACGTCCTGCAGGTCTGCCAGCTGGCTGATGGACTTCACCAGCTTCTGCGGAGGGGATGGGGTCCCACTGAGGCTTGTTTTGAGGGAGGCCACAGAATAAGCCCTGCCTGCCCCGTCTCTTGCCACACTGACCAACCTCCATCATAGCCTTCAAATCCAGGAGCCGGGACTCGATATCATGCTGCTGGCTCTCCACAGGTGCTCCCAGAGCCGGCTGGCCTGGCTCCTGAAACAAGAGACTGAGCATATTTCAATTCCGACCTTTGGGCCCTGAGGGCCAGACCTGAAACTATACCACAGAATATAGTGGGGAATCCTGTTCTAAGAGTCCTTCTCACGGTCACTCCCTACTCCAGGAGCTTCCAACACCACCAGCAGATTGTTCTTACCATCTGGGCCCTCTGAGCCTGATTCAGAATTTTTTCTTCTTCCAAAAGGAGGTTAAACATCATTTCAGCCAATTGGGTAGGGCCTCTGGGGAAGGCCTAGGGTGGGAGAAGAGGAAGGAATAATCTAATTCGACCCCTCTTAGTGTCCTGCCACCCTTGACCCTCCCCACACTGTCCCCTGTAGTTCCCCCTCCTTCAGGGTCCTGGCCATTTCCCTTTTCACCATTGGGTTTCCTAAACCCGGCCACCCTCCCGATGGTGTCATCTAGCCTCTGTCGCAGATTCCCCAACTTCATGTTGTGTTCTTTCCCCAGATCCATGCTCTTCTCTTTGTACTTCCAGGTACCATGCTATACCCCAAACCTTACTCTACACTTGGCTTCCAGTCCTACCCTATAGTCTCAGCTTCTCCCAGTACCTGAAGGTCCCGGTAGAATTTTCTCAAGTTGTGTTGCAGCAACAAGCACTCAGGGTCTTGACTGCAGCGGCCACACTCGAAGTTCACTTGCTCCAAGAAGTGGAAGAACAGCATGGTAGCCTTAGAATCATCGTTGCCCAGCACAGCTTCTCGCCTGGGGGCCAGGAACAGCATTAGTGTCTCCACAAGGTTGCTTCTGCCCTGAACCCTCCCAACCTCTTCCTGCTTTTGACATCTCCAGGATCTTAGGCACTCCTAAGAAAGAAACAGGGGCTGGCATTGTGGCAGCCCCTATCAGAGCACTGGTTCGAGTCCCAGCTGCTCTGCTTCCAATCCAACTCCCTGCTAATGCGCCTGGGAAAGCAGTGGAGACAGCCCAAGTCTTTGGGCCCCTGCATCCATGTGTGGGAGACCCAGAAGAAGCTCCCAGCTCCTGGCTTCGGCCTGGTCCAGCCATAGTCATTGCAGCCATTTAAGGAGTGGACCAGTAAATGGAAGATCTCTCTCTCTCTAACCCTGCCTTTCAAATAAATACAGTAAGTCTTAAAAAAAAAAAACAAAACCCTCCTTTATCTCCTCCAACCTACTGAAACTCTCACCAGTTCTGGTCTTCAATCCAGGCAGCCAAGTGCTGTCGAATGTCCACTGGCAGGAGGCTATGTGAGTACAGCTGGTGTAGCAGATCCTGATATGGGCCGTCCAGATCCTGCAGCATCTCCCACTGTGCCATCTGGGCTTCGAGATGGAAGGATGCAAGATTCCAACTGAGTTTTTTGCAGGACTAAATTGTAAAAATCATACTTATTACATATAAAAATTGAACATATTTATGGTACTATGTGATGTTTCAGCATATGTATATATATATTAAAAACATTTACTTAGTTTAAGGACAAAGTAAGAGAGAGGGAGAGTAGGGGATCTCCCATCTGCTGGCTCACTCCCCAAATGGTTCAGAAAATCAGGTCTGGGACAGCTGAAGCCAGGAGCCAAGCACACCATCCAGGTCTCCCATGTGGGTGGCAGAGGCCCAAGTATTTGGGTCATCATCTGCTGCCTTTCCAGGCACATCAGCAGGGAGCTGGAACAGAAGCAGAGCAGCCGGCACTCAAACCAGCACTCTGATGTGGGCTGCTGGCATCGCAAGCAGCGTCTTCACCTGCTGCACCACAACACCTGCCCCACGTGTGTATGGTATGCAAAGTCCAGTCAGGATAAATTGATTACTAACTTAAAATATTTTTAAGCATTTATTTATTTCAAAGCAGAATGGCAGAGACAAAGAGAGAGACAGAGATCTTCATCTGCCAGTTCACTCCCTAAATGACCACAACGGCCATGGCTAGGCCAGGCTGAAGCCAGAAGCCTGGAACTCCCATGTAGGTAGCAAGGGCCCAAGTACCTGGTCCATCTTCTGCTGCCTTCCCAGGTGCAGCAATAGGGAGCTGGATCAAAACGGGGTTTCAGCCAGGACTCAGACTGGTGCACAAATATAGGATGCAGGTGTTGGGGGAGGCAGCTTAACCTGCTGCATTACAACTCTGGCCCCATCAATTTAAATAAAATAGTACAAGGCATCCATGTACTTATCATCCACCCTCAAGAAACATTAATATTCCTACTGTCTCATTTCACACCCTCTTTATTTTGAATTTGTTTGTGATCATATGTGTTTATACTGGAGTAAAGATCGATGTCAGTCCTAAGTATTTATTACAGCATGATCCCTGCTGGCCTGGTGCTGTTTTAGGGGATGAAATCTTTTTGGAGATCAAATAAATGTTCCTCAAACTGCCCTCCAGGTAGGAAGGACAAATTCCACGGTGGAAGAATGTTAAATACTTTGCCACTCTGTCTCTTAGACTCGGACACTTTTATGGCCTCATTCAATCTCGGCTCTCCATATGGATTATCAACTTTGGGAAGACTCAGAAATCTCACTTGAAACTCCTTTTTGTCATGGAACAGGTTGTGCCTTGTATATTTCCCCCCACCTTTTTGTGGCCACAGCCATCTTATATCTTTTCAGGAAATTAAAACTTACTTCTTGTTGCAGCTTGAGCCTAACAGAACTGAATAAACGGGCACATCTGTGGTCTAAAAATGTCACCTGCTTTTATTACAATGCATGAATTAACACCAGCTGCCCTTCTAACTCAGGCAGAAGCTCCTAATTTTCATTTTAATTCTTCCAGTAAAGTTTGAATTTTTAACCTATGCATCTCTACTGCTTTTAAGAAATTTAAATAATGATAATAAATTTAAACAATGAGGAGGTCATTATTCTGGAGGAACTAAAAGGCTTATATTAAAGGAACAAGATTTAAATATGAAAACAAACAAGCAAAACAAAACCTGATCTCCCCAGATTGCAAACATCGAGGTAAGTGACTGTAATACATTTTTTGGCACATATTTTGCACTCAACAAACTTTTCTGAAATGAAATGGATTTTGCGTGTTCCCTTAAGCATATCATTTTGCACTTTAGTTCTTTGTACCTTTTTATGCAACAAAGATGATAAAAAATATCTATCTCTGGACACTTTTTTGGTAAGGATCAAAAATAATGCAGCAGGGGCAGAGTTGTGGTGCAGTGAGTGATGCTGCTTGTGTTGTCGGCATACTATATCAGAGCGCCAGTTCTGGTCCTGGCTACTCCACTTCCAACCCAGCTCCTTGCTAATCCCCGTGGGAAAAGCATGCCAGGATGGCCCAAGTGCTTGGGCCCCTGCCACCTACGTGGAAATCCTGGATAGAGTTCCTGGCTCCACGATTCAGGGGCTCAAACATGGTTGTTGCAGTCTTTTCAGGGAGTAAAGCAGTGGATGGAAGAAATCTCTCTCTCCCTGTCACTCAGACTTTCAAATAAATAAATCTTTCAAAAAATAATGCAGTGCATAGGCAAATACGTTGGACATCAAACCAATGCAATAATGCTAGGTGCCGGGTCTCGGGCAGCAGGGGAGTTTTGACAAAGGGGCGTTAGGGTTGGGGAGCTAGGCTGGACGGACAAGAGCGAGAGACCCCGCACGAAGACAGCTCCTACTTCAAACCGAGGACAGAAGTTGTCCCCAACGGGGCGCACCCCCTGGAGCCAGCCGCTCTTACCCCACCTCTTCCTCGCACACCCTCTCAAGGCCCATACCTGTGAGGGTCGTAGTCCCCGCTCCTTCCAGTGGCTCAGGACGCGACTTTCCGTCCCCTGAGGGAGCTAGATACCAAAGTGTACCGCCCACCCACTCACAAATTCCGTCTGGCACCTGAGCCCGCCCCTTCCGAGTGGGCTGGACCGGCGCCTGAAGACCCGGGGCTCGAAGTCCCCAGCCGGCGCCTCGACGCGGGCTGCCACTCCACCGAGCCTTCCCCCAGGCTGCGAGCTCATTGGCGCTGCCACAAATCCGTCCTCTCCGCAGGGCGGAACAAACTGCGCCAGAACCACACCTACAGTTCCAGTGATTGGTCAAGACGCCCAAGTAGGTCCCACCCCGCGCCCGCGACGGGGAGGAGTCCAATGAGCGGAACAGCCGGGGACTCAAAACAGCTGATTTTCGAGAACCCGCGCCGGGGCTGGAGAACCGAAACCATCTTGAGAATTCTGGAAGCACTAAAAACTCGACCGGAAGTGGTGGAACCAGAAGTTTAACTCTTTGGGAGTGGAAGGGACACACTGAGGTAATGAATCCCAAATAATAAACAATTTATTGTCGGTACCCTGATTGTCAGTTTCCACTGGAAAAAACTCTGCAGGTGAAAATTATTCCCACCTTAGACATTTAAAAACCGAGTTTCCAGAAAGGAGTTACAAGTCAGTGATCGCAGGCACTAACGAGAGGCGCTTGGGCTCAAAGCAGAATCCTTTTAATTTCCTACGTTTTGGGGCCCGCGTTGTGGCGTAGTGGATCAAGCCGTTGTCTGCAACGCCGGCCTCCGCGCTCCCTGCTAATGCCCTTGACAAAGCAGCAGAGGATGGCCTGGGCCCCTGCACCCACCTGGGAGACCTGGATGAAGCTCCTGGCTTTGACCTGGTCCAGCTGCAGCCGAGATGACCGTTTGGGGAATGAACCAGTGAATGGGAGATTCTCTCTCTGCCTCTCTCCCCCCATAACTCTGCCTTTCAAACAAATGCATAAATCTTGCACTGCTTTCCTCCAAGGTAATACTTTTGAATTTGGGGTTTGAACACATGCACACATGCACAACGTGTCAGAATACACAACGTGTCAGATTTATTCATTCTGTGGTTACCCCCTTCTTTTATATCACAAGGTTCCCAGCCTCAGGATATGAGTCATAGCTGTTGAAAACCTCCCACTGCCTGTAGGGAGCTGAATTCAGCATTTCTGAGCCCAGAGGATCTGTGGGGGTTGTTTCCTCCAAATCACTCACATCCAAGAAGCCTCCCAAGCTGTCAGTGCCAGTCTCTGGTGGAGGAGTGTTTGCCTCTTTCTCACTGTGATAATACTGAATCAGCTTCTGAACCCCGGCCTTTAGTGCGGGCTTAAGTGCAGCACTGATGGCTAGACCCATGGGCCCCCCTGACAGCCCAGCCATGGCCATCAGAAGGTCATAACCCAAATCTATGGCCCCATCCTGGCCCCGTTCATGGGCCTTGTCAGAGCAGTTATGAGCAGCATAATACAAAGCTGTGCCCAGGTTGTAGTAGGTTCCCACTCCCGGCAAGAGCCGGACAATGCTGTACACACCTTGCTCCCGCTCATTCTCACAGTTCTCACGGGGGAGGGAGCGTCGGGCCCGCTCTGGGCCTGCCTGCTCCTGGGCTAACAGCTGCAGGGCAGAGGCCAGGGCTTCCACGGACACTCGCCTCTCTGTGGTTCCGCCTTCCTGGAGCTCTTGAAGATGGTGGATGAGGATCTGGGTGGCATTCACACCGCCCCAGTGGTGGAGCTGCCGTTGCACGGCCCGTGCTTCAGCCTGGCAGCCCACTTTATCCAGGGCGCTCCTTAGAGCCAGGCCTACCAGGAACTTAGGTAGAGGGGCCAAGTGGTTGAAGCCAGGCAGGGACTTTGGGAGCAGGGTCTGGCAGGACAAGGAGCCTGAGGAGGGCGACTGGGAGGATGAGGGAAGGTGCTTTGAGACATTTGTCGGCTTTGCATGGAGAGTGGCATCCACAGAGTGCAGCAAGAGGTAGCAGAGAAGCAGCTCCACTGGCACCATGACGAATCTGAGGCCCCACATGTCTGGAGCGGAGTTCTCTGCAAAGGGGAGAGACAGAGACCGTGCAGACGTTTTCTGTACCAGCCGTGGTGCGAAAGGAACCCAACACTCAGTGGACGCTCATCCACCACTTACCTCCACACTTCTTTTCACATAAAGACCTAGAAGTAGAAAAGTCAACCCCGGTGCTCCCACATGGTCTCCCCTCTGTTCAGGTCACCAGGGGCTTCCTCTGTTTTACGTCCACCCACTTATAGGGGCCCCACATCACCACACAGCCCAGTCACTGATAATTGAGACTGCCTTGATAGGCTGGTTGCTCCCATTCTGCCCAATTCTCTGTCCCGTGAGGAAGGGGGTATTTGCTTTCCCCCGTTATCAGTAAGGAATGCAATCTCTACAAATATTTGCTCATTTCTATCGGGTGTTCAGACCTTGTCCCCTGGTCACACACTCACCGTCAGTACCTGAGACCTTGTTCTTCGGTGTCTGCTATCTGCCCCTGCCACGTTTCCACTCTAAGCTCCTGACAGAAGCCAGGGAGACTCAGAATTAGGAGCAATTTAATGTTTATGATTCTCTTATTTTTCAGTTTAAAAATTAAGTTAGCAAACTATAGCATCAGGTTGGGTACTTAGGAAGTTCAGGGAAGGTGGATGAGAAAAGGTTAAAATAACCTCCTATGCATAGCACATGCTAAATGCACAATATTTGATGATTTAAAGAGAAGAAAGGTGGAAGAGAAGAAATAGGGGCTGGTGGGGCAGCTGCCGCTTGTGATGCTGGCATCCCACATCAGAGTGCCGGTTCCAGTCCTGGCTACTCCACTTGTGATCCAGCTCCTTGCTAATGTGCCTGGGGAAGCAGCAGATGGCCCAAGTGCCAGGGCCTCTGCCATCCTTTTGGGAGACTTGGATGCAGTTCTAGGCTCTGGCTTTGGCCTGGCTTAGCCATGGCTGTGGCAGCCATTTGGAGAGTGAAACAGCAAATGAAAGATCTCTCTCTCTCTCTCTCTCGGGGACAGTGCTGTGGCTCAGTGGGTTAACGTCCTGGCCTGAAGCGCTAGCAACCTGTATGGGACCCCTGCACCCATGTGGGAGACCCGGAAGAAGCTCCTGGCTCCTGGCTTTGGATCGGCACAGCTCCGGCCGTTACAGCCAATTGGGGAGTGAACCATCGGATGGAAGACCTCTCTCTTTCTCCCTCTCTCTCTCTCTTCCCCTCACTCCCCTAACTGAATTTCAAATAAATAAATAAATAAATAAATATTTTTCTTTTTATTTATTTGAAAGGCAGAATGAGACACAGAGAGCGATATCTTCCAGCAAGAAGCTGGATTGGAATTGCTGAGTAGCCGGAACTCAAACCAGTGTCTCTGATACAGGACACAGGAATCCCAAGTGGCAGCTTAACTGTTGTACCACAATACATTCCACCAGCCCCTATTTCTTTTTATTTTTAAAAAAATATTTATTTATTTTTTTTGAAGGCAGATCAACAGAGAGAAACAGAGAGATCTTCCATGTGCTGGTTTGCTCCTCAAATGGCCACAACAGCCAGGGCTGGGCCAGGTCAAAGTCAGGAGCCAGGAACTTCATTTGCGGCTCCCATGTGGTGGCAGGGGCTCTAGTACTTGAACCCTCTTCAGCTGCCTTCCCAGGTTGCAGGCCACAATGCCAGCCCCAATAAAAACATTTCTTTTTTTTTTTTTTTTTAAAGATTTATTTATTTCTTTGGAAGGCAGAGGGAGAGAGAGAGTTCTTCCATTTGCTGGTTCACTCCTCAAATGGCTGCAATGGCTGGAGCTGGGACGATCTGAAGCCAGGAGCCTGCAGCTTCTTCCAGGTCTCCCATGCAGATGCAGGGGCCCAAGCACTTAGGCCAACTTCTGCTGCTTCCCCAGGCCATAGCAGAGAGCTAGATGGGAAGTGGAGCAGATGGGACTCGAACAGCGACTATATGGGATGCCAGCACTGCAGGCAGAGGATTAACTGCCGTCACAGGCACCGGGAATGTTGGTGCTCAGGTAGCTGCTGCTGTTTCAGAAGTGCTGTTGGTCACAGTGGTGAGGTCGTCACTCCCCACCCTGTCTGTGACCACGATCGCCTTGGGTGCTTTCCAGGGAAAGGACTTCTCAACCCGGCACACCTGGAGGTCGGGGCCTCTTGTGCCATGAGGTGTGCTTGGCCATGTCCAAAAGGGCTTCAGGCCCTTTCAGGGCCTTTCAGGGCCTTTCAGGGCGGGGCGGGGGCTGACAGGAAATGTTTTACCTCAGCTCCCTGCAGGAGGCATCCTGGAACTCGGGCTACAGGAGCTGTGTGCCATCTGTCCTCACTGCCAAACGAAAGGAGAATGAGATCAATCGATTTCACTACCAAAAACATGCATGCTGCAAGAGGAATCGGGGGCTTTCCTAACTGACATTACCAGTTACAATCTTAACAATCTTAATTATAATCTTTTTTAATTAATTTTTTTTTTGACAGAGTGGACAGTGAGAGAGACAGAGAGAAAGGTCTTCCTTTTCCGTTGGTTCACCCCTCAATGGCCGCTGCGGCCGGCGCACTGCTCTGATCCGAAGCCAGGAGCCAGGTGCTTCTCCTGGTCTCCCATGCGGGTACAGGGCCCAAGGACTTGGGCCATCCTCCACTGCCTTCCTGGGCCACAGGAGAGAGCTGGACTGGAAGAGGAGCAACTGGGACAGAACCGCCGCCCAGACCAGGACTAGAACCCGGTGTGCTGGCGGCGCAGGTGGAGGATTAGCCTATTGAGCCACGGCGCCGGCTATAATTATAATCTTGACATTAATCCAGGTATTGGTTTTAATCATATGTAGGACATAGACAAATTACATTTTTATCATTAACCCAGGAGCAGCCTATCCACTTCCAAGCTTGAGCAATCATCCTAGGGGGTTTCTATGCTCTGCCAAGTGTGCTCTAGTGGACTTCTGTTGTTTAACTGTTTCAGATCATAGTTTCAGACTAGAGTCTCAGGGTGTGGGGGTAGGGTGTGGGGGTGGGGGCACCTACCCAGAATGGAGTCTCAGGTTCTTCAAAATGGAGTCCCTACTGTCAAGGTGTTACTTCACCATAACCAAGAGCCAGGAGGGTGACTGGATCTTCAGAGATGAAGAGAAAGGCACCAAGGACTTTGGGTTTCACATGACATGACAACCGTGGGAGGCAGAAGAGGGGCAGGTCATGGTGGGTTTCAGGTGACGCTCAGCTGATCAGACTGTGCCAGCACAGAAGACGACACTCAAACCGTTCCCCTGGGGCTCTGTCTGAAAGGAACCAGGGCTCGGTTAGAGGAGTCTCACCCATCAGCTCTCAGCTTGTGTTCCTTTTTATTTTTTTAAAGCATCTCTTTATTTTCATTTTATTTGAAAGAAAGAGAAACAGAGAGAGATCTTCAATGCCCTGGTTCACTGTCCAAATGCCTATAACAGCTGGGGCTGGGCCATGGTAAAACCTGCAGCCAGGGACTTCATCTGGGTCTCCCATGAGGGTGGTGGGGACTCAAGTATTTGAACCATCATCAGCTGACTCCAGGGGTGAGCATTAGCAGGAAGCTGGAGTTGGCAGCAGAGCGGAAACTCAAACCCAGGCACTCTGATGTGGGATGTGGTGTCTCAAGCAGGTGACTTAATGGTTGTGCTAATCACCCAGCCTTTGTGTCCTCATCAGGAAATAGGAATGAGACTCAATTTTGTTTTCTTGGTCTCCCCATACCAGATCAGCAGAGCCCTCCTCTGCTCCACTTCCCTGCATTACCATGCAGCCCCATGAGTGAGAAGTGAGACTGTTTGGATGGGTGCAGGCCCTGTGCCCAGTTCCCTGCCCCGTGGGGGTGGGGGATGGGAATCGCTTTCCCTGATGATCAGTAAGGGACATGATCTCCACAGATATTTGCCAATTTGTAATGACTGCTCGAACCTTCAGCCTCAGAGGATGCACACACCTCCTATGTGTCCCTGCCAACTTCCACCTAGGGCTCACAAAAGGGATCCCCAGAGATCCAGACTCAAGAGACCAGACAACCATGATTCTGACATGCAAACAGCTATTTATTTCTTCTTCGCAGTTAAAAACATTCACGTAAGCAAGCTCCAGCGGCAGGCTGGGGAACTACAAAGTACAAGGCAGATGAACGGGGAGATCACAACAGGCTTCATGCATGGTACATAATCAGTCCGCAGTATTTAACAACTGGAAGGAAGAGAAACTGGGAGAAGAAATAGGGGCTAGGACCTACTAAGAGAGGAGCAAGGCTGGTTACGGTCACAGTGGGATCAAATGAAGAACAAACATCTGTCCTAAACTCTCCCTATACACAGGCCTGTCAGAAACATCGAGAAAGTAAAGGTGATGCTAGGAGGCCCTCCCTATCCAAAATAAGTCTGGAAAAATTCCTTTATCATGTCCACTATAAAACGCTTCCACATGTACATGATTCGAATGGCAAAGCCTGTCTGCTCTTCTAAAGGCATTGTGTAGTTCCTCACTTCAGGGCTTCTTATCAGCTCTTTGAGCACTTCTTCCAATTGCTCCCAAGACTCTTGCGTGCACTTCTGGGTGACATTGAGGGCAGCCGTCTTCAGCTTTGCTGCCAGCTCGGTGGCAGGGAGCTTCTCAGCAAACTCCGCGATCAGCTCCGAGGTGTCGTGGAGCACCCACCCGTATCGGGAGGAACACGCCTCAGGAAGGGGAGCTGAGCGCCGGGCCCGCCTTAGCTCCCCTGGGGAGCCCCCCAGATCCCTCAGAATGACCTGCGTGCTGCTGATCCCGCCCCCCTCCCTGCGCTCCTGACTCTGCTGGATGAGAGTCTCGGTGATGTCCTTTGCGCCCATCCTGGTGAGCTGAAGCTGCAGGTTGCGGGCTTCCGCCAGGCAGCCAGCCTCCTCCAGGGCCACCCTCAGCGCTATCTTGGACAGGTGCTCAGGCAGAGGGGCTAAGGAGGGGACCATGTGCAGGAGATCCTGGCAGGCCCTGGGATCTGGGAGAGGATTCCGCCTGGGGAGCGTGCTTGGCTGAGGCCCATTCTCTGTGACAGACGGCGGGGAGGTCAGGGCTCCATTCTGGGCATTTCTTGGAAAGGCAGCCACTGGGGACAGCAGGACACAGCAGAGGAGCGACACAACCCGGATCATGGTGGGACGGAGAACGGCCCAGCTGGAAAGAAGCAGTGCCCAGGCTGGTGAGTGGGGCGAGGCTCAGGATGGAGACACCCAGGGACGAGCCAGAGCCCGGAAGTGCCTCAGCCCTTGGAAACCTCACTTACCCTGGACGTGCTTCACCTCTCCCGCCCTCCTTAAAGACTGTGGGTGGTCCTCACTGATTGTGGGAAGATCAAGCCAGGAGATGCTGCCAGCACGCCTCTCCGCGGTGCTTCCCCAGCCTGATGGCTGCTTTCTAGATCTCACTTCTTTACCCCAGTCCAAACAGCTGATGCCCTCTGCAAACTGCAAACATTCACAAATATTTATCTACCCCTGCTGGCCCCAGACTTTGTCCCGCTCACCTTCACCCAAGCCGACTGTCTTCTTTTGGGGCTCCTGCTTTTCCTGGCCCATGTCCCAGTCACCCTAAGCATTTTTCCTAGACCTAAACTTGGATCAGGAAAAGTCCCTCTAAGGGGAAGAGGGAGGCAAAAGGCAGCAACATTAATTTTATTTTCTTTTAAAAATGTATTTATTTATTTGAAAGAGTTGCAAAGACAGAGAGAGTGCGCGCACGATAGTGAGATGGCACTTCCATTCACTGGATCACTTCCCAGATGGCCACAACAGCCAGAGCTGAACCAGGCCGAAGCCAGGAGCCAGGAGCTTCTTCCACGGCTCCCACATGGGTGCAGGGGCCCAACTACTTGAGCCAACAACTGCTGCCCGCTAGGACGTGTATTAGCAGGAAGCTGGATTGGCAGTGGAGGAGACAAGACTTGAACCAAAAGTTCTCCAGATATGGTATGGGGTGCAGACACCCAAGCAGCAACTGAACCGCTGCACCACATGCCTGCCCTGGTTCTCCCATGTCTGACTTGCAGTCGTCTGTAAGTGGGCCTCTGTTTACCATGAAGCTTCTGGTTTTTCAGTTGGTGTCAACTTCCTCAATTTGAAACCAGCTTTTGAGAGGCATAGAATTTCCAACTCTGGTGCTATAGAAATTACGAAGAAGAGAAACCGAATATGCAACTATGGTAGGGGCAGAGGAAGCAGTGGTGAGTTTGTCTCCAGGACTTAGATGTAGAGTGAAAGCAGGATGAAGACAAGGGCAGGTGCCCCCATTCAGACTTCCTACCTTTGCTCTTGCCCTCAACTTCTACCTGTTCCCCATCAGGGCCCAGCAGTTGTCACAAATGGGGTATTGGGCTAGTTTTTTTTCTTTTTAATTTAATTTAAATTTAATTTAATTTCTTTTTAATTGGCCCAGGGTGAAACCAGGGGCCAAAAATTCCATCCTGGTCTCTCACATGGATGACAGGAAACCTAGTACTTCAGCTATCATTTGCTGCCTTCTCAGGTACACTAGCAGGAAGCTGGATTGGAAGTGGAGCAGCCAGAACTCAACCTGGCACTCCATGATGGGATGGAATGCCAGTTCTAAGAGGGGCTTAGCCTGCTGTGCCACAACACAGGCCCCAAATCCAGACATTCTTATATGGGACACGTGTGTCCTAGCCAGCATCTTTTAATCTAAATACTAATTAAATCTACATTAATCTAAATACTCACCCCAGGAACAGCCTTGAGATCTGCAGGTTGTTGGCATTAACTCTGGCTTTATTCATGTCTCTCCAGCCTTTGGGTAGTCACTCCCAATCAGTGTCCAATGTCCAGCACAGTGACTCCTGCATAGAAGGCCCTGAATACACATATAGATGGCTCTCAACTTCCAGTGGTTTGACATAATGATGGCAGGAAAGCTATATGCATTCTGGGGCCAGTGCTGTGGCACAGCGGGTTAATGCCCTGGCTTGAAGCGGCGGCATCCGATATGGGTACCGGTTCGAGTCCCGGCTGCTCCTCTTCTAATCCAGCTCTCTGCTATGGCAGAGTTCTCTCTGGTGATGTAGGGAGTGGCAGTGGACACAGCTCCCAGCCAGCCACGTGAACAACATGTACTATGCAATGTGCCAAGTTACCAGGGTTTTCTAGATGTTTTTGTAGTTTGCATCCTACCATATTCTCCAAAAGATATCTAATCCTTTATTTTGAAATAGACTCTGTGTTAGCTAATTTTGCAAGTCATAGGCTGATGTAAGGTAAAATGGGTTAAGTGAGTATGTTTAGGGATAGTAAAAACATTTTTTAAAGTATCTTTTTTAAAAAAAGTTTTATTTATTTGAAAGAGTTAGAGAGGGAGACAGAAAAATCTTCCATCTGCTGGTTCACTCCCCAAATGGCTGCAATGACTGGGGCTGGCCAGGCCAAAGCCAGGAGCAGAAGGTTCTTCTGGGTCCCCCATGTGAATGGCAGGAGTCCAGGGGCTTGGGCCATCTTCTGCTGTTTTCCCAGGCACATTAGCAGGGAGCTGGATGGGAAGTAGAACAGATGGGACTCAAAGAGGCACCTGTATGGGATGCTGGCACTGCAGGTGGTGGCTTAACCTGCTGCACCACAGTGCCAGCCCCTAGAAAATGTGTTTTAAACAGAGATGTTTTCAACTTACCATCAGTTTATCAGGATGCAGCCCACCACAGGTTGAGAAGCATGTGTGTGTGTTACGTGGACATGTTAATGAATGTACCCTTGGAACATAAACATCCCAAGACTTGCTTTAGAGGAATTCAAAGTCTACGGGCAGGGAATAAAGAACAAAATGAAACGCTGTACTTTATGAGGGGCACAACCAAAGCTGAGCTGTAAGTGATCACTTGTGCTCTGGAGTGCAGGGTCACAAAACTAAACCACATCTGGGCTGATTCTTTGTTGTTGTTGTTGTTGGTTTTTTTTTTGTTTTTTTTTTTTTTTTTGGACAGGCAGAGTGGACAGAGAGAGAGAGACAGAGAGAAAGGTCTTCCTTTGCTGTTGGTTCACCTTCCAATGGCCGGTGCACTGGGGCCGGCGCACCGCGCTGATCCAAAGGCAGGAGCCAGGTGCTTCTCCTGGTCTCCCATGGGGTGCAGGGCCCAAGCACTTGGGTCATCCTCCACTGCACTCCCTGGCCACAGCAGAGAGCTGGCCTGGAAGAGGGGCAACCGGGACAGAATCCGGCGCCGCGAGGTGGAGGATTAGCCTAGTGAGCCACGGCGCCGGCCTTTGTCTTTTTAAACATTTTACTTGAGAGTCAAAGAGACACAAAGACAGAGGTCCCATCTGCTGGCTTATTTTTCAAATGCCTGCAATGGCAGGGGCTGGCCTAGGCTGAAGCTAGAAGCTGTGAACTCAACCACATGGGTGGCAGGAACTCAGCTACTTGAGCCATCACCTGTGTGTCTCAGGGTCTGCAGTAGCAGGAAGCTGAAGCCAGGAATTGAAGCCAGGCACTCCAACATGGGATGTATGTGGCCTAACAGCATCTTAACTGCTACGCTAAACCCCTGCCCCGAGCTCATTCTTTTTTGAAAAAAAGATTTCTTTATTTGAAAGGCAGTGATAAGGGAGTGAGGGAGAGAGATCTTTCCATCTGTTAGTTCACTTCCCAAATGGCCTTAATGGCTGGGGCTGGGCCGGGCCAAATTCAGGAGCCCAGAACTCAACCCAGGCCTCCCACATGGGTGGCAGGGACCCAACTACTTGAGCCATCACTTTTATTTTATTTGACAGGTAGAGCTAGACAGTGAGAGAGACAGAGAAAGATCTTCCTTCCGTTGGTTCACTCCCCAAATGGCCATTACAGCCGGCGCTGTGCCGAGCCGAAGCCAGGAGCCAGGAGCTTCTACCTGGTCTCCCATGTCGGTGCAGGGGCCCAAGTACTTGGACCTTCCTCCCCCTCCTGGGCCACAGCAGAGAGCTGGACTAGAAGAGCAGCAACCGAGACTAGAACCCAGCGCCCATATGTGATGCTGGCACCGCAGGCGGAGGATTAGCCTAGTGAGCCGTGGCGCCGGCCGAGCCATCACTCTTAACTGCCACTCTGATCGGGTACGCTCGCACTGCAGGTGGCAGCTAAGCCACAGCACAGTGCCAGGCCCCCGAGCTGATTCCTGAAGGATGGGGCAGGGATAGACAGAGTCCTCCAGTAGATACTGGCATAATTAGCAGCTTGGCAGCATGGGAAGGTCTGCTCTGTATTGCCGGAAATAGCCGAGGGTGGCAACAATGTGAAATGTGGGTAGAATCAGGCATGGCAGGGAGGCTACGAAGACTGGCTGGCTTAGCTCAGGCAGAGCCTGTTTCTGGTCTCTGTCCTGGAAGAAGTGTGAAATACCAAGTGCTGTTAAGTAGCACGATTATATAATGAGAATAATTTATTTGCTTCCACTTTTTTTTTTGAAAGGCAGAGACATAGAGATAGGCACACTGAGAGAGATTTTCTATCTGCTGGTTCACTCTCCAAATGCCCACAACAGCTGGGTCTAGGCCTAGACAAAGCCAGAAGCCCAGAACTCAATCTGGGTCACCCGTGAGGGTGGCAGAAACCCAGCTATCTGAGCCATCACTGCTGCCTGCCAGGGTGAGCATCAGCAGGAAACTGGAGTGGCAGCATACTTGGGACTTGAACCCAGGCACTCTGCTATGTGACACAGGGGCTCCAAGTGGCATCTTAACCGCCGTGCTAAATGCCTGCACCAGAACCATGTTTTATGAAAAAACCCTGCAAGCAGAATGGAAATGAACCAGAGAGAAGAAAGACTGAAGGGAAGAACTCTAGCAAGTCAGCTATTTTAAGAGTCTGGGTCAGAAATAAAGGGGAGGGGATGCACTCTGGGAGTGCAAGCAGTGTGTATTTTATTCTTGTATGGTCAGCAGCTGCTGCAGCTAAAGCAATCTTGTTTGATCTACAAACCTAGGTGGTAGAATTTTATTTATTTGAAAGGCAGAGGCAAGGAAAGAGGGAGAGGAAGCGAGGCAGGGGAGAGGGGAGATATATTATCTCCCGTCTGTTGGCTTGCTCCCCAAATGCTCACTTCAGCTGGCCCTGGGCCAGGCTGAGGCCAGGAGGCAAGAACCCAACCCAGGTCTCCCATGAGTGGCAGGGCCCCAAGTACTTGAGCTGCCATTTGCTGCCTCCCTGGTGCCCTAGCAGGACCTAGGATTAGAAGCTGAGAGGCTGGTGTTGAACCAGGAACCCTTGATATGGGACGTGGGCATCCCAAGCAGTGGCTTCACTGCTTTGCCACATCCACACCACAGACACAGGGCTTCTATTCTGGGGCAATGAAAGTGTTCTGGAATTAGACAGTCGAGATGGCTGCACACGCTGTGAGTGTACTAAAAACTACAGAGCTGTATACTTTAAGATGATCAAATGGTATACTTTACCTAAAAAAAAAAAATCAAAATCTGAAAGAATTCGCCACCAGCAACTTGAAATGTTAGTGAAATTCCTCTGGTAGAAGAAAAATGACTTCCAGTAGAAATAGGATATATATGAATGAACAATATAAGAAATTATAATCATGTGGGTAAATATATGTCTTTTAAGAGAGAATTGACTATTTAAGGCCGGCGCCACGGCTCACTAGGCTAATCCTCCGCCTTGCGGTGCCGGCACACCGGGTTCTAGTCCCGGTCGGGGCACCGGATTCTGTCCCGGTTGCCCCTCTTCCAGGCCAGCCCTCTGCTGTGGCCAGGGAGTGCAGTGGAGGATGGCCCAGGTGCTTGGGCCCTGCACCCCATGGGAGACCAGGAAAAGCACCTGGCTCTTGGCTCCTGCCATCGGATCAGCGCGGTGCGCTGGCCGCAGCACGCCGGCCGCGGCGGCCATTGGAGGGTGAACCAACGGCAAAGGAAGACCTTTCTCTGTCTCTCTCTCTCACTGTCCACTCTGCCTGTCAAAAAAAAAAAAAAAAAAAAAAAAAAAAAAAAAGATTAAAAAAAAAAGAATTGACTATTTAAATAAAAAACTATGTAGTGTAGGGTTTAACATGTAAAGATAAAATGTGTAGCAATAGCACCATGGCATAGAGGGAAAATGGAAGTACACATGTTAAGTTTTCCATTTTTTTAAAAAAAATTTATTTTATTTATTTGAAAGACAGAGTTACAGAGAGAGGTAGAGATGGAGAGAGAAAAGTCTTCTATCCGCTGGTTCACTCCCCAAGTGGCCACAACGGCCAGGGCTGGGCTGGTCTGAAGCCAGAAGCCAGGAACTTCTTCTGGGTCTCCCACATGGGTGCAAGGACCCAAGGACTTGGGCCATCCTCTGTTGCTTTCTCAGGTGGGTTATCAGGGAGCTAGATCAGAGGTGGAGCAGCCAGGACTCGAACCAGCATCTATATCAGATGCTGGCACTGCAGGCTGGAGCTTTAACCCACTGTGCCACAGCGCCAAACCCCTGTTAAGTTTCTGACACTGTACAGTAAGTACTTATGATAAGTTAAAGATGTATACTTCAAACCCTAAAACAAACCAAAATACCAAAGCAATGAGTTATAGCTAATAAGCCAACAACAGAGATAAGATGGAATCGTAAAACATACTCAGTTTAACCAAGAGCAGGAAAAAGAAAAGGGGAAAAAAGAATGCATGGAACACATAGAAAATAAATGGTAAGATAACAGATTTAAATCTAACAATATGAATAATCATATTAAATATAAATGCACTAAACGCCCAAATTAAAATGCAGACTATCATACTGGATAAAAGAAAAAAAATCCAACTGCATGCTTCCCACAAGAGATTCACTTGAAGGATGGAGAAAGCTATACCATGTTAACACTAATCAACAGAAAGTTGTGGTGGCTATATCATATCAGAAAAGTACACTTCAGGATCCAGTACTGTGGTGTAGCGGGTTAGAACCCTGGCTTGCAGCACCAAAAATGCAGCTGTAGAACTTTGACAGATTGGCAATTCAGAATGAGATCAACAACTTTTAATTGTTCATGTTTAATTCAATACCAAGGATAAACAACACACATTCATCATCTGGAGAATGACAGCATCCCACCCCTACCTCAGCAGCAGGAATTGGGCTCAATCTGGTACATAGGGGGTGATCACAGGAAAAAGGAAAACGAGGACAGAGGCATCCAGTGCTTCTAATGGTCAGCACCCCCACCCACTGCATTGTATAGCTCTCCATCGGGGGCTGGGGCCGCGCTCCGGCACAAAGTCTAGAGGGACAGAACAATGAGTGGGTCCAGGGAAGCTTCTGCAATTCACTCACTTCTCTCATTTGCTAAGGGGCTCTGGCAGCCAAAAGAAATGGTTCCTAGAAGAGAAGCGTAGGTTCCAGAGGGCTGCCGGGCTCATTGCTGAAACTGGCAGAAGTGGGACTGACTGCAGAGGAGTCCAACACTGTTGCCTAAAAACCCGGGATCCTAAATCCACAGCGAAGCCCAGGACTCTACTGCTTGTGCCCAGGAAGGGGAAATCCGGGGCCTCCAGCCTGACTCAGACGTGCCACCTGCAGTCAGGTCTATCTCGGCCCCACGCTTCTGGGTCTTCAGTCGCTCTCGTCTTCGTCCTCAATCTGGAACCGTTTCTTCTTCTGGGTTCTTGGGGCTCCCAGTTCTGGTGCTGTGGGAATGACAGGGGTGAGAGACAGAATAGCTAAATTTGTTCAAAGGTAAGGAGGGTGGCAGCAAGGGTCTCAGCCGGACGCACCACCTTTGCTCCCATCCTTACCCTCCTCCTGTTCCTCGTCGCTGTCCAGAAGCTGTCGCTTCTTGGGTGCTGCTGTCAGCTGCTCCTGCTCATCAGCAGTCCCCTCCTCTGAAGTGACATAAAAGGCACAAAGTCAGGGACCCGGGCTGCCAGGGTGCAGATAGGACTCATCCCTCTAAACCAATGTGGAGGGCAGTCCTCAAAGCCTTACGGTAATGGTTTGAAAAGGGTGCGAATTTAACCTGTGATGTTGAGGTGAGGTGGCCTTATAAGGAGAGGGACAGAAATAAACATGCAGTTCCGGGGGGAACTTACCAGAGCCTGCAGCATAGTGTTTGAACTTGAACCCCCAGAATCATGAGCCAAAATCATTCTCTTTTCTCTACAAAGTTAGCCTGCCTGTGGTATTTCATTTTAACAAAAGGCTGGGAGGCAGGCTTTTAGCCTAGTGGCTTAATTAAGACATTTCCCTCCCCCATCAGAGTGCCTGGGCTTGACTCTGGGCTCCAGCTCTGGACTCTGGTTTCCTGCCAATGCAGACCTGAGAAGGCAGTGACGGCCCCTGTCACCTTCGTGGGAGACCTGCATTGCATTCTCTGCTCCTGGCTTCTGCCCCAGCCCTGCCTCAGCAGCTGTGGGCATTTGGAGAGTGAATCAGTAGATGAGAGCTCTCTTCCTCGGTCTCTGCTTCTCAAATTAAAGAATAAGTTGTAGAACTTTTAAAATTAAAGTCTGACTGATACACGGAGGCCCTCATATCCTTGAAGTACCTCTCTGCCTCAGCACTGATAGGGCAGGCACACAGTGAGGAGTGACAGACGAGCGGTCACACTTACCCTCTGGAGTTGCCAGGCTTGCTTTCTTCTTACGAGCTAACACGAGGGCCTGTAGGGCTTCAGCTCGGTGCTCCTCGCTGGGGCCTTGCTCCCCAGGGACCTCAGAGTCTTGCTCTGGTTGCAGCTTCTCTCCCCTCTCCTCCAGCTGACTCAAAGAAGCTGCTGCTCTCCGGAGCTGGGTGGGGCTCAGCTTAGCTGGAATTCGCCAGAAGGTTTCCTGTAGAGGCAAAGCAGTTGAAAATGACAGCAAAGGGAAAGGAGCAACCTTGACTGCACCACATGTTGTTATTTTTTCACTGAATAAATGTGACCCTTCTTAATGAAGGTGCACACAAGGGTTGTGAATGTTGCTGTTTATCCAAAACAGGCCCAATGTCTAGCACGGCGCCTGCTACATTAAGGGGTAAGATACTGATTGGAGGACTGGTGGTGTGGCATAGGCTAAACCTCTGCCTGTGGTGGCAGCATCCCATATGGGCGCTGGTTCGTGTCCCAACTGCTCCCTTTCCAATCCAGCTCTCTGCTACAGCCTGGGAAAGCAGTAGGAGATGGCCCAAGTGCTTAGGCCCCCTGCACCCACATGGGAGATCCAGAAGAAGTTTCTGGTTCCTGGCTTCAGATCAGCCCTGCTTTGGCCATTGTGGCCATTTGGGGACTAATGGAAGACCTTTCTGACGGTCTCTCCCTCTCTGTAAGTCTACCTCTCACATAAATAAAATCTTAAAGGGGGGGGGGCCAAGAAGATAAGATACTGCTTGGAATGCCTGCATCCCACATTAGAGGGCCTGGGTTTGAGTCTTGGCTCCTCCACTTCTGGGCCAGCTTCCTGCTGATGGATACCCTGGGAGGAAGCAGGGGATTGCTCAAGTGATTGTCACCCATGTGGCAGAGTTGAATTGAGTTCCAGGCTCCTGGCTTTGGCCTGGTCAGCCCCGGCTGTTGAGGGCATCTTGGTATCTCTCTGTGTCTCCATCTGCCTTTCAAATAAAAAGAGATTAGATAATTTTTTTTTTTTTTTGACAGGCAGAGTGGACAGTGAGAGAGAGAGAGAGAGAAAGGTCTTCCCTTTTTTCTGTTGGTTCACCCTCCAATGGCCACTGCGGCCGGCATGCTGTGGCCGGCGTACCGCACTGATACGAAGCCAGGAGCCAGGTGCCTCTCCTGGTCTCCCATGCGGGTGCAGGGCCTAAGGACTTGGGCCATGTTCTGCTGCACTCCCGGGCACAACAGAGAGCTGGACTGGAAGAGGGGCAACTGGGACAGAATCTGGTGCCCCGACCGGGACTAGAACCCAGTGTGCCAGCGCCGCAGGCGGAGGATTAGCCTATTGAGCTGCGGCGCCGGCCTAGATAAGCTTTTTTTAAAAAAGATTTATTTCTTATTTTGAAAGGTAGAGTTACACACAGAGAAAAGGAGACAGAGATTTTCCATTAGCTGGTTCACTCCACAGTGGTCACACAGCCAAGGCTGGGCCAGGCTGAAGCCAAGAGCTGTTTCTGGGTCTCCCTCATGGGTGGTGAGGCCCAAGCACTTGGACCATCTTCTGCTGCTTCCTGAGGTGCGTTAGCAGGGAGCTGGATCAGAAATGGAGGAGCCAGGACTGGAACCAGCACCCATATGGAATGCTGGTGTTGTAGGTAGCTGTTTAACCTCTGTGCCAGAAGCCCCAAGAAATAAAAATTTACAAGAAGTAAATGCAGTTAATTGGAATAAATAAATGAATGGATCCCGGGGATCTACAGGTGAATCAGGTATGATCCTTGCTCTTACACTCTGATGGAAGAAAGAGTGAATTTGCTGTAATCTTATAGTATTGGACTATAACAAGGGAAGTAACAATGACCAGGTACCAGGTGATTACACTGAGGGGGCGTGATTGGGTTGCCTCTTCATCAAGAAGATAGATGGGGGATGTGTGTGCATGATGCAAGTATCATCTTTGCGTGTGTGTACGTGCCATCCCGTGTACGTGAATGTGTGGATGCATGTGTGTGTATCGTATGTGTGTGGATGTGTGTGCAGATGTATCTTGTATGTGCAAATGTGTGTGTACATATCATATTGTATGTGTGGATGTGTGTATCATCTTGTGTGTGGATGTGTGTGTACCTATCATCTTGTATGTGTGTGCATATTATTTTGTGTGTATACGTATCATCTTTTGTGTGTATGTACATATCATCTTGTAGGTATAGATGTGTATATATGTGTGTGTACATATCTTGTGTGTGTGAATGTGTGTGTACATATTGTGTGTGTGGATGTGTGTGTACCTATCATCTTTTATGTGTGTGTGTATTATTTTTTGTGTGTATATGTATCATCTCTTATGTGTGTGGATGTATAGGTACATGTGTGTGTACATAGCATTTTGCAGGTGTGTGTGTGTGTATATACATGTGTGTACATATCATCTGGTGTGTGTGGATGTGTGTATATTTGTATGTACATATCATCTTGTGTATGTGGCTGAGACCTTCCAATGGAGGGAAGGGAAAGCCTACTTTTGAAGGAGGGAAAGCAGTCCAGGGTGACTATGGCGTAAAGTAGGTGAGCGTGTGACATGGCCATGAGGTTACAATGTTGGCCAAGGCTGGGCATGCCGCCTGCAGGTTGTGATTCTCTTCTGCAAGCAGTGGGGGGAACCACCAGTGCTCTGGACAGCGATTGATAACCAATACTGTATTTTAGAAACATAAATCTTTGGGTGCTGTGGAAGACTGGAGTGAGGAAGACCACCAGGAGTCTCAGAGTCAGAGATGACAAGGTGATGAGGAAGCCAGACAAAGTGAACAAGAAGGATGAGGGGCAATGAGACAATGGGGAGAAGAGAGATGACAACGATGAGGATGGAGTGGGCAGAGAAAGGGAGGACCTGTGTTCTGAAGTGGGACAACATGTGCTGTCCAGCACTGTACCTGGTACCTACCTGCCCAGACGCGGGGGGCCGAACCCCTAGCTTGCGCAACAGCTGCTGAAACTGCTCATTTTCCATTGCTTCCTCATTTTCTTCTGTCAGTGGCACCAATGGAACTGCCTGGGAGCAGCCTAGGACAGGTCGACACTCATACGAAAGAAGTGGTCTTCCAACCCACGACTGGTCTCTGGCGGCTTCCAGCCCTCCTAGAACCTTCTGTCACTTACCATCTTCTTCCCGATCCTCTGCTACGCGGATCAGACAGTTCTGGAGCCACAGGATGGGAGCAGAAAAGCCTAAGCGCAAAAGGGAGGCTTCTCTTTGGCTCCTGCTCCCCCTCTCCACCCGAGACACTGCTCCCAAGCAAGATCCTCACCTTCCTGCCGCAGGCCTTGACCGAGGCTCTCAGTTGTAAACGCTGAGCTGCCCTGGACTTGTTCCACTTCCCAGCCCTCCTCCGTCTCTTCATCTCCTTCACTCTCTTCCTCTGGCAGGTTTTCCTCCTCCTCCAGATCTTCCTGGGAAAAATCTTTCAGGGACTCCTTTCCATTGGGCTGCAATCCATCGGGGGTGGGGAGGCAACATGAGGAACTCAGCGGCTCTTCTTGCCCCAGTCCTCCTGAGGGTCTGGGTGGGCTCTCCTAAGGAGCGCTTCCAGGGAGGGGGCCCAAGCCGGCAGAGAAGGGGCAAGACCGTTACCAGGCTGCTGGGCGCCGGCTTCTTCCGCCGTTTCTTGTACAGCTCCCTCCGCTCAGTCACCAGCCCCAGAGCCAGCAGTTTATCTACGACTCGGGCGCGTGAGCGTTTGGCCGTGATGTTCTTCATGATGTGACCCAGGACGTCTATGGAGAGGGCATGTGTGAGGACCCCAGAGCAGTACGGGAAAGGGTTTAGTAAAGGAAGTCAGAGGACACGGACAAATGAGGACGGCTCATTTCCCCTAAGAGAGGCGCTTCCAAACAAAGCACGTGGCAAAAGGGGTAGACGAAGGGTGGAAGGAACAGAAACCTGCAGCGGGGCACTCACCATCCGAGTCCTGGAACTCCTCAAACAGCCGCTGCAGCTCCAGTTCTTGGTCCTCTGTCCACAGCACAATGTTCGTCCCTTTCCTGCTTAGGGGGAGTCAGTGAAGGGGCCCAGGGAGAGGACAGCGCATTCCCCACCCGGATGCCCTCCACAGCATGCGCCCCCACCTCTGGAAGTCCTTGACACTGTCGGCCAGTCCCAGCTGCACCAGGTGGTGGATGACCTGCTTGCGTGTTCGAGGAACGGTTTTCAGACGTGCCAGGATGGCTTCCACCACATCCTCACCTGGGTGGACAGGGAGTGAGGCGGTGAGGAAGGGTCCTCCTGGAGCTCAGGATGCCCCCTTACAAGTGCTTCAGGTCGCAAGGCCTCACACCTTCCACGTCCTTATGGGCAAGGTACAGTTCCCGAAGCTGGGTCTCTTCCTCTGGGCTCCACGCAGGGGCCCGGCGACTGGACGATCTGCAGGGTGGAAGAGAGAGGAGAGCATGGAGGTTGCTGGCCCAAAAAGGAGACCAGAGGCCCTCCCTCACCAGTTCTGAAAGGAACAAGGGCAAGGTGGGCAGCCTGAAGGAACTGGCTAGCAGGGGCCTGCACTGTGCTTCCTCTCTGGGCTGGGCCCATGCAACCTGACGTTCCAGGGGCTAAGAGGATTATGGGAAACAGAGAGAGGTGTGAAAGGAGAGGGGCTGAGCCAGTCAGGGAAAGAGGACAAACCTTTCTATGCATGCTTGTGGGGGAGGTACGGCACCCCCCCCCAGCACCCACCCCCACCCCCGTGATGGCATATGAAGGAGAAAGAAACGAGTAGCCTGTGCACTTGGGCTCCAGTCCCTACTCCTCCTGGGTAACCTTAGGTAAAGCATTTTACCATCTGGGCCTCTTTTTTCTTTTCTTTTTTTAAAAGACATATTTATTTATTGAAAAGTCAGGGTGAAAGAGAGAGAGAGAGAGATCAGTCTTCCACCCTCTGGTTCACTCCCCAAATGGCACAATTGCCGCAACTGGGCCAGACAGAAGCCAGGAGCCAGGAGCTGCTTCTAGGTTTCCCATGTGGCTGACAGGGGCCCAAGCACTTGGGCCATCTTCTGCTGTTTTCCCAGGCGCATCAGCAGGGAGCTGGATCAGAAGCGGAGCAGCCGGGACTCTAACCAGTGCCCATATGGGATGCCAGCACTGCAGGAGGCAGCTTTACCAGCTGTACCCCAGCACCAGTCCCCTGGGCCTGTTTTCTTACCAGTGATGGGGAAACATCAGCCATCAAGATTTACAAGTCTTTCAGCCCTGACACTCTGCCTTACCTTCCCCTCCTGCCCATCCTTGCCCGTCCCCAAACTCACCCGGCATCCAGGGAGCCATAGCCCTCCGTCATCTCTCGAACCACAGCTGTGTTCTTCCAGAACAGCAGCTCCACAAAGGCTTTCTGGTTGACTGCAGCCAATGCAAAGAACTTGCCCAGGATGTATTTGGCAAAAGTCACCAGCTCCTACAGAATGAAAGGCTGCTATGAGGCTTGTGGCCCAGATGGATACACGAAGCTGGCCTCTAGCTGTTCTCTCCACCTGTTCGCAGCTGCCCCGTCCTCACTCTGCCTCTTCTATCCTTCCTCACATGGCTCTCTGCCTTCTTCATCATCTCCTCATCTCCCGGCCCTGGACGCCTCTCAGCATCCTCTGTGTTCCAAAGGCCATCTATTTACTCCAGGTCTCTGACACCTCCTCCCCAAGACTCCACCCCTTGGAAGTCCCTCACTTTGTAGGCTCCAGCAGCAGGGTCACTGAGCAGCCGGTTGAAGAGGCAGAAGACCGAGAGCTGGAAGAGCAGGGCTTCCATCTTGAGGTCGTGGGCCAGCCGGTGCAGCATCTTGGTGGCGCAGTGGTTCGTGTGGGCGCTGTTGTGCTGGTAGCTCCGCAGCAGCTGCACATAGGCTCGCACGACAGTGGAGCAGGCAAAGCTGCACCAACACAGGCAGGGAGAAGAGGTCAGCTCGAGGCCTGCTCATCCTCACAGTCGCCACCCCGGAACCAACGCAGCCCTGCCGGCCCGCACCGTTTCAGGTAGTCCACGAAGTTAAATTCTTTCTCTGACACCTGGACCTCTTGCAATTCCTCCTCCTCCTCCTCCTCTTCTTCTTCCTCTGCCCCTTGTTCCTCTGGCCCCTGCTGCCCTACACAAAGTTGAGGATCACTGGGTCTGTGTTACCCTGGCGCTGGAGAACAGCTGGCAGGAGACAGACACGAGGGGACGGAGACTCACGGGGGAGCGGAGCACAGAGGATTTCTTTCAGCAGCTGGGTCTCCTCCTCTGGGGAAACGTCTGGAGAGCCGAACACATCTCCTTCTGGCCACACCTCCCTGCAGTGTGGAGAGAAAGAAGGCTTTGAAGAGGGAGAAGGAATTTAAACTTATTTCCCACGTCAGCTAGAAAAGGAATGCAAACTGAAACCTCAGAGATGAGACAAGACTCCAAGGAAAGCTCTGCCCCTAAGGCACAATGCAATGGAAGAACAAAACGTGAGTGATCTAAATGTCTGACAACTGGCTGAGCAGCTGTAGGTAGTCACATAACAGTGATTTTATTTATTAAGATTTATTTGAAAGTCAGAGTTAGAGAGCAGCAGAGGCGGTGGCAGGGGGGAGGGGGCGGTTTCCATCTGCTGGTTCACTTGCCAAATGGCCACAACAGCTGGAGCTGGGCCGATCTGAAACCAGGGTGCAGAGGCCCAAGGAGTTGCGCCATCTTCCACTGCGTTCCCAGGCCATAGCAGAGAGCTGGATCGGAAGTGGAGCAGCTGGGATTCAAACTGGCGCCCATATGGGATGCCGGCACTGTAGGCAGCGGCTTTACCCACAACAACTACCATACCTGTCCTGTAACACTGTTTTAAAGCCATTAACAATTATAGTGAGAAATGATGCTTCAAATATACTAAGAAAATATAAATCTGTGTGTACAGTATTTTATTTTCATAAAAGGAGACATATGGGCAATGTTTCTCTCTGTATGACAAAGAAAAAAATCTAGAAGGCTATTCTTCAAAACATTACTGATGGTTCCCTTTGGTTAGTAGCATCATCTCTACTTTTTTCATCATTTCACTGTACTTTCTGATATTTCTCAAAAATGGCAAAAGGTGTGGGCATTTGGGGCAGTGGTTAAGATGTCACATCCCATAACCAAGTCTCTGGTTTTGAGTCCCAGATCCACCTCCAACCCAATTTCTGCTAATGCACATCCTGGGAGGCAGCAGGGATGTTCGGGTGCTTGGGCCCTGTCCCCCTGCATGGGAGACCCAGGGGTGAGTTCCAGGCTCCTGGTTTTATCTTGGCCCAATCATGATTGTTGCAAGCATTTGGGGAGTTAACCAGTGGATGGAAGAGCTCTCTGTGCGTTCTCAAATGACAAACTAATCAAAACTCTCCAGGAGTCAGTGCTGAGTACAGGAGCCCAGGAACGTCTCATGGGACTTGCTTTTTTCTTTTTTAAAATTTATTTGAGGGGCCGGTGCCACTGCTCAATTGGTTAATCCTCTGCCTGCGGCACTGGCATCCCATATGGGCACCGGGTTCTAGTCCCGGTTGCTCCTCTTCCAGTCCAGCTCTCTGCTGTGGCCCAGGAAGGCAGTGGAGGATGGCCCAAGTGCTTGGGCCCTGCACCCCATGGGAGACCAGGAGGAAGCACCTGGCTCCTGGCTTCGGATCGGCGCAGCACGCTGGCTGTAGTGGCTATTTGGGGGGTGAACGAGTGGAAGGAAGACCTTTCTCTCTGTCTCTCTCACTGCCTAATTCTGCCTGTCAAATAAAAAAAAATTATTTATTTGAAAGGAGAGTGACAGAGAGAGAGAGAGAGAGAGAATGAGAATCTTCCATCTACTGGTTCACTCCCCAAATGGCTGCAACAGCCAGGGCTGTGCCAGGCTGAAGCCAGAAGCCAGGAACTCCATTTGGGTCTGTCATGTGCATGGCTGGGACTGAAGTACTTGAGCCATCATCTGTTGCCTTCCTAGCAGGAAGCTGGATCAAAAGCTGAGGAACAGGAGCTAGCACTGTGGTACAGTGGGTAAAGCTGCCGCCTGCAGTGCCAGCATCCCATATGGTGCTGGTTTGAGACCTGGCTGCTCCACTTCCAATCCAGCTCTCTGCTATGGCCTGGGAAAGCAGTAGAAGATGGCCCAGGTCCTTGGATCCCTGTGCCCGTGTGGGAGACCTGGAAGAAGCTCCTGGTTCCTACTTCGGATCAGCTCAGCTCCAGCCGTTATGGTCATCTGGGGACTGAACCAGTGGATGGAGGACCTCTCTCTCTCCCTGCCTCTCCTTCTCTCTCTGTGTTACTCTGACTTTCAAATAAATAAATAAGTCTTAAGAAAAGCTGAGGAATAGGGGCTGATGTTGTGGCATGGCAGCTAGAGCCGCCACTGTGAATTTGGAATCCCTTATGGGCACCGGTTTGTGTCCTGGCTGCTCCACTTCCAAACCAGCTCCCTGAAAATGGCCTGGGAAAGCAGCTGAAGATGGCCCAGGTGTTTGGGCCCCTGCCACCCACGGGGGAGATCCAGATGAAGCTCCTGGCTCCTGGCTTCAGCCTGGCCCAGTCCCAGCTGTTGTGGTCATCTGGGAAATGAACCAGCAGATGGAGGCTCTCTCTCACTGTCTCTCCATCTCTCTGTGTAACTCTTTCAGAATAAATAAATAGATTTTTTTTTTTTTAAAGGGGAGCAGTGAGAACTTGGATTAAGCACACTGATATGGGATGTGGGCATCCTAAGTGGAGCCAGTGACTTTCTTTCTCTTTCTCTCTCTTTTTTTGAAGGTTATTTACTTATTTATTTATTTGAAAGGCAGTGTGACAGAGAGGGAGAGACAGAGCTAGATCTTCAATCTGTTGGTTCTCTCCCCAAATGGCCCCAACAGCTGGGGCTGTTCCAGGCCAAGGCCAGAAGCTTGGAACTCCTTTTAGGTCTCCCAGGTGTGTGGCAGGGGCCCAAACACTTTCATCACCCTCAGCTGCCTTCCTAGGTGTGTTAGTATGCAGCTGGATCTGAAGCGGAGCAGCCAGACTCAAAGCAGTACTCCACTGTGGAGGTAGACGTCACAAGCCATGGCTTAACATGCTGTGCCACAATACCTGCCCCCATGGGACTCTCTCTTTGAAAGCCTCAGAACCACAGTGAAGTCCTCCCCAAAGCCCAGGATGGGCGGGCAGCATTCTTACCGGGCAGACCTCAGGAGGCTCAAAGCCTGAGGGGCCTGGCCAGCCAGGAGGCAGTCTTGGATGCGCACCATGGCTTCCGCCCGCTGTTCTTCCACTGGCACCTCTGAGGCCGCATCAAAGGGAACAACCATGGAGTCTGCACTGAGCTCAGGACTCTAGAGAGAGAGAGATGAGGTTATGAGAGCAAAGGGGAGGGGGGACCTAGATCTCTGGTCCAGAGCACTGTCCTCAAGAAAGACTGGGTTACTGCGACCGCCTACCTGGACACAGCATTGTAACTGCTCAGCCAGGGCTGGCCACATGGCCTCCAGCTCCCCTGGACTACCTGGGACATTACCAGAAGCAGCAGCCTGATCTAGAACCTTCTTCTTCTTCTTCCTCTTCTTTCGTTTGTTCTGTGGGGAAAGAACTGTGTGAGGATGGCAGGAGGACTAAGGAAGTCTTTTTTTTCATTGATGACTTATCTATCACAACACTAATTAAATCATTGGACATTCACAGAGTGCCCATCAGGGGGCTATTCACAGGCAAGGAAAGCACCAGTGAAGACTGTTACTTTCTTGCCTTTGAGTAGCTTATGCTCTAGTCGGGAAGCCAGGAAAGTAAACATGAAATTTTAAGACAGTGTGGATAACTGTTGGAATGTGGGTGAATGTAAAAAGCCATGGCAGGGTAGGCTTCTTGCTGGGTGCCTGCATTCAAGCTTTTCCATTCCAGATTCCTTCTAACGTATACCCTGGTGGGCAGCAGGTGATGGCTCAAATACTTCGGTCCCCGCCATCCATGTCAGAGACTCAGACTGAGTTCCTGGCTTTTGGCTTCAGCCTGGCCCAGCTCCAGCTGCTGTAGGCATTTGGGGAGTGAATTAGTGGATGGTAGAACTCTATATAATCTGTTTTTCAAATAAAATAAATAAATAAAAATTAAAGCCACTGCAAGACTCAGGAACAGCACTGAGTCATTTCTTGGGCCAGAGAATGTTTACAGAAGCAGCGATATCTTAAAAATTTGCTTACAGAATAAAAAGATAAAAGATAAATGAAAAAGCTCTGTAAAATGCAAAACACTATGTAAATAAAGCTTGCAATTTTTTTTCCTTGAAAAGTAGGAGAGTGAGTCAACACCCAAACATGTCACAGCTGTGAGCCAGGTTTTGGGTGGTTACTCGAAGTCATGTGTACTAGGAAGGCACAGAGGATGGACTGGGAGGCCCTTGAGGTTCATGTTCTATTCAAGGAACTTCTAATTGAACGTATCAGAGGTCAGGAGCATGGGCTTTGAAGACCAGCAGATCTGGATCAGACGCCAGCCATTTGCCGAGAAGACCTTGGACAAACTGCCTCGCCACTTTCGTGCATAATGTTAGTGCTGCTGTGAGGGTACTTGGAAGCTGTGGCCCAAGATTTGACCCAGAGTGAACACTCAATTAATGACAGCACGCTTTATCACTGATAATACCGCAGAGCCCTGATGTAAAATGTCTTTGTGCAAAGTCTCACTGCTACAAGTATCCCTTTCGAGTCTGGCTCTGGGCGATTTTTAAGCTGCAACAACAGGATTATAGGAAGGTTCAGGCAAGAAACGCTGTGTGAACAAAGC
This sequence comes from Oryctolagus cuniculus, assembly GCF_964237555.1. Lineage (NCBI taxonomy): Eukaryota > Metazoa > Chordata > Mammalia > Lagomorpha > Leporidae > Oryctolagus > Oryctolagus cuniculus. The sequence goes on from NC_091442.1 coordinate 59,202,042, forward strand.
AGAATTCCTTGTGGTTTTCCTCTCTAGGCTTTTCATTTCTTATTCCAGTTGGGGCTCATACACTGATTTTTTTTTTTCTTTTCTCTTTTTTTTTTTTTTTTTTTGACAGGCAGAGTGGACAGTGAGAGAGAGAGAGACAGAGAAAGGTCTTCCTTTGCCGTTGGTTCACCCTCCAATGGCCGCCGCGGTGCACCGCGCTGATCCGAAGCCAGGAGCCAGGTTCTTCTCTTGGTCTCCCATGCGGGTGCAGGGCCCAAGCACCTGGGCCATCCTCCACTGCACTCCCTGGCCACAGCAGAGAGCTGGCCTGGAAGAGGACCAACCGGGACAGAATCCGGCGCCCCGACCAGGACTAGAACCTGGTGTGCCGGCGCCGCAAGGCGGAGGATTAGCCTAGTGAGCCGCGGCGCTGGCCGGGGCTCATACACTGATAGTACAAGCCTACCTTTAGGGTTTTAGGGACTGACAAGAGCAGCTTGAGTTTGTTCTGTCAGTAACTAATGCAGGTTTAGATTTCAGACCTCCTAACTTTCAACTTGAGGTTCTTTCCATCTCATCACAATGCTTTGGAAGTATAAAGGTATCACACAAAGTTCCTGGAAAATGGAATTAAAAGATGTTTCGGGACGCGTATTTGGCATAGTTTTTGGGACACTGGCAATTCATATCCGAGTGTCTGGGTTTGGCTCCTAATTCTACTCCCAGTTCCAGCTTCCTGCTAACATGCACCCTGGGAGGCAGCAGTGATGGCTCAGGTACTTGGGTCTCTGCCACGTGAGACTCCTGGATTGATCTAGACTCCTGGCTTTGGCCTGGACTTGCCCTGGCCACAGGCTGTGGGCATATGGAAAGTGAACCAGTGGATAGATTTTCCTCTGCCTGTCTGTCTCTTAAATAAACACATTTTAAAGAAATGTCAAGTTTCAGGCCGGCACTGTAGCACGGTGCTGGCATCCCATATGGGCGCCGGTTCTAGTTCCAGCTGCTCCTCTTCTAATCCAGCTCTCTGCTGTGGCCTGGGAAAGAAGTAGAAGATGGCCCAAGTCCTTGGGCCCATGCATCCTTATGGGAGACTGGGAGGAAGCACCTGGCTCCTGGCTTTGTTTCGGCACAGCTCTGGCCGTTGCAGCCATTTGGGGAGTGAATCAATGGATGGAAGACATTTCTCTCTGTTTCTCCCTCTCACTGTCTGTAACTCTACCTCTCAAATAAATAAATAAAATATTTTAAAAGGAAAAAAATAAAAAGAAAGGTTAAATTTGGGGGCCAGCGATGTGGCATAGTGGGTTAACACCCTGGCCTGAAGCACCGGCATCCCTATTGGCGCCAGTTCGAGACCCAGCTGCTCCACTTCCAATCCAGCTCTCTGCTATGGCCTGGGAAAGCCGTAGAAGACAGCTCATGTCCTTGGGACCCTGCACCCGCGTGAAAGACCTGGGAGAAGCTCCTGGCTCCTGGTTTCAGATCAGCGTAGCTCCAGCCATTGCAGCCAACTGGGGAGTGAATTAGTGGATGGAAGACCTCTCTCTCTCTCTCTCTCTCTCTCTCTCTCTGTGTAACTCTGACTTTCAAATAAATAAATAAATCTTAAAAAAAAAAAAAAAAAAAAAAACGAAAAAAACGTTAAGTTTGGAACTGGTGCTATGGCATAGCAGCACCAGCATCCCATATGGGTGCCAGTTTGAGTCCCGGCTGCTCCACTTCTGATCCAGTTCCCTGTCAATGTGACTGAGAAAGCAGCGGGAAATGGCCCAAGTGCTTGGGCCTGTACCCATGTGGGTGACCTGGATGAAGCTCCTGGCTCCTAGCTTCTGCTTGGCCTAGCCCTGGCCAGTGCAGTCACATAACCAGCAGATGGGAGCTCTCTCTGTAATTCTGACTTTCAAATGAATAAATCGTTAAAAAAAAAAAAAAAAGGGGGCCGGTGCCGCGGCTCAATAGGCTAATCCTCCACCTAGCGGCGCCGGCACACTGGGTTCTAGTCCCGGTCGGGGCGCTGGATTCTGTCCCGGTTGACCCTCTTCCAGGCCAGCTCTCTGCTGTGGCCCGGGAAGGCAGTGGAGGATGGCCCAAGTGCTTGGGCCCTACACCCCATGGGAGACCAGGAGAAGCACCTGGCTCCTGCCTTCGGATCAGTGCGGTGTGCTGGCCACAGCGTGCCAGCCGTGGCGGCCATTGGAGGGTGAACCAACGGCAAAAAGGAAGACCTTTCTCTTTGTCTCTCTCTCACTATCCACTCTGCCTGTCAAAAAAAAAAAAAAAAAGATAGTAGCCAGCAGTGTGGTGCAGCAGGTAAGGCCCAAGGCCCACCACCTGCAGTGCTGGCATCTGTATGGGCGCTGGTTTAAGTCCCAGTTGCTCCACTTCTGATCCATCTCCCTGATAATGCACCTGGGAAAGCAGCAGAAGATGGCCCAAGTCCTTGGGCCTCTGCATCCAGATGGGAGACCTGGAAGAAGCTCCTGGCTCCTGGCTTTGGATCAGCCTAGCTGAAGCTGTTGTGGCCATTTGGGGAATGAACCAGTGGAAAGAAGACATTTCTCTCTGCCTCTGCCTCTACCTGTCTGTAACTCTGCCTTTCAATTAAATAATAAATCTTAAAATAAAAATCCTCACTTGCCACTGCTATTTTTAAAAAAAAATATTTATTTTGGTACAAAAATTGAAATTGATGCACACAGTTTTCAAAAAGTTCATAGAAAAAAATGATGCCTTGATTTCAAAATGTTTTTATACCAAAATAAATCTATCTTTTAATTCTATTTTTCTGGAAGTTTTTTTGAAGTACCTGCATATAACCAGGAGATATTACAGCATAATTTCCAAACTCTAAAATTGTGAATCCCCAGGGTTTATGTGCTTAGCACATGGTAGGTGTTTAGTAAATGTTTCCTGAATGAATCCTGATATTTGTGGTAGATTTGTGGTAGGGATCCCTGTAATGGGAGAAGGAGACTGGCAGACTCACATCAGCAGCAACAAGCCTCTTGCCCTCCAGCTCAGAGCAGTGCCAACTGACCAGCGTGGCTGCAGTGTGAGGAGACACAGCCTATTGACCTTGACCCCGCCCTCAGCGCTCTTTCCACCTTTTGGGGGCTGCCCAGTACCTGCACCACCAGGTTCCCCCGGCTCCGACAAAAGCGCTCTAGCATCTTGAGAAAGAGGTGGGTGGTTTCCACAAGGTCACGGAGGTAAGAGCGGGGCTGGCATCTCTCATCAAACTTGCGAAAGAGGGCCAGGAATAGCTCTCTGTACTCCATCATGTAGAAAATGTTGTCTAGGAATGGGGAAGAGAGAGGAATGCAAGGACTGGTCTGAGACAGATGAGACTGGGCCTGGGAAGGAGGAGATCAGTGAACAGAAGGGAAGGCCAGGGCCTCACTCTTGATGATGCGGCTGCTCTCCCTCACAGCCTCATCCGGGAACATGTCCATCTCATTCACTGTAGCCAGCAGCTCCTGATAGGCCTTTAGCGCCAAGTGCATCCTGGGAGTTAAGAGAAAGAGGTCAAATGGAGGTCAAATTAGGGCATGGCTCATGAGCCAGCAGCCACCCATACCAAAACCAGAATGACCCCAGAGTCCTTGCTCCCCAACATGACCACATGGGCGAAGTACCACACACAATTCAGGTCCCGCTCTGACCCCAGATCACCCCACTGACCGGCGTGCCCAGGAGGCAGCTTCCTTGCGGTCAGTCAGCATCATCTCATAGTAGTTGGTGAGGTTCTGCTCGATGAAGTGGAAGGTGCGGACACTGAGGGTCTCGGAAACCAGGCCTGGCCGGAAGGAGGCGGCCCGGTTGAAGGCCATGAAGAAAGCCAAGGCCCACATGTAGTAGGTTTCATCGTGCTGCTGAGCTTTCTCCCGGAGCAGGTGATCCTAATGTCCACAGCAAAAGACAAGCCGACAATGGTTTCAGGGCTTCCTGCTGGCCTGTGATGGCGGCTGGGCCCTGGACACCCCTGTGGCAAACAATCTCCCACTTTCTCTTGTCCTCCCGGGGTCTCTCCACAGTCCCTGCTCTCCCTCTGTGCCCAACTTCTCCAGGGCTCTTTTGTCATGCAACAACGCACTCCCTCCTGGCACCTCTGCCATCTCTCAGGGGCCCCTATGCCCTCCCCTCTACCAGTCCACCCTCCGGGGCTGGCCTCCCCTGGCTCGTCCCTACCACTGGGCCCGTCACCTCTCTATTCCATCCCTGACCACCTCACATCCTCTGTAGACTCTCACCTTTACAGATCCCATGAGCCGGTTGTAACAGTTCTCCAGGAACTCGGAGCAGAAGTCTCGGAGGAAGAGCCGCACATTGAGGGCGGAGCGGCGCTGGCTGGACAGCTCCTGGGCGGCCTGGCGCCGCTTCGGCACCCTTCGGGGCTGCTTCCCCAAGTCCGAGGTGTAGTTTTGAAACTGGGGGTGTGAGCTGAGGGATTAGAATGACTCCAAACCACCGCGCCCCCCCTGCTGCTTTTCCATGTCCCTGGCTGCTGCAATTTTCTCAAAAGAAACTAAACAGGCGCTCCCGCTGGGGCTCTCAGTGAAGGCAAGGGGACTGCAAGGCGGCTAATGCAGAAGCTCTCCTTCTCCTCCTGCCACCAGCTTCCTAAGCCTAAGAGGAGAGCAGCTCTAACCCCCGGAGTGTCACCCTTGTTACGCCCACAACTCCGGCATCTCCAGCCCAGCGGTGAGGGCACTCACGCTGTGAAGGCCTTTGTGAAAGACGAGGTCCCTCTCCCCGATGGATTTCAACCCCTGGACAATGTATGAGCCCCCAAATCGAGAATGCCTGTGGGGGAGAAAAAGAAAAAAGGTCCAAGGCGATCTCTCGACTGTGGGGCAGCTTTGTTCTCATTCGCTCCCATCAGTGCACCACAGGGAGTCGAGGCTGCCCAAGGGTATCCGTCGCCACCGCCCCAGAATCTGCCCCAGCCCTGCGCATCCCGCCGCACAGCTGCGCAGCTCTCTGCCTCGCACCTGCTGCCTCGCTGGAGGGCTCGAGTCTTCTTTTCTGCCATTTCTCGCTGGCGCAACACCTCCAGTTCCGCCACATCTGTGCTCCGCTCCTGAGCCAAGCGGCCCTGCCCTGCTCTTGCCAGCTGCTCGGGGTTCTAGATGTGGGACAAGGAGGATAGTCAGTCCTTATCCTGAGTTGACTCTTACTGGGACACAAAGAATCAGCAAAACAGGACTGTCGATGGGACCCTATACTCAAGACATGGCCCCTCTACCTGTCACCAGCCTTTTCCAGGTAATTCTAGATAATTCAGCCATTACAACAAAAGCAATTCTGGCTACATAGCAGAAAAGGGGCGGAGGCAACACCCCAGGGTCTCACCTGGTCACGAAACATAAGGGAGATGATTTCCAGCACGTGCAGGCTCCACTGCTGCTCAGCAGGCGAGCTGGCCAGGAAGAGGAGCAGGTCGTCCAGGCCGCTGAGGTGAATCGCCCAGAGAAGCTGGTCGTGGACGCTGGCGTCATTGTCGATGCTCTAAGCAGTGAGTGGCAAGGGGAGACGGGGAGCTCCTTCAGTCCCACTGCTCCGCTCTGAGGCTCCCCGGCTCACCCCACAACCAGGGCTCATCCCCCGGCCGCGCCAAGAGGACGAGCAGGTGGAGGGCACTCAACCCGGGCACGCAGGGACGCAGACTCCCCACGCCCTTCACCTTCTCCTGCTCGAGGTCAGCTGGCACGTGCAGAATGTTTCTGACCAGCAGCAGGATCCGCTCAATCAGCAGGTTGTCTTCCTCCTGCCGCTCCTCCCAGCCCTGCTCACGGGAAGGAGGATCAGAGGGAGAGACTCCCCTGGGAGGCAGATGGTCTCCACCCTAGCCAGAGGATTGAGGCACGGAAGAGAACTGGGCTTTAAAGCAGCTCCCGGGAGCAGCTGGAGTCGAGGGACGGATGCCCAAGGACCGGGGCCGATCTCAAACCAGCGTCTCCTCCCCAGCCCCGAGGGAGCCTCGGAAGGTGGGCACTCACCAGCTGCAGCAGCTCGTATAAGGTTTCACTGAGGACTCCGAAAGTCTTGTCGCTGGCAAAGGCCTGACATAGGGAACAGGTCCTGAGTAGCCCCTCTCTTCCTCACCGCCTCACACTCAGCCCCAGGGCCTTGGAAGGAAAGCCTCACCTCTTTGTAGGCCTGCAGGTAAGTGAGTACCTGCAGGAAATGGTGCCGGAAGCTGGGCTCCTTAGGCACACTGCCAAAGCAGAGCAAGGCCGGTTGTGTCAGGTTCACCATCAGCCTGGAAGGAAGAAGAGAGGGAGAAGTCATTAAGGATCCTCACCAGGTGCAAATGCCAAACCCATCGGCTCAGACTGCCAGTGCCGGCACACGGTCAAAGTCAGAAAGCTGGGACTGAACCTGACAACAGCATCAAAGAGAGGCTTGTCCTGGCGGTGCTGGGTGAGGATGGGCAGAAGGTCACTCTGCAGGATCTGGGCTGCTCCCAGCTGCTGCCGTACGTCCCGCGTCTCATCCTCATGCCTCAAGTAGCGGATCAAATCTTTCACACTCTCTTCAGAGACAGGATAAAACATACATATGGGACCCTGGTGAAGTGTACTCCCACCCCCACCTCAGGCCTATGTGCTTTTCATGCCCATGGCATGAGAAACTCAACAGACCTCTTCAGTTCAAGCAATTACAATTTTTTTTTTTTTTTTTTTTTTTTGGACAGGCAGAGTGGACAGTGAGAGAGAGAGACAGAGAGAAAGGTCTTCCTTTGCCATTGGTTCACCCTCCAATGGCCGCCGCGGCCGGCGCACCGCGCTGATCCGATGGCAGGAGCCAGGTACTTATCCTGGTCTCCCGTGGGGTGCAGGGCCCAAGCACTTGGGCCATCCTCCACTGCACTCCCGGGCCATAGCAGAGAGCTGGCCTGGAAGAGGGGCAACCAGGACAGAATCTGGTGCCACGACCGGGACTAGAACCCGGTGTGCCAGCGCCGCAAGGCGGAGGATTAGCCCTAGTGAGCCGCGGCGCCGGCCACAATTACAATTTTTTAAAACTTATATTTTCATTTTATTTGAAAGAGACAGATAGAGATCACCCGCCCACTGGTGCACTCCCCCAAATGCCTGCGATAGCAAGGGCTGGGCCAGGCCAATGACAGGAGCCCAGGAACTCAATCTGGATCTCCCACATGAGTGGCAGGGACTCAAGCACTTGAGCCATCACCTGCTGCCTCCCAGAGTGTGCATTAACAGGAGGCTGGATCAACAGTGGAGGAGCTGATACTGCCAGCATCCCAGGCAGCATCTTAAGCACTGCCCAAATATCCACCTCGCAAGCACAGATTTTACCTGCTTTCTCAGAAAGGTACTTACCTAAGCAATCTGGTTCTTTGTGGTAAGTGTCTCCCTCCAGGTACCCCAGGGCACTACACGTAGCTAGAAGTTCACAGTTCATCATGTACAAGTCCATACATCAGAGGATCAGCCAACAGGGAAGTAAAGAAGAGGGAGATGGAAACGATGAGGCCTGCAGAGATGGGGACAAAAACAAATGCAAGGTGGTCTCCATGACAAGGAGCGAACGGGCCAGTGCCAGGGCACAGCAAGTAAAGCTGCTGCCTACAGTGCTGGCATCCCACATGGGCACTGGTTCAAGTCCTGGCTGCTCCACTGATTCCTGCTCTCTGCTAATGTCCCTGAGAAAGCAGCAGAGGATGGTCCAAGTCCTTAGGCCTCTGCACCCATGTGGGAGACCCAGAAGAAGCTCCTGGCTCCTGGTTTTGGATCGGCACAGCTCCCGCCTTTGCAGCCATTTGGGGAGTGAACCAGCAAATGTAAGACCGACTGACCAACCGACCAACCGATTGATCTCTCTCTCTCTCTCTCTGCTTCTCTGTAACTCTGCCTTTCAAATAAATAAATAAATCTGAGAGAGAGAGAGCGAGTGCGAGCGCGAGCCTGACAAAGCACTTGCAGCCAGCTCCTCAATGCTTTGCTTTTATCAGGATCAGAAGTGCTGCTCGCAGCCCCAGGGATAGTGTTAAGTTCAGGCTTTTACCTGATCAGAATCAAAGAGGCTCCAGACTATGGATTATGGACTTGCCCCGACTCCTGCCCAGGGTCTGAAAGTGTGGATAACTGAGCAGGAAGCTGGGCTGGTTAGAGAAGGGCATTGACTCTGAGACTGTCACTTAAGAGAGCTCTGCCGCCCTGGGAGGGTGAGGGGAGGTTCACCTCTCAGCCACCTGCAGTTCACACAGTCACAGCGCCGGCATTCACAGGAATTAAGAAAACCTAGCTCTGACCACACAGTGATTCAGCTTAGAGTTTGATACATCCTGGGAGCCCTGGAATTTCTGGGGCACTGCGGATGAGAACAGAACATTCCATTGCTCTCCTCCCCAAAGCTACCCTTAAACCCTGGTAATGTCAGAAGTCAGCCTGGAACAGAATGAGAGGAGAGGGAGTGGCGAGGGACTGGTGAACTCCCCGTCACTCTCCCTGGAAGAATCATAGCCCGTCTCTGAAGCTCATCCCCTTCCATTTGGATCCCTTCCCTGTACCCACCGAGGGATAAGCAGGCACAGACCCAGAATCTGGGACGTTTCACAACCCGACACGAGCAACGCATAAACACGCACCGACACACTGCATCCTTTCCCCTGCTCCTACGGAGAATCGGGGACATCCATCAGAGCCAGCCCCTTGGCTCCTACGGCCACGCTGCCCTCTGCCCTTGATGGTCTCCACTAAAAAGGCCTTTCCAGGTCCTGGTGCTTACCTCCAGCCCCAGACTCCACCTCTGTTCACACACAGGAAATACAGAGTGAGCGTCCAAGGACTAAGGTTTAATGTCTGATGTTATCTCTGCTTTTACGTAACTCATCCACTTCCTCAGGTTGCCTGCTAACCCCCTAACCACCCCACCCCCGCCCCAGCCCATGTTAACCTACTTTCTGACCACTCAGCCCAGCATAGGGGTAGCCAGCAAAGCACTCACCGAGCAACCTACAGAACTGAAGGGAGATTCCCCTTTGCCCTGCCGCACCCCCCTTCTCAGGGGCCTGCAGACCCTGGCACCTGGGCTGCAGTGAGACAGGTCAGGGTGCAAGCTCCCTGCTCTCCTCACAGATACACTGAGCTTCTTCAGAGACCAGACTGGTGTGTGTGCACATACGCATGTTGTGCATGTTCAGACACATATGTGTGCACATACACACACATGTACCCACACTAAAGGGCTCTCTGCCTGCTCTCTGGGAGTGGCAACCCAGGAAGCTGATGAAAACAGACAGCAGAGGTGCAAAGATGCGGGGTCTGCAGGTCCTCCTGAAACGAGCCACCACATCACACTGTGGCGCTACAAGGTGTGACAGGGTCAAGGCTTCTAACAGCAGACGGAGCCACGTGTGGGAATGCACCCAGGCGACTTCACGCAGTACCTCGGCTCCTCCACAGCACACCAATTCTAAGTAGAAGTCAGTATTTGCACTCAGGCCTCTGCTCTCCCCCGGAGGCAGGAACAGCCATCATGCTTGGCTACCAAAGTAAGGGGGGCAGGAGAAGGGAGACAGGGACGAAGCCCTCCTGACCAAGGCGAGGGGGAAAGAGGTTATGTAAGAGACCCAGGACATCCGGTTCTAATCCCCTGCAGTTCTGATAATTCCAGGCTGCCGAGCAACAGAAGAAATGGGTCAGGCGATGTGCTGTGAAGCTCCCAGGCCGGGGGCCCCTGGCCCCACTCACTGAAAACAGGAATCAAAGAGCTTTCAGTAGGAGTTCCATCCCTCCCTGGTAGACACACACTAATAAAAACGTCAGCCAGGAGGCCGGCGCCGCGGCTCACTAGGCTAATCCTCCGCCTAGCGGCGCCGGCACACCGGGTTCTAGTCCCGGTCGGGGCGCCGGATTCTGTCCCGGTTGCCCCTCTTCCAGGCCAGCCCTCTGCTGTGGCCAGGGAGTGCAGTGGAGGATGGCCCAGGTGCTTGGGCCCTGCACCCCATGGGAGACCAGGAAAAGCACCTGGCTCCTGGCTCCTGCCATCGGATCAGCGCGGTGCGCCGGCTGCAGCGCGCCGGCCGCGGCGGCCATTGGAGGGTGAACCAACGGCAAAAGGAAGACCTTTCTCTCTGTCTCTCTCTCACTGTCCACTCTGCCTGTCAAAAAAAAAAAAAAAAAACAAAAAACAAAAAACAAAAAACAAAACGTCAGCCAGGGACAGAAAGCGGGAGTTCACATTCTTCATTCACATCCAGCTAACTGAAAGCTGCGCACCCCGTCTGTCTGGCCTCTCCCTCCTCTCCGTTTATAACCTTTGTTGTGCAGTCCCACCCAGGCGCCATTTCCTCTCGGACCCATGCCTGCTTGCCTCCTCTGGCTGTCAGCCTCCACCGAGGAACACAAACACACACGTTCTGAGATGCAGAGCCCCCCTCATGGTCCCCAAACCTTGGCCACCTGGAAGACCTCCCTCCCCTATCCCCAGAGGCACTAAGCCTTTTTAACCTGCAAGGCCCATTTCAAATGGCACTCCTCCATGAAGCCTTCTCTGATAGCCCCAGCAGGACGTGATCCGCCAGCATGCATCCCTGCACACGGACCTCCTACTCCACCACCTAACCGCTCTCTTATTACTACCCAGAACCGTTGTCTTCTCTTCTGTTAAATGTTACACATTTCCGAATGGAATGAATCCAGGAATTTTCATATGGGACACTCTCAGTAAAAACTTTAGAATAAAACTTGGTGTAACCGAGAACAGCACAACAGTAGAGGACACTGCAGAGTCCAGCCTTAGCCATTCCTACCCCAAGGATGCCCCTGCCAGGCAGTCACTGCTCCAGAGCTTCTCCCTGGGTCGGCTGAGACTATCAGATCTGTCTTACTGTCTGAGGCTCCCCTTGCCCCCAGTCCTGCCCCCTCCCTCTTATCCTGACACAGGCATGCTCCTCCATAAACCTCTAGCACCCCTTACTCCATCTGTGTTCGCTTCTGGAGGACGAGTACTGATGAAGATACCTACCCTTACATGGTTATTGTGAGAATCCAACAAAGTAACTCATATCACTTGCTAAACTGCAATAGATAATAGAATTTAAATTAAATTACTGGAAGCTGGTGCTGTGGCTTAGCAGGTAAAGCTGCTGCTTGCAATGCCAGCATCCCATACGGGCACCAGTTCAAGTCCTGGCTACTCCACTTCTGATCCAGCTCTCTGCTATGGCCTGGGAAAGCAGTAGCAGATGGCCAAATACTTGGACCCCTGCACCCATCTGGGAGACCAGGAGGGAGCTCCTGGCTTCGGACTGACACAGCTCCAGCTGTTGTGGCCATTTGGGGAGTGAACTAACAGATTGAAGACCTCTCTCTCTCTCTGCCTCTGCCTCTCTGTAACTCCACCTTTCAAATAAATAAATCTTTAAAATAAATTAGTGATTATCATGCTTTTTGATTTTATGTGTCAGTGTTTTCCCCAAAAACTGAGGGACCCATCTTACCTTAATATGGATATTAAATCAATAATTATTAAAGATTTATTTATTTTTTAAAATTTATTTGAAAGGTAGAGTTACCTAGAGAGGGAAAGACAGAGACAGAGGTCTTCCACCTGCTGGTTCACTCCCCAAATGGCTGCAACAGCTGGGGCTGGCAGGGCTGAGACCAGGAGCCAGGAGCTTCTTCCAGGTCTCCCATGTGGGTTCAGGGCCTCAAGCACCTGGGCCATCCTCTGCTGTGTTCCCAGGTGCATTAGCAGGGAGCTGGATCAGAAGTGGAGCAGCTGGGACTCAAACTGGTGCCCGTATGGGATGCTGGTGTTGCAGGTGGTGGCTTTACCAGCTATGCCCTGACACTGGCCCCAGATGCCTACTTTTGTTAAAAAAAAATTAGAACACAACCATACACATTTATTTACGTATTATCTGTGGCTGCTTTCTCACTAGGACAGTAGTTGAGAGGTTGCCACAAAGCCTAAAATATTCGGTCCTTTACAAGAAAAGTCTGCCAATACATTCCAAATGTTTATGATCAAGATAATTGGAGGAGGAGGACAGAACAGAGAAGGTTGGTCATTCTAGTCTTACTTCAATATATGCATTTGAAAAATTAGAGCACTCTTCTACATCACCAAGCAAGTGCTTAAAGTTAACATATCTTAAATCTAAAACCCATTTTCCTCCCAGTAGTCTTGAGAAAAGTCCTTTAATAGCTAACTTTTTAAAAAGATTTATTTATTTTATTTGAAAGGCAGAACTACAAAGAGAGAAAGGGAGAGACAGAGAGAGACAGAGGTCTTCCATATGCCGGTTCACTCCCCAAATGGCTGTAATGGCCAGAGCTGGCCAGGTCGAGGCCAGGAGCCAGGAGCCAGGAGCCAGGAGCCAGGAGTCAGGAGCCAAGAGTCAGAAGCCAGAAGCTTCTTCCAGGTCTCCCACATGTGAGCAGGGGCCCAAGCACTTCCACTGCTTTCCCAAGTGCATTAGCAGGGAGCTGGATCAGAAGTGGAGCAGCCGGGACTTAAAACAGTGACCATATGGGATGCTTGCACTGCAGGAGGCAATGCCACAATGCTGGCCCCAGGATATTAAATAAATTAAAAATTAAAAAACAACCTACCAACATCTCTTAACACTACTGGTTTTTTGTTTGTTTGTTTGACAGGCAGAGTTAGACAGTGAGAGAGAGAGACAGAGAGAAAGGTCTTCCTTTTCCATTGGTTCACCCTGCAAATGGCCACTACGGTCGGCGCGCTACGCCGATCCCAAGCCACGAGCCAGGAGCCAGGTGCTTCCTCCTGGTCTCCCATTCAGGTGCAGGGCCCAAGCACTTGGGCCATCTCCACTGCCTTCCTGGGCCACAGCAGAGAGCTGGAAGGGAAGAGGGGCAACCGGGACAGAATCCAGTGCCCCAACACTACTGGTTTGTAAAAGGAGCAGTTTAACAACAAAAAAGGACACATGCTGTCATATCAGCTCTAACCTTTCCTTTAATAAACAAGACCTTATATGAAATTTCCTACATGAATCTTTTTCCTCCTGTTTACTTCCAGCTGGTAGAAATGTCATCATAGGCTACTACTGTCCCTCTGGTACTTAAGGATCACTGACTTATATAATTCTTTTTTTTTTTTTCAAAGATTTATTTATTTATTTGAAAGGCAGAGTTACAGAGAGACAGAGGCAGAGAGAGAGGTCTTCCATCCACTGGTTCACTCCCCAGATGTCTGCAATGGCCTGAGCTGGGCCAATCTGAAGGCAGGAACCTGGAGCTTCTTCTGGGTCTCCCACAAAGGTACAGGGGCCCAAGGACTTGGGCCATTCTCTACTGCTTTCCCAGGCCGTAGCAGAGAGCTGCATCGGAAGTGGAGCAGCCAGGACTTGAACCAACGCCCACATGGGATGGTGGCACTGCAGGTGGCGGCTTTACCCACTAAGCCACAGTGCTGGCCCCTGATTTACATAATTCTATGATATCCATAAAACAAAGCTCACAAACCAGCCCAGCTGAGAGAAGGCTCCATGAAACAAGGGCTTCATTTTATTTTGCTCATTGCGGCAAATCCCTAGAGCCTGCAGTAGAGTTTGACATATCCTCAGTATGAATTTAAAATGAATGAATTTTAAAACTTTTTTTATGTACTTATTTTCATTTTATTTGAAAGAGATACAGAAAAGACAGAAAGACAGATAAGTATCTTCCATCTGATGGTTCAGTTCCCATATGCCTATAACACCCAGGGTTGGGCCAGGCCAAAGGCAGGAGCCTAGAACTCCATCCAGGTCTCCCCGCTGAGTGGCAACAATCCAAATACTTCAGCCAGCACCTGCTGCATCCCAGTCGTACATTAGCAGGAAACTACATCAGAAGCTGAGGAGCTAGGACTCAAATCAGGCATTCTGATATGGGATGGAGGTGCACCAAGCAGCCACTTAACCACTATGTCACACACCCACCTCTGCTGAACTGTGAATCAATTGATTTTATTGGGTCAAATCCTTTGAACCAGTAAGCCTATGTCAGGAAATACTTGTGTAACTCAAGAAAATAATTCAAAAAAGGAAAGAAAACAACTTGTATAAAACCAGAAATAATAAGACTTTTTCCTAGTATACTCCAGTTCATAAGGTGCTTTCAAGGGCTGGTGCTGTGGCACAGAGGGTTAAAGCCCTGGCCTGCAGCGCTTGCATCCCATATGGGCATGGGTTCGAGTTCTGGCTGCTCTACTTCCAATCTAGTTCCCCGCTAATGCCTGGGAAAGCAGTGGAGGATGGCCCAAATCCTTGGGCCCCTGAACCCAAGTAAGAGACCCAGAAGAAGCTCCTGGCTTTAGCCTGGCCCAGCCCCAGTCATTGCAGCCATTTGTGGAGTGAACCAGCAGATGGAAGATCTCTCTCTCTCTTTCTCTGTCTATACTACTATCTGTAACTCTGTCTTTCAAATACATAAAATAAATCTTTAAAAACAAAAACTTAAAAAAAGTGATATTTCTATGCAGTGGGATATTATTTGACAATAAAAAGGAATGGAGTGCATGCTACAAAGTAGGTGAAACTTGAAAATATTACGTTTAATGAAAGAAGTCAAACACAAAAGGTTATATCTCATATGATTCTATTTACATGAAACACTCAGAATAGGCAAATCCATAAAGATAGGAAATGTATTAGTGGTTTCCAGGAACTGGGAAAAGGATGCAGAGTGACTGCTAATAGGTGCCGAGTGTCTTTTGGGAGTAATGAAAATGCTCTGATATTAGACCGTGGTGATGGTTACACAACTCCATGAATACACTAAACACAACTGAACTGTTTACTTTAAAAGAGCGAACTTTATAGTGAATTATATCTCAATACAGCTGCTAAAAACAATTCTAAATAATTATATGTGTGATTTTCACTGCTTTAATACCAAAACAAAACAAAGCAAAACAACTAAGGACAAAATTCTCAGGATAAAGTACAATCCTTTAAATTTAATGAATTCAAATTTATGAAAAAAAAAAACACGCATTACACTGTCTTTATTTTCACATGTCATCACAGACCAGAAGAAAACTTTGTCAGACACTGTAGACCCAGCAGATCTAGACATTTAAAAGAGGAATTAGTTAGGTTTCCCACCCAAGTTAAGTATAATCACACATTGCTTAACCACAAGGATAGGTTCTGAGAAACCTGTCTTTAGGTGACTTCCTCGCTGTGCAAACATGAGAACACACACACTCCCACACATAGAGACAGCCAGGACACTGCTGGGCCCCGGGTGCACGGTCCACATGGTCCACCTTGAACAAAACGTTGTTATGCGCTAGCTGTGTGAGGCAGTTCAGATGACGCAATATTCATCTAAATTAAGATGCACAGGCCTCAAACTGCAAATGCCCAAGGGAAACAGACGATGAAACAGTCAATGTATTTGCAGTTCAATTAACCTACTTTTTGAATCCAGCTTTGAGAACCACAGGTAAGAAAGGGAGTGACATTTAGCATTTGAAATTCAGTTCTGTCCAATGCTATACTGGCGACCTGGAGGATGTGGCTTAACCAAATCTCGGCTTCCTTCTCAGTGTACTGAGAAAATCATAACAGCACCCTACCTCACAAGGTAGTGGGAGGTTTAAATGAGATCCTGTAAAGCAACACTACTCCGAGTGCATTGTTTGTGGTCTTCAGACCATTGTGGGTTCACAAGGTAAGTCCAGAAACCAAGCATTCGCACTGTAGAACCTCTTTAAACAACGGTAACAGGCTTGGTTTACCTCTGCTGAGACTGATGATAATCATAATAAAAAGTCATTAAAAAAGTCTTATGTTATTTTTCTGATAATTGCATTTTATCAAAGTGTTTTCAGGAAAGTAGTCCTTGGTGTGCAATAGCTTGAGGGGGGACTGCTACCAGGCCCTTTTTCAAGATAACTTGGAGAGCAATGACATCAATCCAGCGCTCTACCCAGCACCAGCACAATATAAGAACTCCCAAACATCAATTTCCTCTCCACCTGCCAGACGCTATGGGCAGCCACTCAAAGCTTAGGCATAAGATAGCGCTGTGCAGCTGCAGCGGCACTGCTAAAGAAACCCAGCTGCAGAAGTAACACTCACATAATAATGAAGCCACAGTGTCAAAGACAAGGCAGTGCCGCTCTAAATGGGTGATAAGGGGGAGCACTTTGAAAAAATTAAGGCTGTTTTCAAGTGGCCAAAGTGGTTTTACCAGAAGCCTCTGAAGGTTGCACAGGGCTCAGGCAGATGGGAAGAGGATGGGCATTTAGACAAGAAGCACCAGAGCAAAGGCAGAGAGGAGGGAGCCACTCTCAACAGAGGAGTTCAACAGTAAAGCAATGGGAAAGGAATTGGAAGCAGCTTTATGGGAAAACTCTGTTCATCAATTCCAAGACTTAGAAGATAAACCAAGGAGCTACTGAAAATGTCTGAGCTGGAAAACAAAATGTTCAAACCGGGCTGCACCTACCCTCTATGGTATCACCACACATCAGCTTAGCCACTCTCACACAGCCTCCATCTCTTTTCCTCTCACCACACTCACCCTCCAAGAGACCACAACCTCAGATCAATCCAACCATCTGCTTCCTAAATGCTGCAACTCAAATCTAAATTCAGATTTGCTACATAAAAACAATAACTGTATAATGACAGGCCACAGATGTATAGTCTCCAACCTGAGCAGGGCCTCTCAGCTTGGGTGAAGCCTATCTTTTTAGTATTCCTGGTGCTCCCTCTTCTCTTTCCCAAGGAACAGCTATTTCTGACTTGTACCATTGTCCTCAAGTCCCTATACTCCACTGCTTCCTCTGCCTCTCAGCTGGTATCTCAGCCTCTTTGCTCTTGGGAACACTTGAGGTCACCAGACATGAACTCTCAATTGCCTCCACCCAAGACTGAAAACACACATACTTCACCCACCTTTACCTCTTTGCTTTTAATCTAAGCCATTCATTTTTGTGATCTTGATCAGTAGTTTCTGGAACCTACGTTGATTGTTCCTCATTTCCCACTTATCTGTACTGGCCCCTTCTGTATACATTATAAGTTGTTCAAAGCTTTCTCATTTGGGGGTGGGGGGCGGGTAGAAATCCAACATATAACGAAACCTGGGGCTGGTGTTGTGACACAGCAGGTCAAGCCACCACTTAACTGAAGGGCTGGTCTGAGTCCTGGCTGCTCTGCTTCCAATCCAGCTTCCTGCTAATATGCTTGGTAAAGCAGAAGAAAATGGCCCAAGTACTTGGGTTCCTGCCACCCATATAGGAGATCAAGATGGCATTCCTGGCTCTCTCCCTTTCTTTCTGATGCTCTGCCTGACAACTAACTAAATAGATCTTAGGGAAAAAAAAGAAAGAAAGAGAGAGAGAGAGAGGTTGGCATATGGCATAATGAGTAAAGCCACTGTGACACTGGCATCCCAAATGGGCACTGGTTCATGTCCTGGGAAAAGCAGCAGCACAAGATCCAAGTTCTTGGGCCCCTGCAACCACACTGGGAGACGGAGATGAAGCTCTTGACTCCTGACTTTGGCCTGGCCCAACCCTGGCCCTGGGAGTGAACCAGTGGAAGGAAGGTCTTTATCTTGTTCCATCTACCCACCCCCCCAACCCCGTAACTCTTTCAAATAAATAAATCTTAAAAAAAAACCAAAAAACAAAAAAAAAACACAAAAAACAAAACACCTTCCCTTGGTTCTGTATTGGCTGTTCCTCCTCTCCCCCTAAGTGCTAATGTTCCATAGACCTGCATTTTTAGTCTTTTTCCCATCTCACTCTATCCAGGTTTCTTAGGCAAATTCATCCTTTTTCACACTTTAACTACCATGTGAGCTCCGTAGTCAGCAAGCCTGTATGTCGGGTCCCTCGAACATCCCATATGTTAAAGCAACCAATGAAGAGCATTCTTCATCTTTAAGTCTCCAAGACGCCTCACACTCAACATGTCCAAAATTGAACGCATCTTCCCCACAAGTCTGTCTGCACTTCTGTCTGGGATCTCTGCAGGACTACAATATCCCCTTTGCTGTTAACATTAGAAGAAACCCAGGAGTCACCTTTTAGGAAAGTTCCTGCGCTCTTAGCTTCCTTAAGCTCCTCTATGTGGCCCCTATCCAGACCCATTGCTGCTGCCTTAGTTCAGATCCCCAGGATCTCCTGCTTAGATTACTCACCGTTTTCTAACCTCCTTCCCTGCCTCTCATCCTGTTCCCTTAAATCTAGCCACAATATGGCTACCTCATTTGGCCATATAACTACCCTACTTAAAACTTTTCTATGGGCACATAAGAAACTTCATAGTGATCGTCCATGGGGAAAACTGAAGGCTATAGCGTAGAAGAAATATTTACCTTTCAGTCTGGTACTACTGTATTTGAACTGTTTTTACCATTAGCATACACTACTATACAAAACTAAAGTTTTAGTGATACCCCCTCCCCACCAAAGCTGACAATACCATGTTCTCCACCGTCTGCCTGCTGGTTACCTTCCAAGCTTCCTGCTCAAGCCACTCCACTGCCCAGAATGTCCTTCTCCCACCGACCTGGAGTCTGTCAACCTCTTATCGTGAGACTCTGCCCAAATGGCACTTCCTCCTGACTTCTCCTTTGTGCCCTACCCAGACTTCCATCATGGTACTTACGTCTCATTTATACCTGATAGTTAAAAACATTTAAACGTCTGTCTCGCTCCATTAGCCTCAGATTCCCTGTGGATAGGACTTGGTTCTTATCCACCTTTGAATTTGCACAGCCTGGTTACTGATCAAAATTTCTAGGGGGCGAGGCTTGGATCAGAATTTTGAAAACATTTCTTAGGTGATCCTATCTCAATCCTCTGTCAACAGCACTAGAACGAAAACTCCTGGGGATCAGGAACCCTCATAAGCGGCATAAGAGCAGGTGACAGTAAATGTTTTACTAAACTGAACTAAAACAGACAGGCCTACAGTTGAGGGAGGAGGGGTCAGGACGTGTGAGGGAGCGTGGACTGAGACCAGGGAAGGAGTCAGGGAGGGCTTCTTTGTCACCCCACCATTGTAAACTCATAGGACCCACCGGCACCTGTTTTTCCTATCCCAAAGGGACTTGCTCAAGAGGAAAAACTCTGTCCGGCTCATCTATGTACACCTGGTGCTGAGCAGTCAGGAACTCAGTAAATTTCCAGAGTTCACAGGGCCAGTGGTAACAGACAGCACCGGAGACGTGACTACTAGCCTGGGAGGGCGGGGTAAACTGGCTTTCAGAGGGTAACTGAGCTCAGTCCCCAGACAAGTTCATCTGACAGGGAAATGAACTCCCAAGGAGAGGGTGCGGCAGGAATAGAGGCAGAGGTACGAACAACCACAACGCAGACATACCATTTCCCTGTGTCCGGAGGTCAAGTGCATATCAAAAACTAAAAAAAAAGATTGGGAGCCTCAGAAAATTATGCTGAGCAAAAAGGGCAGGTGACAGGCGACAGTCAGTACCTGAGGATTTAAGGTGGACTTTAAGTGGCCAAAGATGAATTTTAAATTTAACATGAACAAGCCTATTGACTTTCTATAGAATACTAGTGGCAATAACGAATCCAGAGCCTCAAGAGAAGGAGCTGAATTATGGCTGGTGGTTCCCGCTGACAATTCCAAACAAGATGCTGAGTCGTCCTTAAACTTTAAACCCAAGGGAAGGGAGGAATCCCTTCCATAAAAACCCAAGACCTAAGTCAAGCGGCCTGTGAATTCTGACCCCTGATGTCCACCACGCCGCAAGCCAGCTTTTTTTTTTTTTTTTTAGGGTGTCAATCGGACGGGGAGTCCTTAAGTGCGAATCCCCGGGAACCTTCTGCTCCACTTCCGGGTTTCCAAGCCCCTTCCGGTCCCAGCCCAGCGCCAAGCTCAAACGGTGTCGAAAGCCACCGGAAACAGCTGCGGCGCGCGGGAGAGGCAGGCACTGCGCCTGCGCACCCAGAGCCGCGCACCGCCCCCTGCCTTCAAACCCCGTAGCGGGAAAGGGGAGTCCGCAGCTCCCCGCGATACCCCTGCGGCTTCGAAGGGGTCAGTGTCCGCCTAGAGCCCCCTCGCCACACTCACTCACCCCCTCCCTGCGGGTCTTCGGAGGCCCGAGGAGCCTGCCGCCCTCAAACAGCGGGCTGCAGCATTTCCCGCCACCCGGCACAGCCGACCAGTCCCCGCCTGCTTTCGGAGCTGGGCGGGGTGACCCGGGCCGGTCTACGTGGCTCCGGACGCGGGGGGTTGTGGAGTTGGTGATGAAATGAAGAAGAGGGAAGCGAGTAGTCGGCCTGCTCTTGTGAGTCGGTCTCCCACAATGAACTAAAGATTACTGCGCTTTCAATGTTCTTCTGGATTGTGATAGGAATCAAAAGTCCGATTAAGGGTGAATTTGCGAACGTTCTTCCCCTTCCGGTCAAGTGGACTGTTCCGACGTGTTACGTGGTTAGTTAGAAAAGTTCGGTTGTATTTGGGAGAAAGTGGACAGCGGAGGTAGTCGGGAGGAGTGGTCGTTTGGTGAATGGGATCTGTCGTACTATCGGCTCATTAAAGATTGTGAAGTGTGTAGGAGGCTCACGAAAGCAAGAGATCAACGATGAATATCCGTTGTTTAGTTGAGGGTCTCCTCCCGCCTCTGCTGAGATGAGTGTATTTCCAAAAACAAAAGGAAGATGGGACTAATGACCTACGGAGTTACTAAGCATCGGAATGCAAGGAACCCATTTCTGGGGTATGAGGGAAAGTTAGAAGAGGTTGGAGAAGAAAGCACGTGAGAAAAAAGTGAAAAGACACACATACGAAAAGGAAGACCGTGGAGCTAGGGATACAAGATGCCGTTTGAAGAGTGTTTTGATTTGCTCTAAATAAAACTCTGAGGCTCAAAGCCCTTGCCTCCTGTCCCTCCAGTCTCCTCCCCGTCTGTTTGCTCCAGGCGTCAGATTTCCCTATATTGGCCTTAGGGAGCAATTCTGTGCCATCTTCCGGAAGGCCACAACAGCGGATATGAAGCCAAGAGTCCAGTTGCCTAATTTTCTAGAGTCTAGGCTCGCCGGCACTTCAGGTTGGGAGCTCCCTGGCCCAGGGTCTCCGAAGAGATCCTTTGTGCCAGAATGAACACACAGCCCAGCCAGTGGATGTAGACAGGTTTATGTGGCTTTACAGAACAGCTCAAATCCCAGCGTTCACTTTTCTCAGAGTTACTTCCGCACCCAAGTCCCTGGGCAAGCATCCCTGAGGTTAGCAGGCTGTATACTCTTGTTTACTTCCCTAAAATTTTTGGTACACTTGCATCCTGGTCTGGGGCTGATTCCTCCATTTCCTGTCTCCCCCACAACCCTGGAGAGCTCCTTCTCCCAACCCTTGGAAGGCGTCGTTTCCTCCTCTTCTCTCCATCTGCCTCTTGAGAGGAGCAGCTCCGTGCTTCCCTGCTCCCCCAGAAATCAGGTGCTCACCACACTGGACTGTGGGGGGACACTTTTCCCTTCCCTGACTCTCATGCCCCGAAACTCAGACACAACCACACGCACCCACATTCATACGCACAGTCGTGTTCCTGCACACACGGCGAAGGGAGGTGAGATGGGGAGGAAGGGAAGTTTGCACCAACCAGCTCATGAATGCAACTTGAAAGATTTCACACAGCAAAAGGGGAAAAAAAAACACACACATAAGTTAAAAAATAAAGAAGTACATGCCCCTTCCCACAGTCTCTTTCTTCATCTAAAGGTGGGCTCAGCCCCTCCACATAAACCCAGCAGCTCTCTACTCCCTCTCTGCAGCTGGAACTTTTACAGGGCCTGGGTCTTCAGTTCAACAGGCTCCCCTGTGCCCTCCGGTTGTCCATTGGAGTCACTGGGCCTGGCACCCTTGAGGATAGACAGTCTCTCAGAAACACTCTTGAGCCGGGGGAAGAGGAGAAAGTCGTAGAGGAGGCTGGCCAGACCCCCTCCAATGATTGGGCCCACCCAGTACACCTGTAGGAAGAGAACAGGAATACTCAGCTCGGCAGCACTGAGCGGCAGCCCGCCCCCCCCCCCCCAGCTCTGCACCTGATTCACACAACAGGGCATTGTCTAAGTAGAGATCAGTGTTTGTTTTGATAAGCTCCAAGGTCTACTGCCTGTACTTCCAAACTCACCATTTCTTTTTTGGTTCAGTGAATTATTTTATCCCACACCTTCTTTGTGCATGGATATTCTATTTATTGTTTTCAATTTATACTAGCTTATTTCTTTCAAAAAATTGTAAATTGTGGTAAATACACTTAACATAAAACTTAATCATTTTAACCATCTCCAAATGTATGATTTAGCAGTGTAAAGTCTACTTACACTGCTGTACCACCCATTTCCGGGACTTCTTCATCCTGCAGAATTGAAGCTCTACACCCAGGAAGCAACTGTCTCATCCCAGCCTTTGTTCTATGAATTTGAGTACTCTAAGTACGTCATCTAAGTGGAAGCATATGGTACTTGTCTTTTTATGACTGTCTTATTTCACCTAACATAATGTCCCCAAGGTTCATTCATGTAGTAATGTGTGTCAGAATTCTCTTCCTTTTAAAAATTTATTTATTTATCTGAGAGGCAGAGAAATGAAGACAAATGGAGATAGACAGAACCTCCATTCACTGGTTCATTCCTCGAGAGCCTGTGACAGCTAGGGCTGGACAGGACTACAGCTGGGAGCCAGGAACTCACCCCAGACCTCCCTCATGGGTGCCAGGGACCCAATTGCTTGAGCCATCACTGCTGCCTTCAAGGGTCCGCATTAGCAGTGAAGCTAGGGCTCAAATCTAGGCACTCTGATATGGGATGAAGGAGTCCCATGCAACATTGTAATCCATTAGGTCAAAAGCCTGCCCCAGATTTCCTTCCCGTTAACGTCTGTATGCTGTACGTGCACACCGTATTTCATTTATCCTTTCGCCCACTGAGTGACACTAGCGTTGCTGGAATATTTCCACTATGCATGTGAGTGTACAGCTCTGAATATCTTTTGAATTATTTTCATGTTTGGCTTGCATGTGGCCAAAACAACATAAACGTAATCAACTCTTGCCGGGAACTCAACACTATACCAGATGCCGTGCTGAATGTTTCACACAGAGAACTTTCAACCTGTTTCTCACAGGACTCCATTTTGCAGTTAAAGAAAGCAACTTTCTCTAACTTTTCTTTTTTTCTGTGTCACCCATGAGGCTGGTAAAGTGTTAGAGTGGGGATGGGGCCTGTCTGTGCTCACAGCACATCCTACTCTCGGACAGCAGGAGGCTTCGTCTTCACACTTGGTTGTCTGTTCTTGTGGGCCCCAGTTTTGACATCCACAGATACTCAGTTAAAATCCCTGACTAACAAGAGAAGGAACAATACTTGTACGCACAAGAGCCTCCTTTTCTGGCAAAATAAAGAATCCTGCTCACACAAGCATGCCAGCCTCTCTGCCTCCTTGGCTGAGTGCAGGTACAGTAGCCAACACCTCCAGTTGGCAAGGAGGACCCAAACCTGGAACCTGTGGTCCGCACCCATGCAGAAGGGCTCCAGGATCTTGCCCCTCTCCCCTCACTCACCCAGTGGTTGGTGAAGTTCCGGGTAAGAATGGCAGGAGCAAAGGAGCGGGCAGGATTCATGCCTGCGCCAGTATAATACATCTGAAAAAGACACAGTCATAACTGAGACCCCCGCCGTCCCCCCCAGCTTCTCTCCCCACCACCCACATGGGCCCTGGATGCTGTCTCCAGCCACCAGCAAGGGGGAAAGGGCAACCTGCAGACCTCTCCAGGGATTCCCACAGCAGGGGAGGGCACAGACGCCCCATCCGGGGCCATAGACTCCGGATCCATAGGCAAAGCCCAAGTGCACCCATGACCATGCATTTCTACCTTGGTGAAGAAGGACTAAACACAGCAGTCACAGGGGAGAGGTCGGGCAGGGTTGCGTCTTCTTGCGCTGACAGAGGCCGACAATGTGCATGCGTGTTTGACCATGAGAAAGGGGCCAGGAAGAACGTTCAAAAAGTCTGGAAAGGTTTGGGGGCCTGGAAGTCCTTGAATCGGAAGTTACTTGCAGCTCCTGCTTACCCCAAAGAGGTGCCCCAGGGTGAGGGAGAAGCCAACGGCCAGGGCCACAGAGCCCAGGCGGCCATTCCGCCTCTCGTCGTATGTGGCAAAGATGCAGAGCACGAACTGGAGCGTCAGGAAGATCTCCACCGTGGTAGCCTGGCCCAAGCTCACCCCAGGATGCAGCTGAGCAAGGAAGAAGAAGGGAGGCAGCTCATTAGGGCTGCCGCGGCGTCAGCTCCTCAGGCCTCCCAGACAGGGTCCCCCTCCTGGTATCAGTCCCCTGGAGAGGAAGGATAATAAACTCCCTTCACAGTCATTGGATTCACACCCACTTCCTCCCTGAGGGAGCTGAAGCCTGGTTAGGTGAGATGAGTTTCCTCAAGAACACGCAAGGAGTTCGGAAAGCTGGGACCCAAACTTGGGGGTCTTCATTCTCAGTCCAAGGCTCTGTGCCTTCCTCACCCCCTCCAAACCACCTATGGGTCCGCCCCACCCTGAAACACACGCACGCGTGGCACACACACACACACACACACACACACGTTGTCCCAGACCCAAAGCAGCTGATTCACCTGCCTCAGGCAGGGAGTCAGGGCCACCAAGAGAACCCAGGACCCCAGCCCCTCTCAGCCACCCATTACCGTATTGAGTGCTAGGTTTCCTCGGACGGCAGCTGGGGTAACACTGTACAGCACAGCGGCCCCAGCCACAGCCCCCAGGAGCTGGGCTGCCATATAGCAGATGGCCCGGAGCAGGGACATCTGGGAGCCCACAAGGAAAGCAAAAGTGACTGCTGGGTTGACGTGGGCTCCACTGATGTGGCCCACAGCTTGCACCAGCGTAGCCAGGGCCAAGCCAAAGGCCAAAGCCACCTGTAAGACATGGAGGGGTCCGGGGGCCCAGCGCAGTGAGGCGCCCAGCCCAAAAAAGACATAGAAGAGGGTGGCAAAGAACTCGGCGAATATGGCCCTCCAGAAGGAGGCTGAGCGCAGTTCCCACATGGCAGGGGGGATGGGCACAGTGCCTGGGTCCCTGATACCCCCCTGGTCTGGTCTGGATGGACAGTCCCCTTTATAGAGGACTCTTAATCCCTGGGAGGGGCAGGCTGGGATAGCTGGCCAGGCCTTTTAACCCTTTCATGGCTGTGGAGGGCTGGACCTACTCGCACACATCTGATAAATCTGCTGGATTTCCCCTTCCTTCCTCACCCGGGGGATGAGTCAGGGAAGGACCAAGCAAGGGGGCCTGGAAGACGCTACCCAATTCGTGTAAAAGTTGGGGTTCACAGTCTTGATCAACACCTGTATTAGGATACACCTCCACTCTCCTCAGAAGGCCCATGGGGCTGAGTTCATATCATGGGGTACGGAGCTGTGCAGCTGGGGGCCTCAGGCTCCTCTAAGCCTGCCAGGAGCAAGGGTGGGGGTGGGGAGTGGGTAAGGAGTGGGGTTCAGCAGGGAAGTTGGATAACAAGGGAATTCTTTAGTTCCCTGGGATTACACGGCCATCTCCCATTGGCCAGGCTGGGCTGGAATCTGTGGACCCTGCAGCTCTGGGACAGAATAGTTCTGCTGCGTCTGGCTTTCCCTGAGCCCGCGGCCCCCACCGCCAGCCCATGCCAGTACCTCCCCCTCCAAACCCTCAGCTTGGCCTTTTAGCCCACAGAGACAGATGGGGGCGGGGCGGGGGAAGAAGCTGGGGACTGTGAAAAGGGAAAGTAGTTAAGCTTCGGAATCGGTGAGCGCTTCACCTCCCCTCACTCACAAGGTCAAAGCGGGAAGCAGTGAAAGGAAGGAAACTGAGTCAGGGCTTTGAAGCAATGCAAGGCTCCAGTGCCCTCCCATATACCCATGATCAGGATGCTGGAGTGCTTCCCAAGGGAGAGAGGAAAACGTGGGGCAGGGTGCTCTGGGGAAGGAGGTCCATTTGTGCTCAGGCCTGGCAGTGGACCTGAGACCAAGGGTGGGGGCAATGTGGTGGTAGAGAAGGCCAAACGAGACTTACCAATAGGCTCCACTGTCTCCATGTCACAGCTGGCCATTCAAGCCACGAGCTTCTTCCTGGAAGCACCAGTGGAGAACAGAGACTTGGAGACAAAATCTATAAGGATGGTACCCAGCGTGGCCCCACCCAGTTCACCTATTCACTTATTCAATGAATAAGCAGTGGTATATTCACATATTCGTCCCTCAACATGGGTGGACCACTACAATGACACTTAATGCAGATGAATCTTAGCAACAAAATGGCAAATTAAGTTCCAGAAGACTATAGATAGGTTGATAATTATGTTACAAAGCTAGAAACAGCTAAAATAAAAAATGCCTTTAAAAATATTTAGTTTATTTGTTTAAAAGGCAGAGTGACAGGAAGAGAGAGAGAGAGAGAGAGAGAGAGAGAGAGAGAGAGATCTTCCATCTGCTGGTTTACTTCCCAAATGGTTACAACAGCCAGGGTTGGACCAGGTTAAAGCCAGGAGCCAGGAACTCCATCCTGGCCTCCCACTTGGGTAGCAGAGGCCCAAACACTTGAGTCATCAGTGTTTTCCCAGGCACATTAGCAGGGAGCTGAATTGGAAGCAGAGCAGCAGGGACTCGAACACACACTCTGATACAGGATGCCAGCATTTCAAGTGACAGTTTAACCTCCTGTGCCACGATGCCAGTCCCCAAAATACACTTTTTAGAATACGTATAGAAGATACAAAGATGCAAAAAAGGTGAACACACAATTTAGGGTGGTGTTTACCCTGGGTTAAAGGAGGCAAAGGGATGAGATGTGTACATACATATATACAGTACACGTAGGTTTATGTGGAGCCCAAGGTTCTGGCTTTCCTGTTGGATAGATGGTTTAAAATTATATAAAATCATTATTAAAATAAATAAATTGGGGCAGGCACTTAACCTAGTGGTTAAGACTCCAATTGGCCAGCGCCGCGGCTTACTAGGCTAATCCTCTGCCTGCAGCGCCGGCACCCTAGGTTCTACTCCTGGTCGGGGCGCCGGTTCTGTCCTGGTTGCTCCTCTTCCTGTCCAGCTCTCTGCTGTGGCCCGGGAAGCAGTGGAGGATGGTCCAGGTCCTTGGGCCCTGCACCTGCATGGGAGACCAGGAGGAAGCACCTGGCTTCTGGCTTCGGATCAGCGCAGCGTGCCAGCCATGGCAGCCATTTGGGGGGTGAACCAACGGAAAAAGGAAGACCTTTCTCTCTGTCTATCTCTCTCTCACTGTCTAATTCTGCCTGTCAAAAAAAAAAAAAAAAAAAAAAAAAAAAGACTCCAGTTAACACCCAGGTATCTCACATCACAGTGCCTGGCTCTGAGTCCTGACACCAGCTTCCTGCTAATGCACACCCTCAGAGGCAATAGGTGATGGCCCAAGTAGCTAAGTTCCCGCTACTCAAGCGGGAGACCTGGACTGGCTTCCTGGCTCCTGGCTTCAGCTTGGCCTAGGCTTTCCATTTTGTGAACCCGCAAATGGGGCTTTCTTTCTGTCTGTCTCTCAAATAAATAAATGACAAACAAGTGAAAACCATGTGTAAGCCAATGAGGAGAGGGTATCATGAAAAAAAATTATGTGTAACCAAAACTCATCAAGGACCCCAGTGATAATGACAACCCTTCTTCACCACTTTCTAGGTACAAGTTCAAGTTTTTCCCATCAGACATAAAGTCCAGAGGGCAGGCACCAGGCCCAATTTGTTCACCCTGCAAACCTGATGCTTGACACGCAGCACGCAGTAAATAAACTTGTTGAGTCAGTTAGTGTAAGATCTCTCAGCCTCTAGTCTTCTCTGGGTTGAATAAGTTAATGCAGGCATTGTGCCTGGCACAGAGTAAAGCACTTAAAAATCAGGAGCCATTCGGCCGGCGCCACAGCTCACTAGGCTAATCCTCCGCAGACCTGTGGCGCTGGCACCCGGGTTCTAGTCCCGGTTGGGGTGCCGGATTCTGTCCCAGTTGCTCCTCTTCCAGTCCAGCTCTCTGCTGTGGCCTGGGAGTGCAGTGGAGGATGGCCCAAGTGCTTGGGCCCTGCACCCGCATGGGAGACCAAGAGAAGCTCCTGGCTTCGGATCAGTGTGGTGCGCTGGCCGCAGTGGCCATTGGGGGGTGAACCAACAGAAAAGGAAGACCTTTCTCTCCATCTCTCTCTCTCACTGTCCACTCTGCCTGTCAAAAAAAAAAAAAAAAATCAGGAGCCATTAATGAGAGTTTTATTAAAGGGAAAGTGTTTGTACCCACCAAACTTACAACCTCTTAATTCGGAACAGAAGGGCATCTAATTTAGTTCCTCATAGACACCACATAAAATACTTAGATTTCTTTATTTGTTGTTAAAAACCTCTCCCTGGGGCCAGTGCTGTGGCACAGTGGGTTAACACCCTGGGCTGAAGCACTGGCATACCATATGGGCACTGGTTCGAGTCCTGGCTGCTCCACATCAGCTGTCTGGAGAGCAGTGCCCGGACTTGCCTGGGCCTCACCAACCTTGCCAAAAGCCTTGGCCAGCTGACTGCCACCAGCCACTCTGCTGGGGCCAGTTCAGGGGGTGAGCCACTGTGCCTGGCACGGAGCTCCCACTGGGGCATGAGATGCCAAGGACTACCCATACAGAGATTAGGGCACCAAAACCTTCGGCTGGAACTACTCTCAAAAAAAAAAAAAGGGGGGGGGGGCTGGTGCTGTGGCACAGCAGGTTAACACCCTGGGCATACCATATGGGTGTTGGTTTGAGTCCCAGCTGCTCCACTTCCGATCCAGCTCTCTGCTATGGCCTGGGATAGCAGTAGAAGATGGCCCAAGTGCTTGGGCCCCTGCACCCACATGGGAGACCTGGAAGAAGCTCCTGGCTCCTGGCTTCAGATCTGTGCAGCTCTGGCCATTGCAGCCATCTGGGGAGTGAACCAGCAGATGGAAGACCTCTCTGTCTCTACCTCTCTCTGTAACTGTCTTCAATTAAATAAAATAAATCTTTTATTTGTAAAAAAAAAAAAAAAAGACACTGGCTCTGCAGATAGTTGGGGTTGGGGAGAGCGAGGAGAAGAGGGAGACAAGATCAGGCTGTCTGGGCTGGCTGCCTCAGACCTTCTCACATCCTGCTCTTTGTTCTCACTAACTTGCTGTCTTCCCTTAAAGAACTCAAACAAAGGAGCCAGTTAAACTGCTGCCTGCAGTACCAGCATCCCATTTGAGAACCGGTTTGAGTCTCAGCTGCTCCACTTCCGATCCCGCTCCCTGCTAATATGCTTGGGAAAGCAGCAGACGATGGCCCTGCCACCCACATGGGAAACCTGGATGGTTTCCAGGCTCCTGGCTTTCAAACCAGTAGATGAAAGATCTCTCTCTCTCTCTCTCTCTCTCTCTCTCTCCTCCCTCCCCTTTTCTTCCTCTCTCTCCCTGTAACTCCACCTTTCAAATAAATCTTTTTAAAAATTAAATTAAATTAAATTGGGCCGGCGCCGTGGCTCACTAGGCTAATCCTGCGCCTTGCGGCACCGGAACACCGGGTTCTAGTCCTGGTTGGGGTGCCGGATTCTGTCCCGGTTGCCCCTCTTCCAGGCCAGCTCTCTGCTGTGGCCAGGGAGTGCAGTGGAGGATGGCCCAAGTGCTTGGGCCCTGCACCCCATGGGAGACTAGGAGAAGCACCTGGCTCTTGCCTTCGGATCAGTGCAGTGCGCCGGCCATGGCGGCCATTGGAGGGTGAACCAATGGCAAAGGAAGACCTTTCTCTCTGTCTCTCTCTCTCACTGTCCACTCTGCCTGTCAAAAAAGAAGAAAAAAATTAAATTAAATTAAATTAAAAACTTCAAACAAGTCCCAGCTTCTTAATTCTGTACCTGTGAACCTCCAAGCACCTGGCCCAGGAAGAAGTCAGAAGAACTGCAGGAAAGAATAAGGGAGCAGTCAGAGAAGAAGCCACCCCTTGGGTAGCCTGGGGCTTAGCAAGGTCTTCAACAGAAGGATATTGTCAATAGAGAGAAGAAACAGTTCTCTACCTCCCAAATCTGCATTTTTTTAAAAAACATTTGTTTTATTTATTTGAAGAGAGAGAGAGAGGAGAATCTTCCAACTGCTGGTTCACTCCCCAAATGGCAACAGCTAGGTCTGGTACAGGGTGAAGCCAGGAACCTCAAGCTCCATCCAGGTCTCCCATGCAGGTGGTAGAGGCCCAGGTACTTGGCGTATGATCTGATAATGGCTCCTGTCAACCAGAGATGCTCACAGTGAAGGCAGAGACTCAGCCTTCTGCTTCCTGACCATCTTTGTGAAGCTGTGTTTCAGGAGCCCAAGAAGTAGAGAAAAGTTAAGGGGCCAGCACTGTGGCATGGTGGGTTAAGCCGCTTCCTGCAGTGCCCACATCCCATATGGGTGCTGGTTTGAGTCCTGGCTGCCCCAATTCTGATCCAGCTCCCTGCTAATGCAGCTGAAAAAGCAGAACAAGGTGGCCCAAGCCCCTGCCACCCATGTGTGAGACCTAGATGAAGCTCTTGGCTTCAGCCTAGCCTGGCCCAGCCCCATTGTGGCCATTTGGGAAGTGAACCAGCAGAAGGAAGATCTTTCTTTCTGTCTCTCCTTCTCTCTCTATAGCTCTGCCTTTCCAATGAATAAATAAATCTTTTTTTTTTTTAAGAGGAAAGCTAAAGTGAGGATCTCCATCCCCTAGGAGAAGCAGAGTAAACCAATGAGGCGGTGCCAGTGCTGGCTTTGCAACTATGCCATCAGAATCTGCAAAGGCAGTGCTTTGGGGGAGCTGCCTGGGAA
This sequence comes from Oryctolagus cuniculus, assembly GCF_964237555.1. Lineage (NCBI taxonomy): Eukaryota > Metazoa > Chordata > Mammalia > Lagomorpha > Leporidae > Oryctolagus > Oryctolagus cuniculus. The sequence goes on from NC_091442.1 coordinate 59,232,811, forward strand.
TACAGGGAGTTACCAGGGTCTGCCACCCCTGAGATTACCTAGGACACACCCCAGTTCATCTTCATTTTTTCCTAGATAGCATATCCCACCTTTTTGCTTGAACTCAACTCCATTCTTACATAAGGGGTTCTCTTTAGGGGTTGCAAAAACATTTCTTTAATTGTTTGTTATTTGAAAGGCAGAGAGAAAGAGAGAGAGGGAGAGATATTAAGAGATTGATCTTTCTGCTACTTCACTCCCCAAATGCCTGCAACAGCCAAGGCTTGGCCAGACCAAAGACAAGAGGAACTCCATTTGGGTCCCCCTTGTGGGTAATAGGGACCCAAACCCTTGAGCCATCATCTTCTGCCTCCCTGGATGGGAGCTGGATCAGAAGCAGAGTAGGGGCCAGTGCCATGGCTCACTTGGTTAATCTTCCGCCTTGTGGTACCAGCATCCCATATGGGCGCCTGGTTCTAGTCCCAGTTGCTCCTCTTCCAGTCCAGCTCTTGGCTGTGGCCCAGGAGGGCAGTGGAAGATGGCCCAAGTGTTTGGGCTCCTACACCTGGAAGAAGCACCTGGCTCCTGGCTCCTGGCTTCGGATCTGTGCAGCGCCAGCCTTGGCGGCCATTTGGGGAGTGAACCAATGGAAGGAAGACCTCTCTCTCTCTCTCTCTCTCTCTCTCTCACTGTCTTGACTCTACCTGTCAAATTAAAAAAAAAAAAAAAAAGCAGAGTAGTCAGGACTCAAAACTGGCACTGTGGGGATGTGGGAGTCTCAAGCAGTGGAACCCATTGTACCACAACACCAACCCCCTGAAGAAAATGTTTACCTGTTGGGGTGGGCCTTTGGCATGGTGGTAGCTAAGACATTGTTTGGGTCACCCACATCCCATATCAGAATGCCTTGGTCCTTGTTACCCAAATGGAAGCCCCAGATGGAGTTCCCGGCTCCTGGCTTCAGCTTGGTCCAGCCCTGGCTGTTGCAGGCATTTGAAGAGTGAACCAGCAGATGGGAGATGAATCTTTTTCTCTGTTTCTCACTCTCTGCCTTTCAAATTAATAAATAAAAAATTTATCTAACTATTGATTTTCCACCTTTCTCTCTTTCTGGCTCTAAGTAAGCAGACAAGCAGTTTTGCTTTTTTCCAGTAGGAACAATGGACATGGAGGCAAGATTTGTAAAATAAGCTTGGGTATTTACAAAGTTATTGGAAGTCTTTTAAAAAAATTTATTTATTTTTTGAAAGACAAAATTGCATAGAGAAAGGAAGAGAGGAAGAAACAAACAGAAAGAGACCTTCCATCTGCTGATTCACTCCCCAAATGGCCACAACGGCTGGGGCTGGAAAAGGTTGAAGCGAGGAGCCAGGAGCCAGAAACTCTATCCGGGTCTCTTACTGGGCCAAAACACTCAGGCCATCTTCCATTGCTTTTCCAGGAGCTTTAGCAGAGAGATGGACTGGAAGTGGAACAACCAGGACTCAAATCAGTTCTCATACTGGGACGCCAGCATTGCAGGCTGTGCTTTAACCCACTGCGCCACTATGCTGGCATCCCAGTTCTAAGCCCTAACGGCATGTAGCAGGGATCATTCTGCCTTCCCATGTATTTCTACACTTAGTTGTCTCTTGTCTATTAACCATCAACCTTTGAAGCTCTTCCTAAATCTGAAACCAATGATCCTAAGTGTACTCCCTTCCAATAAAGTAGGCCCTGTTTCTCTGCCCCAGGGAGTGCTATGAAGGCCTCATTAATACTAACAGGGAGCCAGTGGGTCCATCCTCACCCAGCCCAGGGAATTTGCAGATGGAGCTGCTTGTCTTGCTTCCTCCACGGTGGGTCCCAGGTGATCACCCGAGCCCCCTGCAAGGTTGTCCAGGCCTGAGTCACTACCTTTCTGCAGCTGTTCCCCAGTCAGCTCATTACCAACAGGTCCTACAGAATAAACTGAATGTGAGTTCCATGAAAATGCCCACCTTACTGCTGTTACAGGGTTGTCTGAGGATCAAAGACATATGCCCAAGCACTATAGGCATACGAAGCTAGCTGCCTTAATCAAAGCATAAATGAAATCGATTCATGAGGCCGGCGCTGTGGCTCACTGGGTTAATCCTCCGCCCGCGGCGCTGGTACTCCGGGTTCTGTCCCAGTTGCTCCTCTTCCAGTCCAGCTCTCTGCTGTGGCCTGGGAAGGCAGTGGAGGATGGCCCAAGTGCTTGGGCCCTGCACCCGCATGGGAGACCAGGAGGAAGCACCTGGCTCCTGGCTTCAGATCAGTGCAGCGCGCCGGCCGTAGCAGCCATTTGGGGGTGAACCAATGGAAGGAAGACCTTTCTCTCTGCCTCTCTCTCTCACTGTCTAACTCTGCCTGTCAGAAAAAAAAAAAAAAAAAAAAAGACAGAAAAGAAATCAATTCACGAATGAAGCACAGAGAAGCATAGTTTATTATTGTCAGGTGTTGAACCCCCTCTCCGGCATCTCAATAGGCAGTCGAGATGAGATCCTGGGGGACCAGGTGGCCGCCTACCTCGGCTTCCACCATGCAGAATCTCTAGCACAGCCTCCCTCGCAGAATGCCAGGTCAGCATGGAAGCCGGCTCCATTGTGTGGACAGTTTCAGCAGGACAAAGGCCCAGCGCAGCACCAGCCAGCCCAGCAGCCCCTTTGGCCAGCTCCTGAGGCCCCCACCTCCCTTCCCTCTCTTTCTCTAGCTATGCTTTGCTGACTGCTGACTCCTGGCAAAGTCCAGAACAATCGCCAACCTCTGAGTGCATCATCCCTCTCCTATCCATGGTTAAGGGCTCCAGTTAGCACTTGGATCAGACCAGGGCCCCCACGTGTTGGAAATGGGGTAATCTGAGAAGCAGAGTATTAAAGGGATTGGCTCAGCCTAGTCCTGCCTCCTTCTCCCCTTCCTCTCTAGGGAGTCAGGCAGACCAGTGCTCAATGTGGGTCAGGTCCTGTTCTAGGCACTACAGAGGAGTTAGCTCATGCACTGGTCTTCCCACGAGTTGTACCTTCAGCTTATTCCCTGCTTCCTCCAGTCTACATTCTCTTCCTGATGACCTCATCCACACCCACCTCGCCCTTGAAACGTACATCTGTATAACTACAGGCCATTTTACCTGACTGTCCCAGAAACACTCCAGCCTGCATAGAGCTGAACCAATGACCCTCCTCTCATCCCAACAGCTTTGACCCCTTCCCCAGTCTCTCCCATCTAATCAGCCACCCAAGAGCCACCAATTTTACCTCTTAGATAGCTGAGTCTGCCCCATGTCTCACCTGAGAATTCTAGTGGCCTTAGACCCTGTTTGCTCCTATTTCAAATCTCATTCCCTTTGATTCAGTCTCCATGTGCACCCAGCATTATTTTTCTTTTTATTTTTTTAATTTTTAATTTTAATTTTAATTTTTTGACAGAGTTAGACAGTGAGAGAGAGAGACACAGAGAGAAAGGTCTTCCTTCTGTTGGTTCACCCCCCAAATGGCTGCTACGCCAGTGCTGCGCCAATCCGAAGCCAGGAGCCAGGTGTTTCTTCCTGGTCTCTCATGCGGGTGCAGGAGCCCAAGCACCTGGGCCATCCTCCACTGCCTTCCTGGGCCACAGCAGAGAGCTGGACTGGAAGAGGAGCAACTGGGACTAGAACCTGGCGCCCATATGGGATGCTGGCACCGCAGGCAGAGGATTAACCAAGTGAGCCACAGCGCCGACCCCCCAGCATTATTTTTCACTACCTGCCATTTGTCATTCTCCTGAGTTTCCTTCAACAGTTCCTGAATGCCCAAAAGAGTCTAAACTCCTTACCATGGCATACATGGCCCATTATAATCTAGTCTCAACTTTTCATTTTTCTAAAACAATTTTTAAGATTTATTTTATTTATTTGAAGGGCAGAGTTGGGGGGGGAGGGAGGAGGGAGGGGGAGAGGAGAGAGAAAGGTTTTCCATCTGCTGGTTCGCTCCCCAAATGGCTAGGGCTGGGCCAGGCAGAATCCAGGAGCTTCTTCTGGGTCTCTAAAGTGAGTGCAGGGGCCCAAGAATTTGGGCCATCTTCCACTGCTTTCCCAGGTACATTAGCGGGAAGCTGGATTGGAAGTGAAGCAGTAGGGACTCAAACCCGCACCCATATGGGATGCCAGTGATGCAAGCAGCTGCTTAACCCATTATGCCACAATGCTGGGAACAATCAAAATTTTTAAAAAAATTTATTTGAGGGGCTGGCGCTGTGGCATAATGGGTAAAGCTACCGCCTGCAGTGCCAGCATCCCATATGGGTGCGGGTTCGAGTCCCAGCTGCTCCACTTTCAATCCAGTTCTCTGCTATGGCCTGGGAAAGCAGCAGAAGATGGCCCAAGTCCTTGGGCCCCTGCACCCGCGTTGGGAACATGGAAGAAACTCCTGGCTCCTGGCTTTGGATTGGCTCAGCTCCAGCTGTGCGGCCATTTGGGGAGTGAACCAGCAGATGGAAGACATCTCTCTCTCTAGCTAAATAAATAAATACATCTTTAAAAAAATGTATTTGTGAGGCAGAGAGAGACAGAGAGAGAGAGGACTCCCATTCAGTGCTGCCTCCCAGGGTCTGCACTGTCCTGGAGGCAGGAGCCAGGTGCTGAGCACCGCACACTGATGTCGGGCCCAGGTGAAACTGCTAGGCCAAATGCTCGGCCCCAGACCCAACCTCCCCCCTCCCCGCTCTCCTCGTCTCCCCTCCACGACAGTTGGGCAGTAGTGTGCTCCTGGTGGCTCTTCGAACACTCTGTTCTGCTTCATAACCCAGCGCTTTCGCCTCAGCTGTTCCTTCTGTCTTAAATACCCTCCCCCTCTGGTCTGTCAGGTACCGTTCTGTCACTTCCTGATGGAAATGTTAAGGGCTAAGGACTTGCGTGTTAGCAGTGAGGCCGGTAAGGTGTCAGGACGATGGAGATGAGTGTATCAGAGAAAGCGTCAGTCTGTGGAGGGTAAAATAAGACAAGACATGACAGATAAGCTCTTCCCTGAAGAGGGAACACAGTCACAGAGGAGTATCTTAAGTGGCAGCGTGAGGGAAGTGCAGTGGCGGCCTCAGGCCTCACGGCAGGACGGGAGCCCAGGAGAAGCCCTACAGAACACAGCCCCAGAACTTTTCTTGTTACTACCAACATGCAACGTACCCACAGAGCCGGCCTTTTCTGCCCACAATCTCTCCCTCTGGGCACTGGCTCTTGTGCTCAAAAGGAAAGAAATCTCAGTTAAGTGGGCCAGGCTGACCCCTAGTGGACAGAATGAACCACTGCAAGCAAAAAATGCTGGCACAAAAGCCTCTTCCCTTATACTTGGTTATTTATTCATTCAAAAACAGTGAACACATATCCAGTGCGAAGAGAAACACTGAGGCCCTGGGGCACCAAGGACAAAGTACTAAATCCTAATTCTTTTCTTCTTCTTCTTCTTTTTGACAGGCAGAGTGGACAGTGAGAGAGAGAGAGAAACAGAGAGAAAGATCTTCCTTTGCCGTTGGTTCACCCTCCAATGGCTGCCGCGGCTAGCGCACTGCGGCCGGCACATCGCGCTGATCCAAAGCCAGGAGCCAGGTGCTTCTCCTGGTCTCCCATGGGGTGCAGGGTCCAAGGACTTGGGCCATCCTCCACTGCACTCCCTGGCCACAGTAGAGAGCTGGCCTGGAAGAGGGGCAACCGGGACAGAATCTAGTGCCCCGACCAGGACTAGAACCTGGTGTGCCGGCGCCACAGGCGGAGGATTAGCCAAGTGAGCCACGGCGCCGGCTTAAACCCTAATTCTTAAGACTCCACAACCTATCGGGTGAGATAGGTAGCTGCCTGTTTATGGGTTCCCTTGGCAGCCCTGTGGATAAGGGGAGACAGGTTAGAAGGCTGATGCTATGACCAGGGGAGAAATAATGTGACAAGGAGTCAATAACAATCATACGTGTGAGATGACAGAGATGAAAAAGCCAGGGCCTCCCAGGTTCCTGGGCAACTGGCTGGATGTGGGGTGCAGCTCAGAGTCAGGAAATTTAGGAGGGTGAAATTTGTGTCAGAGGATGAGGTCAGCTTTGGACATTGAGTTTGGGGTGACCTGGGAACAGCTGGGTAAAAATTTCCATAGCCTACTCCAAGATGAGATGAGAACCGGCACATTCAGGGTGGTATGGCCATAGACCAGGCTATTGAATATAAATATATAGGGAACTCAGAAAATATAGGGTAGATGTTGCTCCCCCTCTTCGTGGAGGAACGACACTAAGCCCTGCCTAGGCTTCATATCCGAGTCACGGCACCATTATGTCGCTCCCCCTCTTCGTGGAGGAATGACACAGGACCCTGCGCTGTTCTTTCGTCTGCTCGGCCCTCCCCGGGTTTGCTGCTGGTTCTTCCCGGGTTGGCTACTGTCCCTTCCACCTCCGTGGAAGGGCGGTTCCCCCTGGCCACTTTCCCCACTTCCGCAGGGGAGCGGCACACCGCCGGCTGGCTCTCTTGGGGGCTGCACAGGTGTTCCCTCAGATGTTCCTGGTGCATGTTGTCTCTCTCCTCCTTTATAGTCCTCCTCCGCCAATCCCAACTCGGCTGCCCACACGCCGAGTACGCTGCTCTCCTCCAATCAGGAGCAGGATCAGCTCCTGGAGGTCATCACTCAAGTTGGCAAGAGGCAGCTGCGTAGAAGCTGTTTTCTCCTCTCCCAGTGCCATATTGTGGGAGAGCAGATGCATAGAATAAGTCTTAATTCCAGTAACTTAGTCTAGTCCGAGTTGCTCCCAGTTGCTCCCCACAGGTAGAGAGTATTTTTTAAAATATTTATTTATTTGAGAGGCAGAGCAACAGAAAGAGAGGGACAGAGATCTTCCATCTGCTGGTTCACTCCCCAAATGGCTGCAATGGCCAAGGCTGGGCCAGACCAAAGCCAGGATTGAGGAACTCTCTCACATGGTGGCAGGGGCCCAAGTGTTTGGGCCATCAGAAGCAGAGCAGGGGCCAGCACTGTGGCGTAACGGGTAAAGCCGCTGCCTGTAGTGCCAGCATCCCATATGGAACGCTGGTTCTAGTCCTGGCTGCTCCACTTCCAATCCAGCTCTCTGCTATGGCCTGGGAAAGCAGCAGAAGATGGCCCATGTCCTTGGGCCCCTGGATCCATGTGGGAGACCCAGAAGAAGCTCCCGACTTTGAATTGGCGCAACTCTGGCCGTTGTGGCCAGTTGCAGAGTGAACTAGTGGATGTAAAACCTCTCTCTCAGCCGGTGCCGCGGCTCACTAGGCTAATCCTCCGCCTTGCGGCGCCGACACACCAGGTTCTAGTCCCGGTCGGGGTGCCAGATTCTGTCCCGGTTGACCCTCTTCTAGGCCAGCTCTCTACTGTGGCCAGGGAGTGCAGTGGAGGATGGCCCAAGTCCTTGGGCCCTGCACCCCATGGGAGACTAGGATAAGTACCTGGCTCCTGCCATCAGATCAGCGCAGTGTGCCGGCCGCAGCATGCCGACTGTGGCGGCCATTGGAGGGTGAACCAATGGCAAAGGAAGACCTTTCTCTCCGTCTCTCTCACTTTCCACTCTGCCTGTCAAAAACAAACAAACAAACAAACAAAAAAACCTCTCTCTCCCTCTCCCTCTGCCTCTCCTTCTCTGTGTAACTCTTTCAAATAAATAAATAAATAAATCTTAAAAAAAAAAAAAAAAAAGCCAAGCAGCGAGAGTTCAAACTGGCGCTCTGATACGCCATGCCTGCCAGGGGCAGTTTAACCATTTGTGCTACAATGCCAGCCCCTGGAGTAGTGATTTTTGAAAGTTCATTGCCAAGAGGTTACAGTGGACTACTTCAGATGATGTAGTCAGAGTACACCTGAGGAAGACATTAGCTGAGCTCTTGAGAAGGTTCTAGGAAGTCTCTTCCCCACATTCCCCCATATACTAACTCTGAGGCTTCTCATTTGCTTCCTTGGCCCTGTAAATCATATCAATTACAGCACTTAATGCATATTATTACAACAGCCAATATTCTCATCTACTCCCAATTAGATCATAGGCCCTTGAAAGAAGGAATTATTTTGTGAACATGCACAAGGATGGGAGGCAGCAGTTGTAACCAAGAGTACTGGATTTAGGCGGAAGGGGGCACTGCATTGTGGGCACCATCTGCAAGTTTAGTGTCCTGAGCAGTTTTTTCCAAGGATATCTGAGGAAAGCTTGTCTTGCAACTCTGCACCCAGATCACCACAAACAAGGAAGGTTAAAGCTGCAGGAAACTAGTCTGTTTCCTTTTTTCTTTCTTTCTTTTTTATAGATTTATTTTATTTATTTGAAAGACAGAGCTACAGAGAGAGGTAGAGCAGAGAGAGAGGTCTTCCATTCGCTGGTTCACTCCCCAGATGGCCGCAACGGCCAGAGCTGCGCTGATCCGAAGCCAGGAGTCAGGAGCTTCTTCCAGGTCTCCCATGTGAGTGCAGGGGCCCAAGCACTTGGGCCATCTTCTACTGCTTGCCCAGGCCATAGCAGAGAGCTGGATCAGAAGAGGAGCAGCCGGGACTAGAGCTGGTGCCTATATGGGATGCCGGCGCTTCAGGCCACAGTGCTGCCCCCTCAGTTTCCTTTTGTCAATTTTTTATTTTTTATTTACTTGAAAGGCAGAGAGAGAGAGGGAGGCAGAGATCTTCCCACCAGCTGGTTCACGTCCCAAATGCCCACAACTGCTGGGTCTGGGCCAAACTGAAGCCAGGAGCCAGGAACTAGGAACTCAATCCAGATTTCCTGTGTGGGTGAAAGGGACCCAACTAGTTGAGCCATCGCTGCTGCCTCTCAGGATGCATACTAGTAGGACGCTGAAACCAGAAGCCAGACTCAAATCCAAACCCAGGCACTCTCATACGGATTGCAGGAGTCCCAAGTAGCAGCTTCACCACTGCACCAAATGCCCACCCCTGAGTCAGATTTTTTTGTTAACATGCAATGTATAAAGATGTGTATTGCAAGCAGGAAGGGTCATCCCCTTGCCCCCCTTCATCCCGGACAGTCCCTTAACCCTTGCTATAAAAACCCTGGCAAATTGCTTCTTGGGGAGGTATTTTCTTTAGGGAACTATATTCCTTTCTCCATCTCGTTTTCCTGTTACAAGCAAATATTTTCCTCTGAACAAGTCCCTTTTGAGTCGGATTATTTAGCGACAGCCCAAGCGAATGGAACCCTGTGTCTGCTAACAGTCGTGTCATGTAAAGCCTTGTGGCCAGGCAAGGGAATGTGATGCAAGCACCTGAAAACATTTAAGCAGGGGCGTGGCAAGATCAGATGTGCGGCTTCCAAATATTAATCCAGATGTAGTACGGATTCTAGATTAAACGCAGACAGATGGAAGCTGAGACCAGGTTGGAAGATGAGCAGCCCTTGGGGCCTGTGTGTGGCACAGGGAGTTAAGCTGCCAATTGTGATGCAGGTATCCCATATTTATGGGGCACGGGTTTGAGTCCCAGCTGCTCCCCTTCCCATGCAGTTCCCTGCTAATGAACCTGGAAAGGCATCAGAGGGTGGCCCAAATGCCTGGGTCCATGCCACCTTCATGGGACACCTGGATGGAGTTTTAGCTCCTGCCTGGGCCAGGCTGCCGCTATAGCTATTTGGGGAGTAAATCAACAGGTGGAAGATGCTCTTTCTCTGTCTCTCTCCCTCTGTCATTCTGCCTTTCAAATAAATAATTAAAATCTTTTCTGGGGCCGGTGCTGTGGCATAGCTGGTAAAGCCACTGCCTACAATGCTGGCATCCTATATGGGTGCTGGCTGGAGACTCTGCTGCTCCACTTCTGATCCATCTCCCTGCTAATGTGCCTGGGAAAGCAGTGGAGGATGGCCCAAGTCCTTGGGCCCCTGCACCCACGAGGGAGACTTGGAAGAAGCTCCAGGCTCCTGCCTTTGGATCTGCCCAGCTCCGGCTGTTGCAACCATCTGGGGAGTGAACCAGCAGATGGAAGGCCTCTCTCTCTCTCTGCCTCTCAAATAAATAAATAAATCTTTAAAAAAAAAAACTGAGGCCCTCTACTAAGACAATGTCCATGGAATTCTGGGAGGGTAAAGGGTTGAGGGTTAAATTTTTTAGGCATTTAAAGATCTAAAATATCTTCTTTTTAGAAGGTAGGAGGATGAAGGGGTGATGTTGACATTGGGCTGACCAGCAGAACGTTGAGAAGTAGACTGAAAACTTTAGAAGGCAGGGATTCAGAGCCTCAAGCATATCAAAATGTTAAATGCATACTTCATAACTGCTCCACTCTGAACCACAACACTAAGATGCGAAAAAACAAATGCTGTATTGAATTAAACCATCTATTCTTAGCTTTCAGAACATAAACGTGACATTTACAGTATACATTTAATATTCCAACTGTTATACCAGTAGTTGCTGTTCGTCTAGCTGTATTCTAGATTATTCTCATTTAATTTTTACTAAGGCCTAAGGGCTGTATATCATTTGTTTTACAAACAAGAGCATGAAGGCTCACAGTAGTTAAATGACTTGCCCAAAGTCATACAGTGGAGCAATTATTGTTTCATTCTAAAATCTATACCTTAAAAAATATTTGAAGAGAGAGTGATGATGGCACACCCATCCTTTGGGTCACTCTCCAAATAACAGCAGCAGCAGCTTGGCCAGGCTTGAGTCAGTCCCTTCTGTGGCAGGCAGGGACCCAACTTCTTGGGCCATCACCGCTGCCTCCCAGGGTCTGCAACCGTAGGAGCCGTTTTCCGGAGCAAGGCCACAACTTGAACAGGCACTCTGGAGTCGGGCATAAGTGTCCCGCGCGGCGTCGGAACCGCCGGGGCAAATACACGCCTCTAAATTCTATATTCTTAAAGTGCGTGGCTACACCACCTCCCGAGGTCCTAGTTGGAGCAGCGGCCCTCTAGCAAATAACAACGGTAAGTAAACTACACCCAAGATTGGCTGCAACCTGACAGGACCGGCGGAGAGCGCGCCGCGCGCCGGGAGGCGGCGCCTGACGTCATCAAGCCGCGCGGGCGCCGCGCACCCCGCGCTGGCGCTGCCCGCCTGCAGATGGCTGGGGGTCAGGCCGGGGGCTCACCTCGTTCGTCCGTGGCGCAAGATGGCACTGCGCTTTGCACATTCCTTGCGCTGGTGCCGCTGGGGAGTCAAACGATTGGGGGGTGTTGCTGCGGAAGCCCGGAGAGGTAGGGTTGTCAACTTTTATTCTTTTACCTCCGAAATGGCTCTCTGTCACTCCGGGAGCACGCTCCAAGAAACAGCCCGAACCCCGGGTCAATTCCCCTCTCCCGGTTGTGTTAGTCTCGAGGTTCCAAACTGGGGCTGCCATCTGTTTTCTTTAGACCCCGAGAATTACCCAGTTCGAGTCTTTTGGCTCCTGGGGCCGCCCATGCTAAAAGCAACCTCCTCTGCTGCCAGTTTGGCGTCCCGATTCTTCTCGGCTTGCTAGTGATCGCCTGCCTGCCTGCCTGCTTCACGTGGGAATTTATCACCAGCCCTAAGGGTCTAGTCCGTGTCGTTATCCAGTCTTTTTGCTCTACCCGCAGGCGTCAGTTTCAAACTGGAAGAAAAAACTGCCCACAGCAGCCTGGCGCTCTTCAAAGGTGACACAGGTGTCAAGTATGGCTTGGTGGGATTGGAACCCAGCAAGGTGGCCCTGAATACGGAGCGCTTCCGGGAGTGGGCAGTGGTGCTGGCAGACACAGCGGTCACCAGCGGGAGACACTACTGGGAGGTGACGGTGAAGCGCTCCCAGCAGTTCCGGATAGGAGTGGCCGATGTGGACATGTCCCGGGATAGCTGCATTGGTGCTGATGATCGATCCTGGGTGTTCTCCTATGCCCAGCGCAAGTGGCATACGATGCTGGCCAATGAGAAAGCTCCGATTGAGGGTATCGGGCAGCCAGAGAAAGTGGGGCTGCTGCTGGAGTATGAGGCGCAGAAGCTGAGCCTGGTAGATGTGAACCAGGTCTCTGTGATCTACACGCTGCAGACAGACTTCCGGGGTCCAGTGGTGCCTGCCTTTGCTCTTTGGGATGGAGAGCTGCTGACTCACTCAGGGCTTGAGGTGCCCAAAGGCCTCTAGAATGTTCCTCACTGGAGTCGCTAATCATGGTCTTGGCCAGTGTTCTATTAAGTGTCTGAAGGCTTTTTACTCTGCCCCAAGCAATCTCTGATTCCCACACCCCTGCGTGGAGTCCCCTGTGCAGTTTCACTCATCCTTCTCCCTCCCCTGCCCTGTGAAAGCTAGGCATACCACCAGCACCCCCCCTTCCCCCCCACCAACAGCTGCCAATTTCCTAGACCACCTTGAGTGTGTTTCCCTTTCTTTCTTCAGTCTCTCCACATCACCTGTGCCCAGGCCATTCTCAAACTGTATTCTGTCCTGAGTCTGATCTTTGAGCTTTGTTTGGATTTGTTAATCATGGGGATACCTCTCCTTCCCTTTGCTCTCGTGTGGCTTGTTTGTTCTTGGGGCTCTACCAAATCTCTACCTCTGGCTGGAGGAGGTGCGTTCAATGAGTTGCCCCTCTCTCTACAGCGCACAGAGTGCTCTGGCTCCCTTGGTAAGTGCTTTATTGATTTAGTGTGTCAGGGTGGGAACAGAGCCTTCCTTCCCCAGCACCTCAGCACCACAGACCCTCAGTCCAGTACAGCTGTCCTCACCTGGAGGTCATCTTCACCTACACCTCTGACCACCAGCCAGTCTGTCATAATCAATATGACCAAAGGGGATATCTAGGGTTAGTGTTAGAAACTTTCTTGAGAAGTTCTGTATTCATTGCTGCCCTACTTGGAACCTCTAGAGGAAGGAGAGCAAGCTAACCCAAAGCAGTGTCTGGGGTTCTGAGAAACCTGGTGGGGTAGGCAAATATGTCTATGAAATATGCATTGTTTGGGCTCAGTCTGACCCTGTGATTCTTTCTCATTCTACTTTCTATGATGGTGATGAAACTGGATACCCACTGGGGAGAAACAGAAAACTGGGATTAGCAAAAATTATAGTTTGTGTAATTAAACTTTATTTGAGCACAAAATACGTTCTCTGTCTATAAAATTGCTGTTAACAGTAGCAGCAGCAAGTCCTGCCTAAGGGGGCCACATCTGTCCAGACTCCTAAGGCCAGGTGCTCAGGCTCTCCTTTTGTCTTACTCTGTTCACTCACACATGTGCTTGATAGCTGGAGCCCCTCCACCGTGTCTCTTTCTCACGTGATAGTTGCTTCAGGGAGAGGAGGAGGGAACCCAGGTGAAGGCCTGGGGTGGCTGTCACTGGGCCAAGCCATCAGGCTGTGCCTTAAAGAAGCCCACAGTCTCTATGGATGGCTCTACTGCAGGTGTCCACGGAGGCCCTCTTCTGTCCTCGAGGTCTGCAAAGGGGCTGGGTATAGTGACTCACAGAAAGCACTGGGCTGTGTCACCAAATGAATTTCTTGGTGCTCACTGAAGCACTGTAGCTCCATAGCGTTTTTGGTGGTTATAGGTTAAGTGTGTGGCCAGCTCATGCTTAAGCAGGGACTGTCCATGACCCGGGATCACACCATGCTCTCTAAATTTTCTTTGGATAGGGCCTCAGCTTCGGCCTCAGCCTGGGTCTCAGAGAGTACGTAGGAGTCCTGGTAATCTTGGAGCAGTTTGACCACCTCCAGGTGGTTGAACTGCACAGCATCGTCCAGAGGAATGTTGCCCCACCTGGGAGGAAAAGTGATTATGATCAGGTCAAGACACAGACCACGGCTGTTCCCATGAGCCTGGTGGCTTTGAGGCAATGGTGGAGCCATGCCCCACCTCTCCTCTCCCTCCCAGCCTCATCCTACACACCTGTCCTTGACAAAAGGATTCACTTTGCAAGCCTCAATCAGGAATTTAACAACTTCAGTGTGTCCTAGGAATACAAGCAGAAGAAAAATGAGAGGGTACAGTTGCTGAACCCTTTGAGGCAGACCCTTGGCTGCTGGAGTCTGTACCAAGACGGGAGGGGAAAAGGCATCTGGACAAAAACAGTTGCTGCCCCAACTAGTCGAGGACACACTCACACACACACAGTGGGGGTACCCTTGGTGGGAAAGGGTTTAGAATGTTTCCCCTTTAGCCCTTCACATACCTTCAGCTGCAGCAACATGCAGAGCTGTGCGGGAGTCGTAGTCTTTCTGTTCCATATTCATGGCTGACAAGGCAAACCTGAAGGGAGTGGAAAGTGGCTCAAGTTACCTGGCTCAGTCTGGAATCAGTGTCCTTTCTGGAGTGGGGTCAGATGGATATGTTCCAGAAAAAGTAAAACAGTTCATGGCAAGGTCTGTGGGCTCTGTATAACCTGTGTTTTATACCCAGAAGAGATTTGCTCCCATCACAGAGAGATGAGTACTCATTTGTTATCGGCCATTTCAGGCAGGGTCCCTACCTCCCCTCATTCTGCTCCTGACACCCAAGTTAATAACAGCGGCTGTCATGAATCAAATTCTTACCATATGGCAAGCAAGCACTTTAAAAAAAAAATACATCATTCAGATGCCACCTGTGTCCATTCTGTCTCCTAAGAGCTGTGCCTCAGAATTACCTTCGCAGAGCTGAGACATCTCCACTATAGGCAGCAAATAACAGGTTCACCACCGTCTTGTTCTGGAACACAAATCACACCCACTTGAGACTGACTGTGGCTTCCCTGTGACCCTCCCCTTGGAGGCCTGGCCAAAGGCATTGCTGGAATGTGGTGGGATGTTCTCTTCTGAAATACATAACAGCCAATTGGGGTTTTCCTTACCCGGACTTCTCCCCCTTCACGCCGTGGGTCTAACTTCCGTGCGCAGTGCCGCAGGTTGTCATAGTTGTGGAAGTTGAAAAGAGACACCAACCTCTAGAATTGTAGGCCACGGATATTGTATACTCAGACCTTGTACTTAGAAGGAACTCAAAACTGCTTTACTTCAATAGCTACCATTTAAATTTACTGCTCAATTTATTAAGTCCTGTGTGCAAAGCAGCTTACCTGGCAGAAGTTGATGCCCCTGTGGCTGTTCCCGAGCTTATCCAAGGGAGGTGACAGACACATCATTCCCATGACATTGGGTACCACCAGGAGAATGGCCCCTGACACGGCTGACTTGGCTGGCAGGCCCACCTGGCAAAGAGAGTTGGAGCTGAGGATGAGTTGGGGATGTCCCACATCTGGGAAAATAAACCAGTCAGCTATCCCATGTGGCTGCATAGGTGAGGCACACCCTACCTCAATCTTCGGCTTGTTAATTAGTTCCTTTCTTACTCCTGCCCTTTACTTCCTCAATTCATCGTTTCAGTTAGGAACTACTTATGAATAATAACAGCATGCTGGTTGATGTGCTAAAATTGTCATTTAACTTACATTCTGGTGGTAGGAGACAGGCAACACACAGGTTAACAGACAGGTTAACAGACAAAAATAATTTTGACAAACTGGGAAGAAAAATGGTAGGCACCATGAGCAGTGGCCGGGCAGGGCCCACTTGAGAGGGCAGTTAGAAAAGCCACTTGTAGGACCAGCGTTGTGGCACAATGGATTAAGCCACCACCTGCATTACCAGCTGGTTCAAGTCCCGACTGCTCAACTTCCAATCCAACTCCCCAAGTCTTTGGGCCCTTGCACCCACATGGGAGACCCAGATGGAGTTCAGGCTCCTAGCTTTGGCCTGGCCCAGCCCCAGCCATTGTGCCCATGTGGGGAGTGAAGCAGAAGTTGAAAAGTTCTCTCCCTAACTCTCTCTAACTGTGCCTTTCAAAAAAAAAAAAAAAAAAAAAAAAAAAAAAGCCACTCTTTAGAAGTGACACCTAAGCCGAGACACTGGAGGGAAGAGCGGGTAAGAGGCCTGACATCACAGGTTTACGTGTGTGAGGAATGTGGTGTGGTTGATAAACTCCCCTGAGAGCCTCAGCCTAACTGCCTGGAATTAGGAGTTCTCCAGCCTGGAAGCTGGGAGAGTGATAGGCAGGACCAAGCATTCTTCCACTTCTCCTAACTTCAGAGAGCCAGTATCCTCTCTTCTTGGCACTGGGCTCTTGGCAGGTGAGTGGAAGGGCCAGAGACACTCACGTGGAAGGCAAACTGGCCAGAGAAGTCATACATGCCGCAGGAATGCATGAGGCTGAGGGTGTTGCGCACTGCTTCAGCGCTCAGCACGCTCTCGCCGGTGATGGGGCAGATCCCGCCATTGGCAAGGGTGGCTGCCATAACGCTGCCCGATTCACAGGTGACCTCCACGGAGCACAGCTGTGAAGAGAAGGGAGAGGCCAGGGTGTGGTGTGGACTTGAACACACTGCTCTTGGCATCTAGATCTCTGGACAAGTTCCCTAGCTGTGTCTGACGGCTGCCAGAACCAGTTGGAAGGAGACTCCCTCCCGCAGGCCGGAGTAAGGAGGGCAGTGTGTCCTGCTTCCTTGGCCCTGGGCACTGTTTGCTTACCTGGAAGTAGAGATCAAGGGCGGCCATCATGTCTACCCCATTAGGAAAGCACTGCAAGGAGAAGGAGGGGAGCCTTTCTCTGAGCCCTTCACACTGCCAGGGCTCAGCCCCGGTCCCCGTCCCGAACACCCTCCACCAGCAGCAGGAGTCCCAGGGACTCTTCCTCCCAGCCTGTCTCAGTTACCTTCTTTTCCTTGAGATAATAGCCGATGGCATAATTCCGATCCCCAGTCTCCTTCTCTGACTGAAATCTGAGGCAAATACCCAATTTAGTGCTTGGAGTTTGCGGGGTGGGTTTGGGGAGTCAGACGTCCATCACAGATATAAGTAAACTAAGCCCCTAATACCTTCTGCCAGCAATAGCAGCAATAGAGGAAACATTTGACCCTGAGCCAACTCTCAGCAGAGCTTTCTTGTAAAATGGCAAAAACACAAAACCAGCCCAGACTGCCTAGATGTCTAGGAGAGCTGGTGTTTAGCTTGTGGAAAATCTTGGCGAGAAAGGGCTTAGGCACAGGGCATCACACGGCCTCACTCATTACCCACGAATTGGGAAAGGAACAGGTTATTTCACATAGCAAACAAGTGTCAGCAAAGGGGCTCACAGGAAGGTGGGAGGCCAGGGCTCCCCTGAGGCTTCTTCCTCCCGCGATCCTCTCACCCCACAGCCCCCCTGATCCTCTCTCCCGCCCCACAGTCCCCCTCAGCCTGCTCAGACCATCTGAACAGGGCCCTCCTTACGTGGCATTGCTGAACCCCATGTATTCATTCCCAGCCATTTTGTTCAGATACTGCAACACCTGAAGAGAAGAGAAGAAGGGGCATGGGAGGCATTACTTGCCCACAGACCCCTATTAAACACATCCCAGGCTGACCAGGCCCTTGGAACTACTCTGTCTTCCTCCCAGCTTTACCCAGCCGGGCAGGGGATTCAAGGGGCTCTGCTCCCCAAGGCCAGCTGATTCCCACACATCCTGAGATAAGGTTTCTAAGTATGGGCTGGTGCACCTGATAGTGGGATTAGTCAACCACAGAGGCAGCCGGAGGGGGCAGCATGCCAGGAGAAAAGCAGCCAGGGGCTGAGTAGCAAGGGAACTTACAAAGTCAAACTTTTCCGCTTTGTTACAGTCCATCTGCAGAGAGAGCGAGACAGAGAGCTGTCAGTATTCAAACCTAGGAGGATGACAGAGGCAAGGTGAGGAGGACCTGGGGTTAAAATGTTAGACTGGTCTTGCTACTTGGAATATGTTGCATTTTACAGTCTTCTGAAAAATATAATGGGGACCTTTTTGTATCCACACATTATCTGGTGATCTTAGAAACCAAACCAGGGCAAGCATTGGTGCAACAGCTATGACGCCAGGTGGGATGCCCACATGTCATATCAGAGTGCCTGATTCTGATTCCAGCTTCTGCGCCTGACCCCAGCTTGCTATAGCACACAGCCTGGGAGACAGCAGGGATAGCTCAAGTAGTTGGGTCCTTGCCACCCACGTGAGAGTCCTTGATTCAGCCTGGCCTCGGCCTGGCTATTGTGGGCATTTGGGATAGTGAACCAGAGGATGAGAAATCTTTGTCTCTCTGCCTTTCAAATAAGTCATATTATTTTTCTAACTCCAGTCCTGTCCCCAACCCCTACGCCTGATCTCTGTCCCCACTCCTTACACCCCCTGTTACGGCCTTACTCCGTCCCTCTCCCAACTCCAGTACCATCTCCAAGACTGGATGGTGTGGCAGGAATGGGATGAGGATGTCTGTCGTGTATTATTTTACCTATAACTGAAATAAAGCTGATGATTTTAGCTGAGAGTCGAGTCTGATAGGGCCTGTGTAGGTGGGAATGTGATGAGGCAGGTCCCCAGACACAGGGCTGCAGATGGCGTCATCACAGAATGAGGTGACAGGCGGCCTGGTCTCTCTCCCAGACACGTTGCTCCATGTATGTGTCAACTACAGTGTCAACACCACAGGGACTCTGACACCTGCTTCCCCAGGGGAGGGATCCTAACACCACCTTCCCCAGGAGGGGCTGTGATTGGCTCCAGAGTGTCGCGGCCTACACTGCCCCTGGGTTCTTGCTCAAGCCCTGGGAGGCCTACAGCTGATGAGCCAGCCTGACAGCCTTGCTCAAGGCCAACTCACAGTTCCAGGTGACGTGAATAACTGCCCTGGCCTGGCCGTTCACCCTTTCCTCCATGTGTTCCTCACCCACAAGTGGCCAATCAGTGCTGAACAGTGTTGTCCTCCCCCTGTCTCTGGCATTTGGTCCTTGGTCCCAGGCAGAGGTCAGGACCTGCTCACTTTCCTAATGGCCAGCAAGGTCTGGGCTCTAGACTCATGCGTGGGGGCAGGCGTTGTACAAGGTAGCAGTGGGGGAGGTGGTGCAGTCCCTTTTACTAACACCCTCAGTGTAGCCCGTGGGGCCCTGCTGTGCTCCCCTGTGTCTGCTGGGGACCCTCAAAGGAATTAGGGTCCCACCAGTGCTGAACAGATTATGAGGGATATAGGATCAAGGGGGCTTAGGGAAGAGAACCGTTCAGGAGGGTAGGGTGGCACTGACCTTGATCAGGGAGCTGACAACGATGGCACCAGCGTTGACCATAGGGTTATGGGGGATTCCTGGGGAAACAGAAACCACCCAGAGCCTGTCAGCCCTGAACAAAGCCTGCTTTACAGCCCACCCACCCTGAAGGTTAGACTAGAAAGATTAATGTGCCGAGGAGGAAGGCCTGGCCTGGCTAATCGGGAAGGGTGGAGACACAGAACAATCCGGGCTGGGGGCAGGTGGTGAGAGGAGAAGGGGTAGACACGAGTTTGGTCGGAGCCCTCAGCAGTGCTCACCTTCCTCATTGAGGGAGAGCGTGTTGTAGCGCAGGCCACTGGGCTCCTTGCCCACAAATCTGTGCACGTAGTCAGTGCCCAGGGTGCTGATGGCAATGGCATAGGTTAGGGGCTTCACACAGGACTGCAGGCAGAAGGGGATCTTTGTGTGGCCCACGGAGTGCCTGGGGGCAGACAAGTACCATGAAAGGGCCGGCCCTTGGTCATCACCTGTGCCCTGCCTCCCCTCCCTCTCACCCAGCATCTCACCGCTGACCATCCACAGTACACAGGGAGACGCCCCACAGGTCTGGGTTTGACTTGGCCAGCTGAGGGATGTAGGCTGCCACCTGGGCATGAGTGGGTGGAGAGAAGAAAGACACGTGGCTGTGCAGAAGAGGCACGAAGCTGAGCTTCTTGGTCAGGAGAGTCGTCTAGATAAAAGGTCAGATTCTGTCTCCTGCAGGGCAAAGGGGTCCCTCCTGCCTAGTGCTCCCAGAAACACCCAAGCCTTAAGTCTTAGAGGGCCCTATCTTTCTTCCACTCCAATCCTGTAAAGCTCATGGAAAGTAAAATAAATTTTTGGGCTCAACTTTGCTTTTTGGTTTTTATGCTCAGTTACCCTATAAGTCTCTCTGAAAGCTCTGCTGACTACGGTAATTGTCTCCATAAGGACCTAGGGCTCCCCAACCTGCTCTAGGAAGCACCTGTATAGGAACAGGTTTTACTTATTATCTCTCATCTGCTGGATTCTCAGCCCCAGAAAATCTCTAAGAAAGGGGTGTCTGGCCCAGAGCCCTTGCCCTTCCCTTGGTCCCCTGGTCCTCACTTTGCCTCCAGTGAGCTCTTTGGCATCCTCAAAGATGCGATCCACGTGGCCCGTGAACTCCTCAAAATCAGGAATGACAAACTTCTTCCGGAAAGCCTGGGTCAGGAGCACAATGTTGCTGCTCACACACCTGGATCCCAGACACGACTGGATTAGGGGACTGGAGACAGATGCAGCTGGGACTCACGCTGGAGCCGTGGAAGTTGGGAACAAAGAGGTTGTGAGCAGCCATCGGGTTTGGGACCATCGGCTGTGTGACCTCTGACATGTCAGCTTGTCTTTCTAGCTCTTAGTTTCCTCGCCTCTGAAATGAGCTTGTAATTACATGGGAAGATGTCCCACCACATAATGTCTTGGGATCAGAAAAACCAGCACAATACATACAGTCTTTCATGTTCATGTTAAAAATCCTAAGTCATAAATTACATATATTCACATAAGTATGTAAATACATAGTGTACTATCAAGAAGTCACCCCACTAATCTTAACAGTGTTTACTTTGGGGAAAGGGCCCAGGGATTGGGAAGACAGGGAAAGGGGACTGTTTATTTCTATATTTTTGAACTTTTATAAAGAGTATCCACGTATTGTGTAATAAATAATAAAGTGAGGGCTTGAAGTACATGACCCCGAAGAGCCTTTCCTGCTTGGAAAATCTGCGTCCACAGAGTAGTTTTGCAAGTAGTGCTCCTGTTTCTGGGGCCCTCACTTTTGGAAGAGATCTCGATCCAAGAGGCCACCGCTGCTGGACTCTCGAACCGTGCGGCGCATCTGGTTCATGCAGTCCCGGAGCCGGGGGTCTGAGGTCTGCAGCCCAGTGGCCTTCAGTGCCTTTAGGAGAAAGAAGGGGCCTGGTAAAGTCAAGCTCCAACAATGCTCCTTTCACCTACTAATTAGCTCAACCCCAATGACTACAATAGGTGGAACAAATGGAGGCTTAGAAAGGAAGGGAGGTAGCAGCTTTGAAGTGGTTTCCTGTCACTCTCACCAGCCGCTGGGTTTTTAAATCTTGGGGGGAGGGTGCCCCAAATTTTTATATCTTGCAGCCCTAGGGCAGAGATGGGATCCACTTGTCTACCTAGGCATCTGTCATCACCCATCTGTTGTCTCCGTCCTCATAGAGCAACCCGTTAGCTGCCCTGGACTTGTCCAGTCTTCCTTTTTCCCACTTCCCAGAGACTGTATGGAATGCGGGGTCTGAACAAGTAGAGGTCAACTTACGGTGGTGAACTTGTGGATCGGAATGCGTTCCTGTCCCTCGGCAATAGTGTAGAAGAGCAGGTCCCCCAGGCGGGACAGCATGCCACTCTGTGATGCATCCCTGTTTGGGGCAGAGATGGGGGAGGAGGGCAGGAGCCTGAGGACCACTTCCTGCTGCTCCTCCTTGTGCGTGAGCTTGGCTGTCCTCAGGCTGTGCCTCCTCCCTGGACTCTCTGAGCTCTCCCCAGAATTCCAACTTTCACATCTGTCCTAAGAAGTTGTAAACCTTGCTCTCCAGCTTTCCTTCACTCCTAACCTTCAGCCTTGTAAACATCGCCAAGGCTAGATTTCCCACAGGCACTAAAAACACATCCAGATCCGACTTATCTCACCTGCCTAGGGTAATAATAGCATTAACACCTACCCGGTGCCACGCTGGAAACACAGAATCATTTTGATAGTCCCACACCTTAGGTCCACGTTCAGTTGGTTAACAACATGGAATGCATATACCACCATAATGTCTCTCAAGTCCACCATCTATTCTCCTTTCCCCTGTGCCAGCTGGGTGCAGTAGAAAGAACCAAAGTTTATTGTTGATTGCATATGGCCTTGGGTAGGTCACTCAAGCTAGCTCAACCTGCTTTCTCATCTGTAAAGTAAGGGTGGGGGGCATGACTGCATCACAACGGCGATGTGAGGCTTAACTAAGATAATTCTGTGGAAAACTGACAAAGTACATGCTCGGTATATCATGCTTCTTTATCATCAGCTCATTTGTTTTTTTTTTTTTTTTTAGAAAATAAAGCTCAGAGTGGTAGAATCATTTGTTCAGTTATTAGCTGGTTAATGCAGTGATTAGAGTACAAGTGCTCAAAATCCAGGTCTCTTCTTTTTTAAAAAAAATATTTATTTATTTGAAAGAGAAAGAGAAAGAGAGAGAGAGAGAGAGAGAGAGAGAGAGAGAGAAAGAGACAGGTCTTCCATCCACTGGTTCACTCCTCAAATGGCTGCAATGGCCAGAGCTGGGCCGATCGCAAGCCAGGAGATTCTTCCAGGTCTTCCATGCAGGTGCAGGGGCCCAAGCACTTGGGCCATCTTCCACTGCTTTCCCAGGCCACAGCAGAGAGCTGGATCAGAAGTGGAGCAGCAAAGGACTCAAATGGGCACCTATATGGGATGCCAGCACTTCAGGCAGCGGCTTTACCCACTACGCCACAGCGCCGGCCCCTCATCAGCTCTTTATTGTCTGTTACCAAATCGCTTGACTTCCAATCCATCATCCACCAACATGCCAATTACCTTTCTAAAATTCAAATGTAATTTCTGTGCTTAAAAACTATTGGTATGGCCGGCGCTGCGGCTCACTTGGCTAATCCTCCACCTGCGGCGCCGGCACACCGGGTTCTAGTCCCGGTCGGGGCGCCGGATTCTGTCCCGGTTGCCCCTCCTCCAGGCCAGCTCTCTGCTGTGGCCCGGGAGTGCAGTGGAGGATGGCCCAAGTACTTGGACCCTGCACCCCATGGGAGACCAGGAGAAGCACCTGGCTCCTGACTTCAGATCAGCGCGGTGCGCTGGATGCAGCGGCCACTTGGGGGGTGAACCAACAGCAAAAGGAAGACCTTTCTCTCTGTCTCTGTCTCACTGTCCACTCTGCCTGTAAAACAAACAAACAAACAAACAACTATTGGTATGCCGGCGCCGTGGCTCACTAGGCTAATCCTCCACCTGCGGTGCCGGCACCCTGGGTTCTAGTCCTGGTTGTGGCGTTGATTCTGTCCCAGTTGCTCCTCTTCCAGTCCAGTCTCTGCTGTGGCCCAGGAGTTCAGTGGAGGATGGCCCAAGTGCTTGGGCCCTGCACCTGCATGGGAGACCAGAAGCACCTGGCTCCTGGCTTTGGATCGGCACAGCGCGCCGGCTGCAACACACCTGCTGTAGTGGCCACTTGGGGGGTGAACCAACAAAAAAAGGAAGACTTTCTCTCTGTCTCTCTCTCTCTCAGTGTCTAACTCTGCCTGCCAAAAAATAAAATTTAAAAAAATTAAAAAAAAAAAACTATTGGTAGGGGCTGATGGTGTGGCGCAGTGGGTTAAGCTGATGCCTGCAACATTGGTATCAGTTGCAGTTCACAGGTGCCAGTTTAGAGTCCTGATTGCTCCACCTCTGATCCAGCTCTCTGCTAATGTGCTTGGGAAAGCAGCAGAAAATGACGTAAATACTCAGGTCCCTGTACCCACATGGGAGACTTGGTAGGAGCTCCTGGCTCCTGTCTTCAGATTGGCCCAGCTCCAGCTGTTGTTGCCATTTGGGGAGGGAACCAGCTGATGGAAGATCGATCTCTCTCTCTCTCTGTTTCAAATAAATGAAAGAAAAAGAAGAGAGAAAAAGAAAGAAAAGAAAAGGAAAAGGAAGGAAGAAACTAATTAGGATGCCAGTATCCCTTATCAGGGTGCCTGGGTTCAAGTCCCATTTCTGACTCCTTATTCTACCTCCCTACTAACACAGAGGACAACAGTAATGGCTCAAGTAATTGTGTTGCTGACACCCACTTGGGAGAACTGCATTGAGCTTCCCTGCTCTTGGCCTCAGCCCTGCAGAGTTCTGGCCATTGCGGACACTTAAGGAGTAAACCAGTAAAAGGGATTGCTCACTCTATCTCTGCATCTCAAGCAAATAAATAAAATTAAAAAGAAGAAACACAAAAAACGTTGGTTACCTCTATACTGCCTACACAACTAAGTTCTAAGTTCTTCTTTCTTGGTATGGGCATTTATTTATTTTTAATTTCCATCTCTGAATTTTCCTTTTTTTTTTTTTTAAAAAAAAGAATTATTTATTTGAAATGCAGGCAGTCAGAGAGGGAGAAACTGAAAGAGATCTTCCATCTGTTGGTTTACTCCCCAAATGGCTGCAACAGCCAGGGCTGGGCCAGGTCACAACCAGGAGCCTGGAACTCCATCTGGGTCTCCCATGTAAGTGGCAGGGACCCAACTATTTGGGCCATCATCTGCTGCCTTCCCAGGCACATTATCAGGAAGCTGGGTTGGAAGCAGAGTAGCTGGGACTTGAATGGACACTTGACATGGGAACTGGCACTCTGATAATGGGGCGCTGGCACAAGTGGCAGCTTAACCCACTGTGCCACAACATCGGCCCATTAAGGCTCTTTAAAATCTGCCAACCTTCCTTTCCTATTCCCCATGGTGCCCCCCACCAGTAATGACAGACTGCAGATGGCGCCCCAAAAGGCTTCCTGGCCTTTGCTTACGTGGTAATGCTGCATGGAATCACCTTCACCCAGCACGATCCTGCTTGTCCTTCAAGGTCCCTTTCAAATGTCACCTACTCCATAAAGGCTTCCTCAGACCTCCAGATTTTGCTTCTGCTACTGTGCGACCATTGTAGTGTCAGGGCAATCTCCCTTGCTCCACTGTTAGGTCTTTGTCTCCCTAGCACTGAGCAAAGTCCCTAGCACACAGTGGGTCTTCAGTAAGAATTACCAAGTAGCATGGCTAGGAAGGCCCTACTGGCTTATAACACCTAAAATTCTAGGTACTGAAGACTTCTTGGTCTTCAAGAGTTATCCTATTAATATAACCAATTTAGAGGAATTATTTTATCAGTTCATTTCCAAATATGATAGCTAATTAAGACCCATAAAAATCCTTTGAATCAATGATTTGACTTCCAGTAATTTATCCTGCAGGTATACTCACATACTTGCAAAGTAACATATTCACAATTACTCACTGCATTGTTATTAAGATTGGAAACTGTGCATCAGTAGAGAATTGGTTAGGTAAATTATGGTATATTCATATAACAGATATCATTCAGTATAAAATAAGAAACTAGGTAGTGCTATATTGATATGTAATTATCTCTAAGATGTAACATTAACCAAAAGAAGAACATTGTAAAACAGTGTACATAGTATGATACTACTTATCTTTAAGATGGAAAAATACACTTGCTTATTCAGGCACAAGGTATTTCGGAAGGATGGACATACAGAAAACGGGTAAGAATGACTCATCTTCCTTAAGGAAGATTGGTTTAAATAAGTTGTGATACCTCAACATTTTTTGGCAGCTATTAAAAATGCCAAGTGACACACACATAAATTCAATGACAGTAAAAGCTGTTGAGAAATAGAAAAGATAGGCTACCAAAGAACATGAATATTAGGATGCCATTTTTGTTAAATTACATGCATACACGTACATGTATAGGCTATATATGGGTATATCATTATTAATTGATTATCGGTAACACTGAGATCTTTATTTTTTCCTTGACACTCTGTATTTATCTTGGTTTTCTCTTAAAATTAGAAACACAATAAAGCTAAATATTTAAAAACAAAACAAACCCAAACAAAACAGTGAACCAAATCGCAGCATCTCCATTTTGCTGCCCTCCTTTGCTGTCGGAGCCCACCACCCTGGTGTTCTCACCCGCTTCTGCCCAGCGGGCACCAGTCCCAGGCCGTGAGAGGTTCCCTGGGGAAACGGGCAGCCACAGAAAGTAGAAACAAGTCCCCTACAGACATCCAGCGCTGGATTCCCCTGGACAAGGAGATGGGGAGGGAGGCAAAACTAGGGGTACCTCTAGCTCCCCCACAGAAGGTTTGGAGAGGGAGGAAGGTGAAGTCTTAGCTGTATCCCAAAATTACTTCTCCCCTGGTGATTGCTAGGGCGGACGCTGGAACAGGAGGGAGAGGGCTTACCCTTTTAATGTTCTATATCTCTGAGAAGAGGCTAATGGCAAAACTGTGGCATAATAACGATTATTAGTAATAAATATCTGTTGGTCTGTTACGGTGGAGGACAGGGACTTCACTGATGGTGAGGCAGTGTGCTGTGTCAGCCTGCCGACTTTGATTACGGTGTGCCTATGTTTCCCAGCGTCATTAGGTAAACGGCATTGACAGGGGAGATGGCCGGTTCCTGTTCCTGTATCACAGATGGGGGGCCACTTGGACAGTGTCTAGCTGGCCCTCTGGGAGGACTGGATTTCAAGCTCAGGGGAAAAAAGAAAAGGCTCCATCACCCAGAGTTCCTGGGTGATGAAGGAGAGGGAGGATCAGCCTCACGGAGGAAGAAGCGCCCACGGAAAGAGAACCCTTTAAATCAGGGAGCCCGAGCAGTAGGAACAACCGCACTGACCTGCCCTAGCCAGGGAAACCTGCGTCTCAACGATTTTCCTCATTAGAACTGGTCTCATCATCATCGACAACCGATTTGTAAAGCCGCCCTTATTCTATATATTAGGGGGCCCTGTTACGCATCCATCGGACACACACGCATGTACCATAATACCCACGCATCACCCATTACCTGCCGAGGACACACAGCCCCAAGTACGCCTGCACCCGAAGCAGGAGGCTATTCCAGACTCACGCATCCCCCCAAAACACACACGCGGCGCGGGTAGGTGAGGGAGGGTACGGGTGGGCGCGCGCGCGCACGCGGCCCTGCACTCAGACACGTGCACCACGCCAACACTCCAAACCCACTGCGCCCCTAGCTGAATACGCACCTTGGACAGGCATCATCCCGAGGACCGACCTGCCCAAACGCCCTCCCGGGCGCACGGCAGTTAACCGCCCGAGCGCGGCGGACCCAGAGCCCCAAATCTAAAGGGAAAGGCATCGCAGGCTACTGAGCGAGGAAAGGGGGAGAAGAGATGCGCTCCCTGGGGAAGGGGACGGTGGGAGTGGGAGCGAGCCTGTCCCCGGCCCCTGTCCCGCGAGCCTTACTCATCCTGGCGCTGCGGCTGGTGGATGTGCGGCGGCTCTCTGCCCTGCGCCGCGGCCTCACTGAAGTGGTGCCGGACGCCCCCGCCAAGGAGAGGGCTCCGACTCGGGTGACCCCAGCCTCCCCGCCGGCAGCGGCTGCCGGCCCTGCTCAGCGCGTTCTGCAGAGCCCTCATGGAGCGCATGCCCCTCGCGCGCCGCGGGCTCTGCCGAGCGCCCCGGCTGTGTCTGAGCTGCGGGCGAGAGCGACGGGCGGAGGTGGCGCGGGCGCTCTGGGATGGAGCGCGAGGCTCGGGAGATGGGGGAGAAGGGCCCGGTGGGTGGGGTTGGAGCAGGAGGAGGGGCCAGTCCCTTTCAGGCTCGGGCCGTGGCCAGGTGCGCCAGTTCCACCCAGACGAGGAATGGTTGGGGAGTGCAAGGGATAAGGGAGGGTTGCGGCCTGGGGGTCTAGTGGGCAAAAGGCGGCGGACGGTGCCGGGGAATGGGGGAGGGGGGAAGCTGTCGGGATGGACGACGCCCAGGCCCAATCCTTAACGAAGTCAAAATCTTTGGGGCGGGGAAAAGGTGAGGCTACCCAATAAG
The DNA here is from genome assembly GCF_964237555.1 of Oryctolagus cuniculus. NCBI lineage: Eukaryota > Metazoa > Chordata > Mammalia > Lagomorpha > Leporidae > Oryctolagus > Oryctolagus cuniculus. The sequence continues at coordinate 59,260,392 of NC_091442.1, forward strand.
AACAAGGAGGCGAGAAGGGAGCAAAGCCCCGTGGATTCGTCCGTGCACGGGCCTTTAAGGTCGGCGGTGCGTGCAGGCGCTCAGGGCGGGAAAGGCGAGGCTGAGGGCTGGCGAGGCCCTGGGGTGTCACAGGGGCCCAACCCGGGAAGGATGATGGAACTCTCGGGTAGAGAAGCGGGCGCTGCCTCGAGAGAGAAGGCTAGGAGTGGGCCCTGTTCAGAAGTCACTTAACGGCCTTCGACATTTCGAAGGCCAGAACCGGCCTTCAGTTGCCCGCCCGTCGCTGGGCGCGGCCTGGAGGCCGAGCGCAGGCTGGTCACCGACGCACGGGGTGGTGCGTGCAGAGGCGGATGCCCGCCGCGGAGCCGCGCAGCGACAGCTGAGAACGCCCTAGTGAGCCGCGGGCCGGCGAGGTGGTGGTGGCGGTGAGGACGCCCGTGTTCCGGATCCGCCTTTCCAGAATTTACTTGGTGGCTGTGTAGGGTTCGTTTTCTTATTTGTAGAGTTAGGACATGAACAACCTGGCAGCGGACACAAACATTTTATAAGCCCAAGTTTCGGTCGCTTGCCCTCGTCTTCGTCGAGAGCCGATAGGGGGCGGTGCACAAAAGCTGTGGAAGCCACGCACGTGCGAGGGTTTTGTCTTCTGCCACTGGGAGAACTTTCACCTTGCGACTGCCTCTGTTTAGTAAGAACTCATTCTGTAAATACTAGCCGTTACTGAGTGCGTGCCAGCCGCCAAGATGGCTTCTCTCACGCCACAGACCCACCTACTAAGCAGTTGTTACTAGCGACGGTTTGAAGGTAAGGAAGCCGAGACTCAGAAATTAGGACTTCTTGGAGGAGAGAACTCGGGCTCGTAAGGACAGAGCCAGAAATTAGACCCAAGTCTCCCTGACTGCAAGACGGCTCTCTCCACCCCAGAAATTAACGATCGAGTGGAATTACCCTGCGAGTAATGAGGCCTCCCCTGAAATATTTTACTTAGGGGCATTATGGTAGGCAAACTGCCTTTTGAGGCAGCTCTGGCTGTATCACAAAGTTTTCTTGTCACTTTTGGATTACAATAAACCACAGGGGTAACCGTGGGAAAATGAAGTGTCAAAACCAGACTCCACTGTGTTCTGTGGCCAGGCGGCTCTCCTTTGCATTGGTTAGGGTTGGAGGGTTTATTTGGTTTGAAATCAGTTGGAGTGACCTTTCTCTTCTGTTTGTTTTTCCCTTCTGTAGGCATTCTCTGTTCTGTCAGTGGGACTGCCTTTAATTTCGGGGACTCCAGCTTGCTGTCTCGCGGGTGGCTTTGCCACAGAGGCAAAATTCGAGTCTTAGTACTCAATCCAGTACTGGTTTCTCCATATGTAACAAGCTCTTTTTATCCTTGTTCGTTAGGAGTATTACTATTTCTATGAAGCACTTTGAATCCGTTCAAGAGGAAAAAGACCATATGTTAAGGAATTTTTAAGTGTTGCTCAGAAGTTATTTTCTTTTACTTCCTATCCCTGCTGCATTGGATCAGCTTTAGTTATAATCAGCGCTGAAGTTCCTCTTTTTCTCCTGCACTCTTCTGCTAATAGGAACCAGTTGAGAGTGAAGGAAACACACCTGTAGACGATAGAAGGTTCTTTTTTGTATAGAGAACTGGCCCCAGCTGCACTTTGACCCTTGGACTGATTGTGCCTCCTCTCCAATATTGCTGCCTTTGCAGGAGGATGGAGCAAGAACGGGGAATCGGGAGGCCCTTAGCACTGTGCAAAGTGTAAGAAATTCAAGAACAAGTTGGTCATCTCAGGTGATTCAAACTTAGCAGGGTCAGGTCCTGTTTTGCTTTGTTTTGAAAAGGGCTCTTCTGGTTGAATCAGTGCTAAAGGATTAGCCAACTGTGACGTGGGTAGCTGGAAGTGAGAGTTTTCATGAGTAAAGGAAAACCCTTCCACGTGTCTCTATTATTGGCTTTTTAGATTAGTCCCTGGCTGTGCCAGAGTTCTGTGGGGGAATGAGAGAGAGCTGGTTTTAATGATTTTGAATCCTTAAATAAGAAAAGCTAAATCCTCTGTGGGCAAAACTGGGAATTTGATGTTTGTGTTTGGAGAATGATTTAGAGACTCATTTGTTCTATAAAGAACTGGAATGTTAATTAGTCAAAATGGAAGATTGTTTCTTTTTTTTTCCTGTTAATCTTTGCTAACAGTTCTCTGGTGCAAACTCCTTCCTGCCTTAGTTCCTCCATTTTTGTAAAATATAAACTTATATTTTATTGGATAAAAAGTGAGTGTGGGAGGCCGGCGCCACGGCTCACTAGGCTAATCCTTCGCCTTGCGGCACTGGCACACTGGGTTCTAGTCCCGGTTGGGGCGCCGGATTCTGTCCCGGTTGCCCCTCTTCCAGGCCAGCTCTCTGCTGTGGCCAGGGAGTGCAGTGGAGGATGGCCCAAGTGCTTGGGCCCTGCACCCCATGGGAGACCAGGAGAAGCACCTGGCTCCTGGCTTTGGATCAGCGCAGTGTGCCGGCCAGGGCAGCCATTGGAGGGTGAACCAACGGCAAAGGAAGACCTTTCTCTCTCTGTCTCTCTCTCACTGTCCACTCTGCCTGTCAAAAAAAAAAAAAAAAAAAAAAAAAAAAGTGTGGGGAGCTCTGACATAATCAGTGTACATTCATTTAGCAGACATTTTATTTGTTTTCCTATAGTGTACGAGGCCCAGAGCTGAGGAATTCAGAAATTTTGAAAAATATATAAATACCTAAACAAACTTGTGTTTTTGACTTTTGGGAAAAGTGAGAAAACTTACAGCATCCTTCACTGGGAATTTTAAATATAATGTCGGAATATGCTGAAGGAAACCCAAAGAAAGAATAGCTAACTAAGCTGGGATGAAGGGTAGCTAAGACAGGTGGGAGGCCTTGGGGAATGTTGGGTGACAAAAGCCAATTCTGGGGGGCTGATGCTATGGCATAGTATGGTAAGCTTCGCCTGCAGTGCCGGCATCCCATATGGGTGCCAGTTCCTGTCCCAGCTGCCCTTCTTCCAATCCAGCTCCCTGTTAATGACCTGGGGAAGCAATGGGAAGATGGCCCAGGTGCCTGGGGCCCCTGCACCCACATGGGAGAACTCAGAGGGAGCTCCTGACTCCTGGCTTCAGATCAGCCCAGTTCTGGTCATTGCAGCCATTTGCAGGGTGAACAAGCAGATGGAAGACCTTTCTCTCTTTTTCTCTCTCTGTAACTCTGCCTCTCAAATGAATAAAATCTTAAGAGCCAATTCTGATTTATTTGAAAAGCAGAGGGAGTGATAGAGATCTTTCATCTGTCTGCTGGTTCACGTCAGGCTGAGCCCAGAACTCAATCCAGATCTTCTAGATGGGTGAAAGGAACCATCTACTTGAACCATCACTCCTACCTTCCAGGGTGCATATTTGTAGGAAGCTGGAATCAGGAGCAAAGCAGGCATCCCAGTTGTACACCCCAGAAACCAGCTGTTAACGAGAGAGCTCCAGAGGTCTCTGCGCATACAGATAATAGCATGAGAAGAACATTTGAGGGACTGTATCTGACTGGAGTGAAAGGATGCTATGAGAATGTTCAGACCAATGCAGTTGAGGATGTAGGTGGGACTGTATGTTAACTTGATACTAGATGTTCATGGAGTAAATGAAATTTCATAAGAATTTAAATGTATCTGGTGTATGTCCCAGTGTCCTTTCCTAAATCCTCTTTGACTTAGCAGTTACAACACCAAGTTTTATAAGACAGAAATAAAATGAACATATAGAAAATGGTGGATGTTCAGCTTAGCGGTTAAGTTACCTGCAGCTCACTACCAGGGGCCTGGGTTCAAGTCCCAGCTCTAGCTCCTTACTCAGTAGTTGGGTTCCTGTCACATGTGTGTGAGACCTGGTTTGAGTTCCAGGCTCCCAGCTGTGGTCTAACCCAGTCTTGGCTTCCCTGGGCATTTGAGGAGTGAGCCGTCAGATGGGAATGTGCTTGAGTGCTCTCCCTCCCCCCTTCCTCTCTTTCACTGTCTCCCTGTGTCTTTTCACCTCTCAAGAAAATAAAGAACAACAACATAACACCAGTTCATTTACAGTGCCTGATAATACACATTTTTTGTATTTTGATAAATGCCTCCTCTATTGTTTCTCTTATAATCATTAGATTATAGCAAGTCAGAATCATTAAAATATGCTGAGAATTTAGGTTTTGCCAGAATTCCTAAAAGATTAAAAGAACTCTTTGTAGTTTAACACTAATTTGAAAGAATCTGAAAGGCTTTGCTGAAACAGCAAAAAGAAAACACCTTCAGGGTTTGATTGATAGTATTTTAATACTTGTTTTTTATTTTTTAAGCCAAAAAAATGTATTACCATATAGTGAAAAACAAAACTCTAAGAGACAGTTTAAAATTAATTTTTTTATTTATTTGACAGAGCTAGACACAGAGACAGAAAGGTCTTCCCTCCATTGGTTCACTCCCCTAAATGGCCACCACAGCTGGCGCTGCGCCGATCCGAAGTCAGGAGCCAGGTGCTTCCTCCTGGTCTCCCATGGGGTGCAGGGCCCAAGCACTTGGGCCATCCTCCACTGCACTCCCGGGCCACGGCAGAGAGCTGGACTGGAAGAGGAGCAGCCAGGACTAGAACCCGGCGCCCATATGGGATGCCGGCGCCGCAGGCGGAGGACTAACCAAGTGAGCCACAGTGCCGGCCCCGTAAAATTAATTTTAACCACAATTATCTAACTGAAATGTTCCATAAGATATAAATCAAGATCTTATGTAATTTGAAAATTTTCATATCTTCTACTTTGACAGTTTTAAGAACCTATGTTATAGCTCTGACCTTCAAGAAATTTTAGATAAAATAGCTTGAGGTCATCAGGTAATTTGTGTAGTAATAACCATTCAGAAAAGAGATTTTTCAGGGCTAAGTATATTTGTTTGCATATCTTATCCCAATTTAATTAGATGAAAACATTATAGTAAAAAGCACACAAGATGCAAAATATGAGTTAATACTGGGGTGGGTGTTGTGGTACAGCAGTTTAAGCCACTGTTTGGAACGCCTGCATCCCATATCTGAGTGCCTGGTTCAAGTCCTTTCTCTGCTTCCAATCCGACTTCCTGCTAATGTGCCCTGGGAAGCAGCAGATAATGGTTCAGATATTTGGGTCCCTGCCACTGACCTGAGAAACCCAGATGGAGCTCCTGGCTCCTAGCTTTGGCCTGGCTCAGCACTGATTGTTGTGGGCATTTGGGAAATGAACCAGCAGATGAAAGATGACTCTCATGTCTGTCTCTGCCACTCTACCTTTCGAGTAAATAAGTTTTTCTAAAAAGAGATAAAAATATCTACATATAAATTTTCTGTGACAGCTACTAATAATTTCATATTTCTCTGAAATATCATCTTAGTTTTATTCTGAATTATCCTCATTCCTGCACTTACAGCAGAATTTAAATGTCAATTTAAGGACTTTGAGTATCATGTTTAGCAGAATTATTATTCAGTGTAGGAATAAACAGGAAAATATAAGTCGTGTCTAACTCATTACTAGGGTATTTTCTTTTTCTTCTAGGATTTATTGAGAGGCAGAATTAGAGGGAGAGAGAGGTCTTCCATCTGGTGGTTCACTCCCCAAATGCCCTCAACGGCCAAGGTTGGGCCTTGGAAAAGCCAGGAACCAGGAGCTTCTTCTGGATCTCCCATGTGGATGCAGGGACCCAAGCACTTGGGCCATCTACTACTGCTTTCCCAGGCCATAGCAGAGAGCTGGATTGGAAGTGGAGCAGCCAGAACTTGAACCGGTGCTTATATGGGATGCCAGCACTGCAGGCAGCAGTTTTACCCACTATACCACAGCACCGGCCCCATGCTTTTTCTTAGATTTATTTATATGAAAGGTGGAGTGACAGAGAGGGGTCATGTATCTGCTGGTTCACTCCCCAGATAACCACAATGGTCAGATCTGGGTCAGGTGCCAAGAACTCCCAAATGGGTGACAGGAGCCTAAGTGCTTGAGCCATCGTCTGCTGCCATGGCGCACATGAGTAGGGAGTTGGAACGTGAAGCAGAGCTGTTGGCCCCCTGACGGGGGTGCAGGCTTCTCGAGTAGCGTCTGCCATGCCAATGCCTGGCCCAGCCCTCCAGTGTGTTTCATTAACTTTTGGTTTTCCTTTTGTGGTTTTTGCCATGTAGAAACTTTTTCTTTTTGTAGTGAAGATTTCTTAATTCGTATTCCCATTTTCAATAAATGGCATAAACAGTTCATTGTTCAGTTAAGGCACTTCTGTGCAGTCTTTTATGTCTCCTGATTCTTCATCCTTCACAGCCTTAACAGGTCTCAGATCCATCCACTTCCCATTCTCACTGCTACTGTCCTAGTTAAGCTCCTTAATTTAGGTCTCCTATTAGTTTTGCTTTCTTCCAATATTTTCTTTACAACGTAGCTACAAGTAATATTTTAGAAATGCAGATCTGATGGTGTTGCTTTTTTATATGACCACTAATTTTCCAACTCTAAAAAATTAACGTACAATAAAAATGTAGAAGAGGCAGGAGTTTACATTTATTAAGATACTGCTTGGAATGCTCTCATGTCATATCAGAGTGCCTGTGTTTAAATCCCAGCTCCTCTTACAACTTCACCTTCCTGCTAATGGGTACCCTTGGAGGGAGCAGGGAATAATTCCAAGTAGCTGAACCCCTGCCACCAATGTGGGAGACCCAGAGGCCATGGCTACCGTGGGGTATTTGGGGAGTGAGCCAGTATCTGTTTCTGCCTCTTTCTTTTCTTTTTTTTTTTTTTTAAGATTTTATTTATTTATTTGACAGGTAGAGTTACAGGAAGTGAGAGGGAGAGACAGAAAGGTTTTCTTTCCGTTGGTTCACTCCCCAAATGGCCACCACGGCCAGAGCTGCACTGATCTGAAGCCAGGAGCCAGATGCTTCTTCCTGGTCTCCCACGTGGGTGCAGGGGCCCAAGGACTTGGGCCATCTTCTGCTTTCCTGGGCCATAGCAGAGAGCTGGACAGGAGGAGGAGCAGCTGGGACTAGAATTGGCGCCCATATGGATTGCTGGCGCTGCAGGTGGAGGATTAACCTACGGCGCCATGGCGCCAGCCCCTCTGCCTCTTTATTTTTCTGTCTGCTTTTCAACTAAAAGTAAATAAACATTTATTTTAAAAACAAATAGTGTAAAAACAAATGGGAGATTAGGACATAACAGTCAACAGTATAGATTACTCTTTATTGTGGGTAAAGTTAATATCTGGAAGGGGCCGGTGCTGTGGTGCAGCAGGTTAACACCCTGGCCTGAAGCGCCGGCACCTCATATGGGCGCCAGTTCAAACCACTGCTGTTCCACTTCTGATCCGGCTCTCTGCTGTGGCCTGAGAAAGCAGTAGAAGATGGCCCAAGTCCTTGGGCCCCTGTACCTGCGTGGGAGACCTGGAAGAAGCTCCTGGTTTCGGATTGGCACAGTTCTGGCCATTGTGGCCAATTGGGAAGTGAACCAGTGGATAGAAGACCTCTTTCTCTGCCTCTCCTCTGTGTAACTCTGACTTTCAAATAAACAAATCTTTAAAAAATTATCTGGAAAAGAATTTAGACTTCAAGGAAAGCATTTTTGTTTATTTAAACAAGTTTTTGTTTAGCCTTTTTGTTTACTTTCAATATCTATTTGAAAGGCAGAGAGAGAGATCATTGATCTTCAATCCATTGATTCACTCTCCAAATGACTGTAACAGCCAGGTCTGGGCCAGGCTGAAGCAAGGAACCAGGAACTCCATTCTGGTCTCCCACATGGGTAGCAGGGGCCCAAGTTCTTGGGCTGTCATCTCCTCCCTTCCCAGGAAGATTAGCAGGGAGCTGGATTGGAAGCAGAGTAGCCTGGACTTGAACCAGCAATGCTAGCAGTCCCTGTTTTGTCGAGATGAAAAGGTAGCAGGTGAGTATTATATGCAAAGAATGTAAGCAGAAACAGTAGAGAAGTTGAGAGTGTTAAATATTTAGCATAGCTACAGTGGAGACTAGGAGGTGCTGCTTGCTCTAGAGTCTTATGAGTGTGCTGGGAAATAGGGAGATCCTATGTCATTTATACATCTTTTTAAAAAAGATTTATTTGAAAGGCAGAGTGACAGGGAGACAGATCATCTATCTGCTGGCTCACTCTCCAAATGGCTGCAATAGCTGGCTGGGACTGGGCCAGGCTAGAGTAGAGATCCAGAAACAACATCTGGTTCTCCCGCATGGATGGCAGGAACCCAAGGCCATCTTTGTCTTCCTAGGCACATTAGCAGAGATCTAGATCAGAAGTGTAGCCAGGACTTGAACCGGCACTGTGATCTAGGAAGCTGATATTTCAAGTGGTGGCATAACCTGCTGCACCACAATGCCATTCCCATTTTGGCTTAAACATTTATGCAGAAGAAACAGTATACAGATAGTTTTATGTGAAAGTGCTATTAAACCTTGAAAGGTCAGATAATACCTATCTTAGGCACTTTGTTCTAAGCAACACAGGAAAAAAAAAAGGAAAACTTAATAGTTTGTTTAGTGAAACTAGTGTAAACTTTCAAACCAAAACCAGACAAGGACACTAGAAGAAAACCAAGTTGTAGGCCAAGTTTATATAAATACATAAATGTAAGGGGCCGGTACTGTGGTGCAGCGGGTTAAAGCCCTGGCATCCCATATGGGTGCCAGATCTGGTCCTGGCTGCTCCTCTTCTGATCCAGCTCTCTGCTGATGCACCTGGGAAAGCAGAAGGTGGCCCCTGCAGCTATGTTGGAGACCTGGAAGAAGCTCCTGGCTCCTGCCTTCGGATGGGTGCAGCTCCGGCCATTGCAGCCATCTGGGGAGTGAACCAGCCCATGGAATACCTCTCTCTCTAACTCTGTCTTTCAAATAAAATAAATCTTTAAAAAAATTACATAAATGTAAAAGTCATAAAACAGTATAAGATTGAATCTATACATTTATATATTTATGTGAACAAGTAGTGTTTATCCAAGACTGCTGGAATGGTTTAACATTTTAAAAGGACTTATTTGCTATATCAACAAATGAGAAGAAAATATATCTGATCCACCCAGCACTGCATACAAAATATTTGTTAAATATCTATTCATCTTCAAAGCTCTTAGCTAACTAGACAAGAAAAGGACAATTTAAAATTCGGAAAAGGGATTATCAGGGAATAGGCCTGGTGTCACTGCCTTTGTCAAGTATGTTATTGGAAGTCTCATTGTCCAGTAAGACAAAAAAAATTTAAAGTATCAAATAAAATTATTACAAATGATATGTGGGAGGAAAATCCAAATGCATCTATAGGTAAATTGTTAGGGTCAATAAGAGTGTTTAACAAGTTTGCTAGATAAAAGATCAATATCCAAAATTAGATAATTTTCATATATTAGAGTAATAATTATGCCTTTTTAAAGATTGATTTGAGAGGCTGAGAGAGAGAAAGATATCAAGAGATATTTGATCTGCTGGTTCACTCACAAAATGGCTGCAACAGCCAGAGCTGGACAGATCCAAAGCCAGGAGCACACCACAGGCGGTGGCTTTACCAGCTAAGCCACAGAGCTGGCTCCCAGTTATGCCTATTCTTTTTTTTTTTTTTTTTGACAAAGTGGACAGTGAGAGAGAGAGAGAGAGAAAGGTCTTCCTTTGCCGTTGGTTCACCCTCCAATGGCCGCTGCGGCCGGTGCGCTGTGGCCGGCGCACCGCACTGATCTGGAGCCAGGAGCCAGGAGCTTCTCCTGGTCTCCCATGGGGTGCAGGGCCCAAGCACTTGGGCCATCGTCCACTGCACTGCCTGGCCACAGCAGAGAGCTGGCCTGGAAGAGGGGCAACTGGGACAGAATCCAGCGCCCTGACCAGGACTAGAACCCAGTGTGCTGGCGCCGCAAGGCAGAGAATTAGCCTGTTGAGCTGCGGCGCCGGCCTATGCCTATTCTTAAAAGCTAACACTGGGGGCTAGTGTTGTGGTGCCTGGATTGAGCTGCCACTTGCAATGTTGGCATCCCTATTGGAGTGCTTGTTTGAGTCCTGGCTACTGTTTCCAATCCAGTCCCTGCTAATGCACCTAGGAAAGCAAGGGGAGATGGCCCAAGTGCTTGGGCCCCTGCTACCCACCTGACAGACCTGGTTGGAGTTCCAGGCTCCTGGCTTTGGCCTGGCACAGACCTGCAGTTGTGGCCATTTAGGGAGTGAATCATCAGATTGAAGATGTCTTTCTGTCTCCCTGTCACTGTGCCTTTAATAAATCTTGGGGGGAAAAAAAAAGCTATCACTTATGATAGTGTTAGAAATTGAGAAGCATGTATGAATCAACCTAGTTTGGGATGCATACAAACTTATGGAAAGAATTTATAAAAGCGAAGAGACTCTGTATGTCAGCTCCCACCCTTCACCCAATCCCTGCCTCCTGGTGTTCATGCCCCTGTACTGTCTCCTCCTTTGGTGTGTAAATGATACCCGAGGCTTGATTCTAAGAATTGAAGCTTGGTTGGAGCCTGCGCTGTGGCGCAGCGAGTTAACGCGCTGGCCTGAAGCACAGGCATCCCATATGGGTGCCAATTCGAGACCCAGCTGCCCCACTTCTGAACGAGCTTTCTGCTTTGGCCTGGGGAGGCAGTAAAAAGTGGCTCAAGTCCTTGGGCCCCTGCATCGACGTGGGAGACCCGGAAGAAGCTCCTGGCTTTGGATCCGCATAGCTCCAGCCATTGCGGCCAATTGGGGAGTGAACCATCAGATGGAAGACCTCTTTCTAACTCTGACTTTCAAATAAATCTTTAAAAAAAGGTGACTCCATGATTGGCTTTTGAGAAGGAACCTGCCACATGAGCTCCCCTACAGAGGACTGTATGGCAAAGAGCTGACAGCAACATTTAGCCAACAAGACATTGAGGCACTCAGTGCAGCCTCCTTCAAGGCACTGAATTTGCCAGACATCACGTGAGCTTAGAACCCGATCCTGGCCAGCGCCGCAGCTCAATAGGCTAATCCTCCACCTTGTGGCGTCAGCACACCGGGTTCTAGTCCTGGTCGGGGCACTGGATTCTGTCCCGGTTGCCCCTCTTCTAGTCCAGTTCTCTGCTGTGGCCCAGCCCGGGAAGGCAGTGGAGGATGGCCCAAATGCTTGGGCCCTGCACCCGCCTGGGAGGCCAGGAGAAGCACCTGGCTCCCAGCTTCGGATCAGCGTGGTACACTGGCTGCAGCGCGCCAGCCGCAGCGTCCATTGGAGGGTGAACCAACGGTAAAGGAAAACCTTTCTCTCTCTCTCTCACTGTCCACTCTGCCTGTCAAAAATAAAAAAAAACCCGATCCTTCCCCAGTTGAGCCTCAGATGAGAACCCAGCCTTGGCTAACATCCTCCAGTGGAATCACAACCAGACTTGTGACCCACAGAAACGTAATAGCTGTGTTTTATACTGCTAAATTGTGGTACTATCATATAGTAATAACTCCTAAATAACTAATACAACATGTTCAATAGAAAAGTTCAGTATCAAAAAGATAGATGCCTCCCCCAATGCAATTCATAAATTCAGTTACAACAAAAATTTCACTCGGGGTGGGGGTGGGGTGGGGTGGGGGCACGCGGCGGCACTGTTTCATACCAGGTAAAGCCACCATCTGTAGCATCAGCATCCCATATAGTGCTGGTTTGAGCCCTGGCTGTTCTGTTTCCAATCTGGCTCCCTGCTAATATGCCTGGAAAAGCAGAAAATGGCCCAAGTGCTTGGGCCCCTGTACCCATGTGGGAGACCTGGAAGAAGTTCCTGGTTTCAGCCCAGCCATTGTGGCCATTTGGGGAGTGAACTGGTTGGATGATAGACTTCTCTCTCTCTGTCAAATAAATGTTAAAAAAAATCACTAGGCCGGCCGGCGCCGTGGCTCAATAGGCTAATCCTCCACCTTGCGGCGCCGGCACACCGGGTTCTAGTCCCGGTCGGGGCGCCGGATTCTGTCCCGGTTGCCCCTCTTCCAGGCCAGCTCTCTGCTATGGCCAGGGAGTGCAGTGGAGGATGGCCCAGGTGCTTGGGCCCTGCACCCCATGGGAGACCAGGAGAAGCACCTGGATCCTGGCTCCTGCCATCGGATCAGCGCGGTGCGCCGGCTGCAGCGGCGGCCATTGGAGGGTGAACCAACGGCAAGGGAAGACCTTTCTCTGTCTCTCTCACTGTCCACTCTGCCTGTCAAAAAAAAAAAAAAAAATCACTAGGGTTTTACACAGAATAGAGGGGCCAAGCATCCCTCTGCAAAATATCAAAACCTTTTATAAAGCTATAATATAAGGTGTGGTTTAAGAAACTGCCGAGCTTTTTCAGAGTGGCTATATCGTTATACACTTCTGCTAGCAGTGCATAAAGATTCCGATTCTGTGCATACTAGTGAATACTGTGTGCTAGATATATTGTATCGTATTGTGTTTCTAATTTCCTTTTCCCTAATGCCTAAAGATTTTGAGAACATAGCTATCAGATGTCATTTGGATATCTTTGTTGAAATGTCTATTCAAGTCTTTTGCTTATTTTTTAAAGTATTTATTTGAAAGTCAGAATTGGAGAAAGAGGGAGATGGAGAGAAAGATTTTCCATCTGCTAGTTCACTCCCCAGATGGCCAAAATGGCCAGGCTTGGGACAAGCCAAAGCCAGGAGCTTCTTCAAAGTCTTCCACGTGGGTAGCAGGTACCCAGGCCCTTGGGCCATCTTCTGCTTTCCCCAGGCCTTTAGCGGGCAGCTGGATTGGAAGTGGAACAGCTGGGACTTGAACCGGTGCCTGTATGGGATGCAGCAGCTTTACTTGCTGTGCTACAATGCCAGCCCCTCTTTTGCTCATTTTTAGCTGAGTTGTCTTAATGTTGCATTAAAGGAGTTTGATCTATATTCTAGATACACATATTATCTCAGATTGTGATTTGCAAATATTTCAACTTGTGGCTTGGTTTTTTGTTTCCTTGATAGTATCTCTTTTAAAAAAGATTTATTTATTTTAAAGGCACAGAATGGGAGATCTTCCCAGTCTCCCACGTGGGTGGCAGGGACCCAAGTACTTGGGCCGCCATCTGCTGTCTGTCAGGAAGCTGCATTGGAAGTGGAGTAGCTAGAACTTGAACTGGCGCTTGTATGTGGGATGCAGGCGTGGCAAGCAGTGGCTTAACCTGGTGCAACATAACAACCATCCCTAAACTGTTAATCCTTACTGGCATCATAACTTCTAGGCCAAAGGCCTGCCTGCCCCTGTTTTATAGTTTTCATAATGTAAATCTTAGATATTTTTTAAATTAATTGCTAAGTATTTCATTTTTTGATGCTATTATGAATGGAATTATTTTCCTAATACACTGTTTACTACTAGTATATAGAAAAACAACAGATTTTTGTGTAGTGATTTTTTCTCTGTGACATTGCTTGACTCATCTATTCTAGTAATATTATTGTGGATTCCTTAGGATTTCCTACACAATGATGTTGTGTGTGGATGCAGTTGGTTTTGCTTCTTTTCCAGTCTGAATGCCTTTAAGCTCCTAGGGCCTTTGTTGTTGCTTGTGTGTTTCTTAGTGCTCCATCTATATAGTGTTGAACAGCAGTGAGAGTGCTTTGTTCCCAGTCTTAGGGGGAATATGCTCAATCTCTCAGCATTACGATAGTAGCTGCACAGTTTTTGTAACTGCTCTTTATTAAACTCAGAATATTTTCTTCTGTTAGTTTAGAGGTTTTTTTTGTTACTTTTTTTAAATTTTTTTAATTTGACAGGTAGAGTTATAGACAGTGAGAGAGAGAGACAGACAGAGACAGAGAGAAAGGTCTTCCTTCCATTGACTCACTCCCCAAATGGCCCCCACGCCGGCACTGCGCCAGTTCGAAGCCAGGAGCCAGGTGCTTCCTCCTGGTCTCCCATGCGGGTACAGGGCCCAAGCACCTGGGCCATCCTCCACTGCCTTCCCGGGCCACAGCAGAGAGCTGGACTGGAAGAGGAGCAGCCAGGACTAGAACCTGGTGCCCATATGGGATGCCGGCACTGCAGGCGGAGGATTAACCAAGTGACACGGCACCAGCCCCTTGTTACTGGCTTTTTTTTTTTTTTTTTTTTTTTTAAGATTTATTTGTTTGAAAGTCAGAGTTACAGTGAGAGAGGGAGGCGTAGAGAAATCGATTGATCTTCCATCTGTTGATTTACTGCCCAGATGGCCATATCTGCCAGGACTAAGCCAGACCGAAGGAGCTTTGTCTGGGTCTCCCATGTGGGTACAGGGGCCCAAACACTTGGGTCATCTGCTACCAGGCCATTAGCAGGGAACTGGATTGGAAGTAGGGGAACTAGGACATGAACTGGTCTCCATATGGGATGCTGGCACCATAGGTGTTGGTTTTACCTGCTGTACCACAATGCCAGCCCCAGTTGAATGGGTACTAATTTTGTCAAATTCCTGTTCTAAGTCTGTTGAGATTACCATGTGGTTTCTGGTTTTTATTAATGTGACATATTACCTTTTTTTTTTTTTTTTTACAGCCAGAGTTAGTAAGAGCGAGAGACAGAGAAAGGTCTTCCTTCCGTTGGTTCACTCCCCAAATGGCCACTGTGCTGCGCCGATCCAAAGCCAGGAGCCAGGTGCTTCCTCCTGGTCTCCCATGTGGGTGCAGGGCCCAAGCACTTGGGCCATCCTCCACTGTCTTCCCGGGCCACAACAGAGAGCTGGACTGGAAGAGGAGCAACCGGGACAGAATCTGGCGCCCCAATCGGGACTAGAACCTGGGGTGCTGGCACCGCAGGCGGAGGATTAGCCTAATGAGCCGTGGCGCCGGCCAACATATTACCTTACATGATTTTTTTGGACACATAACCAGCCTTGCTTTCCTGGAATAAATCCTGCTTGGTCATAGTGTATAAACAATTATTTGTAGTTTTCTGAAGTCAGTTTACTAATATTTTGTCAAGGTTTTCTACTTGTATTATTCATGAGGGACATTGATATACAGCAGCCTTTTTATTTTTAAAGATTTTATTTATTTATTTATTTATTTATTTGAGAGGTAGAGCTACAGACAGATGGAGAGACGGAAAGAAAGGTCTTCTATCTGCTGGTTCATGCCCCAAATGGCTGCAACAGCTAGAGCTGGGCCAATCTGAAACCAGGAGCCAGGAGCTTCTTCTGGGTGTCCCATGTGGGTATAGGGGCCCAAGCTTGGGGGCCATCTTCCATTGCTTTCCTAGGTGGTAGGCAGAGAGCTGGATTGGAAGAGGAGCAGCTGGGACATGAACCAGAGTCATATGGGATGCTGGTGCTGCAGTCAGAGGCTTAGCCCACTACACCATAGCACTGGCCCCATACAGAAGCCTTTGACAATGTTGCCTAGATCAACTGTTTCACTGAGAGTTGCAAAGTGGTGCTAGTCTATCATTCTTATGTCTTTATTATTTTGAATCCTGTAAATAGGGGCTTTTCTTCATCAGCTATTTGGTTATTCTGAGACATAGTCCATAGAGAAAAGGTAGACCATATATTCAGTTTATTTCCCTTTATTTGCAAGTTTTCAGGATTCTAAGTTGATTCCATAATATCCTCTAAAATTGATCAATTAGGATTTTTTGGTTCTGTTTTTAAAGATTTATTTATTTGTTTGAAAGGCAGATTTATTTATTTGAAAGATTCAGAAAGGCAGAGGCAGAGAGAGAAGTCTTCCATCAGCCAGTTTACTCTCCCAAGTGGCTGCAACGTCTGGAGCTGGGCTGATCAGAAGCCAGGAGCTGCTTCTGGGTCTCCCACGTAGGTGCAGGGGCCTAAGGACTTGAGCCATCTTCTGCTTTCCCAGGCCACAGAAGAGAGCTGGATCAGAAGTAGAGCAGCCGGGACTCTTTATCTGGTGCCCATATGGGATGCTGGCACTGCAGGCAGTGGCTTCACCTGCTACACCACAGTGCTGGCCCCTTAATTAGGGTTTTTAAAAAAATCATTGTTTTTATGATGTAATAGGGGAACTTTGAGGGTTGAAAGAGATAATGCATGCATTTAAAGCATATGCAATAACATGATCTTTAGGGAATTAGGAGTACTGAGTGTCATCTATGTCATCTGTAAGGGTGAAAAATTCATTTATAGAGAAAATATTATGGCCTTAAAATTAAGCACAGAGACATTATGATAAGAACTGATGATCAAGAGGGGAAAATGGTTTCTAATAGATTTTATGTATTTACATTATTTGTGATTGTTAGACTTTTTGAAAAATTTTTTAAATTTTAATTGGCATAAAAATTGGGGCAGATGTTCAGCACACACTTCAGATGCTACTTGGGCTGCTCACATCCTGCGTGAGAGTGCCTGGGCTGGAGTCCCAGCGCTGCTCCCAATTCTAGCTTCCTGCTAATGTGCATACTGGGAGGCAGCAGGTGATGGCTCAAGAAGTTGGGTCCCTGCTACCCATGTGGAAAAATCAGATTGAGTTCCTGACTCTTGGCTTTGGCTGGGCACAGACCTAGCTATTGCAGGCATTTACGGAGTGAACCATTGAATGGGAGATTTTGATCACTCTCAAATACATTTTTTTTTTTTTTGACAGGCAGAGTGGATAGTGAGAGAGGGAGACAGAGAGAAAGGTCTTCCTTTTGCCATTGGTTCACCCTCCAATGGCCGCCACGGCTGGCGCGCTGCGGCGGGCGCACCGCGCTGATCCAAAGCCAGGAGCCAGGTACTTATCCTGGTCTCCCGTGGGTGCAGGGCCCAAGCACTTGGGCCATCCTCCACTGCCTCCCCGGGCCATAGCAGAGAACTGGCCTGGAAGAGGGGCAACCAGGACAGAATCCGGCACCCCGACTGGGACTAGAACCCGGCGTGCCGGCGCCGCAAGGCGGAGGATTAGCCTATTGAGCCACGGCGCCGGCCTCAAATACATTTTAAAATTGTATATATTTGTGGGATATTGTGATATTGCAGCACATATACATTGTGTGATAGCCAATCAGGGGAAACATGCCCATTTTCTCAAACACATTCAAAATATTTTCTTCTTACTATCATTTTATTTACTTATTTATTTTGGAGGTGCAGAGAAAGACAGTTCATTCTCCAGATGCTCAACAATACTGGGACTGGGTCAGGCCAAATCTGGGATCGAGGAACTCAATCCAAGTCTTCCACGTGGGTGGCAGGGACCTAACTACTTGATCCATTAACTGCTGCCTCCCAGGGTCGAATTAGCAGGAAGCTGGAATCAAGAGCTACAGCAGGAAATCAAATCCAGGCGCTCTGATATGGGGCACTGTCGCTCCCCCATTCGTGGAGGAACGACACTAGACCCTGCGCTGTTCTTTTTTTCTGCTCGGCCCTTCCCGGGTTTGCTGTCGTTCGTTCCCTCACTTGTGGAAGAACGATGCCGTCCCGGGTTAGCTGCCGGCCCCCCAACTCCGCAGAGGAGCAGCACACCACCGGCTCTGTCGGGGGCTGCTCAGATGTTCCTCAGGTGTTCCTGGTGCATGTTGTCTCTCTCCTCCTTTATAGTCCTCTTCCACCAATCTGTGCTCTGCTGCCCACACGCCGAGCACGCTGCCCTCCTCCAATCAGGAGCAGGATCAGCTCCTGCAGCTTATCAGTCAAACTGATGAGGCAGCTGCGTAGAGGTTGTTTGCTCCCTCTCAGCGCCATATTGTGGGAGAGCAGATGCATAGAATTAGTCCTAGTTCCAGTAATTTAGTCTCAGTTGCTCCCCACAGGGCACAAATCTCTTAACTGGTGCCTTTACTACTATGCCAACCACCTACCCTTGTTGTTGTTCTTAAAAGTTTTGAATTTATTTTTACTTTATTTGAAATGTAAAGAAAGATCCTCCATCTTCTGGTCCACTCCCCAAATGCCAGGAGCCCAGAACTCCATCTGGATTTCCCATGTTGGTGGCAGCGACCCAAGTACTTGGAGCATCCTCTGCTGCTTCCCAGGGTTGACAACAGCAGAAAGCTAGAACCAGGAGCCAGAGCCAGGAATTGAGCTGAGGTTCTCTAATGTGAGGTGCCCACACCTTAGCTGGTATCCTCACTGCTAGGCTAAATGCACACCCCAAAAACACATTTTAAAAAGTTGTTGATGATGAACTTGCATTAACATGTAAAGAAGGACATTTTCCTTTACCTAAATTTAATGTGTTAACTTTGGTCCTCTAGGTGTGTGTTCCTTGCCTAGGTTTATAGTAAGGTATAAGATGGATTTGTTGGGGCCAGCATCCCATATGGATACTGGTTCAAGTCCTGGATGCTCCACTTCCAATCCAGCTCCCTACTAATGCACCTGGGAAAGCAGTGGAAGATAACTTAAGTCCTTGGGGCCCTGCAAGTGGGAGAACCAGAAGCTTCTGGCTTCAGATTGGCCCAGCTGCGGCCATTTGGGGAGTGAACCAGCGGATGGAAGACCTTTCTCTCCATCTCTCCCTTCGTCTGTCTGTAACTCTGCCTTTCAATTAAATAAATAAATAAATATCTTAAAGAAATGGATTTGTTCACCTCAACAAATGTATCTTGTGTTAGTGAAAAAATACATCTCATATTTATAAAGTGATTTGATTTGACTGTCCTAGTAATTCCTGAGAGATAAACAACACTGATACTTTGATTTTGTAAGAGGAACAGATGTTTTTATTAAAAATTGAGATTTTCCGGGCCAGCGCTGCAGCTCACTAGGCTAATCCTCCGCCTCGCAGCGCCGGCACACCAGGTTCTAGTCCCGGTCGGGGCGCCGGATTCTGTCCCGGTTGCCCCTCTTCCAGGCCAGCTCTCTGCTGTGGCCCGGGAAGGCAGTGAAGGATTGCCCAAGTGCTTGGGCCCTGCACCCCATGGGAGACCAGGAGAAGCACCTGGCTCCTGGCTTTGGATCATCGCGGTGTGCCAGCTGCAGCACGCCAGCCGTGGCGGCCATTGGAGGGTGAACCAACGGCAAAAGGAAGACCTTTCTCTCTGTCTCTCTCTCTCACTGTCCACTCTGCCTGTCAAAAAAAAAAAAAAAAAAAAAAAGATTTTCCAGTTTAACACAGCAAGTGGTAGAGCTGGGTTTACATTTCAAACTTCAACAAATCCAATACTGTGTTCCCAGCATTTGATTAAGGAGGCTTGACCTATTTTACCCAGGAGGTGGCAGTGTTTCCTTCAATATTTAATGGGCATTCACACTTCCCCATTGAAAATACTTAAAACATCCTTGAATGCAAATTATATTTAGGGCTTCAAGATAAAAGGATTAGTAAGGTTAGTGCCTCTGTCCTAGGAGTAGTTCACAGTCTAGGAGCAAGAGGCAGAGATGGATAGCTGTCAAGAAAAGTTTAAAACCTACAAAAATGTCCAACAAAAATATCCGGGTTCTAGTCCCAGTTGGGGCGCTGGATTCTGTCCCGGTCGCTCCTCTTCCTGTCCAGCTCTCTGCTGTGGCCCGGGAAGGCAGTGGAGGATGGCCCAAATCCTTGGGCCCTGCACCCTCATGGGAGACCAGGAGAAGCACCTGGCTCCTGGCTTTGGATCGGCGTAGCGCGCCGGCCGTAGCAGCCGTTTGGGGGGTGAACCAACAGAAAAAGGAAGACTTTTCTCTCTCTCACTGTCTACTCTGCCTGTCAAAAAAACTAAAATATTTCATTTATTTATTTGAGAGATAGAGTTACAGACAGAGAGGGGTAGAGACAGGTCTTCCATTGCTGATTCATTCCCTGGATGGCTGCAATGGCTGGAGCTGTGCCAATCCAGAGCCAGGAGCTTCTTCTGGGTCTCCCATGCAGGTGCAGGGGCCCAAGTACTTGGGCCATCTTCCATTGCTTTTCCACACCATAAGCAGAGAGCTGGATTGGAAAAGGAGCGGCTGGAACATGAACTGGTGCCTGTATCAGATGCTGGTACCACAGGTGGAGGCTTAGCCTACTACGCCACAGCACTAGCTGCACTGAAATTATTTTTTAAAGATTTATTTATTTAAAAGTTACACGGAGAAGGAAACAAAGGCAAAGAGAAAAGAGATCTTCCATCCGCTGGCTCACTCCCCAATTGGCCACACCGGCTGGAGCCAGGAGCTTCTTTTGGGTCTCCCACATGAATGCAGGGGCCCAAGTACTTGGGCCATCCTCTGGTGTTTTCCCAGACACATTACCAGGGAGCTGGATTGCAAGTAGAGTAGCTGGGACTCAAACCAGCTACTCTACGGAATGCTGGTGCTGCAGGCCGTGGCTTTAACCAACTGATCCATAGCAGTGCCACCCTCCCCCCCCAATCTTGAACATGTCATTAGGAGTCCTTCCCAACAACTGTAGTTTTCTACAGAACCTGTTGTTTTTTGCCTTATAATTTTATTCCTAAAAATATTACCCAATATGCAAATAAAGAAGTCAGAATTTGAGTAGCCCTGTTACTTGAGAGAAAAGGTTTGTTTATGGGAAATAGTTGAGATTTCACCTCTTGAATTCTAGGAGTTTTCCTTTATTATTTCTGATCCCAACATATATATTAATTGGAATTTTTAATTTTGCAGGCAAATAGAAAGGATAGAATTGAGAGTAAGAAAATCTAGATTATATTATCAGTTGTGACACTATATGACTTCCATGACCTTATATAAGCGAGAATACCTCACCAAGATGTTTTTCATCTGAAATTAAAATAGTTCTTAAAAAATGAACTATTTGGCCGGTGCCGTGGCTCACTAGGCTAATCCTCTGCCTGCGGCACCAAGAACCCCGGGTTCTAGTCCCGGTTGGGACGCAAGTTCTGTCCCGGTTGCTCCTCTTCCAGTCCAGCTCTTTGCTGTGGCCTGCGAAGCAGTGGAGGATGGCCCAGGTCCTTGGGCCCTGCACCTGCATGGGAGACCAGGAGGAGCACCTGGCTCCTGGCTTCGGATCAGCGCAGCAGGCCAGCCACAATGCACTGGCTGTAGCGGCCACTTGTGGGGTGAACCACGGAAAAAGGAAGACCTTTCTCCCTGTCTCTCTCACTGTCTCACTCTGCCTGTCACAAAAAAAAAAAAAAAAAACCACCAACTATCCAGTTAATCACCATTTTGGTTCATTATCATGCCACAGTGTCACAGTGTCACACTTTTTTGTAGTATGTAAGGTTTAGCATATGAAATCCCTAGTATCTGAGAAAAAGATTTAGATTTGACCTTTTGACCTTTAGAAACAGCAATTTCATTTGATTCAATGTAATTTAATTCTGTTGTACACCCTATTGAGAGCATGTGAATTATTTATTTTAGGGATTATTGAGGTCAGCAAAATTAATGCCTAGAGAAGTGGGTGTTGTGGTAGAGTGGGTTAAGCTGTTGCTTGGGATCCCGCATCCTGTATCCAAGTACTGGTTGGGATCCCGGCTACTGTGCCATCCTCCCCGATAACATGCCTAGGAGGCAGCAGATGATGACTAAGTGCCTGAGTTCTTGTCATCCACATGGGAGACCCAGCTGGAGCTCCTGACTCCTGACTTCAGCCTGGCCCAGCCTTGACTGTTGCAGTGATTTGGGGAGTTGAACCAACAGATGGAAAATTTCTCTGTCCCTTCCTCTGTCTCTGTCACTCTGCCTTTCAAATAAATAAATCATTAAAAAGTAATACCTCCCTGTGAAGGAAACATACCTATATTTAGACAATCTGGTGAATATTGTGTTATAATCAATGCAGTCCATTCTGAGTGTACATAGAATCCAGTCTTTTTCTCGTCCAGTGATTCCAGATGATTTGGTTCCTGCATTCTCTCAGCGTCTAGCAAAGGAAAAGTCCATTTGAAAATATTCTCTGTTGAGGCCGGCGCCGTGGCTCACTAGGCTAATCCTCCGCCTTGTGGTGCCGGCACACTGGGTTCTAGTCCCGGTCGGGGCGCCGGATTCTGTCCCGGTTGCCCCTCTTCCAGGCCAGCTCTCTACTATGGCCCGGGAGTGCAGTGGAGGATGGCCCAAGTGCTTGGGCCCTGCACTCCATGGGAGACCAGGAGAAGCACCTGGCTCCTGCCTTCGGATCAGCGCGGTGTGCCCGCCGCAGTGCGCCGGCCATGGCGGCCATTGGAGGGTGAACCAACGGCAAAAGGAAGACCTTCCTCTCTGTCTGTCTCTCTCACTGTCCACTCTGCCTGTTAAAAAAGAAGAAAGAAAATATTCTCTGTTGTAAGTTTTGGCCATAAATGCCTGTTTTTTTAGAAGAGGAGCACATGTTCTCAGCAGTGATATACAAGGTGTGAGATATTATATATATATATATATATATTTCTTCCAAATTGTCTTTTTCCCAGTTTTCCAGTGAAGTAAGTCAAGGAAGGAGTTAAAGGGCCAGACTTCTGGTTGGTTGTGTGATTCCAGCTTTCACCTGAAGCAGTCCCTGAGCCTTGCTTCCTGGTGTGATAAGGCCACTTAGGTTTCCAGCCCAAGGAAGCTAATGTGTTAAAGAATCTCTTTCTTTCATTTCTTCCTAAAACATTCACCTCATTCCTTTACCAGGAAATGAACTCAACTTTTTGGACTACTTCCATTACATAACCTTTGGGCCACAAAATTTTATCTTTGGAGGAAAGATAGCCCGTAGGGAGTTTGTAAAGTTGTTGGGGCTCTCATATACCTTGTTGAGGTCTCTGAACCACACTCAGACCTCACTAACAAATTGGCCTGCCTCGCTGCGTTCAGCCACGTGTGCCTCCGCAGCTAGGCTCTAGGGGAGTGCCTGGCTTGGGTCCAGCACATTTGCAGGTGGCACATTCTTTGTGTTCCCCACCTGCTGTGGAGGGCTGATAATGGCACACAGAAATCCTTCCACGAACAGCCCAGGACTGATCTAACCCCACCTCCTTCACCTGGGACACTTGCTTAAAAGTGTTTTTCTGGAGAAATCACAAACCAGTTGATACCGAATCAACTATAAATGTCTGTTTTCCTAAGAGAAGTAACAAATATCTCTTATTTTACCTTTCTGCCTCAAAACAGCTGGGGTGCTGGTTTCTTGAGAACTAAGAACTATTGGGACACCGAATAAATCTAGAAAAACGCAGATAGTATAATGGGCAAAGCAGAAGGGAGTCAACGTTGGAAGAAATAAGATGCTTCCTTCTTCCTCCTGAATCTCACCACAGAACTCCATTACCTTCCTCAACCCTTCCACAAAATTCTATAACTGCCTTCAAAAATACAGCCACCCTGGGGCCGGTGCTGTGGTGAAATGGGTTAATGCCCTGGCCTGAAGCGCTGGCATCCCATAGGGGCTGGTTTGAGACCTAGCTGCTCCACTTCTGATCCAGCTCTCTTCAATGGTCTGGGAAAACAGTAGAAGATGGCCCTAGTCCTTGGGCCCCTGCATCCGCGTGGGAGACCTGGAGGGAGCTCCTGGCTCCTGACTTCAAATCGGGGCAACTCCAGCCGTTCAGCCAATTGGAGGGTGAACCATCGGATGGAAGACCTCTCTCTCTGCCTCTCCTTCCCTCTGTGTAACTGTGTAACTCTGACTTTCAAGTAAATAAATCTTTTTAAAAAATACAGTCACCCAAATTAAGGATATAGTTTCTAGTTTTGTTGGTGCCATATGACATAATTCACTTGTGACAGCAGTTCATGTTTTATGTATGTCCATGTGTATGATAGTTTTGTATTAGTTCATACAGAATTTATTAGATCATTGTTGATCTCTCTTCTCTCTGATACTTTCTTCTGTTAGAGAAAAGAAACAGGTTTAAATCTTTGGATGCATGAAAATCCTACTGTTTCCCCCTAGCTCTGCTTCTATTTCTTGGAGTAGTGGGACCCTAAGATGGGACTTGGGGTGTCATATCTAGTGCTCTTTGATTCTGTGTTGTTTTCTTTCCTTTTTCTCTTTAAGATAAGTTTTGCCAATTTCCATGAAATTGGGAGTAATGAAAAGAATTTCTGAATAATCAGATTGTTTGCTTTGGCGGAGGTGGGGGGAAGAAACTGGATGGGATGATTCCTGAAACTTCTTATCTGATACTTTCCAGGTATGTAGTTTAGCTTGTTTAGACCTAGTAGAATATTTCTAATGTAACTAAGATACTGTTAGAAGTGTTCACTTCAGATCTTCAAATCTGGGCTAAATGATTCCCCGAGGGACATATACTGAGAGACAGTAGAGTAATTAATCAAAATGGGGCTAACATCTATGGAGTGTTTACCAAGTGCCAAGGATTTTCTTAAGGGTGTTATGTGCATTGTATTGCTTCATTTCACTAAAATTTCAGGCAGTAAATATTTACTACATTTTACAGATGAGCAAACTAAGGTTCAGACATACAAGATAATTACCTCAGTGTCAGTTTGTAAATGACAGAACCAGAACTTGGATCTTATTCCAAAGGTTAATGAGGTAGGTATCTCCATTTTGTCCATGAGTAAACAAAACTGGCCTGAAGTCACGTATCTAGTTAAGTGAAGTGGTGTTAGGATTTGCTTGGATCTGCCTCTCTCTCAAACCCACGGTTTTGGGACCGATGTTGTGGCACACTGCGTGAAGCTGCCATTGGGGTTCTTGCATCTTATTTTGGAGTAGTATTTGGGTCTTGGCTACTCTGCTTCCCATTTAGCTTCCTGCTAATGCACCTGGAAAAGCAGTGGAGGTGACCCAAGCATTCGAGTCCCTGCCACCCACGTAGGAGACCTGGATGAAGTTCTGCATTGCTGGCTTCAGTCTGGCCTAGCCCAGCTGTTGTGGGAATCTGGGGGGTGAACCAGCAGTTGGCATATCTTTGTCTCTCCCCTGCCCCTTTCCCCTCTTTGTCATTGGGCCTTTAAAATCTCTTTTTTTTTTTTTTTTCAAAAAACAGTTTTAAAATTCTGAGATATCACAACATTAAGGAATGCAGAAGGTTAATATTTAAGAATATTAAAATTGATCTAGCAGTTCCAGTTTTGGAGTATTTACCAAAACTATTTGGTTTTCAAATTTTATTTTTATTTGAAAGGTAGAAAGAGATAGAGGGAGGCCGGTACTGCAGCTCAATAGGCTAATCCTCCGCCTGCAACACTGGCACACCGGGTTCTAGTCCCAGTTGGGGCGCCGGATTCTGTCCTGGTTGCCCCTCTTCCAGGCCAGCTCTCTGCTATGGCCCGGGAGTGCAGTGGAGGATGGCCCAAGTGCTTGGGCCCTGCACCCCATGGGAGACCAGGAGAAGCACCTGGCTCCTGGCTTTGGATCAGCGCGGTGCGCTGGCCGCAGCACACCGGCCGCAGCAGCCATTGGAGGGTGAACCAACAGCAAAAGGAAGACCTTTCTCTCTCTCTCTCTCACTGTCCACTCTGCCTGTCAAAAATAATAATAATAATAATAATAAAAGGAGATCTTGCATCTGTTGGTTCACTCCTCAGGTGCCTACAACTGGGGCTGGCCAGGCTGAAGCCAGGAGCCTGGGATTCAATCTACATCTCCCCTCTGGGTGGTAGGGATCTCGAGCCATCATTTGCTGCCTCCTGGGATATGCATTAGTAGTTACTGGAATAGGATGAAGAGCCAGGACTTAAGTCCAGGCACTCTGATGTACAATGTGGGCATCCTGAGCTATGTCTTAAGCACTATGCCAAGTGCCTACCACTCTCCAAAATATTTGAAGTCAGTTTTTTGAAGCAGTGTCTGCACTCCCATGTTCATTGCAGCACTATTCACTATGGTCAAGTTATGGAATCAACTCAAGTGTTCATCATCAAGTGAATGGTTAAATTGTCACACACACACACACAGTAGAATGCTATTCAGCCTTTAACAAGAAGGAAAGTCTGTCATCCGTGATAACATTGATAGAATTAGAGAACACTACTAAGTAAACCAAACCACATGGTTAAAGATAAGTACTGCATGTTTTCATTTACATATAGAGTCTGAAACTCCTAAGAAGCAGAGAGTAGAATGGTGGTTGCAGAGAGGTAGTAGGAATGGAGAGATGAGCAAAGTATAAAAAATCTCAGGAAGAAAAGATTATTTTTTGAGATATTGCTCAGCATGGTGAATAACGGCATATTAACGCATCTCAAAATTGCTGAGTGACTTCCAAATGTTCTCACTATGATGAAAGATAAGTATTTGAGGTTATGGGTATGTTCATTGATTTTAGTTATTCCACATTATATTAATAAATAATAACCTCACTTCGTACCCCATAAATACACAATCATAAATTATCAGTTCATAATGAAATAAAAATACTGCAGTGAGATAGCACTGCACGCCCATTAGGATGACCATCGTAAAGGAGGAGGAGCAGGCATTTAGACATAGTTGACATTTGTCCCACATCCCGAGTGCCTGGGTTAGACTCCCAGCTCTGGTGCTTGACTTCAGCTTCCACTAATGTGGAATTCCACTAATGTAGATTCTGGGAGACAGCAGTGATGACTTAAATAATTGGGTTTCTGCCACCCATTTGGGAGACCTGGATTATACTTGTAGCTCCTGGCTTTGGCCCTGCCCGGTTCAGGCCATTGCAGGTGTTTGGGGAGTGATCTAGTGGATAGCAGCTGGTTCTCCCTCTGCCTCTCAAAAGAAATAAATAAAAGTTAAGGTTTCTGAACCACATTGTTTGGATAAAGGAGAATATATCTACCAAAGACAAATGGGCATATAATGAATGAGAGTCTCTGAGGACGGAAAAGGGTCTTTTAAAAAACATGGTATCACTGAAAGATGCTGTGTGTTTATTTACTGCACTTGGCTGCTGTTTCCAGTCTCAGTTGCAATTCCCACATTGAGGCTGTTCCCACCCTTCCTGTGTCCCTTGAGCTGAGCAGGCACTTCCTGTCCTATTGGAAATGAAAGTTAGAGATTGAGGGTAGGATGTGTGTGTGTATTTATTCTGCAGAATGTTAGTACTGTCTGTTCCATTATCATAGCAAAAAGTGACAGGAAAACGAGAGTAGAGACCAGGACTTCATTTTAGGGAGTGTTTGGGCTCCATGTTTGTTGTGACGCAGCAGACAGGATTGATTTATGTCTGGAGAACACTTGCCATAGCAGCAAGGTGGCCTTGTGAAGGGGTTTGGAGATTCTCATCGGCCATTCCTGTTCCACTTGGATACCTGGGTATGGTCCTCAAGTTTTCGGTTTTGTACAAGTGTTTTTCTTGTTAAGGCAACTCCTCCGAGGACACTTCTTGACTGTTAGAGGTGAGTGTTGTTGCAACTGTGTTAGGTTCTTGACTCTTAAGTTTACCTTCTTTCCTAAGAAATGTTATAATTTTCTTCTGTGTGAAGCTTATGCTTTTTAAATAGTTATATATTTTCTTACAGTTCAGAGACAGCTTGAAGTACACATCCCAACTCTGTGAACTTCAGTCTGGATATAAATGCCAGGTTTGGCGAGTTACTGCAACTGTGCTAGCTCCATGGATCTTGAACACCAGGGAACAGTAGGGTAAAGATAGATGTTAGACGGTTTCCAGTTGTTGAAGAAACCTGCAGGCACCAAGTTTCCCAAGTTTCACCAAGTGTTGTTCAGTTTGATGATGCCCTGTAACATGTGAGCTCCTTCCTGGGAGAACCTGAAATCGGAGTGAGGGGCTCAGCCCCTCAGTGTGGCCCAAGAGAAGCAGCTGTGAGGCTGTGAAACTGGCTCTTTTCCATGCTCGGTTTTGCTTGTCTGTGCTCTTTGGTGTGTTCCTGTTTGTTCTTTCCTGGTGCTTTCAGACCACCATAAATGTGAAGCAGGGGGACCCCGAGCTCCTCTCTCACACCCAGCTCAGTGTGACTTTCTCCGAGGCAGCGTCTCAGGAACCTCTTTATAATTAAGCTTGAAATCTTCTAATGGAGATCTAGGGGGGGAAGGATTTTGTTGTGTTTTCATGAGAGTCACAACTTATTCATAGAGGAAAGGAAATAAATTTGAAAGGGGTTACAACTAAGAATGTTTCTTCCTAGCATTAACTACTGGAAAACAAACAAAAAAATAACATCTTGGGCATTAGGACCCAGTGGAAGTACCTCATTCAGACTCTGGTTTAACTTCTCTCTGACGTAGAGCAGCAGCCCTAGCTCATTCTCCACCCGCAGGCGTGCCCCCCCCCCCAACTCTCCCTCTTGCTCCTTTTCTCCCCCTTTCTCCTCCCCCTCCCTTCTCCCTCCCTCCTTCTCTCCCTCCCTCCCGTTTTCCCTCTCCCCTGCTCCCCCCTCACCCCTCCCTTGCCTTCTCCCTCTTCTCCCTCTCTCAGCTCCCTAACATTAAAGAGAAAATGCTGCTATCAGTGACTTCCAGGCCTGGGATTTCGACTTTTGGCTATAACAAGAACAACAAGAAGGTAGGGGAAAGCGCTGTTTTGGAATCTAGCTACTTCCTTTTCTGGGGACCGGGAGTGCCCTTGGTTTTAACATTCTTCTCCAAGAAAAGAACGGGATTCCTCCTCTGTCTCGGCGCCTCTCCCTTTTGCACCACTTCTTGTGCTGTCTTTTTCTCACCTGGTTCTGGAGTTAAGGAATTTACACTGGGTTTGTGAAGCCTGAGAGGGGAAGGGATTACACACAAGTGTAGCTTGCAAGTTTGTATCCCTGTGAAATGAAGTTAGTTGTTTGACTTTCTGCTGATGTCCCAGTCTCCACGGGGATAATTTGTCATCTGACTCTGTCCCCAGTCCACCCCACGCATACACACACAAGGTTATTTAACCTTTTTAACATTCCATTCTCTTCCATTCTACCCTCCTTCCAGCCCACAGCACCCGCATTATCAGGTAGCTGAAATCACGGAGGGTTAGTGAACTCACGATAGCTCACCAAGAGTTGAGTGCAGTCTTCTGGACTGGAGACCCTACCCCACCTCGCTTGTAGAGAAGGAGCCCTCAGAGACACGTACCTTGGGCTTAAGGCAGAAAGCCCTGTGAGTCTTGCTCTTGAGCTGATCCTTGGAAGCTCTGCAGATAGCTAGGCTCAGCAGGGATCCTTGGAATCTTTATAATTAACCCATGGCTGCCAGACAGCTGTGCTGCGTTTGTCCACATGGGCAGTCGGGGAGGGATGGACAGTTTGCCCACATTCACCACGGAGTTTCCTTGGCAGTATCTCAGCATTGCAGGGCTCCCAGCGCTGCAGCAGGAAGACCCTTTCACCTCTCTCTGCATGTTGTAGCTGTTCTTTGGAGAAGAAAAAAAGTGTGCCATAGACATTTAGGGCTCTCTTGCCCATTTAAAGGGGTGTTGGAAGGTGGTGAAAGATTCCTGCTACTTTCTTATGAACCTGAAGAGACTACAACACGTAGATTGAAACACAAGTGTCTGATCCAGGCAATGGGTAAATATTTAGACCCTCAACACTTAGTTTACGGGGATAAGTTTGGTGTTCATTCCGTTTACATCCTTAAGAAATATGGGTCTGTATGTATTTGTTGGTTATCAGTGTATGTATGTCCATGTACCACTATCCCCCATCAAATGAGTATGTATTATATATTATACAGATAGTTCATCTGTATAGAACTATAAGTTACTTTAGTAGGTATGTCTATAAACCTATATATATATATAAATTTTGTTCCTGATTTCTTTTTTCCCTCCAAGTCTCCCAGGTTACCCAGAACCCATTAAAACAAAGTAAAATGAATTCCCAAAATTAATTTTTTCTCTACTAGGGATTTGGTGTATTTGAAGCTATCTAAAAATTTCTTCTCTCAACACTTCACTTCTTTTCTGCATTTGGGGCATGGGAAACATTTAACCAACTTACAAATCTAATAGTATAGGAGATAAGAGATATGGTTATGAATTTGGCTTCAAATCTCAAAACTATTCCTGATAGCTTGTAAGGTTTGGGAAGCAATTCAGGAAACATTGGGGGATAGTTACCTGATTTCTAACGTGTCTATCAAGAATTCTTTGGGTTCTTACAGGTCAGTGTTAACAATGGTGTCTGAGGGCTCTGTATGTGTGCATCACTTTGTGACTGCATGTGAGACTCCTTGTGTGTGTAAATACAGGCTTTGACAAGTATTTAAGCTAAAGTGTTACTACATTGCTCTGTGTTTTGATGTTGACATGAAGGGCTTAATAGCTGTTTCTCTGGGGAAGAGTATTTTGGATGCATGTGCTCATGTCATTTATGCATTTTTATACGAAAGGTTAAATTTTTAAAATTTGTATTACTTTTGTGTAATATAAGTTATACTGTTTTTTTTAAAACTAAGCATAATAAAGTACATAAAATGGAAGTCATTGCTTCCTGTCCTGGAGTTCTTTAATCATTCCCACTCCTCAAAAAAAGTAACTGAGAGCAGTTTGGTGTATGTATCCCTACAGATTTAAAAACAAAAAAAAGACGATTTTAATTTTGACAATGGCTTATTTGCCATTTCTCTTATAAGCTGTCTGTCTGGTAGAGCAAGTCTATGTAATAAAGTTCTTAGATCTGTCCAAAATGCTGTAAAAATAAACAAAAATCCAATTCCAAACTTCTGAAAAACACAAATTATAAATATCTACTGCTTCCTTTATGTAAGAAATATTGTTTGCTTTTGGCTATAGTCATCACCTCTGTTTTGTGCATAAAAAAATAATCACCAGTGTCCTCAGTTTGAAAATCTACTATTTGTGCCCCAGTATTGTGATGTGCTTATTTTAAAGCATATTGCTTTTATTAATTTGACTTTAAGAGTAGGATTATTTTACTTTGAAATGTCCTTACACACTTCACTTATCAAGGAAGGTGTTTCTGGGAAACTCCTGATCATCAGTCTTCTGACTTTTTTTTGGCTAGTAGTAAATATAGGAATGCAGTCAACAGATGTATAATGCCTAATAAAGGCAGATTCCTTCTCAGGATGTACTGTTGCACTCCCATTCGCTGCTTCGGAATTAACATAGTTACAGAAGGAGAAAACATGGACTCCAAAAAGGGAATTCTGTGAGAAACTTCAATGTAGTACTTTTTTAAAACATCAATTTTAATGGTCCTAAGTTATTCTTGGTTCATTAAAGACAAGGCTGAAGTAAAAAGAGGGTCTCTACACTGTTTCTTCATTGCTTGAAGGAGTAGCCTCAGTAGAGAGATTTGAATATAGGTGAGATTGAAAGAGGAAATGTTTAGGACTAAAGGAATTTCATACTTGTAAAGAGCCTAACCACCCCTTCCCTGACATCATCTCCCTGGCATGTGTTATTATAATTTAACTCCTCGTAGCATCAACAACCATTTCCTTTGCAAAAAAAGAAAAGGGACCGTGTTTAACTTGGGATAATTTGCCTTCTCCACATATTTTGCATTAATTTCTTCTTGATGCTATCATGTTGATGGGGGGCTGGAAGCAATGATGAAAATAAGATCGACTGGCAGGTTTAACTAGACCGTCACTTTTTGGGCAGCTTGAGTTACCAGATAGTGCCAAAAGTGTTTACTCAGCAGAGAAAGCAGAAAGCAATTCCTTAATCATCTGTGCTTCTAACAGGGAGAAAGAATTTTCTGTGTGTGTGTGTTAACTACATTTCTATCTAGTTTCTGTCAAGTGAAATTTAGAACTGAAAACCTTTTTTTTTTTTAAAGATTTTATTTA
This sequence comes from Oryctolagus cuniculus, assembly GCF_964237555.1. NCBI lineage: Eukaryota > Metazoa > Chordata > Mammalia > Lagomorpha > Leporidae > Oryctolagus > Oryctolagus cuniculus. The sequence continues at coordinate 59,291,858 of NC_091442.1, forward strand.
TTTACTTGAAAGTCAGAGTTATGGAGAGGCAGAGAGAGAGGTCTTCCATCTGCACTCCTCAGTTGTCCGCAACAGCCAGAGCTGAGCCGATCAGAAGCCAGGAGCTTCTTCGGGTCTCCCACACAGGTGCAGGGACGCAAGGACTTGGGCCATCTTCTACTGCTTTCCTGGGCCATGGTAGAGAGCTGGATGGGAAGTGGAATAACCAGGACTTGAACTAGTGCCCATATAAGATGCCGGTACTGCAGGCAGCAGCTTTACCTGCTATACCACAGTGCTGGCCCCAGAACTGAGAACTTTTAGGTCTGACATCTCAACTGGGACAGCTATTAGCTCTGTTACCAGTAATAACTCACATGGTTAAAGTTTAGTGGTGGGGCCGGCACTGTAGTGTAGTGAGTTAAAGCCCTGGCCTGCAGTGCCAGCATCCCATATGGGTGCTGGTTCTAGTCCCGGCTGCTTCTCTTCCCATCCAGCTCTCTGCTATGGCCTGGGAAAGCAGTAGAAGATGGCCCAAGTCCTTGGGCCCCTGAACCCACATGGGAGACCCGGAAGATGCTCCTGGCTTCAGATTGGCACAGCTCTGGCTATTGCGGCCATCCGGGGAGTGAACCAGTGGATAGAAGACCTTTCTCTCTGTCTCTACCTCTCTCTGTAACTCTCTTTAAAATAAATAAAATAAATCTTTAAAAAAAAAAGACATTTAAAGTCTAGTGGCGATGTCTTTCCATTAATCACTACCCTTCCATTAGGGTGGCCTTGCTACCCTAATCTATGCCCTCATTACCAACTATCTTTACTACTATAATAAACATCCCTCATGATCTCTTTGCCTCCTATTTTTCTACCCCCTACTCCTTATTGCCAGGTAATTTTATAACTGCTGCAAGGAAAGTTTCCAACAATTCAGCATCCAGTGCTAAGTATTTATTTTTTAAAAGACTTATTTATTTGAAAGAGTTGCAGAGAGAGGGGAGACACAGAAGTCTTCCATCCACTTGTTCGCTCCCCAAATGGCCACAATGGCCAGGGCTGAGATAGACTGCAACCAGGAGCCAGAAGCTGTTTCTGGGTCTCCCATGTGGGTGGCAGTGCAAGCACTTGGGCCATCTTCCGCTGCCTTCCCAGGCCATTAGCAGGGAGCTGGATTAGAAGTAGAGCAACTGGGACTTGAACTGGCGCCCATATGGGATGCTGGCATCACAGACAGTGACTTAACACACACTACACCACAATGCTGGTCCCTAAGTATTTATTGGATAGATGACCTTAATGGTTATGGATTACCTGCTGAAAAAAAGTCTAAATCCCTGTTCTAGTCCCTACTGTCCATCCAGCCTCTCTTTATCCTCCCAACTCAACTCTTCCTTCCACTGGTTCCCTTGCTTTCCCTATGCTAGGCCAGTTGTGTTGCCTCAGTTCTCTAGATATCTCTTTTCATTATTGGCTTACATTTCTCATTCTATAGAAAAATATTCAGTAAAACAGAAATATAGATAAGAAATAGGACAAGGTAAATACAAAGTAGAAGAAGAGGTCAACTGGATAAAAATTCAAGTGTGCAAACCATAAATTATATGCTAGAAGATGCAGACTGAAGTACAGCTGTTGAATTTGTTAGTGACAGGTAGTTGATGATTTTGACAAGCAGGAGCAGAATAGGGAGCCAAAGCAAGACTGAAGTGAGTAGATGAGTGAAAGGTTAGGAAATGTAGATGATGTGTATAGACTAATTTTCTTCCCCTCTCTCTCTTTTTAAAGATTAATTTATTTACTTGTGGGACCAGCTCTGTGGAATAGTGGGTAAAACCACTGCCTGTGGTGCCATCATCCCATATGAGCACCAGTTTGAGTCCTGGCTGCTCCACTTCTGATCCAGCTCTCTGCTATGGCCTGGGAAAGCAGTAGAAGATGGCCCAAGTCCTTGGGTCCCTGAACCCACATGGGAGACCTGGAGGAAGCTCCTGGGTTCAGATTGGCCCAGCTCCGGTCGTTGCAACCATCTAGGGAGTGAACCAGAGGATGGCAGACCCCTCTCTCTCTCTCTCTCTCTCTCTCTCTCTCTCTCTCTCTCTCCCTGCCTCTGCCTCTGCCTCTGCCTCTGCCTCTGCCTCTGCCTCTGCCTCTCTCTAATTCTCACTTTCAAATAAATAAATATTTTTTAAAAAAGTTTATTTGAACAGTACGATTACACAGAACAAGAGAGAATGAGAGCAAGAGATCTTCCACCTGCTGGTTCATTCCCCAAATGGCTGCAATGGCCACGGTTGGGCTAGGCCAAAGCCAGGAGCTTCATCCAGATTTCTCATGTGGGTGCAGGGACCCGGCTACTTGGGCTATTTTCCACTGCTTTCCCAGGTACATTAACAGGGAGCTGTATGAACCAGAAGCAGAGCAGCTAGGACTCAAACCAGCACCCATATCAGATGCCAGCATTGTAGGTGGCAACTTTACCCGCTATGCCAAAATGCTGGACCCTAGACTGATTTTCAAAGAACTTTGGTTAAGAGGCAGAGCAGAATTCAGTTTAAAAATAGGCAAAAGATCTGAAGAGATACTTCTCCAAAGTATCTTCAGGTGGCCATGAAAAGACACTCGGTATCATTAGCCATTAAGAAAATACAAAGCAAAACTGCAGTGAGATCCCACTTCTCACCTCCTAGGACAGCTATCATCAGAAAGATGGATGATAATGTAGAGTAACTGGAGCTCTGATACACTGCTAGGAGGTATGCAGAGTGTTGTAGCTGCTTTAGGAAAACAGTTTTGCAGTTCCTCAAAAGATTTAACACCTGACCCAACAATTCTTTTAGATACATATCTGAGAGAAATGAAACATGTGCACACAGAAATCTATATAAAAGTGTTCATAGTAGCCCAGACAACCCAGATAGCCATAACTTGTGAACAGATAAATAAAATAGTGTGTACCCAATCAATGGAATATTCAGCAATAAAAAGAAATGGAGACTGGTACCTCCTACAAAATGGAAGAACCTTAAAAACGTTATGCTAATGAAAGAACCCAATCATAAAAGGCCGCCTATTGTATGATTCCATTTATAGGAAGTGTCCAGTATAGGCCAATCTATAGATACAGAAAGTAGATTAGTGGTTGCCCACAGCTGGGAGGAAATAAGTGATTGATAATGGCTGTTGGGTTGCTTTTTGGGGTAGTGACAATTGTTTGTGGTTATGATTGGTTATGATTGCATGACTCTGATCTAAATACCATTGAATTTCTATTTGCTTTTTTAAAGATTGATGTGGAGGCCTGCATTGTGGCATAGCAGGTAAAGCTGCTGCCTGTGACGCTAGCATTCCATATGGGTACTGGTTCAAGTTCTGGCTGCTCTACTTCCTGCTAGTGGCCTGGAAGAAGCAGTGGAAGTTAGCCCACATGTTTGGACCCCTGCCACACACATGAGAGACCTAGATGAGGCTCTCAGCTCTTGGTTCCTGGCTTTGGCCAGGCTCTGCCCTGGCTGTTGCAACCACCTGGGGAATGAACCGGTGGACGGAAGACCTCTCTGTCTCTCATTCTCTCTATAGCTCTGACTTTCAAATAAGTAAATGGGTCTTTTAAAATAAAATTTTAGGTGGCAGAGAGAGCTTCCATCTGCTGGTTCACTTCCTAAATGTGCACAACATCTAGGTCTGGGTCAGGCTGAAGCTAGGAGTCAAGAAATCCATCCGGGTCTCCCACATGGGTGGCAAGACATCCATCTGCTACCTTCCCAGGTGCATTAGCAGGAAACTGGATCAGAATCAGAGTAGCTAGAACTTGAACCAGCACTCTGATTTGGGATCCAGACATCCCAAGTGGCAGCTTAACTTGCTGTGCTGCAACATTTGCCCTAGAACATATATTTTAAATAGGTGGATTGTCTGGCATGTGAATTATATCTCAGTGAAGTTCTTATTTAAAAAGATGTGGAGCAGAGAAATTAGATAAAAGTTGGAAGAGGATGGATGTGGTGATCTGAGACAATTTTCTTAAATGTGGGAGAATCGGGAGCTAAATGGAAACAGAATCATGATACTTATTCTCAAAATGTATCTATCCCTATCCTTATGACTGTCTGATCCTTTTGTGGTGTTTCATGCTTCTGAAATGGTCTTTCTGTTCATCTGTTCATTCTACCCACATTCATAGAACAGCTGGAGCCTGAGAGGTCCTAAGACACAACTGTGGCCCTTGAAGAACTCACAGTTGGCCGGCGCCGCGGCTCACTAGGCTAATCCTCCGCCTTGTAGCGCCGGCACACCGGGTTCTAGTCCCAGTCGGGGCGCCGGATTCTGTCCTGGTTGCCCCTCTTCCAGGCCAGCTCTCTGCTGTTGCCAGGGAGTGCAGTGGAGGATGGCCCAAGTACTTGGGCCCTGCACCCCATGGGAGACCAGGATAAGTACCTGGCTCCTGCCATCGGATCAGCGCAGTGCGCTGGCCGCAGTGTGCCGGCCGTGGCGGCCATTGGAGGGTGAAGCAACGGCAAAGGAAGACCTTTCTCTCTGTCTCTCTCTCTCACTGTCCACTCTGCCTGTCAAAAAATAAAAAATAATAAATAAATAAATAAATAACTCACAGTTAGGGGCTGGTGCTGTGGTATAGCAAGTAAAGCTGCCGCCTGCAGTGTCAGCATCCCATATGGACACTGGTTTGAGGCTCAGCTGCTCTACTTCCCATTCAGCTCTCTGCTATGGCCTGGGAATGCAGTAGAAGATGGCCCAAGTCCTTGGGCCTGCTGCATGTATGTGGAAGCCCTGGAAGAAGCTCCAGGCTCCTGGCTTCAGATCAGCTCAGCCATTGCAGCCATTTGGGGAGTGACCCAACAGATGGAAGACTTCCCTCTTTCTCTGCCTTTCAAATAAAAAACAGAGATGGATTTTTTTTAAGATTTATTCTATTTATTTGAAAGGCAGAGTTAGAGGGAAGGGGCCAGGAAAAGGGAGTGGAGAGGAGAGAGAGAGATCTTCTATCTGCTGGGTCAGGCTGAGCCAGGAGCCAAGAGCTTCATCCAGGTCTGCCATGTGGGAGCAGGGACCATCTTCCAGTGCTTTCCCAGGCACATTAGCAAGGAGCTGGATCTGAAGTGGAGCATCTAGGACTTGAGTCAGCAACCATGTGGGATGCTGGCTTACAGACAGCAGCTTAAATTCAGCAGAAGTATTACCTCTTCTAATCCCTCTACTTCCCAGCCCCAAAAGGAACTTTTTTCTGAACCTCCATTTTTTATACTTCTCTGTATGTATAATTTTGCATTATATTGAAATCACTTAAGTAATTGTGTTCTTGTTGCTGGATGTAAATTCTGTAAGGGTAAGAAAAATGTTATTCATTTAATTATCCTAAAAAATACCTAAAATAGCATAGCATCTTAAGCCTATCTAGTAGATAGTAAAAAAATGTCTTAATAAATGTGATTGGGGACTGTCACTATGGCATAGAAAATGAAGCTGCCACTTGTAACACCAGCATCCCATATGGGACTGGTTTGAGTCCTGGCTGTTCTACTTCCAGTCCAGTTCCCTGCTAATGCGCCTGGGAAAGCAGTGGAAGATGGACCAAATTCTTGGGCCCCTGCACCCACAAAAGAGATGCAGAAGCCGCCCCTGGCTTCAGACCAACCTTGCTCTGGCCGTTGCAGCCATTGGGGGGTGGGGGGGAGGAACTAGTGGGTGGAAGATCTCTTTTTCTCTCTTTTCCCTGTCTCCCCCCTTTCTCTCTTTCCCTGTAACTCTTTCAAATAAATAAATTTTTAAAAATGTGATTAAGTGAATGTTAGGCACTAAATCTAGGTTAAGCAAAGGAAGGTGGTATTGCATTCTATAGGAGTCCTGAAATAGAGAGTTAGATAGAATTAAAAGGTGGCTTTTGTCGTTTATTAGCTATGTGACCTAGTGCCAAGTTTCTTAAACTCTATAACCTTGAATTCTTTGTATTACTTATGTATTTTATTTTATTGGATTATTGTGATGAACAGTAATGTTTATCATCATGTATCAGTATGTAAATTGTTATTTCCCTTATCAAAACAAAAAAAATTTAATGCCTCTTCTAGCTGTTATCCCATTTGTCTTCTTCCTTGTGCAGTAGAATATCTTGAAATATCTTATTCAGGAGTTATATTAGGGTACTTCAAAAAGTTTACAGAAAACAGAATTAAAAGGCAAGTTCAGAGCAGTGTTGAGCCTGCAGTGAAAATGCCCACAGCCCAGAGTATGACTCAGGGGTTAGGGTATCACTGGTACACCCACATTCCAATCAGAGGACTGGGTTCAAGTTCCAACCCCACTTCAGATTGCAGTTCCAGCTAATGCACATGCTGGGAGGTAGCAGCAGGTAATGGCTTGGGTAGTTGGGTCCCTGCACCCACATCGGAAATCTGGATTGAGTTCCAGGCTCCCAGCTGTTGAGAGCATTTAGGGAGTGAACCAGCAGATGGAAGATCTGTCTCTCAATCTCTTCTCAAATAAATAAATCCATTCTAAAAAGATAAGTTTAGGGCCGGCGCCGCGGCTCACTAGGCTAATTCTCCGCCTTGTGGCGCCAGCACACCGGGTTCTAATCCTGGTCGGGGCGCCTGATTCTGTCCCAGTTGCCCCTCTTCCAGGCCAGCTCTCTGCTGTGGCCAGGGAGTGCAGTGGAGGATGGCCCAAGTGCTTGGGCCCTGCACCCCATGGGAGACCAGGATAAGTACCTGGCTCCTGCCTTCCGATCAGCGCAGCGCCGGCCGCAGTGCGCCGGCCGTAGCGGCCATTGGAGGGTGAACCAACGGCAAAGGAAGACCTTTTTCTCTCTTTCTCTGACTGTCCACTCTGCCTGTCCAAAAAAAAAGATTAAAATTTTTAAATCCATGCAGGTGAGGGATATTCAAAAAGCATGAGAGAGAATGGATTTCAATTATTTTTTTTTGCACCAAATAAAAATCTCTTGGGACAGGTGTCATGGCATAGTGGTTAAGCTGCTACTTGGGACCTGTGCATCCCACCTTGGAGTGCCTGAGATGGAGTCCCAGCTCATCCACTTCCAGCCAATGGAAGATCTCTTTCTCTATGCCATTCAAATAAATGAATAAATCTGTTCTTTTAAAAAATAAATAATATGGGACCAGCATATGGCATAGCTAGTGGGGCCACAGCCTGCAACACTGGTATCCCATATTGGTGCTGCTTCATGGCCCAGCTGCTCCATTTCCAATTCAGTTTCTTGCTGGTGTGCCTAAGAAGGCAGCAGAAAATGGCCCAATTGTTTGGGCCCGTATACCCATGTGAGAGAACTAGATGGGCTCCTAGCTCCTGGCTTCAGCCTGGCCCAGCCCCAACTGTTGTGGCCATTTGGGGAGAAATCTCTCTCTCTCTAGCTCTCCCTCTCAAATATTTTTTTAAAAAGTTTATTATTTCTTAAAAATGTTCTAGACATTTTTAAAAAAGATTTATTTATCTGAAAGGCAAGATGAGAAAAATCTTCTCTCTTCTGGTTCTTTCCCCAAATGGCCTGCAACAGCTGGAGCTGAGCCAAGGGAAAATACAGAAGACAGGAATTCCATCCAGATCTCTCATGTGGGTGGCAGGAACCTATTATCCACTGCCTCTGAAGCACATTAGCATAAAGAAGCTGGATCAGAAGCACAGAACAGTCAGGACACAGACTGGGCACTCTGATATGGGATACAGGCATCCCAAGAGGTGGCTTAACCGGCTACACACAACACATGTGCTTAAACTTACCTTTTAAATCCATTTTCCACCAACTTTTTGAAATATTCTCATATGTACTTTTCTAATTTATTTCCTTCTGTTCTTTTTCATTTTTTATTATTTAATAATACAAAAAATTACATGTAGATGTAAAGCATAGTATCAGGAACACTTGTGAACCCATTTTCCAATTGAAGTACCAGACTAATTGCCAGTAAGTTGCATGTATTTCATGAGTTTCTTCCCACCTTATCTTGGGCCCCCTCCTGCTCTGCAGACAAAGGTAACCACTATCCTAAATTTTATATTTTTAATTCTATTACTTTATTTTATTATTTTAGGTTTATTTATTTGAAAGAGTTAGGGATTTTCCATCTGTTGATTCATTCCCAAAATGGCCACAACACTCAGGGCCAGAAGCTAGGCACTTCACCCAGGTCTCCTACATGGGTGGCAGGAGCCCAAAACTTGGGCCATCTTCCACTGCTTTTGCCAGGCCATTAGCAGGGAGCTGGATTGGAAGTGTAGCAGTCAGGACACAAACTGGCACCCAATATGGGATAATGGTGTCACAGGCATGTCTTTACCCGCTATATCACTACACCAGCCCCTCTATTGCTTTTTTTTTTTTTTTTAAGGAATTATTTACTTGAAAGAGTTACAGAGAGAGGTAGAGCCAGAGAGAGAGTGAGAGAGAGAGGTCTTCCATTCTGTTGGTTCACCCCCCAAATGACTGCAACAGCCAGAGCTGAGCTGATCTGAAGCCAGGAGCCAGAAGCTTCTTTCAGGTCTCCCACGCGGGTGCAGGGGTCCAAAGATTTGGGCCATCTTTTACTGATTTCCCAGGCCATAGTAGAGAGCTGGGTGGGAAGCAGAGCAGCCAGGACTCGAACCGATGCCCATATGGGATGCTGGTGCTTGCAGGCTGGGGCTTTTAACCCACTGAGCCAAAGCGCCGGCCCCCTCTCTATTGCTTTTTTTAAATGTAATTTTATTTATTTATTTAATTATTTTTTGACAGGCAGAGTGGACAGTGAGAGAAAGAGACAGAGAGAAAGGTCTTCCTTTCCGTTGGTTCACCCTCCTATGGCTGCCGTGGCTGCACAGGTCTGAAGCTAGGAGCCAGGTGCTTCTCCTGGTCTCCCATGTGGGTGCAGGGCCCAAGCACATGGGCCATCCTCCACTATATTCCCGGGCCAAAGCAGAGAGCTGGACTGGAAGAGGGGCAACCAGGACAGAATCAGGTGCCCCGACCAGGACTAGAACCCAGGGTGCTGGCGCCACAGGCAGAGGATTAGCCTATTGAGCTGCGGCGCCGGCCTAAATGTAGTTTTAAGATAGTGTATAATTCACTTGTTTACTTTGTTTTTAAGTGTTTTATAAGCTATATAGTTATACAAGTGCATAACATAATTATCTGTATTTCGTTTAATACTTCCAACAACATTATTTTTATTTCCATTTGATAGATGAAGACAAATGAGCTGCATCAAGTTTAATCACATGGCTAGGGGCTGGCATTGTGGCATAGCAGGTTATGCAGCCGCCTATAACAGCAGCATTTCATAGGAGCACCGGTTCAAGTCTGCCTGATCCACTTCCTATCCAGCTTCCTAGGAAAGCAATGGAAGATGCTCAAGTACTTGGTCACTCATGTGGGAGAGCCTGGATGGAGTTCCAGTCTCCTGACTTCACTCCTCCCAGGCTGTTGCAGCCATTTGGGGAGTGAACAAAAGAATGATCCTTCTCTCTCTCCCTCTGTAACTCTGCTTTTCAAAATAAATAAATCTTTAAAAATATGTATGTAAGAAAAAATCATATTGCTAGTGAATGGTTCCCCTAGGATTTGAACCCAGCTATCTGGCTCTGAGTCTGTGTTCTCACCCACTGCCCTATTGTCTTACTGTAGTACATAGTCTTCTGTTTTGTTTTCATTCAGTGTTAGGTTTTCATGATTCATTCATGTTGCATATAGATGTGTGTGGTTTATTTCACTTTCAGTGTCACATAATACTTACTTTTTTCCCCCAAGATTTATTTATTTGAAAGAGTTCTATAGAAAGAGGAAGAGACACAGAGAGTGAGTTCTTCCATCTCCTGGTTCACTCCCCAAGTGGCCACAATGGTCAGGGCTGGGCCAGGCCGAAGCCAGGAGTTAGGAGCTTCTGCCGGATCTCCTGCATGGGTGCAAGGGCCCAAGCATTTGAGCCATCTTCTGCTTTCCCAGGCACATTAGCGGGAAGCTGGATGAGAAGTGGAGCTACCTGGTCTGGAGCCAATCTCTAGAACTCTTTCCATCTTAACAAAACTGAAACTCTGTAGCCATTCAACAGCTCCCCCTCCATGCAGTCTCTGGCAAGGGCTGTTGGGCTTTGTATGAATTTGCCTACTTTAGATACCTTATATAAGTGGAATCAGGGTATTTATCTTTTTTTATGATGGACTTGTTTCACTTTTTTAAAAAAATTTATTTATTTAAAAGGCAGATTTACAGAGAGGCAGAGAGAGTCTTCTATCTGCTGGTTCACTCCTTAAAATGGCTTCAATGGGCGGAGCTGGGCCGATCTGAAGCCAGGAGCCAAGAGCTTCTTCTGGGTCTCCCACGCGGGTGCAGGAGCCCAAAGACTTGGACCAGCTTTTACTGGTTTCCCAGGCCATAGCAGAGAGCTGGATTGGAAGTGGAGTGGCCACCTGGGGCACCGGATCCCATATGAGTGCCCGTTAGTGCCTGGCTGCTCCTCTTCTGAACCAGCTCTCTGCTTATAGCTTGGAAAAGTAGTGGAAGATGGCCCAAGTCTTTGGGCTCCTGCACCCACATGGGAAGACCCAGAAGAAGCTTCTGGCTCTTGCTTTCGGATCAGCTCCAGCCATTGCAACCGTTTGGGGATTGAACCAGTAGATGGATCTTTCTGTCTCTCCTTCTCTCTACCTATAACCTCTGCCTCGCAAATAAATAAAATCTTTTTAAAAAAATCTCATAGAGACACTGCTTTCAATTATTTTATTGCTAGTAAGTATTTTGAATTTTTTAGGAGCTGCCACTGTGGCTTTATCATTTCATATTCCCACCAGCAGTGCACAGGAGTTCCAATTCTCCACATCCTTGTTAACACTTTTTTTTTTTAATAGTGGCCATCTGTTCTAGTCCATTTTTTAAAAATATTTATTTATTTATTTGAAAGTCAGAGATACACAGAGAGAGAGAGGTCTTCCATCCATTGGTTCACTCCCCAAGTGGCCGCAATGGCCAGAGCTGTGCCGATCTGAAGCCAGGAGCCAGGAGCTTCTTCCAAGTCTCCCACGCAGGTGCAGGTGCCCAAGGATTTGGGCCATCTTCTACTGCTTCCCCAGGCCGTAGCAGAGAGCTGGATCGGAAGTGGAGCAGCTGGGTCTTGAACCAGCGCCCATATGGGATGCCGACACTTCAGGCCAGGGCATTAACCCTCTGCGCCACAGCACCAGCCCCATCTTGGTCCATTCTGTATTACTGTAACAGGATACCACAGACTGGGAAATATATAAGGAAAGAAGTATATTTATTTATTTATTTATTGACAGCCAGAGTGGACAGAGAGAGAGAAAGGTCTTCCTTTACTGTTGGTTCACCCTCCAATGGCCACTGTAGCTGGCGCGCTGCAGCCAGCGAATGGCGCTGATCCGAAGTCAGGAGCCAGGTGCTTCTTCTGGTCTCCCATGAGGGTGCAGGGCCCAAGCACTTGGGCCATCCTCCACTGCACTCCCAGGCCGTAGCAGAGAGCTGGACTGGAAGAGGGGCAACCGGGACAGAATCTGGCGCCCCGACTGGGACTAGAACCCGGGGTGCTGGCGCCGCAGGTGGAGGATTAGCCTATTGAGCCGCAGTGCCGGCCAGAAGTTTATTCTTAAGATGTACTTATTTATTTGTTAAGTCAGAGTTACATAGAGAGATCTTTCATCTGCTGGTGTACTCCCCAGATGGCCACAATGGCCAATGTTGAGCCAGGTCGAATCTAGGAGCTTCATTCAGGTCTCCCATGTGGGTGCAGGGGCCCAAGAACTTGGGCCATCTTCCACTGCTTTCCCAGCCCATAAGTAGAGAACTGGATTGGAAGAGGAGCAGCTGGGACTTGAACTGTTGCCCATATGGGATGCCAGCACTGCAGTTGGAGAGGCTTGACCTGCTATGCTGCAGCGCTGGCCCCAGCAGGCTATTTATTTGAGAAAGAGCACAAGTTTGCTTCCGTCTGCTGGTTTGTTCCACAGATTCCAACAACCACTAGGCTGGGCCAGGCTGACAGGAGATGCAAGTGTCTAAACTACAAGGCCAATACCTACTCCTTCCAAACTGACTTTTTTAGTTTTCCTCTTTAATAACCTCTTAGTAGCATGTTGCCCATTCTTAAATTCTCTTCCTTGACCCTAATAGTACATACCACCCTTTTGAGTCTTGTCTTTGGCCCTTCTCTATTCATTTCTTGTTACTTACTCTACCTAATCTCTGAGTGTTCTTCAGGCATTCTTGCCTTTTCTCCAAATATACTTTCTTCCTAGAATTCACTATTACTATGCTAACAGATTCACATATTACAATTTCTAAACTAAACTCTTCATCTGTGTATCTAACTGATTACATGATATTTTCTCCAGGAATGCCATAGGTTATTCAAACTTAACATATCAAAAACATAATACTTGTTTTTGAATTCTCAAATTGGCCCTCCTCCTATCTGTATGATATCAATGAATGATGCTCCTGTCCATGAAATTATCCAAGCCAGACACCATTCTTGCCTACAACCAATCTGTAGGCAAGCCCTTTTGAGTCTACCTACTGGCCAGATCTCAGGTCTTTCAACTTCTCTCCATCTTTGCTGCTGTCTCTAGTTCTGTGTTATCATTGTCTTTTATTTGTACTATTAGAGAGGCCTACTCATTCATCCTTCCATTTCGGCTTCTGTCTCATCCTGATGTGTTAGAGTAGTTTTTTTTTTTTAAAGATTTATTTATTTTAGGCCAGCGCCATGGCTCACTAGGCTAATCCTCCTCCTGCGGCGCCAGCACACCAGGTTCTAGTCCTGGTCAGGGGGCCGGATTCTGTCCTGGTTGCTCTTCTTCCAGTCTAGCTCTCTGCTGTGGCCTGGGAGTGCAGTGGAGGATGGCCCAGGTCCTTGGGCCCTGCACCCTTATGGGAGACCAGGAGGAGGCACCTGGCTCCTGACTTCAGATCAGCGCGGTGCGCTGGCCGCAGCGGCCACTTGGGGGGGTGAACCAACGGAAAAAGGAAGACCTTTCTCTCTCTCTCTCTCTCTCTCTCTCACTCTCACTCTCACTGTCTAACTCTGCCCGTCCAAAAAAAAAAAAAAAAGGATTTATTTATTTTAGACACAGAGTTGAGGCAGAGGCAGATGCAGAGAGAGATCTTCTACCCGTTGGTTCATTCTCAGATGGCTGCAATGGCTGGAGCTGCACTGATCTGAAGCCAGGAGTCAGGAGCTTTTTCCAGGTCATCCACGTGTAGGGGCCCAAGGATTTGGGCCATCTTCCACTGCTTTCCCAGGCCATAGCAGAGAGCTGGATTGGAAGTGGAGCAGCCAGGACTCGAACCAGCACCCATATGGGATACTGGCACTGCAGGCTGTGACTTTACCTGTTGTGCTACAGTACCAACCCCTAGAGTAGTAGTATTTTGTTTTTGGGTTTTTTTTTTTTTTTTTTGACAGGCAGAGTGGACAGTGAGAGAGAGAAAGGTCTTCCTTTTTTCCTTTGGTTCACCCCCACAATGGCCGCTGCGGCTGGCGTGCTGCGGCCAGCACACCGTGCTGATCCGAAGCCAGGAGCCAGGTGCTTATCCTGGTCTCCCATGTGGGTGCAGGGCCCAAGGACTTGGGCCATCCTCCACTGCACTCCCGGGCCACAGCAGAGAGCTGGACTGGAAGAGGGGCAACCGGGACAGAATCCAGCGCCCAAACCGGGACTAGAACCCGGTGTGCCAGCACCACAGGCAGAGGATTAGCCTATTGAGCCGCAGCGCCAGCCTGGAGTAGTAGTTTTAAAACTTGGATCAGGACCAGACCTGTGTGATACAGCAGGTTAAAGCCCCAACCTGGCCAGCGCCGCGGCTCACTAGGCTAATCCTCCGCCTGGCGGCGCTGGCACACCGGGTTCCCGGTCGGGGCGCCGGATTCTGTCCCGGTTGCCCCTCTTCCAGGCCAGCTCTCTGCTGTGGCCAGGGAGTGCAGTGGAGGATGGCCCAGGTGCTTGGGCCCTGTACCCCATGCGAGACCAGGAAAAGCACCTGGCTCCTTGCTCCTGCCATCGGATCAGTGCGGTGCGCCGGCCGCGGCAGCCATTGGAGGGTGAAGCAACGGCAAAGGAAGACCTTTCTCTCTGTCTCTCTCTCTCACTGTCCACTCTGCCTGTCAAAAAAAAAAAAAAAAAAAAAAAAAAAAAAAAAAAAGGCCCCAACCTGCCGCACCTGCGTCCCATTATAGGCGCCTGTTTGAGAACTGGTTGTTACATTTCCCCTCCAGCTCTGTGGTATAGTCTGGGAAAGCAGTAGAAGATGGCCCAAGTCCTTGGGTCTTGTATCCATTTGGGAGACCTGGAAGAAGCTCCTGGCTTCGGATCAGCTCAATTCTGGATTGCGGCCATCTGGGGAGTGAATCAGCAGATGAAAGACCTCTCTCTCTGTCTCTCTGTAGCTCTGCCTTTCAAATAAATCTTAAAAAAAAAAAGAAGAAGAAGAAGAAAGAGAAGAAATGGAGCAGCCAGGTCACAAACTGGTGCCCATTTGGGATGCTGGCAACACAGGCAGTGGCTTTACTCACCACGCCACAGCACCGCCCCACACAGAAACACTTTACCACAGCCCGAAAGAGTCTGCCTACCCTGCATCCTTCATTAGCTCCGGCTTTACTCCTTCTCTTCCTGTGAGTTTCTGTTGAAAGTCTCACCTCATGTCTTAACCATTCTTCCCTCTCCCTGGTGTGACCTTCCTCTTACTCTCTGAATGGATGTCACCTTTCTGACTTGCCTTACAAAAATAGTTCACAGCCTTCTTTCCTTTTTGGTTTGGTAGCCCATTTATCACAGTGGGTAGCTTCACAGTTATCTTATGATTCATTGATTAACGTATCTCTCCCCCACTGAACACTGAATTCAGTTAGGGCCAAAACCGCGTCTGCTTTAACTCAGCATTTTGTGCTTGGTATGGAGCATAGTGCCTGGAGCTCTAGAGTGACCATCGGTATTTGCTGAATGAAGGGATGTGAGCTCCATTTATATTTCAGCTACCAATTTATTTTAAGTCCCACAGCAATCCTATTACATAGGGGCTGTTACTGTCCCCACTGTGCAAGGAAGTTGAACAACTTACCCAAAGTCTCCCAGCTGGAACATGGCAATGCTGGAGTGAAACCTAAGTCTCTGTGACTTTTGAGCCTGTATTTTAATATAATTTTCTGCTAGTTAATGGGACCTATAGCAAAGCATACTTTTGAAAAAATAAATAAATGGTGATTTATTGCTTACTCAGTTGTATATAGTGGATAATTGAGTAATTATATTTTTAAAATTGTGCTTTTCCTCATTTGTTAATTTGTTACATTAGGAATGAAAATTATGTACCTTAATAACTCAAAGTGAAATTCTATTGAATGATTATTTTATAAATAATAGGATTTGCAAACTGGTTGAGCTATATTTTACTCCACTATTTCAACTACCGAAGGTAGTATTTGCCTAGTCTTTGTTTGTTTGCTTTTTAAAGATTTATTTATTTGTTTGAAAGTCAGAGTTACACAGAGAGGAGAGGTAGAGGTAGAGAGAGAGAGAGAGAAGTCCTCCATCCGATGGTCCACTCCCCAATTGGCTGCAATGGCTGGAACTGCGCGGATATGAAGCCAGGAGCCTCCTCTGGGCTTCCCACGTGGGTGCAGAGGCCCAAAGACCCGGGCCATCCTCCACTGCCCTCCCAGGCCACAGCAGAGAGCTGGATCGAAAGTGGAGCAGCCAGGCCTCGAAGTGGAGCAGCCGGGCCTCGAACCGGTGCCCACATGGGATGCCTGCACTTCAGGCCAGGGCGTTAACCCACTGCACCACAGCACCGCCCCCCCCCCCAAGTCTTTGTTTTTAAAGATTTGTTTTTTATTTATTTGAAAGGTAGAGTTAGAGAGCGTCCATCTGCTGGTTCACTCCCTGAAATGGCCACAATGGCTGGGGCTGGGCCAGGCTGGAGCCAGGGGCCTAGAGCTTCTTTGGGGTCTCCCACATGGGTGGCTGCTTTCCCAGGCCCATCAGCAAGGAGGTGTATTGGAAGTGGAATAGCTGGGCCTCAAACCAGCATCACAGGTGGAAACTTTACCTGCCATGCCACAACCTGGTCCCTGCCTAGAATTTTAAGATTGTTGAGAGAAACACTTGACAGATTTAAATAAAAGTAATAGGGCTGGTGGTGTGGTGTAGTTGGTAAGGCTGCCTCCTGCAATGCTGGCATCCCATATTGGTGCTACTTTACTTTGTATCCAGCTCCCTGCTAATGTGCCTGGGAAAGCAGCAGCAGATGGCCCAAGTCTTACGGCCCTTATATCCACATGAGAGACCCAGAGGAAGCTCCTGGCCTCAGCCTTGCCCAGCCCTAGCCAATGCAGTCATCTGAGGAGTAAACCAGCAGGTGGAAGATCTCTCTCTCTCTGTAACTTTCAAATAATCTTTCAAAAGGAAATGAAAGTAATGCTTTTATTACTAATAAAACTAATATTCAAGAAGGTAGGGGCAGGTTGCAGACATTGTGGCACGTTAGGTTAAGCCGCTGCTTGAGATGCCCACATTCCTTATCAGAGTGCCTGAAATTGAGTTTTGCCTCCGTTTCCGATCCAGCTTCCTATTAGCATGCCCCTTGGGAGGCAGCAGGGGATTGCTCAAGTAGTTGGATCCCTGCCACCCAACCACAAAACCCAGATGGTGCTCTGGGCTTCTGGTTTCAGCCTGGCCCAGCCCCGGCTGTTGTGGGCATTTGGAGAGTGAACCAATGGGTAGAGTTTCCCTTTCCCTTTCCCTTTCCTTTGTTCTTCTCTCTGTGTCTCTGCCTTTTCAAATAAAATTAAAACAAATATTTGAAAAAATAAGAGCTTATATTTGGGGCCAGTGCATGTTCTAGTACTAAACCCAGAATCAGATAGATTTATTCACCTGAAGACAAGCAATGTGTAAACCGAGGGGCCCACGTGGCACAGTGAGTTAAGCTGCCATAGTTGGAGTGCTGGCTTAAGTCCCGGCTACTCTGCTTCCAATCCAGCTCCCTGCTGATGTGCCTGGTAAAGCAGTGGAAAATGGCCTAAGTGCTTGGGCCCCTGCCACCCACCTAGAAGATGAGGGTGGAGTTTCTGGCTCTTGGCTTCAGTCCAGCCCAGCCCTGGCTGTTGTGGCCATTTGGGGAGTAAACCAGTAGATGGAAGATCGCTCTCATTCTCTGTAACTCCTGAATCATTGAAAGGACTGCCTGCATGAAAACAACTAAGCAGGACAGTATGCTTTTTTTTCCTTTCTTTGTTTTTTCAAACAATGATTCTTTGTAAATGTACAATGGGCTCCTAGGCAACACTTAATTCTAGCTATGGGTAGGCCGGCGCCGCGGCTCACTAGGCTAATCCTCCGCCTAGCGGCGCCGGCACACCGGGTTCTAGTCCCGGTTGGGGCACTGGATTCTGTCCCGGTTGCCCCTCTTCCAGGCCAGCTCTCTGCTGTGGCCAGGGAGTGCAGTGGAGGATGGCCCAGGTGCTTGGGCCCTGCACCCCATGGGAGACCAGGAAAAGCACCTGGCTCCTGGCTCCTGCCATCAGATCAGCGCACACGGCGGTGCGCCGGCCGCAGCGCGCCGGCCGCGGCGGCCATTGGAGGGTGAACCAACGGCAAAGGAAGACCTTTCTCTCTGTCTCTCTCTCTCACTGTCCACTCTGCCTGTCAAAAAAAAAAAAAAAAATTCTAGCTGTGGGTAGCCAAAGATGCTATGGCAGGGAATCCAGATGTTTATATACGAATGGAATCAAGGGTCACTGTGGCTTCAAGCACAAAGAACAGCTTACTTTTTGTTACATTTTTCAAATCCACCTGTGGCCAAAGGGCCCATTCCCATGGCCTTCACTTTTAATTCCTCCAATTTCTGCTGCTCTTTTTTTTTTTTTTTTAATTTGACAGAGTTAGAGACAGAGAGAAAGGTTTTCCTTTAGTTGGTTCACCTCCCAAATGGCTGCTACGGCCGGTGCATCGTGCAGATCCGAAGCCAGGAGCCAGGTGCTTCCTCCTGGTCTCCTATGCAGGTGCAGGGGCCCAAGCACTTGGGCCATCCTCCACTGCCTTTCCGGGCCACAGCAGAGAGCTGGACTGGAAGAGGAGCAGCCGGGACTAGAACCCGGCGCCCATATGGGATGTCTGTGCTGCAAGGTGGAGGATTAACCAAGTGAGCTGAAGCGCCGGCCCCCAATTTCTTCTGCGCTTCTTTTTGTTACTTGAAAATCTCTCTTCCTCATCCATCTCCTTGGCCTACTACTTGGGCTGTTTCAGGGACTGCTTTTTTTTTTTTTTTTAAAGATTTATTTTATTTATTTGAAAGACAGAGTTAGAGATCTTCCATCTGCTGGTTCACTTCCCAGATGACCGCAACGACTGGAGCTGCGCTGATCAGGAGCCAGGAGCTTCTCCCAGGTCTCTCACATGGGTGCAGGGGCCCAAGCACTTGGGCCGTCTTCTACTGCTATCCCAGGCCATAGCAGAGAGTTGGATGGGAAGAGGAACAGCCAGGACTAGAACCGGTGCCCATATGGGATGCTGGCACTTCAGGCCAGAGCTTTAACCCACTGAGCCACAGCGCCGGCCCTCAGGGACTGCTTTTTAAAAATTTATTTATTTGAGAGGCAGAGTTAGAGAAGAAGAGATGGAGAGAGATCTTCCATCTGCTGGTTCACTCCCCAAATGGCTGCAATGGCTGGAGCTGAACCAATCTGAAGCCAGGAGACAGGAGCTTCCTCCAGGTCTCCCACGTGGGTTCAGAGGCCCAAGGACTTGGGCCATCCTCTGCTGCTTTCCCAGGCACATTAGCCGGGAGCTGGATCAGAAGTGGAGCAGCTGGGAGGCCAGTGCTGTGGCACAGCAGGTTAAAGCCCTCGCCTGTAGCACTGGGATCCCATATGGACACTGGTTCGAGTCCTGGCTGCTCTACTTCCAATCCAACTCCCTGCTAATGCACCTGGGAAAGCAGTGGAGGATGGGCCAAGAACTTGGGCCCCTGCACCCATGTGGGAGACCTGGAGGAAGCTCCTGGCTCCTGGCTTTGGATCAGCTCAGCTCTGGCCATTGCAGCCATTTGGGGGAGTGAACCAGTGTATGAAAGACCTCTCTATATAATTCTTTCACATAAATTTAAAAAGATGTCAGTTTTATACTTGAAACCTTGTTTGAGTCTGGCTGGTATGAATACATACAACTTCCAGGGGTCATGTGGCTGGTGTATGTTGCTGTCACCACCTTGGGACTCATGGGGTGAGGGACACAGTTACCTTTACAGTGGTGAGAGCCAAGAGAAGGAAGAGGGAAGAGATGAGGAACTGGGAATGGTGTTAGGTTTACTTGATCTGAAAGGAAATGGTAGACGGTGCAAGGGTCAGCTTTTAACCAGCTGTGTGGACTGATACAAAGCACAGGTTCTCTCCTCAGAATCTGCATGTTCAGAGATGCTGTTCTTGTTTTATGTTGCTGCTGTTTTCAGGAAGGGGGACTGCAGGAAATGCCACTTTCTTTCTCCGATATGACTTCAACAAATACATTTGTCTTGTGACTTCTCTACTTGGAGATGAAGTAAGCTAATGCCAGAAGAGGCTGTGTTCTGTGCTCGTTCTCGGCAACCTGTGGTAGCATCTGTGTTTCAGTGGTTGGAATGCTGTCTTGGTACCCATCCTCATGAGAACTTTATTCTAACAGCTTTATTGAGGTATCATTCACATATTCTACCATTTATCCATCTAAAGTATGTAATTCAGTGGCTTTTAGGTTTTTATATCCATTACCATATCAATTTTAGATCATTTTTGTTATCCCCTAAGAGAAACTGTACCCACTTAGCCTAACTCCTCTCATTATTTCTCTCTCCCAGCCATAGGTAATAACTAATTAGATCATCACTCATCTATTTTCTGTCTCTATAGATCTGCATATTCTGGACATATAAGTGGGATTATATAGTTTGAGGTCCTTCATTACTGGCTTTTTCCCCTTAGGATAATATGTGTTGGTGTCATTTCTATTATAGCATGTATTTGTTCTTCCTTACTTTTTATAGGCACATAATATTCCACTGTATGGATAGACCACAATCTATCCACTCATCAGTTGATGGGCATTTATATTGTCTCCTCTTTTTGTTATTTTGAATAATGCTGCTGTGAAATTTATGTGAGCATATGTTTTTGGTTCTCTTGGTGAGTCCTATGGTAACATTGTGCTTCATTTTACAGTCCCAGCAGTAGTGTATGAAGGTTCCAATTTCTTCACATCCTCACCAACACTTGTTATTTGTCTTTTTTTTCAAGTGATTTATTTATTTGAAATCCAGAGTGATAGAGACAGAGATCTTCCATCCCCTGATTAACTCCTCAAATACCTGTAACAGCCAGGGCTGCACTAGGCCAAAGCCTCAGAGAAAATTTTCTCTGAGGAATTGTCTTCTTTCATGGTCTTAGATCATTTTACTTAGCTCTTTACTAGCACACACATTTCACTCAGCTTGCACGTAGATATTCATATATATTGGGTGATTGAAATCATGCAAGGATCTCATAAATAATCACTGGAGGGGGTCCTGTTACTTGCCAGAGACAAAGTGAATTTTCTCTTACTAAGAGATACCATGACCTGGAACCCAGGAAATGGTGTATTTGGGCAAAAACGTGTTGCATGTCCTAGAGGCCATTGGGTCATCTGTATCCAGGTTGTAATAGGACTTTTGATGTCAGGCCACTGGGTTGTGTATCTGTAAGACTCTTCAGGAACTTGGCAAATCTCATAAGATTATTTTACTCATCGTAGCCAACATCGATGCCCACTGTGTGTCGTGAACTTGGAACCAGATGTGGGATGGGTTTTTCTTCTGCTCTGGTGGGTAATAGAAAGGTGGAAGCCCAGAGTGGGGATGAATTTGGTGGCAAATTAATAGATACAAGAGTTGTGGATTTTACTCACCCCGGTTAGGGCATTGGAGAAGCCATAGCTCTCAACTCTGTTCCCTAGACGCTTGTGAGTCCTGCTGCTTTCTCTCTCACAGACATGGGCAACTGTGGACTAGTAGTAGTTTGCTCTTCAAATAGTTCATTGTTTTAAAAAATGTATTTACTTATCTGAAAGGCAAAGTGATGGGTGGTAGGGGGAGAGAGCCTCCATCCTCTGGTTCACTCCCCAAAATGCTGCAATCACCAGGTCTGAGCCAGGCTAAAGCCAGAAGCCACAAACTTCATCTGGTTGCAAAGGGCCCTAGCACTTGAGCCGTCATCCACTGCCTTCCCACATGCATTAGCAGGGAGCTGGATTGGAAGTGGAGTAGCCAGGATGCTGGCCCTCTTCTAATAGTTGGTTTTAGGAAACTGGATATGCTTTACCTAGGGATTTTCTCAACTTCTTATTTTCTTGGATTCTCTTGCCCTTCAAAGTTAGTATTTCTCACCATTTTTTCTTTTTAAAAAATATTTACTTATTTTAAAGGCAGTGTTACAGAGAGGCGAAGGCAGAGAGACAGAGAGAGAGGTCTTCCGTCCAGTGGTTCACTCCCCAATGGCCGCAACGGCTGGAGTTGTACCAATCTGAATCCAGAAGCCAGGAGCTTCTTCCGGGGTTTCCCATGTGGGTGCAGGGGCCCAAGAACTCGGGCCATCTTCTACTGCTTCCCCAGGGGATGCAGTCATCCCATATGGGCAATGGTTTGAATCCTGTCTGCTCCACTTATGATCCAGCTCCCTGCTAATGGCCTCAAAAAAGCAATGGAGGGTAACCCAAATATTTGAGCCCCTTCACCCATGTGGGAGACTTGAAAGAAGCTCCTGGTTCCAGGCAGGTGCCACGGCTCACTTGGCTAATCCTCCGCCTGCGGCGCTGGCACCCCGGGTTCTAGTGCTGGTTGGGGCACCAGATTCTGTCCCGATTGCTCCTCTTCCAGTCCAGCTCTCTGCTGTGGCCAGGGAAGGCAGTGGAGAATGGCCCAAGTGCTTAGGCCCTGCACCCACATGGGAGACCAGGAGGAAGCACCTGGCTCCTGACTTCAGATCAGTGGCCATCTGGGGGTGAACCAATGGAAAAAGGAAGACCTCTCTCTCTGTCTCTCTCTCACTGTCTAACTCTGCCTGTCAAAAAAAAAAAAAAAAAAAAAAAAGAAGCTCCTGGTTCCAGACTAACCCAGCTCTGGCCATTGTGGCCATCTGGGGAGTGAACCAGTGAATGGAAGACTTCTCTCTCTCTCTCTCTCTCTCTCTCTCTCCATGAATTCTGCCTATCTTAAAAAAAAAAAAAAAAAAAAAAAAAAAAAAAAGCCAGAACTCAATCTTTGTGAGTGTCAGGGACTCAGGTACTTGAGCCATCACCTGCTGCCTCCTGGGCCGTGCATTAGCAGGAAGCTGGATGGGAAGCAGAGTAGCCAGGCACTCTGATACAGGTGCAGACATCCCAGTCTGAGCTTAAACTGCTGTTCCACACCACCTGCCCCTTCTCTTCATCACTTTTTAATGGAACTTAGATTTAATTTATCTTGCCTTCTTATACAACTTATTTAAGGTACCGACATTAATCGTGTTCTGAAACATCTGTTTGATTAAAAAAAAGCCACTATAACATAAGGTAATTTCCTTTAAAACGTTAGCAGTCTCATTTTAATCTCTCATTTCTTAAAGGGAGGACAGTTACATATTTTCTTATTCTGTGGCAAAGGAATGAATTCCTTCTTTCCTTCCACTCTTACCCCCTTCTTTCTTTTCTTTATTTCTTCATTCTTCTGTTGAGTTCATCACTGTTAATATTTGGAATCATAGGGCTGGCACTGTGGTGCAGTGGGTTAAAGCCAGGGCCTGCAATGCTGGCATCCCCTATGGACACCAGTTTGAGTCCTGGCTGCTCCACTTCCAGTCCATCTCCTTGCTGATGCACCTGGGAAAGCAGTGGATGATGGCTCAAATTCTTGGGCCCCTGCACCCACGTGGGAGACCCAGAAGCAGCTCCTGGCTTCCAATAGGCTCAGCTCTGGCCATTGTGGCCATTTGGGGAGTGAACCAGTGGATCGAAGATTCTCTCTCTCTCTCTCTCTCTACCTCTCTCTACCTCTGTCTCTGTCTCTACCTCTCTACCTCTCTGTCTCTGTCTCTACCTCTCTCTGTAACTTTCAAAAATACATAAAAATAAAAATCTTTAAAAAAATTGGAATCACTTTTCTCCAGCAGCCACGATCTCCCTTTCTCCCATGTAATCCTCTTACCTCCTGCTCCTGGTGTCTCCATACAGCCATATGTGTCCCTGGCTCAGCAGATGGCACCACCTAGTCCCAGCAACAGCACCCCCAACAGTAGCAGCGGGAGCAGTGGAAACGACCAGCTGAGCAAAACCAACCTCTACATCCGAGGACTGCAGCCAGGCACTACTGACCAGGACCTCGTCAAGCTGTGCCAGCCGTAAGTCGTGGAACGGGGAGTGGGCTTCCAGGGACAGGATGGAGTTGGCTTGCTTGCCGGCTACTCTTACCCTGGAGTGCAATATTGTTTTACTTTTAACCCATATTCACAAGGTTTCTCAGCACCTCTCCTTAAAAAACAAAATTCTGCCCACTACTAATAAATATCTTCTATGTTTCCCTAAGGGGAGCCAAGGTGGGGCTCACCCTTGGGGCCCACTGTCCAACTTTGTTTACAGCATCTCTTCTGAACTTTTAGCCTTAATGCAAAGACTGCTGACCTTGCGCCTTCAAGGGAAATGTTCAGTATCTGTGGGTAATGATTAGAAGGCAGTGAGAGCTGGCAGGGGGCAGAAGAAAGTGGGGCTGGTCAGTTATACACCTTGAAGGGTTTCTGCTGCCAGGGATAGTCCCAGTGAGTCAAAGGAGACCTCAGGTTAGTGGGTAAAGAAGGTGGAGAAGGAGGCTGTCACTCGGCATCTCCCTGTGAGGTCTCACCGTGGAGCTGCCTTCGAAGGCAGACACGGCTACCCTGGGGTTAGCCCAGGTAGGAACCTGGGAAGGGGCAAGAGCACAGAGATGCTCAGCTCAGTCCCACCTGGCAGAAAAGCATGTGTTTCACATAATATGTTTGGGAAAATGTTAGAAGAAGACG
Organism: Oryctolagus cuniculus; assembly: GCF_964237555.1. NCBI lineage: Eukaryota > Metazoa > Chordata > Mammalia > Lagomorpha > Leporidae > Oryctolagus > Oryctolagus cuniculus. The sequence continues at coordinate 59,315,884 of NC_091442.1, forward strand.
AATGAGATTGAGACAGACTAATGGGAGGACAGAAAGAACTGAGTCTGGGGACATGAACCATAGAAAGAGGTAACAATTAGAACTGAATTTACCATCTTTCTAAATGAAAAAAAAAATTTTTAATTTGTTTTTATTTGAAAGGCAGAGAGATAGAGCCAGACTAACAGGGATATTCCATCCACTGGTTCACTCCTCATATGGCCTGCAACACGCAGGGATGAAACAGGCTGAAGCCAGAAGCCCAGAACTCGGTCTGAGTCTACAGCAGGGGTGGCAGGGACCCGGGTGCTGGAACCAAGGCCAGCTGTGGGGGACCAGTATCCTATATAGGAACCTATAATGGTTCAAGTCCTGGCTGCTCTGCTTCCAGTTAAATTTCCTACTAATGTACCTGGGAAAACAGAGAAGATGGCCCAAGTACTTCGACCCCTCCCCATGTGGGAGACCAGGATGGAGTTCCTGACTCCTGTCTTTGGCCTTACCCAGCCCCAGCTGGTATAGCAGTTGGGAAATGAACCAGCAAATGGAAGATTTCTCTCTCTGTTACTCTGCCTTTCAAATAAATATTGTAAAAAGTAAAGTACTGGATCCATCACGTACTGCCTCCCAAGGTGTTGCATTAGCAGGAAGCTGGAATTGGAAGCAGAGCCAGCACTTGAAGCCAGGCACTGTTATGGGATGTGGGCATGTTAAGCAGTGTCTTTACCTGCTATGCTAAACTCCTGTCCCCAGTACAGGAAGTTTTCACAAAGAGAATCCCCTCTTGTAATTATCCTTTGTGTCCCAGATCAAGAAACAGAACATTAGCAGCTCTACAAAAGTCTCCCTCACAATTAAAACACCCATCCCTCAGATATTCACTAGTTGGCTTCTAAATAATAGGTTGGTGTTGCCTGTTTGAACTTCATATAAATATGATCATAAGGTATATATAACCTTCTATGTCTGGCTGCTTTTGCTAAATGTTGTTTGTGAGATTCATTGCATGTTGCAAAACTTTTTCTTTTAAAGAAAAAAAATTTTTACATTTTATTTGAAAAGCAGAGAGAAACAAAGATCTTCTATCCACTGGTTCACTCCTCAAATGCCTGCAACAGCCTGAGCTGGGCCAGGCTGAAACCAGAAGCCAGGAACTCCAAGTCTCCCACATGGGTGACAGGAACCCAAGTACTTGAGCCATCATCTGCTGTCTCCCAGGGTATACAATAGCAAGAAACTGGACTGCAAGCAGAGTAGCCAGGACTCAAACCAGAAACTCCAATACGGGATATAGATATGCCCACTTAGTGACTTACCTACTGCACAACATCCCCACCCCACAAAATGTTATTATTGCTGTATACATTTCCATCACAGCAATATAACAATTACTCATTCTACTGTTGGACATTTGGGTTGTTTCCATTTGTGACTTATGAATATAAATAGTACTGCCATGAACCTACTGTCATCTTTTTCTTTCTTTTTTTTTTTTTTTTAAGATTTATTTACTTGAAAGTCAGTTACACACAGAGAGAAGGAGAGGCAGAGAGAGAGAGGTCTTCCATCTGCTGGTTCACTCCCCAGTTGGCCTCAATGACTGGAGCTGCGCTGATCCAAAGCCAGGAGCCAGGAGCTTCTTCTGGGGCTCCCATGCGGGTGCAGGGGCCCAAGGCCTTGGGCCATCTTCCATTGCTTTCCCAGGCCATAGCAGAGAGCTGGGTTGGAAGTGGAGCAGCCAAGACTCAAACTGGTGCCCATATGGGATGCCAGCACTGCAGGCAGCGGCTTTACCCGCTATGCCACAGCGCTGGCCCCACCTACTGTCATCTTGTAGTCATGTGTGTACACACTAGGTATTACATAGGAGTAAAATTGCTGAGTCATTGGATAGACATCTGCTCGGCTTTTACAGATACTACTAACTAATTTTATGCAATGGTTAAGCTAATTCAAACTCCTGTGGCACTATGGGTATATTCTAGCTGTTCTAGATCCTGGAGAACCTTTTACTCCAAAATGTTGTAGTAGCAGAGATCTTCTAGAAAATCCTTTACAAGGTTTTCTGAGGTAGTTTTTTGCTCATGCAGATCATATGGAGTTTTGCCAGTACCAGGTCATGCAACTCTGTATCTAAGGGCTAGGTGTAGCTATAAAGCTGGCTCGCTCTTTCTCTTAGCTTACTTTGCTGGGAAAGTATTTAGGTGGAACTCTAGGGACTTGATCTAAGACTAGTCATTTTTAGGGGTGCTGAGATTGGACAAATGTGTTGGCTGTGAGAGAGCAGTATCTTATCAATGTAGGTCCTTGATTTCTGTACTCTTTTTTTTTAATTATTTATTTGAAAGTGAGAGAAGGAGAAACAGAGATCTTCCGTCCACTAGTTCACTCCCCAAATGGCCACAACAGGAGCCAGGAGCTTCTTCTGGGTCTCCCACGTGGATGCAAGGGCCCAAGCACTTGGGTCGTCCTCTGCTGCCTTTCCCAGGCCATCAGCAGGGAGCTGGGTTGGAAGTGGAGCAGCCGGGACTCCAACTAGTGTCACATGGGATGCCAGTGGCTTCACAGGTGGTGGCTTTTACTTAGTAAGCCACAAAACCGGCCCCTTCCATACTCTGTTGTACTAAACAATACGTGCTACAAAAATCCTCTCCCATCACAAGTGAGAGAAGAAACTCAATTCAGCTTCACTGTACTTTGAGGCTTTTACTTTGCCTTTCCCAGTAGTTGCCTCATCATTTGCTGTGTCTAAAGGGATGAGAGTAGTCAGGATCAGCACGTAGGATGGAAGTAAGCAGCCCAAAAGGGGACTGTGGAGAAGCCAGAGGGAGGCAGGGGTGGGAATTGGTGCCAGGAGAGCTCGGGGGAGGAGAAAGGGAGGCTGAAAAGAGCAGGTGGGTGGAGCCCTAGTGGATGCAGGGAGCAGGCTTAGTAAGCCTTTCTAGGAAGGGTGTTTCTCATGTGCAGAAGGACTTCCTGCCTTTGTCCCAGTTGTCTCTTCCTGGCTTGCACGAGAAGTAAATGTTGCTGGATCCTAAACTCTGGTGGGCCGGAAAGAGAGGCTTGGAGTCTGGGACTGGAACTCCTGGTTCTCTTGGAGGGCCTCCTTTTTCCAAGGAGGAAGCAGCAGTGACCCAGCTGTTGCCAGCTGCAGTGGAAATTCTGAGCTCAGAGTCTCAGGCTGCTAGACCACAGCCAGCTCCACCCTGGGGCCTTGACAGGGAGAGCAAGAGCATGTGTGTCCTCTGGCCTACAGTCAGGCTCCTCCTAGTCCCACCCCTTGCTGAAATTTGGGAAAGAATCCAAGTATGCAGCCCAGAGGGCTAGGATTGACACATCCATCTCCACCCCACCTCCCACCCCTACTTCTAATGTGTTCTTTGCCCAGCCTCCAGGGCATTGCTTGGCTTATTCTGTCTAATCTTTTGGGTCACAGAAGCTCCACTAAAAAAGTCAGGGAGAGGCCGCCAAGGAGTAAAAACAAATAAATCAATCATTGTAAGTTCTTTAGGGATGAGAGGAGAGGTGGAAAAAAAAAAGTGCTTGTTTTGGGTGCTGGGCTCCAGTGCAGTGCCTGCCAACTGTTTTCGGTTAGCTCTTGTGCTGCTGATCCGTTGGTGATTTCTTTTCTGTCTCTTTAATATTTTTGTCCTCCTAGAGTGGCATGTGCAGGCTTTTTTCTAGGAACACCTCCAGTGTAATTCCTGGTCTGTGATACCCCACTTTTCAAGATTTTGGAGTCCCACATGACTCTGCTGCCAATGTAGACTTCAAAAAATTGAAAAACATGACTCTCATATGAATATAGAATGAGCACATGTCAAGGATTTACTTAACTCATTAAGGAGGGAATCGCAGGCTGGTAAAGTGGATTCAGAGGGAATTTGTGGAGCTCAGTATTTATAACACTGAAGAAAGACTGTTGGAATAAGATTGTGAGGTTAGGAGCCGGCACTGTGGCGTAGTGGGCTGAGCCTCTA